>NC_090923.1:920018414-920643414 GCF_040938575.1 Ambystoma mexicanum
CGCAGTGCGTGGTGTGCAGATATTAGAAATTCAAGTCTGCCATATCTTCGTCATAACGCGGAGCCGGAATCGATCAGTAGGTCTTGCAGAGTCTGTGCAATAGAGAGAGGACTACTGAAGAGGGCCACTCCACACAAAGCTGGTGTGTAGGAATGTGCTTAAATGCGCGCCCCACACCGCTGTTCAGGAACTGCAGGAAATGGACGCCTCCTCTCACATGTCCCAGCTGAGTAACTTCACAGGGCGGATAGATTGTAGAAGGAGGGTGACCAGACGCTTCAGTTTTGCCGAGACTGTCCCGGTTTTTGCTGCTCTGTCCCCCGTCTCAAGATGTTTCCATTGGAAACTGCAGTTGTCCTGGTTTTTGGTAGTATGTCTTCATAGCTGGCTGGCACAGCTTGCACAGAAGAAATGCTGCATTTTACAACTTAAGATAGTGTTCGTTTGTGATAAATTGATTGTGTGTTTATTTGAACAGTAACACCTAAACCCACCTTCTCCTCCAAACACTACTGAAGTGTAGTACCTTGACAGCCAGTTTCAAGAGTTAGTCCTACTTTTATGTTGTTTGCCCTGTCCTGGTGTTTTACTTTTTAAATCTGGTCACCCTATGTAGAAGAGTAAGAGATCTTTTTTTTCTTTTTTAAAAAAAAGGCTTAGGCAACAGGTACACCACTGAGGCACCACATCCAGTATAATAAAAAAAACATGCTACTAGTTGGAAGCCTTGAAAAGCAGACTCCATCTTGTTGTAATGTTTGGCCAGTTCACTGATTTCACTTTTTTTTCAATGGATCAAGGAAGGTTAAAAGAATCCGGCCTTGCCTGTTCCTGAAGCAAAGGACAATACACACACAGGCCTTTACTCTGGTATGAGGCTTCGTCTCAAGTGGACAAAAATGTAACTCAACTACAAAACAGGTCCAACTCCCCATGGAAGCAAAGACTGCACAATGCAAACATCAAACACATGCACAGCCATACAGAGTCCACTAACACATACATTGGGGGTCATTCCGAGGTTGGAGGTAAGTAACTGTCCTTACCGGTATGGCGCAAATAGCGTGTCCTATTAGTCAAGAGCCCACTAATAGAGGGCTATTATGACTTCGCGGGCACAAGCTTTGCGCCATGCCGGTAAGGGCATTACTACCATGCCGTTAAAGGCACAAAAAATGACCTTAGCGGCATCATGCATAGCGCAGATTGCACTACCAGCATGAACCAATGCGGCATTAGCGGCCACCGCTATTAACGGTGACCGCTAATAACGGTCACCGTAAATAAGCGGAACCGGAAGTAGCGTCATCGCACAGAAACAGGAAGGAGGATGGCGGCCATCTTTAAAAGCACAATCCATTGCCATCCTCAGCACACAGGACCTGTGGGACACTGCTGTTCGTGGAAAATCATCGTGGAAAATCATCATCCAAAACACCACAATGCCAAAGGCTATTAAGAAGGATAACCCCCGCCAGTGTAAGGAGCGCTTCAACGAAGACGAGTTGGAGATGCTAGCTGGGACCCTGCAGGAACATGCTGACATGACAGAGCATGAAAAGGGAGGGCATCATTCGAAAAAAAGAGATCTGGACACTTGTGGCGCAGAAAGTGGGCGCAGTCGGGCACACCCCACCCCATGCACCATAAAAGACTGCAGGAAGCATTGGGATGACTTGCGGCTGCGAGTACGGAACATGCTCTCTGCCAACAGGAGCCAGGCAATGCCAACAGGCGGAGGAGCCAGCTCCCCCATCAAGCTGTCCCGATGGGAGGACATCTGTGTCAGCCTGATTGGCATTGAGGGGATAGAAGGAGTCGGAGACATGGAGTGTGGCGCCACAACATCGGCGGATGGAGGTGAGTGTCCTAAGGAAACCCAGTAATGCAGAGTCTGATGAAAGTCAACCAATATTTCTGTCCAAAGAGGCAAGCCATGGCCCAACACACACACACTCCCAGCAAAGTTGTCGGATGCATCACAGACACATGCAGATGTCTGCAGCAAGGCAATGCCGTACCTGACATATACCACACAAAATGTAAATTCCATAAGTCACACTGCATGCAGGCCCAAACAAATATGCATGTCACATACCATAGGTCTTGCCAAACATTGTGACCCCGACGTATGTCAATATCACCCACCCAGGTATCAAACAACATGATCATCCAAACTCAAATGCCTATTACCCTCGATTGTGTGGATGATCAATTGTACAAATGTATGTATGATGCCTATCAAAACATCACTCATGCCGTCCCTCTCTTCGACCCTCACAGGCTCAGACCATGACAGCGATGCCCAGGACTCAACCCAACAGAAAACCACACCCCGGAAGAGTGCCCAGGATGAGGCCAACCAGCATTCAACCTCAAAGGGCCAACCCAAGGCCCGCCGTGCACCACCAGTGAAAACACCTCAGGTTGCCAGGGCACCCGTGCTACCAAGGGCCGTTGAGGAGGAAGCGGCAACACCTGTTGCACAGCCACAGGAAACAGCCGAGGCTCCACACTCGGCAGAGCCAAGTCTGGCTGGGGAGGTGGCAGCCACAGCACCCCAGGCTGAGGAGAAGGCACAGGAAGAGGTATGGGTGCCCGTGGAGGACGATTCCTCAGAACTGCCCCGCACGCGCAGTCCACTGCCATCCCCACAAATCACATCACTTGAGTCAGATCACGGCACCTCCCTGGAACAGTCTGGGGGGGAGTTAATTCAAGGGGCCATTAGTCCCATAGTGGAGAGCAGTGAGGCCGAGCATGACACCCAGGCACCGACCACCTTCACAGGTGCACCCGCAGGGCAGCAGCGTTCTGAGCAGCTGACTGCCCTTGTGCGGCAGTTCGTGGAGGACAATGCCCAGGCAAGGCAGGAGTGGCGGGAGAACATTGCCTCTCTAGGCAAGACAATCACAGACAACACCGCCTCCATGAGCAAGATTTTTTCGGAGAATACTAGCCGCCTGTGCGAGGAGGTATCTGCCCTGCGGCAGGTACTCAGCTGCATAGCCGATGCCATGGAGTCAGAACGTCCGGCAACCCAATTTGAGCAGGTGGCCACACCATCCTCGTCAAGCTCTACCAAGACCAGCCCACTCCACAGGTTGCCGCGCACCCTGCGCCGGCCAGACACGCCACCACCAGGTCCAAGGAGTTCTAAAAAATAGTCTGGGCAGCCTGATGAAGGCATTAGAGACTTGTTGGGACATGTGTGGGGGAGGGGGTGAAGGTGTGTGGGGGAGTTGTGGGGGGAGGTGGAGAGGGGAGGGTGTGTGGGGGAGTTGTGGGGAGAGGGGGAGTTGTGGGGGGAGGGGGAGGAGGAGGGCGGTGAGGGTGGTGGAAGGTTATTGAACTATCGTTTTCATTGTTAATTTCAATACACCCGTCGTGTCAAAAGCAAGGCCTGAGTGGACATTCATCATTGCGCATGTATAATTTAATCGTATACAGTGCATAGTGTGCATATACCCCCATACCCAGTGCCCTCTGTCAAACTATCATGTCACCCTCTACAGCCATGTGTGTCAGTAATATTGTGCAATCACTGACTGACCCACAGCAGGTCCCTCCTGTGCATCGGCACCGCAATGATGTGCAGCCACTTCTTCTTCATCCCCTTCATCATCACCAGGTGGTTGCACTTCAATGTCAGGGGGCCGGGGGCACGTTGCGTCGGATACACATGCCGCCAGATTATCGTTGGCCACATGCACATGTCCCTTGATGTATGCAGGCCATTTTTATGCCCTCAATGTGTCCTGTGCCATGGAATAATGGTGTGGGTTGCATCTTCAAGATGATACACGGTGTGCTCTGCCGTCTTGTTGCTCATGCATTGTGTACGCATACAGCTGTGTGCGTGTCCATTTAGTGATGTGTAGCATTCTGTAGGATTTTCTGTTGGGGAACGTTGGCAGTAGGCTCTGCAATGTTAGGCATTCAGTGCTGATTTTTCCCATGGTGACATGCAGCATTCCTGTGGTTGATCCGGGATATCAGGCACAACAATGTGTGATGATCTTGCTGGCATCGCCTACCATCTGCACCTTGTTGGAGTGGTATTGCTTGCGATTGCGGTAAACCACCTCCATGGCATGCGGGGCCACCAACTCCACTTGGGTGCAGTCAAGGGCACCTATACAATTTGGCATGCGTGCCAGTGCATGGAGGCCACCTTTTGTTTGAAGAATCTCCTGGGGAGTCCGTGGTAGGGATATGTATTCTGTTGTGTGCTTGAGGAGGGCATCCAGCACTTGCTTCAGGATGCAAGTGAATAGGGGTGGTGATATGCCATGCATGTGCCCCACTGTGTGCTGGTAGGCGGCTGTGGAAAGGAAGTGGAGCACCGACACTACCTTCAGTAGAGGGGGGATGGCGGTGCGTATTTCAATGAGGCTGACAATCGTGTATCATGTCCACGATGATGTTGATGGTGTCCCGGTCCATACGGTACAGGGTGTGGTACTGCTCCGGGGTTGGATTGAAAGGACTGGCTCTGTTGTTTGGGATTGGGGGCTGCATGCGTGGTTACGCTGGCTGCACTGGTGGGGCATGCTGGGCCTGTCTCACCCTCCTTCTCCTGCTGCGTCTCCTCTGTGTTCCTGCTGTTGCTGTTGGTGTTGTTACTTGTGTTGCAATGCAAGCATGTCCTCCAGCTGAAGTATTGATGCTACTATTGGATTGATCTTGGTGTGGAAAGGGGTGTGGTGTGTGGGTGTGCTCCTTTTGTACAGGGGAGAAAATAGGGGGTGGGAGGCACAACCAAATGTCAAAAGTATAGTTTCCGTTGGTAATGGTGGAGGGATTTTTAAAAAGTATATGTAGTTAAGTAAGAAATACTTCAGGTGCAGCTGGGAAGACCTCGAGGCCACTCGGGGTCCAGAACAAAGGAACAAAACAAACACTGGACGTTGCCGACCAGTAGCCCAAAGCTGCACTCCCAATGGGATAGAATCCCTGGTGTAATTTTACAACTAAGAAGGGTTGATAAGTTCCTGCATGGAGTCAATCAACCCCGGTAGTTGATGGTGTTAAGATATGTATGTGGCAAAAAGTTTATACTTATACTTTCATTGTATTCAGAAGTCATAGTTAATAAAACATATCCACGTTTACATGTGTCTGTCCACCTGCTAGCATGTAGTAAGGAAAGAAACCAAACTGACTCGAGACAGGTTTAAAACAAGTAAAGAACAATTGTTTATGTAGCACAATCAATTGAAACCACACTGTTAAACTCAGAGTGTGGGATGTAAATTATAAGCAACAGTGTTTCAAACAACAGTAGCACAATTGAGCTGCAAAAGTCCTCTGCCCATGCCGCTATTAGAGGCACTGCTATTTATGGTGCCGCTAGTAGCGGTTTGGCTGGTCGGATAAGCCCGGAGCGGTAAGCGATGCCGGTAATCCTTTACCGGCATCGTTTATCCCTTACCTCCAACCTCGGAATGACCCCCATTATCTTTCACAACCGCAAAAATCAAATCAATCTATTTATTCACATGTGCTCTTTAATGGTTAAAAAGTATGTTCTGCTGATTTTTTATAGATGTTTGGATGAGTTGCTGCAGCGTGTGTGCATGTATGTGTGTCCATGCATGAGTGTATGCGTGTGTTGTAGTCGGTCAGCTAGTAGAGCACTAGCTTTGACATCCGTGCAGAGCCTGCTGATGCAGGTTCGAATCCCAGCAGGGACAAACTCAGCCTTACATCCTTCCAAGGTCGATAAATGAGCACCACACACTGTGGATAATAATAAGCAGCGCTCAGATACCTGAGGGTTTGTAGTGCAATATTGTGCACGAGAACCTGGGAGGTAGCTTGCTGGTGATCTGCTGGAGAAATGTGAGAATGTGGGCTAGCCAATAGGAAGAGTAAACAGGTTAGATGGTGGGTATAGTAGAAAGCCCGAGGCGCAGCCATGGTCCGTATGAGGCTAGCGTAAAGGAGTGACCTGTGCATGGTGAAAGCACAGCTTAGCGGTAGGGCAGTGACAGTCTCTAAGGTCGCCAGGTTAGTGTTCCATGTTCCAGGCATGGACTCCTGTGGTGGGGTGTTGGATCTCGTGCTAGTTCAGCCCTAGCAAACACTAGCGTTGTAAGAAGCCTCGTGCTTGCGAGACCATCGCATTAGCTCCCACACACAAAGCGAGCACATGACGGGTTCCGCAGCCCATCACATGCCAGGGACGGATTCACACTGAACAAGGCCTGCTTTCTGCTCTTAGCGGCCATTTTAAGGGACTAAAAGCCCCCTTTATCCTTTGTAGCAGGAAGAAAAAAGAGGATATTGAGCCAGCGCGAATGAGTCTCGTACCTTCGACGAGTTCACATTTCTATTTTCGTTTCTTCCACAGTTGTTTGCCTGTCCGTGTAATGTGTAACATGGGACTGTCCCCTTGCAAATCTGTAAAGAGCCATTTTGCTCATTGGACCTGTAAGAGGCTTGGTTACTCCTCTGTGAATAGGAGCGTCGTGTCACTGTGATAAAAGTCTGTGATTTTATGCAGGTTTTATGAGATTCTGTGATCCTCTGTGAGTCAGCAGAGCTTTTTTCTTTCATCTGCAGATTTTTTTGTTTTCATCAGCAGATTTGTAGGCGATGTGAGTCTTAAGACATGTCTGTGTTGCTCAGAGTTTGCTAAAATGTCTCTGTGGCTAGATGTTACCCATAAAAGTGTCTGTGATTATCTGCAAGTGTTTCGAGGTGTGGGTAGTCTAGCACAGATCTCCAAGTGCTCATTTTGATTATTTGCATGCCATAGGCAATGTTTATGATTCGCTATAGACCTTACAGGCATTATATGACCCTCCTTACAGCATAAAATAGTGTCTGCAGTCTTCCTAGGTCTATAAGTGGTGTACCTTGTCTCCTTTGTCCTATAAGAAAAGTTATTGGTCCACGGCAGGTCTGTAAAGGGCACTTGTCATGTGCATGCTACTAAGAGGTGTTTGTGGTCACCTGCATGCCTTAGTGCTAGGTGTATGTAGGTCTCTGTGGGATGTAAGAGGTGGCTTTGGGCCTGTAAGAGGTGTATTGGATCAAACAGTACAATCAAGTCAGGGTTCCAGATAGACAAAACCCCAGAGCATTATACATGTTTTAGCCATAACAGTTTAGGACTGGAAAATATATAGTGGAAACCTGCGATGGAAAAATAGTGTAAAACAGCCATGATGCCAAGAGACAAATGCAAACCAATGAAAAAAGAGGAAAGAAGAGTGCAGCCACCACAGTCCTGCCACAAGGTACATTTCTGTCGTCAGAAACCAAACAGAGGTTAGGAAGCCCGACATGCCCTAACCAAAACCGGGATGCGGTAAGCACAGCCAAGCAGTACCATCACATTTATCCCCCAAGGAGTGCATCCTTGCATGAACTGGGACCCTGCCAAGCCTGTACAAAAAATACAAATACATTTAAAAAGCAGTCCTGTCAAAAGGGAGAATCAACACAAAAGTGACTGACACCTATGTGCAAAGCCTACAGTCAGGCGTTGATTCAATAGGTCTTTTGTCATTATTGAAAACCTGCAAAGAGCACTTTAAACTCGAGGGACAATTGTGTTGCAGACACAGTGACCCCCACAACTCAGTTACTCACTAACCGCTTAGGGCCTGAAGTACGAATACCCAGGCCAGCGATCTCTGACTAAAATACATGTTTTCTTTTTCAGTTGCAGCTGGTAGCAGGGGATCTAGCATGCATGATCTCTGCCCCACATGCCTGTTAATCACAGGTAGTCCTTTGGTATTAGCCCATTTGACCTAAAACTATTGACCTAATGACCAATTTGATCGAATTTGGCCTTCAGGGCAATTTGGACGCATATGTTGTAAAATACCAACCCTGGAGACCAACCATTACATTCTGGTGCTCTGCCATGAAAAATGACGATGAGGCCCTCCACTGCCAGACACCAAAAGAATAAAGGACCATGCACTTGCTACTATCTGATGGCACAGTGCTGAAACCCAACAGTGTTAGCCTGGCAACAGCCAAACTGCTTGCCGGCAGTGACTTTGCATAGGTCTTCTTAGTCTCATATGTGACCTCCATACAGAAAAGCAGTTGGGCTGCCGGGGCAAGTGCCTCACAGCCAAGTTTTGGTGTGTACCAGACAGATAAGCATAGCCCCCGTGCATTCTTTTGCAGACACATCAGGGTAAACAGGGCTCTAAAAATACCTCTGCCTGTTATGGACCTTTCCCTACACATGACCATCGACAGGGCAGACCTGGTATGGGGGAGATGCCTCAGTAGGAGAACTTCTTTTCATACCTCTGTCACGCTGCATCATTGCACATTTTGCATCCAGGCCCAAATGAATGCACAAAGGCCTTTATCTTTTTTAATTCCTGTAATTGCAAGCTCACTGTGAATAAATAGGACCTTATCAAAGACGTAAACATGTTCAAGTTTCCAAAAAAACATATAGTCAGTGCATGTCTAAGCAATTGAAAAGTGCACTCGATAGTGAAATGAGGTAAAGAACGATATAAAGAGGAGTGGGGATGATTAGAGAGGGAGGGGAAAGCCTACCTGGCAGGTATGTGGGGGCCAGAGTTGTCAAGAAGGGGGTGGGAGGTGGGCCAAAGACAGGAAAAAGAAAGATTCCATGGTGGACAATTGGCTTGTGCCCATATAGATTCTCCAAGCAATGGGAACACTGCATGCACCTCTCACTGTATGTAACTATATCCGTTTTCCCTTTTTTCACCAATGCCTCTGAATAACTATTGTAAATGTAACTTTGTATATTCCATTGCCAATGCAACAACGCCGTGATACCCCAGGGTCTGGGCGTGTAACAAATGTAATAAAATAAAAAATAAAACTAAATGCATAGCTGTTAAACCGGACCATATCAGTTCTTGCCTTTCACAAGGTCCTTCTTGTATTGGTTAACACGTTTCCAGGGTCCCTTGCTGGACACATTTCAACCTCTGGCCCTGCCTGTTCCTTCCACAGCCTCAGTCCTATCCTTTTCACAAAAGTAATGGCATGCATCGCTTATCGATTCTCCACTTTTCCAAAACGTTTGAGCGTGTGTGTTGCCCTCCAGGCAACCAACGGGAGTTCCAGATGCACATGTTTCCGTAGAACCAGTGCAATTCTCTACTGCACAACCTCCAATAAGTTGGTTAATTTCCTACATGACCGAACATGTGCGTCAAGTTCACATTGCAATCCCTCCAATACACCCATCTATCCATATCACTTATTCCTACTTTAAACATCTTTGCAGGTGACCAGTTAGTCCTGAATTGAGTTCTCTGCTGCTTCAATCAGATCTTGGGGATCACTTGGTCACCTCCTTACTTTCAACAGAGTATGTTTCCAGAGCTCTGCTGATACTTCTTGTTCTAGATCCATTGACCACTTCTTTGGACCACTGTCCCCTCTTCTTCACACCAGCATACCTCTCACGTACTAGACATGCCCAAATGATCAGCAAAACTAAACACAAAAACACACAAACCACATACCCACCACTAACCAGGTTATAGGTCAAAGTTTTGAAAACCAAAGGCACAAATGCCTTTTTTTCGACAGTAAAAGGACCGAAAAAAAAGGATCGATTTTTTTTATGGGGGTTCCCCCCTAGCACCCTGTTTTCTATTTATAAAAAAGTTTTTTATACATGCTGAATTAAAAAAATATATAAATAAATAAATATTTAACCGTTTTGATCCTTTTTTTCAGTTCTTTTGTTTTCGATCAAAAGGTCATTCAAACCTTTGAAGTCGAACCTTCGACCGGACACCCACTAAGCATGCTACAAGACTAACTAGGGTCAAACAACCCAGACACTGGACACTTCCCCTCCGGACACAACAAGTCCAGTGCACACAACAAATCACACCGAAAAGCTGACATGCACAGATGCCAGTTTTTTACTAGTTCTACAAGCATCAACAGAAGAGCACAACTTCTATCCCATCCCTCTTCCCTCACTAACCAACCGCATCCACTTTTCTTACAGAGCCACATGAGCTCCTGGAGACCATGTAAATGGCAACAGTGTGCTGTATAAATCACAATATGAACAAGCTGGACTTTAGGTGAAAGGTTTGTGGGCATTTTTGATATCTCTGCAAGCATGCGCCCAGGAAAATTACTCCTGCCCAAGTATTTTCCATCCCCATTGTGGCAGAATACAGGGTGCCTTCTATCCCCTTTGCTCTTCAACCAGGCATTGGAACATTGGCTGAGCACATAAAAGTGAATTGTATTCACGTAGAGGCGAGAAAATATACATATCCATTTGATGCAGATAACATGCTACCCTTTGATTCAGACTTCAGAAAATGAGCTGCCCTCCTTCATGGACACTCTGCACACCCAACAGAGACTGTCAGGTTCCAAAATTAATCATTCAAAATGTGAGCCCTTTTCCACTCTCGGGAAAGAGCTTTTCAGGGCATATTGATGAATGAGACATGTAATGGGTGCCCAGAAAAGTTAAATATTTATGAATAGCCTTCTTGAGGTTAGGCAAAGGAATAGTGAAAGCAAATTTGACATTTATTTAAAGGAGAGCACCCTTAATTCTAAAGTTTTTTCTGCACATAATATATATGTCTCTACATCTTAACATAGTAGACTGTTTAATTTGTTTTCAGTTAGGCGCCACGCATAAATGAGTATTACACACATTATATTTCTAATCACATCTACAGAAAGTATCACACTAAATGGTTGGTTCTCCCAGCTGAAGGTTTAGCTTATTACTATCTATTGGGGATTGTTTTTCTCTTGCTGGATATTTCAGTCTCAGTCTGAGGAATTGCACTCCAATTTCATTGGGGCACCATCCACAGTAACAGTGTCTGAACCTGGAGGAGTCTTTGGCCAGCCATTGAACAATTTGCTTGCCATGTTTCTGGCAAATCTCTTATGGTTAAATTAAAGAGTATTTCTCACATTCACTGTTCTAGTGTTAGGGAGATTTGCGTGAGCTGCCCCTGCTCTTGATTGCTTTCTGGCTACTTTTTGTTAGAATGTTCTTTTATGATGAGGTCGATAATTTTAGATGTTGTGTTTTGTGCAGGTCTCAGTTCACAAGTAAACCACATAGGAGGAGAGCTTAGACCACCAGCTGGTGATATCTGTAAACCCAACTCCTCCTGAATGATCTCATACTTTATTTCCTGTTTCAGTGAAGCCAGCATCGGCACTCTTCCTCCTTTCTGCAGAAGAGTCAATCTCTGTAGTTGATTGAATTGATACTTTAAAAGTAAATATTTGCCTACATCTTTTTTTTCTGCACTTAGTCCCCTTCTTGGGTGAAATTCTAGGACCGTCTGTAGAGGAGGTCCCAAATATAGCCTGCACTCCAGTCGCCCATTTTGAAGTACCAGGAACGTTCACACCGAAATATGTGACGTATGATGAGCAAATAAAACAGCAGAGAGTCGCAGTGGGGCTCTGCCCAGTGCCTATTAGAAGAATAACACCTATTGAAGTACCAATAACCAGACAACCATGGGCAGTGGGATACCCATTGAGAAGACCCTACCAGCAAATGAAACAAAATGAAGATTGCTTAAGTACTGTACAAGAAGAAGCCAGAAAGTCCTTAATGAAGGGCGAATGGTGACGTCACAAAGGCCCGAACTAACGCACAGGTAAAGATATGGCGACCCAATGATGACACAAAGAGAAGAAACGCCATATTGGGAACCCAAAGGAAGAGAACATTGTTGAGACACAAGGGAGCTTAAGCTGAAAGCATGGTGAATATATTCAACCAACTAACGCCTGTACATATGCTTGGAACCGCAAGAAGCTGAAGAAAATAGTGCGGCTTGCAACGCTTAGTAGAAGAATAGAGCGGCAAGCGCCATCGTACATAATCTACCTCTAAACAAAGCACGATAGTGTAAGTGTGAATCCACTTTGCATAAAAAGCAGAACCAACCCAGGTTATTCCAGGTCAAATGCAAAAAGTTTCATATTTTAGCATCAAGAGGAAAAAGACTGAATCGAAACTCAGCAGAGGCAGCTCATGCCAGGAAAGCCGAGGCCACATAGATAGAACCTGTAGACAGTAGCTACTTTTAATTGAAGCTAAGAACAGAATATCCTGTCTCTAAGGAACCGAGATAAGAAAGCGAATGCAGGTGGCAGGGTGAAACGAAAATCAAATGCCTAAATGGAGAGAAACGAGGCAAATCCATGGTGTGCTAGCACATGACCAGCCGAGCGATAAGAGGCACGGTTGCACACCTATGCCTGGCACTGGCCCAGACAGAGATATCAGAACTTTTTCAAGACAAGAAGATGCAGTTTCGAGGCCAACCACAGTGAACTAATTGACACATAGCCCATAAAGTGATGATTGATTGAAGGAAGGCAGGGTGAACTGGGGGACACCCTGCACCTAGTTGACCGTTCGCCGTGTTGCTAAGCAAAGTGCAGATTTATGCATGGTGTTGATGCCAACCCAATCACAATGGGCCAAATAAGCTAGGGTCCTATAGTTAGTAGAACCAATGAGACGTCGTACCTTTAGTGACGTCTACAGTAGACATTTGTGAAGGAAGGGCTTAGATGCCCACCTGACAGTATTTACCCAATCCCCTCACCCCGTTACCATATACAGATATAGCACCTATAAGTTACCTTTTTTCCAACCAATAGAATTGCATGTTAATTTTGAGTGTAACACGTCAGATTATGACGCGTTTTGAGTATAAAAGTTATGTTGTGTGTGAAGCTCGAAGGAGTTGAAGCGAGACGGGGCTGTCACACTGCTGTTGATGTCCATGTTTCCCCATTTTTTGTACTTGTCATTAAACGGACTCCCCTTTGCCAAACCATTGAGTTGTCCTTATTGATTAGTGTTGGAGTAAGAGACCCTGCACCCCCATCCATCTCGAGGTGCAGCTATCTTGTCTTAAAGTGCTTCAGGGCAGACCCCGACTCTATGGGACGGCCGGGCGTCCCTCAGTACACTTGGTAGCAAAGATCGGATGGTTTATTGACTATCAATTATTAATTTAAGACAACTAATGACCGTCGACATAAAGTAACTCTAGGTCTTCGGTAATATCACAAGTCCTTTGCCATTCGGCTGAGTAGACCGTGAAGCTCCCCGTAGACAATTGTAGTGTAAGAAAAATCTGCAGTAAGGGTCTGAAGGGACCTGTTTTCCAACATATCCCTTCACATTCCTACGGGCAGCTGATCGGGCGAAGAGCTGAAGAAGGTGGTAACGAAGGCGGTGATCCCGAAATCCAGAGAGGAACCATGCGAACGGTGAGTGAAGAAAAAATGTAGTGCTTTGGCAAACAGTCCTTGCCTTAGAACAACTAAATGGAAAAAAGAAGGTAACGGAGGGAGGAGGGAAAATAGAAAATATAGTTAGCAGTAGAGAAGACTGTATATATGGCGATAATGTCTCGAGAATAAATAAATAAATAAAGGTTACCTGGGTGGACACCCAAGAAGAGAGAGGTTACCAGGGTGGACACCTGAGAAGAGAGAGGATTCATCTTATTTCTGTGCTTTAAATATAGCGGCTAGAAGAAACGTGTACCCAGAGTCCCACATAATAGGGAACAATTAGGCTACCACAACGTTTAAAGACGTTGTGAAAGGGGTTTGTTTAAACTCCATGAAGGGGTAATGATTAGAGGCAGAGAAATTTGTGTCCAGCTGGTCTGTCTAGTCTGTTAAGCGTCCGTCTTACATGTTTTCTGTTGTGACGTCATAAGTGATTTTTTTTTGTTTGTGAAAACGGAGTGAAAATGTTTGCATGATTCACTAGCTGAGACAGAATCGCATATGAAGGGATGTTTTTGAGTAAATTGGAATATGTAAAATTATTGTGAAAACCTGGATTGGAGCTTGCAGTGTTTGGTGCTCGCTCATGTTGTTTAAACCACACAAAAACATTGACGAGTGTTATATAAGAGGGGAGGGAACAGATTTAAGCATGGAAGACTTAACTCCATTAGCACACTTATGCAAGCAATTGCCAAAACACGCACCCAAGCTAAAGAAGTATAGCACTCAGTGAGTTAAAGGTACTGCCCACAAGATGTTTATGCCATGGCCCCAAAATGGGTCTTTATCTAAAGCCGTTTTGCAACATATGACGAAATATTGTGGAAAATGTACGAGCAAGCAAAGGAGAAAGAGCCGCCAACAGATTGGATACTTAATGTATGCACAGAGGGGGGTGAGACGCCTACTGCGACACCCGCCCCGCCAGAAACGAAAGATGAAGGAAGTAAGAATGAGGGGTTATACCCATTGAGGGAACTTAAAGCAGCCACGGGGTATAGCAACCCCGCACGTGAGTCACCTATACATAGTAGTGACGAAAAGCAAGGGAAGGATAAGGACAGGGATATTACCTCCGCAGTGCCAAGGGACAAGGGGAGGCGCGATGATGAAAGAAAAGATCAGGCACAGACAAGTGCATCTCTCGACTAGGAGAAAGATGGAAAGGGAGCGGAGACAGAACTGTTGGGATGGCATTCGCGAAAGACGAATGGGTGGGAGGACACATTTTATTGAAATTCAATGCTAAAGGCATTGATGACGCAAGGCAAAAGTAGAAGTTAGATGAGACACAGAGAAAAGGGAAAGAAAAGGAATTAAGAGACGAAAGGATAAGGAGGAAAAACAGACAAAGGCGAGAACAACTATATCGCGAGGAGCAAGAAAAACAGCTCGATTGCAACTCAAGAGCAGCCTACGATCCAGACAGACAGAAGCAACAAAGATTAGAAGAAGATCAAAGGGTACGTGAGAAAAGAATAAGGAGACAAAGAGATGAGGAAATGCAAAGGGCAGATGAATGTAGAAATGAAAAGAAAGAAGATGGTGTCAGAGAAGAGGCGAGGAAGCGAAAAGAATTTGACGACGATATCGAACATAAGCGAAGACAGAGAGCACGCGATCTTGAGTATTTGAAGAGGGAAGTTAAAAAACCTGATCCAGTTGTAGACTGGGAAGATATCGAAGAATTCTTTCCTGTGTACGACTCAGTACCAGGTATGTCTAGGGCAAATATTGAGGATGACTTCGACACCAGAAGCATCAGAGAAACGATCGATAAAATATATGATGAAATGGGGCTAGAACAAATACCCCAAGCAGAGAGGGAAGACGAGCGCCTGGAAAGCACTCAGCTGTATGACACTGAGGATCTCACTCGTAGCAGTCGGAATAAAGAGCTATCCATGGATAGATTAGAAATAAGTAAGAATAAAGAGGATACAAGAATGTACGTGAACTGGGGACAGACAATGTCCGACTCAGAAAGGGAAGAGCGCGAAGAAAACGAGGAGGGGAGGTGAAATGAAAGGCGACTCACAAGGGAAAAGGAGATAAAATGGTCAGACATTAGCGAGTCTGCACCGAGGGCAGCAGAGTCAGCCACGCAGTCTGACCGACATGAAGAAGTATCTCACGGTCTGAGGGGGGTGTCTTCACCACCCTATGTGGACAGGCTTAGGTCACTACCAGGTAGACGGCGGTGCAGGAATATTACCCCTGCAATAGACAGGGGAACAATGAGAGAAGAAAAGGAGGGCTATGCATTCCAGTTTCCGCTACTAGAGAAGGGGGGAGTAAGACCACAATATATTCCATGGCCACACATGGATCGGGAAAACTTGAGAAACAAGCTTCCAATTCTGACATCGGGAGCTGGAAAGTGGATACAGGAGTTGGAAAAAATGACAGGAGGGAGCACGTTAACCATAGGGGACATTGAAGGTCTCCTAATCGCCATACTTGGTGAGAGAGCAGACGATGTGTGGGCACGGGCGGGGGACCCTGGGATAACCACAATCAATACCGCACATGACGGAGCGCCATTTAACAATTGCAGAGCAGCAGTATGGAAAGCTTTGCGAGTACTTTACCCAGATACTTCCGATATGGGAGCTATAATGACTCAAAAAATGAAGGATTCTGAAGATCCGTTACTTTATATACAGAATTTCCAAGACGCGTGGGTGCTCGAAACGCATGAATCTTGGACAAAATTCATACCTGTGTTTTATCACATATTGTGCCAAGGCTTACTAGAACCAGTACAGAAACAACTCAAGAAATTGGTAGGAGTTGAGGCTAAACCTTGTGCTGAAATACAGTTGACTATCCGCACATTACTGCAGACTGTTGCAGGGAAAGAATCGCAAAAAGGAAGCAGCACGAAAGGGTGAGGAAGCGAAACTAGTGCAGAAGAAACTATCAAAGTATGCTCTTGAAGGAGCCATGCTAACTAGCGCAGCCGAACAAAGCATGCAGCAGGTGGCCAGTCCTCAACAATATAATCAGGGCAATGTAGGATTTTACCTACGGGTAAGAGGATTTAGGGGAAGAGGATGGCAGAGCAGTTAAAGAGGCTTCCAGAATAATCAGGGAGGTTTTCAAAACGTGCAAAATGGAAACCCAGATATGTCAAATGGACAAATAATCTGACCACCGCCAGTATGTTGGCTGTGCGGAATGACAGGGCACTTGGCGCGCACATGCAAAAACCAAGGCATGATGCAGAACGGCCAAGGGATGGGAGCAGGCATTTACAACAGGGCATTGCACAGAATCACACGGTGCAACAACAAGCGCTAAGAGCGCAACAAGGAGTACAGCCACGGAGTGTGAGCAGTTTTCCGCAAGGACAAACCCAACAAGTACCGTTGCAAGTGTCACACACGATGAGCACAGGACAAGCTCCAAACCCTGGAAGAGGGAGTAACAATGGGAACAGGGGAAATCCACAAGTGCACAGTGGGCTAAATTTGTATATAAACTGGGACAGCTCACTGGGAACCCTGATGTGTTCCATCCTATCAGTGACACCAGACCCTCACAGGGAACCTAGGGTGGATGTCATTATAGGGGGTAAAGATTATTCCTTCCTAGTAGACACGGGTGCAACACGCTCGTGCATACGCAAAGGCAAGTTTTCCTTGTCTGACGAGGCCACAGATACTCAGAGTTTCACAGGAGCTCACAGTAGAGTTCCCTTTACAAACGCACTCCCAGTCTCCATAGGAGAGTGTGAAATGAATGTACCCTTATTATACTCGCGTCAGACCCCAGTAAACATTTTGGGTCGAGACCTAATGACGAAGTTGAACATGAAAATTTTGTTCACATAGGAGGGCACAATATGCTCCACTCCAGGAATGCACTACTCAAATGTATGTGAAATTCCCAGAGCATACTCAGGACACACAGCCATGAGGGCCATACCATTAGAGCCAGAAATCTTCACGTATGGTATGCGTGTGCTTATGGCGGGATTGCCAGGCCTTGCAGAGAAAGTAGTGAGAACCCCTGATGAGTTTTTATTTAGACCACAGATACCTATGCGTGAGGAGGAGGGACAGGTATTTCCCTTAAAAATACACGCAGCTGCAGTGCGAGGGAAAGTGGTGTTGGTTGACAGTTACGATGATAAGGGCAGACAATGGTGCGCGATTATCACCATCGAAGAAGGATATCGAGTGACTGACATCACGATGATGATCTATTTGAAGAACAAACAGACATAGGAGAGACAATGGTAGAAGTAAGTGTCACCTTTTGGGTAAAGATGATTAAAAGAGAAGTACCAGAAAGAATGATGTTGGCACTGAAATGTCCTGAATATTTTGATGACGATATAGCCAAAGTGCCTGTCTCAGTATGGACTACCGGACCCTATGACGTAGGCCTCTTGAAGGGGGTGGGAGAAGTGAAAATTAAATTGAAACCACGAGCAATCCTACCAAGAGCCCCACAATATCCTATGTCCCGAGAGGCAGATGAAGGGATTTCTAAGACAATTTCTGCCATGATGGACCAGGGCATCTTAGTGACGTCAGAGTCACCATGTAATACGTCAGTTTACCCTGTCCAGAAATCAAAGGGGGTCTTGGCGTTTAATCCAGGATTTACGACCAATAAATGATATTATTGAGGCCGAGTTAACTTTAGTCCCTAACCCATCTACAATTCTATGTAATATACCAGTTGAGGCAAAGTATTTCACGGTAATTGATTTGAAAAATGCATTTTTCTCAATCCCGTTGCACCGTGATTCACACGATCTGACGTCATTCACGTTCAGACTAATGCGTCTGAAAAGCACAAGGCTGCCACAGGGGTACTGTGAGTCCCCATCCATTTTCAACAGAGTCCTGCAAATGAATTTGAGCAATATTGCATTAGAAAGTGTTGTCTTACAATACGTGGATGACATCCTAATTTGCAGCACCTCAGAAGAGCAGGGCAGGCATGATTCTATGCAACTACTGTCTATATTGGCTGAGAAAGGATATAAAGTTGACAATGAAAAATTACAATATTGTCAACAAGAAGTGTTGTACATAGGCCAGCTGATCTTACACAAAGGAAATAAAGTGACCCCAGAAAGGGCCGAAGCCATAATGAACACGGCTAAGCCACTCACGATAAAGCAAATGCAGAGCTTTCTATGCCTATGCAACTATGTTAGAGCATGGCTTTTCAATTACAGCTCTTATACTAGGCCTTTACTTCAGGCCTTAAAGAAGGCCCAAGTGACAAAAGAAAAAATTGAATGGTCTGAAGCAATGGAGGAAGGGTTTGCTGAACTCAAGAGAATGATTTGCACCGCCCCAGTTCTCGGAATTCCCAATTATGCTGAGGAATTTTACCTGTTTTCATACACAAATGGCAGCGTCATGACGGCAGTACTCGCACAAAGAACCTCCTTGGGGTACAAGCCCCTAGCATAGTACAGTGGGAGTCTGGACCCGGTAATGAGAGGCCACTTCCCATGCGAACAAAGTTAAGCTGCCGCAGTGTTCACCATAGAGAAGGCTACAACCATTGTAATGGGATGCGCCATGACGTTGTATGTCGAGCACTCACTATTTGCCATTCTAGAGAAACCCAAGGGAACATTGACATCTCAGAGAGCTTCTGCTTATTAAGTGATCATATCTAACCCATCAATCAAAATAATTAGATGTAAAATAGTAAATCCACCTATGGTCATTGCAGAACCAGTCACTGAGGGAGAGCCGATACATGACTGCACAAACTATGAAGAATTCAATGATTAAATTCCCAGAGTGAAAGAAAATGCCTTGGCAGGAGGAGAGATCGTCTTTATTGACGGGTCTTTGAGAATTGAACAAAGTGATAGGCAAAGATACACAGGCGTTGCTGTGATGAAACACACAGCGAATGGAGAGTTTCGAGTGCTTCTTAGTGCACGAATACCATCTCACTATTCAGCACAGGCTGCAGAATTATTGGCGTTGATACTCGCCATTGAGAATCACGCAGACCAGGAAGTAATGGTGTACAGTGACTTTACCTATGTGACGTCAACAGTGCACGCAGGCTTAGAGCGCTGGAAAAGGAGGGGTTACCTCTGAGCGGACAGCACGCCAGTGCAGCACGCAGCCCTATTGGACAGGCTGATTAAGGCACTACAGCTCCCAGTGGGCACAGCGGTCATGAAATGTGCCGCCCACACCCAGGGGACAGATTTTATCTCGTACGGAAATGACGCAGCAGACACAGAAGCCAAGCGTATGGCATCCAAAAGCGAGATGGTTATGGAAGTGGAAATGGTGTGCACAAATGAAAGGATGTTGGTTGCTCTAACAACTTTCAAAGCCTATAACGATCTAGGGCAAACCCAATTAATGGAGCTCCAAGGGGATGCACCGCAGGAAGAGAAAAACCTGAGGAAACACTGAGGGTGTTCTTTAACCCCTCTGACAGCTTGTGGCGACAAGATAGCACTGGCAAACCAGTAATGCTTGTAGCCCTACTAAAAATAGCACTGGATCAATTACATTACCTGGCGCACAAAGAGAGCAGCAACGCTCGCGGAAGTCTGGTTCATACCGAATTTAGCAGAGCATATTGCATTTTTTCATGGTGAACTGTATGATCTGCCAGTAATTCACCCCTGGGCACACATTCAAAGTAATGAGAGGAGTCATCCACAGACCAAATGGGCCTTTTCAGCACTTGCATGTCAATTATGTTGACATGGTTCAAGTATGCAACGGGTACAGATACCTAATTGTTGTGGTGTGTCAATTCTCTAGATGGATAGAAGCAGGTCCATGTACACACCCAGACTCTACCTGTGCGGCCAAATTTTTAGTGAGGGAAGTGTTTCCCAGGTGGGGGGTGTGTGAAGTTATGAGATCAGATAATGGGGCCCACTTTGTAAATGCAGTCTTTGAGCAGATCAGTACTTGTCGGCGAATCATCTGGAAGGAAATGGTATCTGTGAGAGGCTCAACGGCTTGTTAAAGGAAAGGATAGCCAAGTTGAGGCTTACTCTAAAGAGGGGATGGTTTCACTGCCTTCCATTGGCACTGTATGCTCTTCGGAACCAACCCGGCTCTGACCATCATTTTATGCCACACGAGATAGTCACAGGAAGAAGGATGAGAACTCCCCTCACACGCGAGGCAGAGCTAGATGTGATGCCCAGTCAACAAGAGAGGTCTTAGGGTCTGACATACAAAATTATCTGAACTGCATGACATCTTGCCTTACTGTAATTTCAGACCAGCTGCAGCAACGACGAAAAGTGTGCAGCGCAGCACAGAACACAGAAGGAGACACTACAACAGACTCAATTCAATGTCTACGTGTTCCACTCGTCTTCCCTGGAGATGTCATCTTGGTAAAAAATCATAAAAGGAAAAAGTCGGACGAACCAAGGTTCAACAGTCCTTTCATTATAGAGGACTGCACTCCATCCGCTACAGGGCAGGAGAGCTTGGATTTTTCTTGGGGACATTAAACCTTACGTCGGTAAAAGCCCCCTGCCTGCACCCCAACAAGAGGAATCGACAAGCGACGGGGAAGAACCACAGCATGTGCAGACGATATCCATGACGAGGAAGAAAGACGCATGACCAGCAAAGTAAAAGACAAAGAACTTTTTGCAAAAGGTTGTGGCTTGATTTTGGACATTCCTCTAAGCAAAAAAGAGGACAAGGACATGAAAACGGACACTCTGTGCATCCTAGTTGCAGGGTGATGAAGAAGATTTTGCTTATAAGCCACAACATAGTCTGTTGACTCTGAACTTTGGACTGAGGCACACTAAAGCCTTGACTAGAAGACTATGCCAAATGTTGATCAAGAACACATAAATTGAAACAAGATACAGTACCCTGATTCCTTCCACACTGAGACCCTATTTGGAAATCACTTATGGTGTCCCACGGCAGAGACATCACGAAGGACGTTGTTGCATACTTCAACCTAGTGCTCAGATCATACCCATCACTAGTAGGAAGAATCACAAGTGTTGCAGACTTCCTTCAAGATCCTGAAAACGAAAAAATAATATGGCAACTGCTTACTGTTATTGCAGAACAATTCATCGTACTCCCCGAGTACAGTGAGGTAAAAGCAAATGTTCCCAACACAGGAGAAGATAAATGAATTTATCCTCACGGTGTTCCTTCGCATAATTGAAGACTGTCCAACCATTGTCGGAAGAACAACCGACACACATACATTTCTACGAGACCTAGCGAACACTGAACTTTTAAACCATCTTCTAGATAAAACCAGAATTTTGATCGCACTTCACGCAAATGGACAGTGCAGACATTGTTTACATCAAGGAAGAAACACATAATCCTGAACCCAGCAAGACAGGATAAATGTCTCTATCACCAGAGGACAGCAGACTGGCGCATAATGTTCTGTTTTGCCTAGTTACTGACTTTCCATAGCTATTGGGGGTCCAATCGATGTTGATGTTCCCACATTCATCAGAGATCCAGCTAATATTGCACAAATGGGAATGCTACTGCTTGGGATCATGCTGCAAGTGGAACTTTCAAACTATCAGAGAAGTTTTCTGAGGAGATCGTCAAACTTTCCGCCGAGGGACAGATTGAGGAAAAGGAGTTGATAACTTCACTTGTCTTGCATGTTGTTTTTTCCTTCCTATCCTCCTCACACTGATCAGTTTCCAGCATGTCCTCGGGACTGAAGCGAATTTGGGGGGTGGATTAGGAGCTCACCTACTTTAAACACGCACAGTAAAAGGACACACTGAAGTATTGCTTAATTTGATTTCTTGTCCATAGTCTAACAAAGTAACTGTATCCTGAACTAAAAAGACAATTGCCACTTGCACGAAGGGGAAGAGGAACACCTTCCTAAACAACAGACACTTGTACATTCTGAACTTGAAGGGCGACATTGAATAAAGAAATGCTAACATTAACATTGGTTAATGATCGAGATGGGGGCCCAGAGCAGCAACCGAAGAATTAAAAGTAAAGCCAATGGAAGCAGTCCTAACAGAAACCCTTAAGAAAATGGAAGCGGCCTCAAAAAAGCTTTCTGCAAGGACACAAATGTTAGTAGACTATTCCCGTTCATAGCCAGAGCGAGGAAACTACAAGATCAAATGAAGAACAAAACAGCAGAAACTGTATTGCCAAGCATATATGTTCCAACACAAGGGACAAGTACCAGTCCCACAGAACAGCCATACACCGGACCAGTGTCAGGCTGTCTGGCATGGGCATTTATACGCAGCAGAGAAAAAATGCATGAAGAAAGGAAAAGGAATGCCAGACTCCTGTCTGCTCAAAAGGCACAAATGAAGAAGCCTGTACCGTGGACCAGGATACCTGAGAACCCTCCAGCAAGAAAAAGCCACATAGATGCATTCAGAGATGTAGTAATAGCAAACTACATGAAAACCTTAAGGATCAAGAGAGACACGCATGAAGACGACAATGAACCGAACGATTACCTGGACAGCACCGCACACCTGGGAAATAACATTTGGTACCAGCACATGAAGGAAGTTGGAAGACGAAATTCTGAAGGAGAATGCTTCGTTTGTGCTCTCCTACCATATAGCATGGGAAAGTCCAAGATCTTCCTTTTTTGAAGGAAGGCAGGGTGAATTGGGGGCCACCCTGCACCTGGTTGACTGTTCTGCGCGCTGCTCAGCAAAGTGGAGATTTATGCATGGGGTTGATGCCTACCCAATCACAATGGACCAAATAATCTAGGGTCCTATAGTTAGTAGAACCAATAAGACGTTGTACTTTTAGTGACGTCTACAGTAGTCATTTGTGAAGGAAGGGCTTAGATGCCCACCTGACAGTATTCATCCAATCCCCTCACCCCGTTACCATATACAGATATAGCACCTATACTAAAGTTACCTTTTTTCCAACCAATACAATTGCATGTTAATTTTGAGTGTTACATGTCAGATTATGACGTGTTTTGAGTATAAAAGTTAAGTTGTGTGTGAAGCTTGAGGGAGTTGAAGCGAGACGGGCTGTCGCACTGCTATTGATGTCCATGTTTCCCTGTTTTTTGTACTTGTCATTAAACGGACTCCCCTTTGCCAAACCATTGAGTTGTCCTTATTGATTGGTGTTGGAGTAAGATACCCTGCATCCCCATCTATCTCAAGGTGCAGCTATCTCGTCTTAAAGTGCTGCAGGGCAGACCCCGACTCTATGGGCCGGCCGGGGGTCCCTCAGTACATGTCTCATAAGACCAACGGCTTTGCACTGTGGGCCTGTGCCTGGCCCTCCGTATTGGGAAGCGAAGGTTGTTGGGAAACCAAGAAAGGTATCCGTCATGGGACAACCACCATTCTGGTCCAGAATGTGCAATATAGGTTAAGCTCTTCTTGTGATCCTGATAGATTAGACATCTAAAGACACCCCTTTATTCCCACTGATGGGGTCTTAATATAGGTGTACAGAGTCTGCTGTACCTTAATTATGAAGTTTTGCTTCATCCTGTACACGTCATGCGTGGCCAGCCAATAATTAACCTGGTCCACATATAGCATACATTGTCAGGGACTGACACATATGTTCCTTCAACCATTGTGTCGGGAGGATAGCTCAGCTGCAACGTGCACGCCTTGGAAGCAAAACATTACGGAGCAACAGAGGTTCGATCCCCGGATCCGTGCTTAGAAACCTCTGGGTATTAAGCGCGTTATAAATAACCTATCATATATCATATATCATAACTGCCCTTCTGATGCACCAAGTCGAGGGGGAAGAGTTTTACCTGCATTTGTGGACATCTCTCATGTCTCTGAAGCACTTATTGCCCAAGCAGAGGTTGGAGCAGGAGCTCCCTCTCCCAGCTCAACTGCAGGAGCAGTTCCATGCTTCCCCATGCACAGTTGTGCTTAAGGTAAGCCTGGAGCTTTCCCTAAGGAAATGTGCAGCGTCCACGCCTTCAGCCGGAATTCTGAAATTTAGAAAATATATTTGTTGCTGATCAATTATGACGCCTGCCTGCCCCCTCCAAGTTTCCTGAGTAACCTGGATGAAAAACCAAGTGATTTCCACCTATTCACGGCAGTATAAAACAAAAGGTTTTTGCCGTTCTAAGATGGCTGCCACTGCATTTTTGGCCAACTCCAACACCTTGTGAGCCGCAGCCCAATCCTGATTGGCCTCGCTGGCTTAATAGCCAATCGTGGGGCACCGGCAGGTAAAAGCCAGCCCCCAATGAAGGCAACCGAAAAAGGATCCACCTGACTCAGCCTGACCGAGCATGGACGTGCACCCACGCTTTTAAACCTACTCATCGGATCTGCGCGCTACTGACCTGCATAAACTATGTAAGGTGAGAGTTCAGGAAAATGTGTCACCGTGCGACCGCTCTGTCCATTATAGCCCTTCTTATCTGAGCAAGGGCTACCTCCACACCACAGCGGTTTCTTGTCTCCTTCACCTCCTCCCGCCACCTACTCTGAACAATCGCTGTTTTCAGTTAGCTCACATTGGCCCATGCACCTATTCTTACCTGCCTCTCAACCGGCATTCAGCCCTCCACCAGACGATTTGCCTCGCTCCCGTTTCACTGCAAAGACACTGTTCTATGACCAAAGATCTCACCGTCATCTAGAATTATTCATCATTCTTAAAGAACTAGAGACTCCGATCGCAATACCTGATACCTGTCCCAAAGATAAAAAATGGTGCTCAGATATCCAACATGCACTCGCCAATAAAGTATCCACCTTACAAAATAAAATGTCCCAAAAAAACGTCCTTAAATACCCCACCTTCACCTAAAATATCTGTGAGCATAGCTGAAGTCCAAACTACCCGATTTAACTTCTCCAAAGTATCTATCAAATTATTCTGTCTCTCAAACCATCCAATTGCCAGGGTGACCTCTTCCCGGCACAGCTCATCAAGGATGCGGCTCGAGACCTATCAGCTTTCATATCCAAGCTTATCAATGCTTCCTTTGCCACCGGCACTATCCTCATGAATCTCAAAGAATCATGAGTACTCTCACTTTTAAAAAAAACACTAGACCCGCTAACACCCACCTGTTAGGAGCTAGACAATCAGGCTTCCGTCCAAAACATGGAACAGAGACTGCGCTCATCGATCTCAAGACCCAAGTCGATGAGCTTAGAGACAGTGGTAAATTTGCTCTGCTCCTCCTCCTGGACCTTTCAGCGGCTTTCGATTTGGTGGATCAAACGATTTTATGTAACCATCGCAACACAGCAGCACACTTCTCCAAAGTTGCCATAACCTGGATTAGATCCTTCCTAAGTGGTAGAACAATGAGGGTCTTCGCACCTTCACCAGCGGCAGACCCCACACCTATAACCTGCGGTGTGCCACAGTGGTCCTGTGTCTCGCCCACACTGTACAATATTTTTACCCAAACCCCTTTTCGATTATCTGAACCATCTTGGTATCACCTACACTAACTATGCAGGTGATACTCAGATCCTCCTCCCACTTTGTGGGGATTATGACAAGGATTTGGCATTGGTGAATAGAGTGTACATCATCATCTAGGCATGGATGGCCATGCATGGTCTATGCATGAATGATGATAAAACAGAACTCATCATCTTGGGTACCCCTACAACCTAAAAAAACTTGGACCTGACTACTCCTCCTTCATAATTGACGGTAACTGCATCAAGGTAGCACTCTACTCTGTCCTTTTCCAAACAGGTCAACATGTTTGCGTCCTCTATGGCATGCATGTGTAAACTCATTAGAACTGGTAAGCCATTTCTCCCGAATAACAGCTGTACCATCCTGGCTAGAGCCCTCATTCTGTCCAGCTTGGATTATTGTAATGCCCTATACATAGGCTCTAACAAATCCGTCATTGGAAGAATCCAAATCCTACAAAACAATGCCCTGAGGGCAGCCCTAGGTATTTCCAGAAGAGAGCACATCTCCAAGAGTAGACGACAGAATAACTGGCTCCGGACCAATGATAAAATCATACTAAAAACGATGTCGCTCACCCATAAATCTCTTAATAACGCTGCTCCTATCGCCCTCTCTAGAGATTCCACAAACAGACATCCCTAAAACCAACCAGATCAGCAAATAGGGACCGCTTGTCCATCCCTAAATTCAAACTATCCATGATCGGAGGCAAAAGTTTCCCCATCAAAGCAGCCAAACTATGGAACTCCCTGCCTCCTACACTGAGAGTAGACCAATCCTACCAGAACTTCAGAACTAACACCATCTCATGGTTGAAATCCACCGACCATTAACTCGCACGATCCACTATGCATGCCTATATAACTGAAATGTAACTAATAACGCCCACCTGCTAGCCCCATGGCAGTAATCTTAATTCTTTGTACCATGCCTATATTATTTGTAGATATTTGCATATCCTGCTTTTGTGATTAATGTATTTCACTCTATGCTCCACTACCTGTTACCCCCATGGCGGTATCTTCAATTTCGTGAGCAATGCCTTGTAATATCTGTAAATACCTGCATACCCTGCTTTTGTAAGTAATGTACGTCACTGTATGATTCACTGTAACCAAGCTTCTCATCTTCTTGTAACTGCTGCACCCTCATACCATTGGGTCTGGTGCGCATTACAAATAAAAAACCAAACAAACAAACAAACTCATTATGCAAACAGTTTTAAAGCAGGTTTTCGTTCCTGCATACTGTTTTAAAATGCACTAGGAATCTTAAATGTATAAATGTAACCTATGAAGCCAAACCCTGCTGCTCTTCACTGACAGAAGGTAATAGGCTTAACTGTAACATAGCCCAAAAAACACACTATTCACTTAACATGGTGGCATGTGAGATTTTGACAGTGTACACATGCTGACATGGTGCTTTTCCTAGCTAAGATAAGGACAGCATCTCTTAAGCTTTTTATATTATTAATGCCTTATTTTAATGAATTCTGTATCTCAAGAATTTACTATTTAAAGGCCTTTCTGAAATGAAACCCTACCACGCAGAGCTTCACTTAAATGGGAAGGGAAATACTACTTTACTGTGAAGCCAAATCTACTGTTGCTCTTCACTAGCGGAAGATTATTGGCTTATTTAACTACGCCAATCCATGCACTCTCTTGGCCTAATGACACATTATCTGTGCTCTGCTTTTAGCTGACAGCTAATGCAATGCTTCAGGTTGAGCAGATACTTTGCCTAACCCCCAAAAAAGGTTAAAAACAGAGGAGAATCAAGTCCCACGTTGGGTGCCATTTGTCAACAGTTTCTTAGAACTACCTGGCCAGACATAAGAATGCTGGCCTTTAAAGGGGAGGATGCCCCACCGCCTGCATCACAGCTGACAGTAAAGGACTAGCACATTTTCACATGACACAGTAGCACATGGTCATTGGCTCAGACCCCAGAAAACATCTCTCGTACAACACCATGTTATGCTCTGCTACTATGGTATTATTGATTGATTGGGTTTGTTTGCCTCATAGAAACTCAAGGCATGTTCCCTTCTTCAATCCTCTTACATAAGTACACTTTATACAACCCTTACACCTAAAGTGTTACCTAGCATGCATTTTAGAAAACGATAAGAGAAGAACAAAAGAATGGCATACAGCTATCTCTCCCTAAATACCTCCCTGCTATAGTTCCCTTATCCTCCAGCTCCAACTCTCTGCAGTTCAGATTCTTCTCCAAGCAGAGCGTGGGAGGTAGATCTCTTTCCTCGACAGAAGCCTCCCTCCCTGCCCCCCTCAGACTTGAGCTGGACCTTCTCAAATTCCAGAAACCTCTCAATACTTTCCTCTTCTCCTCCTCCTTCCCTCTCCCCCTCCCTTGCTAATTCCCCCCGGCTGCTGTGACTGGTGCCTTCTGAGTCTTACTGGGCCCAGCACCCCCCTTGACCAGTCTCCCCCAGCACCCCCTTCAGCACTTGCCCTTGGGCACCCTTCCCTGACTAGTCTGCATCTGGTCTCCCCCTGTCCACCACACTTGAGTTCCTTCTTCCCCCTTTCCCCTGGCACTTGCCCTCATTGGCTCCCCTTTGCACTTGCTCAGCCTCCCCCATTGGCCCCCCACTCCTGCACTTCGACCCCAGCCTTGCCCTCATTGGCTCCGCCCTGTGCTTCCACTCCTGCACTTCTACCCCTCCACCCTCCCTGCCCTTCCACTCCTCCTTACCCTCCGTATACCCCTGCACTTGTTGTCTCTACGCTTGTACGGTAGGAACGTCACAAGACCAAGTATGACAGTTACTGTTGTTTTTCTCCTATCTTCTATACCCCTCCCTCCTTCACCCCAGCCTCCCGACTTTTGTCTTCTGGGACCTGGAAACACTTGTGTATAAATCAAATAAATAAATACATGAGCACAATGTTTGCACTTTGAGACAAAATTACTATTGAGGTAAAAATGAATGCTTTTTATTTTACAAAATATATTATTTCTCAGTTTGCTCTCTAATGAATCACCAACATATCAAATCACCCCCTTACATATCAAATCACCCCCTTATCCTGCCGGGATAACTTGGCCATCATCTGATCTGAAAGTATCTAAAACATTCGGTTTCAATCAAATCACATTCATGTGTAGGGGTTGAAAGAAACCAAGAAAAAAAGTAAAGCTGCTCTGTTAATTCCCGCATGGGAGTATCACAATTCTTCAAGAAGCCAAAAGCTTCAACACCAACTTAGTTAAAAGACAACCTTCCAATGCTAGGTATTCAAATTCAAACTAGCCAAAAGCATATATAATAACATCTCTTTGCAAGATGAACTGCAGTAATGAAAACATAATGTTAAATGAATCCATCATATGTCTCAAAATTGTAAAAGCCAAAAGCCAAATGCAATAATGAAAACACAATGTTAAATGAATCAATCATCCATCTAAAATATGTAATAACCAGCAAGATCACAACTTTAAGACACGATTTGCCCCAGCAAAGTAACTTAAAGGATGTCTGCTTTCTAAGTCAGGCAGGGCATCCCCTGTGGCTGTGGCCTGTCAGGTGTGACAGGACCATCTGACAGCAACTCATCAGCTTGTCCCATCTGATCAGCCAGACCCCTTATGGAAACCCCCTAATTATTATACTGGCATGTCATTTGACGGAGAGTCTCCCTGGGTCTAATGGGTCTATTTCAGGTCTATGTCACAGAGACATTGAAGTCCTGACCTAAGGTGTGATGTGTATGAACAATCTAATTGGTATGTCACATTCAGTTTAATTATGGCGTAAACAAATTTCAATGCCCGTTGACATATCTGTCACACGCAAAAGGCCTGCATTGTCTGTCTGGCTATCAATCTGCAGCAAAAAGTACCCAACGTGGCGAAGGCCCCGGTATCTGTGCCTGGTATAATATTTCCGGGGCAGAATGCTCTAAAGCAACTATCTCTTTGCAATATCAGAGCCCAGCTCTGTGTTCCTTGGGACTAGTGCTGTTGTAAGGTTATCATAGCAGAGCCAAAAGCTTGCATGTACAAAGTGCAAGGCCTTTTGCACAGTGCATTCATAGAGGACTGCTGTTCTAACCCTTTTTATGGGGAATAAAAACAAAGTTGCTAGTACGCCTTGCTGGTTCAATCTGCAAGCTGTAGGATTCTATGCAGAATTAAATATGTATGTATAACTCATTCATTCATAAGTAAAAAAGTACCCAAAAAGCATGCATCTCACTTGAGAGGTTGTTTTGCAAATAAAAGCAAATACAGTTTAATTTGGGAGTCTAGCGTTTTTGCATGTTTCCTGCTATTCAAGGCATTATAATCCTATTCCAAATACATCTTGTTACACTGCTCTTTATGTGCACAGCACATTACTCATTTGGTAGCGTCAAGGCACTATGTTCTATTAACAGTACCTTGTCAGGTCTGTACTAGTTTGCTTATATGAGGGGAATTCTAGCATGTCATGTTATCTCATATGTTGCTTTTCTACCCCGGAGGGCTGAATGGGTGCTAACACTATTCGATAAAGACTAACTACACAGTGCATAACACATGTATATGTTGAAAAAAAGACAGTTAGAAGAGAATATTTTTGAAACCGAGAATGTTGCTTCTTGTAAATAGAATTGTTAGACACGTGTACATCCATTGCCAAATGAGAGGGAGAAATGGAGTTGTGGGCAAACAATGCATAGCAGCGTGTTTGTATAGCACAGAGGTAGGTTTGTTGTAAAAAACACACCAAAAAAGTAACAAAATCAAAAAGTATCCCAAATAGGAACAACATGAAAAGTACCCCAAAAAAGGAGCAAAATCAAAAGTACCCCGAAAAAGCAACATAATTGAAAAGCAACCCAAAAAGGAGTAAAAACAAAATCGAATCAAAATCAAGGAGTTTGCAGTTGATATGTAGTCACACGTGTTTCTTTTGATACTATGCCAGGTTGGGTGTTTGAGCGTAGCATTCAGCCTGCTTTGTTAGCAGCCAATTGGACATGGTAGGGTGGGGTGTGTTGGGGTGCTTTTTGAACACCAGACAGATGCACCCAATATCGTAACCTACCAACATTTACTGCAAGAGTAGTAGCATAGGTGACCTCAAAGGGACCGTTGTATCTAGGCTTGTTCCACGGGCGAACAAAGTTCTTTATAAAAACAAAATCACAGGGAAAAGTTGAAGAGGGGGTGATGTAGGTGGAGGATCAGATGCAGCGCTTGTCGTCTCTTCAGTTCTTTCTGGTGCGATCTGTTGAGAGACCATTTTTATAGCTTTCGGTAAAGCATGCAAATAACATTTGAACTCTTTCCCCCCGAACAGATGCAGCCCTTTGAGCACCAGATGCTCTCCTGATTGGAAATAGATGCATGTGCATTCACCGCCCTGTTACCACCTTGTTGGGTGTTAAATGGTGATTCTTACAGGGTTGCGTGCACATGCTAAATAATGCAAGTGTTAAGCAGTGCACCCAATACTTCTTTAACGTGGTGCAAAGTTTAGATCGCTTGCTTTTCAACAGACCGTTTATCCTTTCCACAACGCTATTGGTCTGGGGCTGGTAAATTGTGCACATCCAATGCTTAATGCCCAACAATGCTGTAATCTCCTTGAACAACTCATTAAAAAAGTGGGTGTCATTGTCAGATCTTATGGCATCGAAAATGCCCCTCCTAGGAAAAACCTCTCTGACCAAGAACTCAGCCACACATTTTGCATCAGGGTGTGCACAAGGACCAGCCTCGACCCAACATGAGAAGGGACATACAACCACTAATGTTTTCCAAATTTGTCTTTTTATTGAAATCTCAATGAGCATAGCATGAGATCAACAGTGATATAACATTAAAAATGGGAACATTGAAAATTATTTTCTATTTCATTACCATAATCCCTCCAGATAATGAAACAAATTAACAAACAATATTAATAACAATTGGCCCTACGAGTTGTCCTAGTGTTCCTTTATATATCTCAAACAACATTTTACGTCCTCATTTCCTCTCTGAACATTCCCATCTCCCGCAGGGTTCCCTGCCTGTGTCACATTACATTAATAGTGAAATAAATGCTTCAAGATCTGTGGCCTAAAGAGCACTCCTTGTCTTGCACAAATTCAAAGAATGAAAGAATGGGGCCCAAATACGAGAGAATCGAGTCATATTCCCTGTGATGTGTGCAGTTAACTTTTCCATAGCCACTATTTCCCATATCTTAACCCACCAATATGACAGACATGGCCCCTCAGTTTTTTTCCAAAAGTGTGCAGGTTTAGTTTAGTTGCCAGTGATAGTGGTGTTATGAGCTCTGCCCTAGGGCCTGATGCAGGGAAAGTGCCATCGTCAGGAACTTCCCCCAGCAGCATCATAAGGGGACACATAGGGAGTTGACACTCCGTGTTATCGTTTACCCTCGAATGGATTACATGCCAATATGTTCGTATTGTTTGGCAAAGCCACCACATAAGTGTGAGATCCCCCAGCTGCTCAGACCTGTGCCAACAACCATCTGGATATTCGGGTCAAATTGCGTGTAATCTTTGTGGGGTCATGTATCAATGATAAAATATTTATATTGCACACTCCTTGAACATTGTGCATCAGGAGCTTTTGAGTTCGGGCCCATATTTTCTGCCAAGAATCCATTGGGATATCTATCTCTAATTCCCTTTCCCAGCGTGTCATATATGGAAGTTTGTCTTCAACTGAGTCTCTTTCTAATAGGCAGTAGCAACTAGAGAATTTCCCAAGCTCCTGCCCTTCTGCAATATGAAGTTCAATCCATATGGGGAGACGTTAACCTGCCGGGATAACTTGGCCATCATCTGATCTGAAAGTATCTAAAACATTCGGTTTCAATCAAGTTGAACTTTTCTTTTCATTCTATAAATATGAGAGGACTCCCATCCTTGTATAGGTCCCTGAGTGGCAAAATCCCGAGTGATTTCCAATTTGCGAAGATCCGCTTACCATTCCCAGGGAAAATTTTGGATTCTGTAACACTATCGTTAAAGGCCCAAGTCCTGTTTTAAATCCCATTTGTGAGCAAGCTTTATCCCAGTTAATAAGGGTAGCTCGGGTGGCGTCTAGCAAATGAACCCTGTCAGATTTCGGTAGGAAAGTTAAATGGGCTAGAGGGAAGCGGGAGCGGCCTGCTCTATTGTCTTCCATTTCGGGCGCCTGTCTTCTAGTGCCCATTTCAGCACTGGGGCAATCTGTGCTGCTCGGAAGTAGTGCTGTATAGATGGGTCCTCCAAACCCCCATTCCCTTCGACCTCAGGAGTACTTGGCGCCACATTCTAGGTGTTTTCTTTTTCCATATGAATTGACCCATTGCATTCTGTAGTTCTAGAAGTTCTCTCTCTGAGACAAGGATTGGTAGTGCTTGAAAGACAAATCGGAGCCTCTGTAGAATTGTCATTTTAATTGCTTTGACCCTAGCCAGCCATGAGATTTCTTGCAATTCCCAACGTTTCAGAGTGTCTTTAGTCTCCTTCCACAAAGCAGGGATGTTGACTCCCGCCTAGGCTTTATATGATTTAGTAATGCAAACCCCCTAGGTATGCTATTTCATTATCCGCCCACCGAAAAGGAAAGACTGATTGCAGAGCCAAATGGGTGTAGGTGGTTATATGATTGCCAGCCCCACTGAATTCTGGTGTTTAATGTGGAAGCTTGATACCCGGGTGAATCTTTCTAGGAGATCAAGTAAAGGCAACAGGAGATGCTTCTGAAGAAAACAGATATCATCAGCGTATAACACCACTTTATGCATGTTACCCTCATATGTTGGGACCATTATGTGTAGATTGCTTCATATTGTTTGTGCCAGGGGCTCTAAAGCCAATGCAAATATTAAGGGAGACAACAGGTATCCTTGCCTTGTGCCTCTACCCAGAGAAAGTAGAGCTGATCTAGCAGCATTTACTTTGAGTATGGTCGATGGAATTATACAACCAATGATCCGTTACACCTCTCCCCCATGTCTGCATAATCAATATGCAGTTCACGGAACGGCCCAGTAGGGCGGGTCAGGGTACCTCTGATAGTTCTTAGAGTGTGTCCAGTGTTGTATGGATGACATGTGGTGCAATGAATAACCATTGTGGTTAACGTCTCTTGCTGATTAAAGACAAACCAGTCCTCCTGTATATCTGCAGCAATGTGCTTTTTCCATATATGTGAAGAATGATACAGTTTGTCAAACGCTACTAGTAGCAATTTGTGCGGTATAACTGTCTTGACGGATGTTTCCTGCCATCATAGTAACTCTTTAGGAGACTGCTTGCAGCCCCTTTTCTTCCTGTGGTGCCCTACCCTGCAACACAATTAGTTGTGCAATTGGTAAGGAATTGTAAGAGTCAGTTAACTGCTCTTTGCCTTGTGCCACTACCAGGTACTCTAAAACATTTGTGACACAGAGATAGGCTGCGTTACCGAGTGAGACCTCATCTGTGTTGTTAGTATGGGTGGTACATTTCACCACTTCTGTCAAGGAGTGCTGGGACAGTGTGTCAATCATTATATGGAACAGTGCATCATGCTGCACCTGAGATCCTGCAGCCCTCCTAAACCCCCTCCTCTTCCATCGTGCCAGACCTTGTGCACTGTGGTGGTGACGTAGGCCGAATTAGAATAGGTGGTGATGTGGCACCCTTGAGATGCTAGAAGCGCCTCTATGAGCGCATTACGTTCTGCAGCTTGGGCCGAATAGTTCATGGGTGATCTTTTCTGCACCAATACCTCATAAACCCCTTCAATTGGGTGGACCACTGCCACTCCACTCCAGTATGTCTCAAACCGATACTCTGGTCAATAGTTGCTGACCGATTAATGAAAAACAACCCCATGCCCCTCAAGTGGGCTGTCCTTTGCCTTTGGGATGTCATCCTCCTCCCCCTCGAAGATCACACAATCATGTATTGCGAGGTCTTCCTCAGTGCAGTGCTCTCTCAAAAAGGGTGCGTCATTTACATTTTTATATCTCACTATATGAATATTTGGGCTGGACAGGATTATTTCATACATGGATGCCTGCTGTGTGGTCAAGGTGGATTTGGAACGCTCCAAAATGACAAACACTATGTGCGCCATGTACAATGTTACGGAACACCCCATTGCAATCATGGAGCTCTTCTCAATAGCAAATGCATCTGCAGCAAACACTTGTTTGCTTGGGAATTGGCCCTGCATCACGGAAACTAGCAGCCCACTATTGTAGGCCAATGGCGTGTGGCCCATTGTGCTCTTTTGTGTCAGTACTGCAGTCAATAGTTGGCCATTCGACTGTGAAAATAGATTAAACTCTTGTGTGAAATCGGGGGTAGCTAGCACTAGGGCAGTGGAAATTACTTCTTTCAGATCATTGAAACTGGTGAGCATGTCTTCAGTCCATACAATCATGTGGTCACTTTTTTTGAGCCTCTTTGAGGCCCTGCAACAGCGGCCAGGTGTACGCCACTTAATCTAGAATCCATGTTCTGCCGTAGTTACACAACCCTAGAAACCGCTGCATCTCCTGGACAGTTTTGGGCTGGGGAGTGCTGCGTACAAAGGCAGCGCGATCAGGTATAATCTTTTTCCTGAGGACATATATCAACTAGCCTAAGTAGAGCACTTCTTGGAGACAATATTGCAGCTTTTCCTAGTCTACCTTCTACCCCTTGTAAGCCAGCAGCTGTAGGAGGGTGATGGAGTTATTCCGACACCGCTGCATACTGTCACTACACACCAGTAAATCATCAACATACTGAATGATAGTACTGGGCACTTGAATGTTGCCTAAATCAGCATGCACTATTCTGTTGAAGATGCCGGGGGACTCACACTACAAATGAGGCAATCTCATGCGGTCGATGTGCATTCACCACACTTCATCCTTACTGATAAAATCTTGTGGTTCCACATATGCTGTAGCATCATATTCTGTATGGCATGCATTTGAATCAACCATGCAACTAAAATATATTGCGTACCAGAAAACAAAATTAAAACTGCAAAATTACAACTCCATCCTCGCCACCAAATATGTTGTATCCTGGGAAGCAGGTAAGACCAGCAGCAAGCAGGAACAAAGCTGGAGTCAGGAAAGGGAAAGTCTTGATTCTGTTACAGGTTACAAGTGGTAGTTAATCAGGAGAGTAGGGTAACACCACCATGAAAACAATCCCATCCTCGTCAGCACTAACGGCCATGCCTGGAATCTCCAGGGTGCCATCTTCCACTTTCCATCAGATATTCCAATAGCCCTAGGTATCTCCATGCACACCAGGCCGATAGCCCATGCACACAAGATACCACAGCCCCCAAACGTCATGTTGAAATGGACCGCAACCAGGCCTGAAACATCTTCAGCCGGCCCTGCTGCTTTGTTCACCTCTGCATTATTTCGTATATGCCTTTTGCACACAAGCAGGTAACAATATATGTTCACCTGTTATTAGGAACACCTCCTATGTAAGAATATGTATGTGTGTCACTTTATATGTGTGTGTTAACTCTATGAGCGTCTATGAGAATGTTTCTTTGAGATGGCGCATGTTTCTTGTATGAACATATTTTTGCTACTGAACAGTCACTATCCTCTGTCGTCCCTTTTCTATGCCTGTTTTTTCTCTCCAGTTGCAGGAATAATGCAGCTCCGCCCACACCTTTGCCCTTTGTCCTTTCGATGGGGACCGGAACAGACTGACAATGTAAGCCGCTCATCCAATGACCCCAAAAACCCTTTCTTCTGAAATTCATCACATCACATGTACCTTCCTATCCTGTCCTCCCTTCCTCCTCAGAATTCATTACAATGTTTTATGGATAGTGAATATGGAGAGAGCGGAATGTGTTCTTAAAGGAGCTGCCCGACCACTGTGTTTACAACACAACAATGAAAGGAGAACTGGTGTTAGAAGGGAGTTTGGGAAACGTGTTGTGGCCTAATTGGATCATCAAAAAGTGGACACGCAAAGGCCGAAGGGAAGGAGAAGTGCATAGTCGCAACATCAGAAAGCAAACTCCTATGTTATGGCTGGGGGATGTGTGGTGGAGGGATGCAAATTGCTCAAAATTGCGCCTCTTTTTGCTTAGGGATGGGATTCATTAATTAGACTACAGAAGGGGGTGGGAGCATCAAATTCCTTTAACAGGGGTTACCAATGAAGGCCCAAAGACAGCCATGAACAGCAGATATGTTGGTTTCTTTTTGAAAAGTGTTCTATAATTCTCTCATTAGAGTGGGGTGAGAACCCAAAACGGGCACCCACCTTCTTCCCACGGGAACTCTTCCTAGGGTTTATGCATTGACTTTTCATAAAGCCTCAAACACTGTCTTCTTCTTTTCACCAGCGGCCAAGGTTGGCAGTGTAGCGCCAGAGAGATTTTGCCCTTGGTTTCAATCATAAAGTGGCATCAGCCTTGTGGTCTGGCAAGAGAAAACATCTGAAACCAAGTTGCATACTATTTGCATAGTCTTGTCACAAATTCACCCCACCTATCGCTGTGAGAACTCTGTGAGCATGAGATCTGGTTGAGGTGTCACTCATGATACAAGCATGTGTTGCACCAATAGTGGAATGTGTGGGGCCAAGAAGAGTGCTTCTTTAAGATCACCAATAGGTTTTACACATATCACACTAGTGGGTGCTATTGACTGAGGGGTTTTAGCCGGAAGCAGACCTTCGAGCTTTCTGAGTTCGATTCCACCAGCAGTTTAGTGAGTGTTCATTCACCTGTTATTCGTTCGTGGGTAGGAGGAGCGTCCGAATAAGGTTTCTTTTTGACAGCAGTGGGTAGGTCCATCACAGACCCAATCATCCACAGAATGGGGCAAACAGAATGCGACAATCTCCACAATTTTCAGTTTCTCCTTCCAGAGTTGTCCAAGCTAACACACGGCCTCTGATCAAGTGTGTGATCCACACCGAGTTGTATGCGAGTGCGTTTTCTGACACACCTACCATCATGTTTATGCAAGTGTGCGATCTTAATGCACCCAGTTGAAATGTTTTTATTCGCATGTATGATCTACCTCCACAACTACAATAAGTTGTATACAGGTGTGTGACCTAACAGCTCACACTACAATTATTTGTACGTACGTGTGCAATCGTACTGCTCCAAATAGAATTGCATGCATGTGGCTGTCCACATCTCATATTATTTGCATGCCATGTGTGTGATCTATCTGGCGTGAACTGCAGTGATGATCCTGTATAGTCTGCCCCCACCATTCTCAAGGATAGTCCACCATGTTCAAGTCTAATGTTAAAGGTGTAGGAAACTAGTCGCCGCAAGTGATGGCGAGAGGCCCATGCGGAAGCCCACCATGGATGGCATTATACAGAGAGCATGAGAATGGTAGGGGAAATGGCTCGGCCCAGCACTATCCCTTATCCTTCCCATCCCACATGTATCTCCCACACTTTCATCGCCCTTTTTGTCATGAAACACAGACCAACCCTGACAAACGTTAACTTCTCCTTTCTCTTTCCAGCTAGACGGCATCGTGACGTTGGCAGCGCCACTTTGTGAATATCCACTTGTGGTGCCGCTCTACCGCCACCTGCTCCTGTTCTCTAGGGTATGTGAGAACCACCTGCCGCTTACCCACTTCTTGACTTACCTGCTTGCTTGCCGCTAGCCTATCAAATGTTTTCTGCAATGCTTATAACACACTTTGCACATGGCGATGAAACCATTCAACTCCTAAATATTCAACTCCTAAATATTTTTTTTAAAAGTTTTTTTTGCAAAGCTTTAATATACAATTCTATGTCAATGGAAAATAAGGGGAAAGCTGCAAGTGAAGTATTTAGCATTCTCCTCCTACTAATATGTAAATAAAAAATAAATGATCCCCTCCAAAGCTTTGTTTGTCTCCATTGGCTCCAATGAGGAGAAAATAAGGAAAAATAACCTTTTTCAAAAGGAACGTCAATTTTCTACATTTCTCATGCCGCACAGGCGCTCTCCACCTGAGAAGTGGTGTCACTTTTTAAAGATAGATGTTCCTTTGGGGGCACTTTCAGCATTAGTTCCTGCTTTTTTTCCCTAATTCGGAACACTATTAGGGAACAGGCTATGCTAAGTGACATTTTGTTCTCAAGGATCCCTGGCAGGGTCCGAAGTTGAGAGCCCGGAAACTTCAAGTGTGGCTCTGCAGGGAAATTGAGCCATTAGTGGCAGATACAAAGAGACACTTTCACCTCAATACACAAGGACCCAATGGCCCAAACCTCCCATGTGGATTAGCATAAGTGAGGTAAAAATGCTCCTTTTTATCTGAAATGTGTTACACTTTTAAGAAATAAACTCAGAAATGTAGGCGTAGTTAATACGAATAGTAATACAACTACTTAAAACGAAGTAGGTAAAAGAGCAAATGAGTATTCAATATGTCAAAATGAAATAAAAAAATACAAGAATGGAATAACATATCACAGAATGCTTCCCAATTGTAAATGATAATAAAGCAGTATTGTCTGTTATAAAATAATACAACTAGTTATTTCATTTCAAGAAGTTAATAATATGCATACAATTATAAGTGCTGCTATAGTCATGAAATAAACAAGTGTTACATGTTCCTATGGTTTTCAAATGAATCTGGAATTGTTGTTACAACCTTTTACCAACCAAGCACCTACAACAACAATTATCAGTTGTGGAGTAAAAAGCACAATCTCTAGTTGGGGATTCACTACATTTCATATGTCAGTTAACCCTACATCTTTTTTTTTTAGTCTTTCTAAAGTTTGTCTCTCCTTATCATACCCTTTTTACACCCCTTTTGGACACCCATGAACCCCATTTTAGGCCTATGGGCCTTAGTTTTGAACATGAGCAAGCTTATTAGGAAAGACAGTAAACACATGAAAAGAAGCACTTTACAAGAACCCTCAAGGTGGAGAGACAGATCGTCCAAATGTCCTCTCATACCCAAACTCCAATTTCCTCTACTAATAATAAAAATAATAATAATATGTTTTTATAACGGGTTTCTAGTGAAGGTTTCAGCATTTCTTGGTGCTGTAAATTCTGGCATTCACTATAGCACAGCTTCTGCCCGTGACTTGGCTTTTGGCACTTTGGGTCCTGCAAGAGAAAAGGATGGAGTTGTGGATGGGTTATTGAGAGCAGAGGGGGCAGAGCAATGGCTGCTGTTTTATTGGCTCTGCTTTGCAGGCTGGAAGTTGATGTTGCATATGTGCACATGAACATGCGTTGTGTGTTTGGTGTGTGTTTCAGCTTTTGCTGGGTGTTGGTACTCGCACGGCCAGAGATTGTTGGGTGCGTGCTATTAATGGCCATCACATTGTCCACTGTAGGTATTCGACATACCAAATCACGTTTTGGTGCCCTTGTAAGTACAGGTGACCGATGAGGTGATACAAGTCATTAGTAATTTATGGAAGATATAATTGGTGAGTGAGTGATAATGTGTGAAATGTGTAAGGCAGTAAGACGTCCTTTACTCGCGGGATGTTTTTTCGCGAAAAAAACTCATTGAATATTTAGGGGGGGTTAGACAACTATATATATGTGGTATGGGTTTTCGAGAATAGCAAAACAATTAAAGGAGATGGGGCTTGCGGAAAGGACCCCCACAAAATTAAAAAAATTAAATTCAATGAGTTTGATGTATCCGTGTCAAGATACAAGGTTGACAGTTAGAAACTCATCACTGACCAAAGTGCATATCTTGGCAACAGCCATGGGTCAGTCAGCACATCCAGACAACACAGAAATGCATAGCTGGCATCCGTGCACAATATGTGCCATTTGTAAAGGGCCATTTCTGTATTGTCATGGCATCTGCATGCTGATGGTTGCAGGACATAGCTGTAGATTTCCATTTGCCAGTAGTGGATTTCCCCTTTGGGCAGGTCCAAAGAGCAACTCGGTCTTACAATGTGTCCAAACATCAGAGATCACCAGTCATGTGATATTTTGTTAGGGAGCATTTGTGAAGCGCACCATTTGTCATTGTTATGTCCTTTTTGGCACTGACAGCTGTTGAAGTTGGTGAAAAGAGGTTCTGTCAACCATGGATTACCCTCAGGGAAGTGGATGGCTACATCAATCCTACTTCCCTAACGCCCTACAGACGGTAGTTAGTATGCCTTGTTTCCTCGGTGTGGTGATGCAATGAGGCCTTCAGCAACACCAATATGTTATTGTTAGTGGTCAGTAGGCCTGCACTGACCTATTCTCCACATTCTGAACTAGCAGAACATTGGATTTTTCAGTAGAATAAGATTGTATTCTGACCTTTATGCTCGGTGTAGGCAGGGTGTTCCAGATGGTTCCGAACACAATAGTATTATTAGGGCATGCACACTTCGAAATCAGGATTAGTCTTCTGTAGGTAGAGGTGGTAGTTGCAGAGCAGCTGAGAGTATTAGTTGAGGGAGCGGTAGACATTTATTGGATTTAATTGAGGTAGATATAGATATGTAAAATCAGATTTACTAGGGGGAGAGGTAGAAATTAAAGTGAACTGCAGCTTAAGGAGAGCTAGAAACATTAAAATAAGGTTTAGTTGAGGGAGGGGTTGAAAACTGAAATAGGATAGACCATCTTTTTGTGGCTCCTTACTACTAGAAAACAATCCCAGTGTTATTTCAAAATAATGAGAAGGCCATCACACAATTCTTTGGAAGCAAGAGTAAATTCTATTCACTGGCAGTAAATCAGTGTGCATATTTTGGTGATAAGAGAAAATATGCGTTGCTTGTGAGGAAAAGGTCTCATTGGGGGCAGGAAGACCTTCAGTGGCTACAAATCAGTGTGCCATATTTTTGATACAAGGGAACATACTTGTCGCTTGCAAAGAAAAGTCTTGGAGTTCTTTCGATACAGGAGACAATTGTGTTCAGCTAGTCTAACAGAGGTTAACTGTTTGTGATGAGAGAGAATATTTGTTGCAGAGAAAGAGTCTTTAGAATGATGTAAAACATTGGATAGTTGCTGCTTGCAAATAAACAGCCTTACAATTTGACCGTTCATTGGAGCAGGATGAGGTAATATTCAGTGGCTGTAACAGCATGCTCTATCTTTTTGTGATGATAGAAAATACATCATGCAGAGAAAATGTCTTAGAATTCTTTGGCAGCAGCAAGACATTATATTCAATGGCTGTAAAGCAGAACAACATCTCTTTTATGACCAGAGAAAATACTACTTGTTGCAAAGGAAAGGTCTTAGAATTCGTTGGAAAGTTTGAATGATTTTAAGGCTTACAGAATTTTGGCCTGCCACTGAAGTTGCAAAGAGCAGGGTAGCTTAGCATAACATGCATATCATGCACAGAGCCACAGGCCTAAAGTTCACTTTCTATGGTTGATGAACTCACCTAGGTGACATGCATGTCCAGGTCTTCAAGTTTTCTGTAGGATGGGGCAAACACGATGGACACAGAGACAAAGGAGGCATGTGGTAGGAGTTTTAAAGGGATGCTTTGGGGGAGACCACGTGTATTTGTGTAATTGCAGGGCTTTAATGGTGCAAGCAAATGCACTATCGAATAAGGAGTTGCAGTAATAGAATACAATAATGCAGTTAAAGGGATACAATGTTAAAGGTGCACTTGGAAAGACAGAGAGGGAGAGGATACGGGTTAGGGAGGAAGAGCCGGGCCCAGTCTTCAGTCGTTTGTAGCTGGAACTGTATTTGCGCGCGGACTGAAGAGTTGTGAGTTTCACACAATCTAAACTTCCTCTTAAAAAGATGTAAGTGATTTCAACCCACCACTCCACCTAAGTCAATGCCTAGCGTGTGATGCACAGTTGGAATCCTTAATTATATATTTTTGTCTATAAGTTCTTTTATTTCTGAATGATGTACCCTTATATCACGCCCCTCTCTTTGAATCCCCCCGGTCTCACTGAACCAGGAAGCAGGTTATTTTGCAAAGTTAAAAGATTTATTTTATGGATTTGAACAATATCTATATCACACTTTTATGAATTTGAACAATATATATATCACACTGTTAATATTTATACAGTGATCACCATTGGGTGATGTCACAACAATCAACAATCTCTTTAATCAGAATGAGCATGGAGGAGAAGAATAATGTAGCATAGAATAAATATTTGTGTTGGTTCAGTGAAATGCAATGATACGAAATGAATGCAGCATAGAATAATACTTTATATGGATAGGAAAACAATGCAGCATAGAATAATACTTGATGTGGGTTCAATCAAATGCAACGTCACTCTTTCCCCCTGATACTACTCAATCCCCCCTAATATGCAATATAGAGATGGAAGGAGAGAAAACAGGTTTCAGGAATATACAATCTCAACCAATACAGTTTCAATCCCAATTCCCCCCAGCAAGCAGAGAGAAACAGGAATGATTTCAAAACAGGTCAAATGCTTTTGAATGTGGTTTTGAATGGATGGGAAAAACACTGAAAAATTAATTTAATTCTCTAAATTGGATTCAAAACTAGTGGGAGCCGCTTTGTATAGTTTCAGGTAAACACTAGCAATGATGATTAAATAACTAGCAGATTGAAAACTTAATTCAGAGGTCAAATGCAAAGAATAGCTGTTTTACACGTGTTGAAATTGAGCCAAATGCAAATCCGCGGCAAACATTTCAGCACGCGATTACAGAAAAACTACAAGGAGAAAGCTGAGGATGTTAGCTTCAATCAGACGCTTAAATTTAATTTCTAGCATGTACGATATGGAAGTTACAGAGGTTTTAGTATAGTGTCGATTTTTCTCAGAAAGAGTCAAGATTTTCAAATGAAAGATGCGCTTTTGAAATTACAAACAGATTTCTTTTACACTAAAGAGGCTATGAAAATGCAAGATACCCAACGGACAGCCACCAGAACATCGGCGCCTCTGCTCTGACTTTTGCCCGCCAAGACACTTATCTTTCTTTAGCAAATATATTAGCGCAAAGATGAATTTATCACTACAATTTACAAAGGACTATATGGATGAGGGAAAGATTCAGAAAAGACAAAAGAGATTCTACAAAGCAGTTCTGGATATGATAGAATGGTTTTGGATTGGATTACTTAAAGATAAGAGATTGGCTATGGACAATTCTATGCTATAGATACTCACAACTATGGTTTTGGAATAGGCCCGTCAGGATCTGGTCAAAGGGTTCTGAACTGGAATTCTGCTAGCACACCGGACAGGATTCAGGCACCCGGTTCTGCACTCAGCACGGCACTCTGGTCTCTGCACGGCCTCAGGACTGGTTCTGGTTTACAGCTATCTGGTTACAGCTCTGCTCTACTGGTTTGGATCTCTGGGTTCTAGCAAGAGTTCTTGGCAAGAAAACAGAAACAGCACAGCCAGGCTGTTAAATTTTTGGTGTGCCCCTTGGAAGTCTGGGGTTAAAATCAGGTTGCAAGATTTTAAAGGCCAAACTGAGAAGGGTTCAGCTTTGGAATTGGGACTTCTGCTTTCAGACTTCTGTTGTCTTGGATCTGGGTTCCTCCTGCAGAGCGCTTCGCCAGTTAGTCAGTTGATGGGTGAATCTGTGTCCCTCTAGGTCCTAAGCAGGCTCTATTTATGTATTTCTCAAAGGGGTAGGTAGGCTGAATTATACTAAGCACACCCTCTAGGATTCCTATTGGTTAAAGTATGTCCCCTCTCCTGATTTGAGAAGGAAATCTAGTGTCATAGTGATGTTGCATTTTACAATCAAGGAAGTACCTCCCCTTTGTTTCAGTACAGTATATCTATTTTTCACATAAATCATATTTACAATATCACAAACTTGCTAATAATACATACTCACATTATAGATTTAGCAGAACACGTATCTGTCTGAGTTCCATTTTAGTGAGAGCTTTGGTTCAAATTTGACAGTTTTTCGTGCTTTTAGTTGCTTACCCAGTGTCAGATCTGTACACATTTTTCTCCATACATTCCCATGACATCTGGGCATAATCCTGTGAAGTTTAATATATCTAGCATTATCACAATTGCTACAACATCAACATTTCAGTAGTCCTGTCTCTGAACTTCGCACCGAGTTCAGAGTAGTCTTAAACTGTGAGTAGCATATTCATATTAACAACCTATAAATTACAGATTTTAACCAGTTTTGCACAGTTCTCTATGAGTCTTTTTCCAAAAAGATAGTTTCTACAGTTTCAGATACACAAATCTGTCTGGTCCCCCCTCCATGGTTTGCCGGGTTCAGAGCACTCCCAGGCTCCCTTCCTGCTGGCAGTTGTTTTCTATTGTCAGTTGAATCTGCATATCTTTTCAATCAAGGGAGTCTTTTGTCTCTCCTCAGAGCAACAGGCCAAAATCTCCTCCCACATCCATTAACAACTTAATGACAGTTCCAGAGCAGAGAGCAGGGGGAAGATGCCTTTGTTTGGGGCAAACTGTGGAATGTGCCTTTGAAGTACTGTGGCTAACATTAGTTCACTTTTAAAACCACTTGTTTAAAGTTGTCTTTTCTAAATAAACTTACATTGTCAACAAATATACACACAGATCTCATAATTCCAGTCTTTTTCAAACATAGTGATTGAATTGTAGCAAGCTATATTGCTTTTGATGGCAAGTCTCTTCCTTTCCACAATTTGATTTTAAGACACAAGTTTTAAACTGCCAGTATAAGTAAATGACAGCTTTGACACAGGGGAGTGGCGGTACTGCACCCATATCTGACAGATTTTTCCAGGCAAGCATCTTTTTGAATGTGGATTTTCTTATGATGAAATGTGCTTCTCCTGACATTGTGCTTAGGTGGATTATTTACATAAAGTGATGTTTAACACCGAACAAGGATGTTGGATCTTTTCTGATGTTTGGGAACCATGATTTTGCACTTTCAACAGCCAAGGAAAAAACAGATTTTAAAGAATTTCTGGGTTTTCCTGGCAATGCAGCCCTGCCTTTTCAGGTAATTCCATTTCACTCTGTGGGCAGCCCAATGATTGGCGGCCTATTTTTCAGGTTTCCCTGTGCACTTTTCAGAGATTTTTAGCGCATTGAGCTTTTTGGCGGCCATCCTGTTGTTTCTGATGAAAGCAGCACACAGTGATGTTGCAGGGCAGAGCCTACTGGGTCAGAACATCCCACAAGCCCCCCCTTGCGATTTGGCATTGATCATCCATCAATGGGAAGTCGCAAGACTGGGATGATCAGTCTCTTTTCCTTTGGTTACAAAAATGGCAAAGTTCATAATCTTTTCCTCCATCAGGGGTGGATCAACCAGTTCTCCTTGCCCGGTCCGGATGGGAGTATGGAGCGATACCCCAGGCACCTTGGATCTTTGCTTCCGGTCCCTGGGTGGTCCTCCTTGGTTTTAATCTCCATTGTTTCCCATTCTAGGATGACAAAGCAAAAACATATTTGTAGACATATCCCCACAACTATTGATGTAGTGGGGCGGACACATACATTGTGACAATCAGAACACATTTTCTATTTGTAAGTTATTGACTTTTTATGGAATATTTTATGGTCGGGATTCTAGGGAGCTGGAGTGACCCCCTCTGGGGTTCCAGGAGACTCCTCCAGTTGCTGCAGAGTGTGCCTAGGATGGCAACACTTTAGTTGGTTGATATGGACCCACTTATCTTCCCCCTCTGCCAAACTGCCTTTGGGGATGCAGATTTTGTAGGCAACTGGTGAGATTGTGTCAACAATTTCAAAAGGACCCCTCCAGGTAAGCAAATATTTGCGCTGTTTGGCCTGGTTCCTTAGGAAATTGTATAAGTAGACCCGGTCTCCACATGGTATTCTTTCATAGTAGTCTTTAAGTCATAGTGGGTCTTCATGCTGTCTGCAGATCTTTCTAGATTTCGCTGAGCATAGGCAAAATCATGTTGAAGGTGTTTTCTTAGATTTTCAACATACTCATGAGTTGTGGAGGCATTGATCAATGTCTGCTCTTGTGTTCTGTAGAGCAGATGATGGGGAAGCACCATCCTGCGTCCAGTCATCAGCTCAAACGGTGACATTTTAGTTACAGATCAGGGGGTAGATCTGATGGCCATTAGGACAAGAGGGAATCGAATATCCCAAATTTGCCCAGAATCTGCCACAAACTTGTTTTAATATGCTCATAATTGTCTTGTTGTATCTCTCTACTGAACCACTAGAGGCTCGCCGGTAAGCAATGTGTAGCTTCCCTTGGACCCCAAGTATCTCCAACATATTGGTCATTTCTTCGCTAGTAAAGTGGGTACCTCGGTCTGATTCGATCATTTGGGGTAGTCCAAAATGCGAAAAGATTTGGTTGATCATCAGGGCAGCTGCTGTTTCTGCCTTGCAATTTGGGGCCGGGGACATTCCACCCACTTTGTAAACAAGCATGTCACGGTCAACATGTACTTGTTTCCCCTAGAGGAGCGAATCACGGGCCCGATAAAATCGACTTGCAAATCTGACCATGGCAGTGTCATCCCCCTCTTTTGGAGAGGCACATGGTGTGTGAGGGATGTTGGCTGAAATTGTGCACACACAAGACACCTCTTCAAGTATTGGTCGAGGTCCTGCCCCATGTGCGGCCAGTATGCAACCTCTCTGAAGATTTCAAGTGTTGCATGAAACCCCCTATGACTGGCTGTGGCCGCATCATGGGCATGACTTAACATCAGGCTTTGGAATGAGGTAGGGACCACCCACTGATAATGGCCAGCTAGGGATCTCCTCTCCAACAAACCGTCTTGGATTCTGAATATTTTTGGACATTTCATCAACACTCTGAGGTCCTCTTTCCCAATGTAACAATATCTGTCAGGGGAAAGTTCTCAGGGTCCTCAATGTGTTGATAAAACTTACCAATTATTGGATCCCCTTTTTGAGCAGTAATCAAATCAGCATCTGGGTTCTCCTTACTCCATTGTGCAGTTGAGAGTTCATTGTGAGCATTTGTCTGGGACCTAGTGATAAAAGTGACCTGGATTTCCCCCAACAGGGACTCGATCGCCATTAAATCCCCTTTGATGGCTCTGGTTTTGGCCAGCTGATTAGCTAGGTCATTTCCAGTTTTGTCTGGTCCCTCTACTTTAGAATGGCCCTTCATCTTTTTCCAGTAGATGGTCATCCCATTCGAGGTGACCAGATCATCAATGTTTTGAATTAATTTCCCATGTTTCAATGGTTTATTATTAGCACATAGCATGCCTCTGGTTTTCCAGTTAACCAGGTGCTCCACGAACCCGTTCCGTACATAATCCGAATCTGTCATTATGACCAGTTCGTGGAGTTGGTGTTGGACAGCAGTGAGGATGGCTTGATGCACAGCCATCAACTCTGCCACTTGACTACTTCGGGGACCAATCTTGTACCCAGCTGACGGTTCTGGGGTATCATTCACCCATGCATTCCCTATGACGGCCACTAGTACTTTTTCCCCGTTGTTGTCAACATGGTAGGAGCATCCGTCCACATAAACAGTGGGCATTCCTTCACACTTGTCTTCTTCAAAGACTTTGTGTGGGGAATTGAGGTATGCCTCCATGTTGTCCTTGGTTTTAAGACTTTCGTCTTCGAGACAGTTTTCTCTGGCACAATCATGCAAGTCAGCCAGACCTTACGCGAGGGGACTCTACTTGTTTTGGCCATACCTGACCTCCACAGGAAAGCCTTGCATTGATAGAATCCAGGAAGTAATTTGGGAATTACTCACATTTCTGGCCCGGATTCTGTCACTTTGGAGATATTGCAGAGGCTGGTGTGGAGTCTCCACTATGATGTGTTCCCCCTGGATAAATGGGCGGTAATTCTTCAATGCCCACACCGTTGCCAGGAGTGCCTTCTCACAATCATTGAATTTTTCTTCCACAGAGGATAAAGTTTTACTCGCATAGGAGATTACTTTATTGACCATGTCATGCTTTTGATATAATACTGTGGTCAAGCATGTATTTGAGAACCCTGTCTCCAAGAAGAACTCCTTGTTTTTGACAGGGTAAGCTAGGCAAGGCGCTTGTGAGAGGCTTCTTTTGAGGTATCCTACTGCCTCGGCTTGGTCTGGACCCCACTCCCACCTGACCCCCCATTCAAAAGATGAATCAGGGGTCTTGTGATCTCTGCGTAGTCCTCAATGAACTTTCTACTGTAATTAGTCAGTCCAAGGAGGCTCCTTAGTTCCCGCAGAGTTGTGGGGTCTTTCAATTTCTGGAGTTCTTCCACCTTCTTTTCCTGGGGACAGAGACCCTGAGGAGTAATCTCATGCCCCAAGAAATTCCCACGGGTTCTACACCACTGTGCTTTTTGAAAGGAAAGTTTTGCTCCGGCAGCCCTCAACTGTGTCAGAACATAACGGATCTCCGCTATGTGTTCCTCCACAGTTGAGCTTTTGATGAGAACATCATCTACATAGGCCAGGTTACCCCTCTCACCTAGGTCGGGCATGGCCTTATGTAGAAAAATGTTGAATTAATTGCCGGAGTTGATGTATCCGAAGAGAGTCCGGGTCCAGGTATACTGCTGCCCCCGAAGGTAAAGGCCTGCTTGTATTGTTCCTCCCTACTGACAGGTATAGTCCAGTACCCATTGGTCAGGTCTATTGCAGTGAATACCTGTGACCCCTGGATCTGGGCCAGCCCTTGGTCAATGTAGGGAAGAGGCCATCGGGAAGTATGGACCCGTTTGTTGAGCTCCCTAGGGTCGGCGCAGAGTCTCCACTGGCCGTTTGGCTTCAACATCCCCAGCACCGTATTATTGAAGGTGCTGTGGACTAGACGGATTATCCCACGGGACTCAAGGTCCTTAATTATTTCCGCAAGGGACTCCATTGATGCGAGAGGCAAGCGATATTGCTTCACAAACACTGGAGTCATGCCAAGGTCCGTGGGGATTGTTGTTGTGTGGATGTCGGGGCGGCCACAGTCATATGAGTCCACCGCAAAGAGATCTTGAAAATCCAAGAAAACATGTTTCAATTTTTGGCTTTTGCTCCAGAGTCTCACAGGCATCAGCTAGGTTGACTCTCTCTTCAACCATCTGCATGAAGCCTGGAAAGACTTCCGGTTTTGCTATCTGAGCGGCCTCCTCCAGCTGGGTGGAGAAGTCCCTGGTCAGAGTGCTGATTTGGACTGGTGGCTTCAGTTGGGGAAGGCAGTCCTCGCAGACTTGGAAAATCACCTCATCCCTCCTGAAGTCACAGGTCACATCTTCCTTACCATAAAGGGCAGGAAGTGTACACCAGGAAGTTCCCCCCATGCCGAATAAAGATCCTGTCTGGTGTTGTGTTGTCATCACTATCACTGTCAAAACAGTCCTTGGGGATTGGTACTAAGAGTTAATTGCCTAAATCTATGGAAAAATGTCGGTCATCAACCGCCATTCCAATAATGGTGCCGTCAGCTAGAGTGATACTCTTTAAGTTGCTGTTATCCACCTCTATTGGAATGGTGTCATGTTCTATATTGACTAGTGGTGTTGGGTTTACCCCCAACCCTTGCTGTTGGAAATAAGCATTTAGATGAATATAGGAGTCAGGGTTTTTCAGTTTCTGTCCTCTTTTAACTTTCACTTCCAGGGAGAATTGTCGGGTCCTTTCTGGAATGGTGACTTCCTTTCCAATCTGAATTTCAACTGCATAAGGCAGCAATTGAGCTGACCTAAATGCTTTCTCTGGGTCATCAAAGCCCATGGGATTATCCGCTAATCGGGACCAAGCTTTGAAGTTTATTAAGTCCAAACTAATGGCAAAGCGATTGAGAATGTCACTGCCTAAGTAAAAGGCGGCAGTGACGTCTCGCACGACCCAACAATTATGGACTGTGCTCTTGTTGCCTATGGAGATTTTGAGCATACACCTGCTTGGCAGGAGATGTTTGGAATTGGGTGTTTCCAGATCCATTTCCCATTTGTCTATGAGTCTAAATGTGGGAATGGCTGGATCTTTTGGGAGTAGGCGGAACATGGCTTCGCTGATGATGCTCTTACCGTTGTTCACACACACTCGGGCGAGAACAGAGTCCTTCCTTTCATTTAACTGAACAGGGATGAACATCTGCTCTCCAATTTGCTGAATATCAGCCAGGCTTTGAGCTGATTTCTCATCTTTCTGGACAATAGGAGTGGGAATGTCTGATTTTGGATTCGTAAAGAATTTTAGAGTGTTTCCTTCCAACGCAGAATGCCACCTTAAACTGGAAGGAAGGTTGATTTTCAGAAATAGAGAGGACCCGCGATCACCAGTTTGTTGTCCTACTGCTATTACTGTCATGTCTGGGATTTGGTTGTTCGGAAGTGAAATTCTACTTGGTCAGATCTTGGTCAGATTTCTGTTCAACCATGTGCCATCGGTCGGTTAGTCTGGGTCCAGAGGACCTTGTTTACGAAATCTATTAGGGGTGACAACCTTCGCAGGAGGTCATTCCTTAGTAAACAAGGGGTGCCCTCTGGTGTTACAACTATGACCGGATGCTTCACCTTCACTCAATTTTAATGTCCAAATCCGCAGTCCCCTCAACGTGAATTTCCTTCCCGTCGAAGTTCTGAAGTTGTCCAGGAAGAGGAGTGAGAGGAATTTGGTAATTCTCCCCCCTTCCCGAATTCAGTTTATCAAAGGCCTTTTTGGACAGAAGGGTAGCTTGGGAACCAGTGTCCACCAGTGCCAAAATTATACCCTGCCCCTGTATTTGGACCGGGGCATAGAATCTTACCTCCTTCAACTGGTGGGTTAGTTTTCTAGTTGTGGACACTGATAGGGAGGTGATTTGGGCAGAATTCTATGGGGCGTCGTGGGAATCTGAAAAGAAAAGGTGACAGCTAGATATGGGAGAAGTCTTGGGTTCCCCTGGTTCCTCCCCACCCCCTTTTTGGTGGCAGTCTCCAGGCTGGGTTTGAACCAAGGGATTTTCATGTTGTTGGTTCTGGGGTTGGATGACGGGCGGCGCTAGCTCAGTCCCCACATCTACCGAGTCTGGATTTGGATATTTTGGGACCCATTTCTCTTTGGGAGGAGTTCCCCCATCTCTGAAGGAGAAGATCCTTTCCCAGGATCCTCTGAGGATCGCTCTCCTTCAAATTGGAAGATTTGTACCTCCTCCTCAAAATGGGTCTGTTTGGGTTCTTTGTTTCTCCTACCCCCCCTCTGCTCCTTGGGTGGCAGACTTTCAGGGGCAGGAGATTTTGGTTCTGGTTCCTGGGTTTCCAGGGGCTTTTTACAAGTGGGGAAGAAAGCTTCCTCCAAGGCTTTACATCCCTCTTCCCCTTGTGCCTCCTCCCTGGGTTCTTCCCCCGTCATTGCTCTGGAGCACCAGGTCCGGAGTTTGAGGCATTCTGCGCCAGCATGCTCTTCTGAGGGTTCTGTTGAGCCCACAGCATGCGACCCAGATCCTGTGCCATGTTTTGAACCTGGCACTCTAGCTGTGATACCCGCTCAGGCTGATATGGGGTTCTGTTGTCTCCCCTGGACTGATCCCGGGAAGGGTAGCTATCCCTCCACCCTTGGCCTCCCCTCTCCTGGATTGGGTTGTCTGGGCTCTGGGCTCAGGAAATTGGGGAAAGAAGGATGGATGGTTTTGGGGTTGAAAGTTTTGCGGGTACCTGGGGAAGAAGCTCTGTCCGGGATTTGGGGGATTACTGCCCTCCTGTGGGAAGTGAGGAGGGAAGTTCCCTGGGTTAGCTGCTGGAGGAGTCCACACATTACCCAGGATGGGTCTGTTCCCCTTATAGCTTGGACTTATGTAGTCAGGTGCGTAAGGGATCCCATTTGTGGGACTACCTCCATGGCTCCCTGTCTGTGACTGACCCAAGGGCCTTCTGGGTTTGAGATTATTCTGATTGTGTGCAGGCAGTTTTTAGGCCCTTCCATCTCCAAATCTAAAATGGGGGCAACCTTCACCTCTGACACCATAGCAGCAGCAGGGGTGTTGGTTGGTTTGGGACTGGACTTTTAGGATTATTCTTGTTTTCTATGGGCTTTTGCACCTCATAAATTCGTGTGGCCTGTTCAATGACCCAGTCTAGTGATCTTTTCTCATGAAAATCTCTCACTAGCTGGGTCATGATGTATTTGGGGAGAGCGTGGAAAAAAGTATTCACAAATTCTTTGCTGTCTGTGCGCACCCTTCTGGTGGTCTGCGCAAAGGCCCGCTTCAATTCCTGCACAAATTCTTGTGGGGCCTGATCCTCCCCACATTGCAAGTTGTAGGCTGCCTTGCGAGCCTCCTGAGGATTTCTGTGCACAGAAAAATGCTTCAAGATGGCAGCCCTATAGGTGGACCATCTAGAATGATTTTGGTCCTCCAGCCCCGCATAGAAGCTGGAGTATTCTGGTGAGAAGGTCCATTTCACATATTGAATACAGCTTTGGCTGTCCTTCAAATGGAAAGTTTCCATCATCTGCTCAAAGAGCTCTAAGTGCACCCAAACAGTATACTTTGCGTTCTTATGATAGGGCGTGATGACGCTCCTTATCGCTTTGATTTGCTTTAAGAGGTCCTTAAGCAAGGCCCTTTTTTCCATATTGGCCTTCTTGGTTCGGGTAAGCCTGGTCCACTCCTCCTCTGACTCAGAGGCACTGCTCCCAGATGTGCCCGTCTTGTCTTCTAGGCTCTCCCAGATTCTGTGAGCCTGGCGATGGCTGGCAGAATGTGGGGACCTAGTCTCCTGTGTCCTGGGGCGCTCAGAGGAGTCTTCTGATTCCTCCTTGCTCCCAGGATTTGATGAGCACCCCCAGCCCCCACTGTCCTAGCTGGGCAGAGGTTTTCAGGATGCCCTTAGTGGGCCTATTCTCATGGAGTTCCCCACTAAATTTCACAGTACTTGGGTACCCATACCCAAACGCCCGCCCATCCATTCCGGGGAGGTGCTGGTTTACGAGCCCCATATTTCTGATTGGATTGAAATCTGCCATCCCCGTGGCCCTTGGCTCATGTGCGCCAGTAGACATGGGGGTGACAGAGTCCAGGGATTGGAAGAGGTGAAGGCCTCTGGTACTATGGTTCCTGAGGTTATGCTCAGTTGTTTCCCTTTCCCAGAAAACCTCATCTCTGTCAGCCCCTGCTCCCTGTTGCCATGCGAGAACCTGAGCTTTCTGTTCCTCAATCAAGGCCTTGCTAGTTTCTATCAATCTCTCTTGCATGGCTACCTGCCTGCGGAGCCTGTCATTGTTCTCACAGAGAGCCTCATTTTCTCTCTGTGCTTCCTGTGTTGTTTTAGAGTACTGGGCTTTGCAACTCCTGAGTCCTGTCTACACTGGCCTGGTCCTTCCTTGCTAGAGCCTCTTCCACCCTCCTGGTGTGCTCTAACAGTTTTTGATGGTCTTTTTGGAGGTCACCCAGTCCCTGAAGGGCCAGGTGATTTTCTTCCAGCTTCTCTTTCAAATAGCAGACTTCCTGGCCTAAGGTGTCCCTTTCCTGAGCAAGAGCCTGCCTCTGTGCCGCCAGGTCATCCCTCTGTCTTTGAAGCGCACCAGCTTTCTGGCGCTCTTCATCAAATTCTGCCTGGGTGTCCAGGTCTTTCAGGATTAATTTACTACTCTCTTCTTTCTCTCTGTCTAAGTGGCTTTGCAGGGTGACTACCTGCTCTGCGCATGCTCTGTTGAAATTTATTTGTTGTTCCAGCTTTGTCTGGCTCTGCAGTAGAGAGTCCAAACCTTCTTGGTACTCCTTCTGCAAGGACAGCATTCTGGTATCCTGTTCTGCCTTTTCCTGCTGCAGGATACCCACGTCCTCTTTTATTTTGGTTAGGTACTGCCTACTTTCATTTTCTGACTCCTGGCTCCTCTGCAGCCTCTGGTCAGAAGAGTCCACATTAGTTTGGGCCTTTTCTAATGCCTGGAGTTGCCTGTTTGCCAGATCTTGGCCCTCGGCATATTTATCCTGTATGGCTCCAATATATAGGTATACATATGCCGCTATTTTGGCAATCTTGTTTTGCTCATCCTTTGCCTTAGGGGCCATGTATAGTTCACTCAGGGCCATATGTAATGGACCCTGAACTTACCATATATCTAATCCTGTTGCAGTGATCTGTTCTGTGATTGCCTGCAACCACACATTCTGACCCTGCTCTGTCCATTTACCCCTTACAAATAATGTATGCAATAGGTGATCTTTAGCCATATTCATCTCTACCAAAGTCGCCATTCTGGAAATATTAATTTCCTTCCTGACTTACAGAAGTTTTCTGTTATTTTTGCAAAACAGACCGATTCCTAAGAGTGTTCCTATTGAGGGGTGCTTTTCACAGTGTAACACAGCGTGGTAGCCCAACAGGGTTTATGTACCCTGTCAGTTAGCACACTGTATTAGACTGCCACAAGTGGTATATCTAATTCAGAAATCCCGCTACGAGTCCCCAATCTTGTAAGTGATTTCAACCCGGCACTCCACCTAAGTCAATGCCTAGCGTGTGATGCACAGTTGGATTATATATTTTTGTCTATAAGTTCTTTTATTTCTGAATGATGTACCCTTATATCACGCCCCTCTCTTTGAATCCCCCCGGTCTCACTGAACCAGGAAGCAGGTTGTTTTGCAAAGTTAAAAGATTTATTTTATGGATTTGAACAATATCTATATCACACTATTAATATTTATACAATGATCACCATTGGTTGATGGCACAACAATCAGCAATCTCTTTAATCAGAATGAGCATGGATGAGAAGAATAATGTAGCATAGAATAAAACTTTGTGTGGGTTCAGTCAAATGAATGATAGGAAATTAATGCAGCATGGAACAATACTTGATATGTATAGGAAAACAATGCAGCATGGAATAATACTTGATGTGGGTTCAATCAAATGCAATGTCACTCTTTCCCCCTGATACTACTCAATCCCCCCTAATATGCAATATAGAGATGGAAGGAGAGAAAACAGGTTTCAGGAATATACAATCTCAACCAATACAGTTTCAATCCCAATTCCCCCCAGCAAGCAGAGAGAAACAGGAATGATTTCAAAACAGGTCAAATGCTTTTGAATGCGGTTTTGAATGAATGGGAAAAACACTGAAAAATGAATTTAATCATCTAAATTGGATTCAAAACTAGTGGGAGCCACTGTGTTTAGTTTCAGGTAAACACTAGCAATGATGATTGAATAACTAGCAGATTGAAAACTGAATGCAGAGGTCATATGCAAAGAATAGCTGTTTTACACGTGTTGAAATTGAGCCAAATGCAAATCCGCAGCAAACTTTTCAGCACGCGAGAAACACCATTACAGAAAAACTACAAGGAGTTGGAATGCTGTAGATACTCACAACTATGGTTTTGGAATAGGCCCGTCAGGATCTGGTCAAAGGGTTCTGGACTGGAATTCTGTAAGCCCACCGGACAGGGTTCAGGCACCCGGTTCTGCACTCAGCACTGCACTCTGGCCTCTGCACGGCCTCAGGACTTGATCTGATGGGTTGGTTCTGGGTTACAGCTATCTGGTTACAGCTCTGCTGTACTGGGTTCTAGCAAGAGTTCTTGGCGAGAAAGCAGACACAGCACTGCCAGGCTGTTACATTTTTGGTGTGCCCCTTGGAAGTCTGGGGTTAAAATCAGGTTGCAAGATTTTAAAGGCCAAGGGTTCAGCTTTGGAATTGGGCCGTCTGCTTTCAGAGTTCTGGAGTCTTGGATGTGGGTTCCTCCTGCAGAGCGCTTCGCCAGTAAGTCAGTTGATGGATAAATCTGTGTCCCTCTAGGTCTTAAGCAGTCTCTATTTATGTACTTCCCAAAGGGTTGGGTAGGCTGAATTATACTAAGCACACCCTATAGGATTCCTATTGGTTAAAGTATTTCCCCTCTCCTGATTTGAGAAGGAACTCTGGTGCCAGGATGATGCTGCATTTTACAATCCAGGGAGTACCTCCCCTTTATTTCAGTACAGTATATCTATTTTTCACATAAATCATATTTAAAATATCACCAACTTGCTAATAATACATACTCACATTACAGATTTAGCAGAGCACTTATCCGTTCGAGTTCCATTTTAGTGAGAGCTTCGGTTCAAATTTGACAGTTTTTTGCGCTTTTGGTTGGTTACCCAGTGTCAGATCTGTACACATTTTTCTCCATACATGCGCATGACATCTGGGCATAATCCTGTGAAGTTTCATATTTCTAGCATTATCACAATTGCTAAAACATCAACATTTCGGTAGTCCTGTCTATTAACATTGCACCGAGTTCAGAGTAGTCTCAAACTGTGAGCAGCATTTTCATATTAACAACCTATAAATTACAGATTTTAACCAGTTTTGCACAGTTTTCTATGAGTCTTTTTCCTAAAAGATATTTTCTACAGTTTCAGATACACAAATCTGTCTGGTCCCGCCTCCATGGTTTGCCGGGTCCAGAGCACTCCCAGGCTCCCTTCCTGCTGGCAGTTGTTTTCTGTTGACAGTTGAATCTGCATATCATTTCAATCAAGGGAGTCTTTTGTCTCTCCCCAGAGCAAAATACCAAAATCTCCTCCCACCTCCATTAACAACTCAATGACAGTTTCTGAGCAGAGAGCAGGGGGAAGATGCCTTTGTTTGGGGCAAACTGTGGAATGTGCCTTTGAAGTACTGTGGCTAACATTACTTCACTTTTAAAACCACTTGTTTAAAATTGTCTTTTCTAAATAAACTTACATTGTCAACAAATATACACACAGATCTCATAATTCCAGTCTTTTTCAAACATAGTGATTGAATTGTAGCAAGCTATATTGCTTTTGATGGCAAGTCTCTTCCTTTCCACAATTTGATTTTAAGACACAAGTTTTAAACTGCCAGTATAGGTAAATGACAGCTTTGACATAGGCGAGCGGCGGTACTGTGCCCATATCTGACAGATTTTTCCAGGCAAGCATCTTTTTGAATGTGGATTTTCTTATGATGAAATGTGCTTCTCCTGACATTGTGCTTAGGTGGATTCTTTAAATAAAGTGATGTTTAACACCGAACAAGGATGTTGGATCTTTTCTGATGTTTGGGAACCATGATTTTGCACTTTCAACAGCCAAGGAAATACGGATTTTAAAGCACTTCTGGGTTTTCCTGGCAATGCAGCCCTGCCTTTTCAGGTAATTCCATTTCACTCTGTGGGCAGCCCAATGACCGGTTTTGGTAGTATTGTCTAGGGTTCCACCGCTGACACAGGCAAAATGGATTGGCAGCGTATTTTTCAGGTTTCCCTGCACACTTCTCAGAGATTTTTAGTGCATAGAGCTTTTTGGCGGCCATCCTGTTGTTTTGATGAAAGCAGCACACAGTGATGTTGCAGGGCAGAGCCTAGTGGGTCAGAACACCCCACAAAGATCTTCATGAATCTGTACTGGATTAAGGGGGAAGCCAAACCATCTCAGCTTAGATTGTATGTAATTTCTTTTTTAAAATAAATCACTTGTTTTTTAAAACAAACACCCTGCAGTGTACACTATGTGCTCACACTATCAGAAATGCAAGGGTAACAACTATTTATCCCCAACGCAGTATGCCTTATCGTCACAGAAGGAGGCTAGCAGTTGTCATTCTGGGGAGCTTCTGCTGCACAAAGCAAAGGGTGGATTAATTCCTGAACCCACTTTTGGCCTACTCTTTGAATATTTGCCTCAAAAATTGTACTATGACTGATATAGTGGGATCTATGTGAATACTGCAATATATAGGCAGGGGAGACCCCCACACCCTCCCCCCAATACCCCTTAAACTTTTTTATTTACTTAACCCACCCCCCACATATATATGTAGTAAAAACAGGGTTCTCAGATTTCTGTATTTTGGCATTCTCTATTTTGGGCATTCTCTATTCTGGTATTATCCCATATAGTGCTGAGGTCAGGTCCGGTGAAGAGCTCAACTCAAATTCCTGAGTCACAGAGCTTTGTGGTTATCACCACTGCTGAAATTCACACGCCACCAGCAGGGGATGGGATTAGGAAATTGACCTTGCACAAGCCAAATGACCCAGAGCGAGGATATTTTATGCACAAATCAATTTGGTGGCCTTTAAAATGGGAACCTTGGCACTTCTACTGACCCAGGGGTGAGCATCGCAGAGTGTTAGTTTAATTTAAATGAGGGTTTGCCAATTTTGCATTCCTTGTGGAGTCCACCTCCTCTGCAATTGGTTTGTGAGAACTTCTTCCAGCATTGGATTTACTGTACAACTACGGTTAATATTGTTTCTCTAGTGGAACTGGTTTTAACAATTCAGACAAATACAGAATGCACATGCACATAATGCTTTACTGGGGCACCCCAAAGAGTAAGGTACTGGTACAGTATCAAAGGGGTATGCAATGTTACTTCTGAGCTCTGCTGGGTGTCCCCCCATTAACCATTTTCACCTATACCCCTTTCTTCAAAGATATTATCATCCTGTGTGGGCTGTGTTAGATACCAACAGTGAGTTGTTACACTTAAGATGGTGAATCAGTCTTTCAGTCAATGATCAATTTGTAAAGGGTACTCAGGGCTTTGATTAATGCACATACTCTGAACATAGTCATACCTGAAGCTAGTAGATACGCTCACTGGCTTCCGGTCAAGAATATGATCAACTTCAAGATCTTATCCATCACACAGCGCTGTCTCTCCAACAATACCCCTTCTTACCTGGAAACAAAAATCTCCAGACACGCAACAACAAGACCATAACGCACCACCAACAAATACTGCCTCATCACCCTCAGATTCAATCGCAAAAGGGGGGCAAGCTAGCTTCCTAGTCTGTGCCCCTGCTGTCTGGAATAAGCTCCCTGGCCACCTGCGTAACGCACCATCCTATGACAACCTCAGAAAGAAACTCAAAACCTACCTCTTCAACCAAGACTCCCCTCCCTCCCCCTGTGCCCACTCTCTATTCTTCTCTTCTTCCTCTGCTATCCTGTCTAATTGTAACCAGTGCTTAGATGCCTTCTGGCTTGGTGCACTTATATAAATGTCTAAATAAAATAAAATAAATTGGCAACTTGCAAGCTGGCCGACTGAGTGAGGGTGATGCCCTCTGCCCTGTCTGCCATTGTTAATAGGGAAGCCGCTGCACTAAGCCCTTAGGCTGGGCCAAATATATTGAATTTCAGTAGTCCAAGCGACCCTGTACCAAGGCTGTGACCACCGGCCATCATTTGTAATGATTATCTCAGGTTAAGGGAGTCTCCTTTAATGATAACTCTACTTGGCAGTGTTTAAGAAACCTGGAAATGGAAACAATGTTATTTTCAGAAAGTGAGATCTCTGTGGCTTAAAACTTCCAAAAAGTGTGGAAAAGCATAGGACTGGATACATTACCAATAAACCTGTTTAGGTCTGAACCAATTCTTGGCCCAATTCCTTAATGTAATAAGTTTGTGGCTGAAGATCCCGCCATCTTTGGGTGATGCCACGATTGCCGATCTTCAAGAAAGGTGACTGGGGTCTCCCACTTTCAAAGAGGCTTTAAATGTGATGTAAGCATGATAGACCAGAGGCCAGATTACAGAAACTTGGCAATGGTTCAAGGGCAGTTTGTCATGGTTTTAGCACCAAGACAAAGTTTGCCCTAGTGCAAATTATATATTAGAAAACCTTTGTACTATTACAAGCACAATTTTGCGTGGTATTGGCACTAGGGCAAAGTTTGCAATTGGGCACAAACCTCTTCTTTCAATCCATTTTTGCACCAGGGCAAACTTTGCCTTAGTGCTAATCCAGAATGGTATTAGCACTAGGACAAAGCTTGCCCTGGTGTAAACATGCATTGAAAGTATATATTAGTTGCACTAGAGCAGTGTTTCCTTAGTGCTAATGCCAATACAAAATTGCACTGGTTATGGTGCGAATGTTTTCTAATGTGGCCCAAATGGTTTTTGCACTAGGACAAACTTTGCCCTAGTGCTCATATTGTGAAGAATTGCATTTGCGCTGGTGGAAAGTTTCTGTAAACCCTGGGTGTTTAGGCTTCGTCTAATAGTGCAATGGGTTGTGCTGAGGAAAACAACACTATTTTACTGTGTATGTTGACCTCAAATGTGAAGCACCTTGGAAGCATAGCATGTTCCACCCTCTTCATTGTGTGCTGTTGTAGTTTTGTGTAATGATAACCTTTCTTCTGGCAGGTGGGGACCAGGTGGCACCTTTTCTGTTGATATAGGAGTACACCAGGGGGGGTTCTACCTTTTCATCAACGATCCGGCCATGGGAAGCCATTTTCTAACCTCAAATGTGCCCAAACTGAAACGGAGAATCACTACGTATTTTGCAATTTGTAGATGATACGGTTTTAATTTCTAGAATGTGTTGCCCACTGAGTATCATGTTCTGCCCAACGGGCTAAGCCTCTATTGACCTCAGTGATAATGTATTTTCTGAGGGCACCACATTTAAAGTCATTGGCATATATATCATACTTTCGAAGAAGCGCAGGGATAATGGCCCCTTGAAACACCATTTGCTGTATTGGCGCTTTATAAACACCTCAAAAATAGATAAATAATTAAATAAATAAAGAAATAATGCCCCTGGGGTTCGTAAGACATATAACAGAGCCTCTCTGTATTTTGTGAAAAAGGAGGAACTCCAGACTCTCAGTTAATTTTGCCATGGCCCCATAAATGCATGTCGTACAGCATTGCTGTTTTTGCTTGAGCCTTATAAACGTTTTAAGTGGGTGCCACCGCACACGTACCCCTTATTGTTTTAAAATCCTCGTGGTGGCAGCTCCTATGCTGTTTACAGATCTTACTTTTATGATCAGGCTTCCAATGATCCATTGTGGCATCGGCCATTTTTGAAATTTGTTTTCTCCTGCTAGATGTAGGATTAACCTTAGGGACTTGGTCGGATGGCAGGCCATGTCTTATGTTTTTGCAACATTAATAATTAGACTTTGTTGGTACAGAGCTCATTCTAGAAATTAAAACCGCATCATCTACAAATTACAAAATACGTAGTGATTCTCTGTTTCAGTTTGGGCACATATGAGGTTAGAAAATGTCTTCCCATGGCCAGATCGTGTGTGTAGTTCTTACTGTACCTGTGTTCGTAGACTGCGCCAGTTTGTATAATACAGAAATACTCTTCTTGACTACAGATCTTTGTAATATATATGACAGAGAGGGATGCGTTGGAGGCTCATTCGTAAAAGTGGGCCAGTGCGCATGATACGCGGCGCCGCGCATGCACAAATAGTATTAGCGCATAGCGTTTGCAACGGGCCCTTCCCCAGCGATGTCTTCTGTAAACCCCAATCGACAAAGTGACCCTCAACATATAGATTACCAGCCAGGTGGATTCCCTCTGTACTCCAAGCTTTCACTAGACCTCCATCCATGGTGGGAGGAAGCATCGGGATCCCCCACAAAGGAAGAAGTTTATCGTATATTGCTGTCTGTGCCCCTTTAGCATTTAACTTTTTCCATACTCTCAAGATTGTCCCCACCAGGTCCAGTTGGTGAATTGCCTGGTATGCCCCTCCAACCAGTAATGATGCTAATGAAGCAGGGCTTGCACGCACCCTCTCTAAGCGGGTATGCGGAAGGATGAGATCGCTCACTGTCCAATAGGTTGCATAATGTACTAGCGTGACTGTGTAATAAAATTGGAAGTCCGGTGCATTGAACCCTCCCTCTTTGTAGAGTCTGATCAGATGTGACCACTTCAATCAAACTGGGCCTCCCGCCCAGATAAAATAAGTGCACACCACAGCAAAATCATGAAACAGTGCGTGGCCAGGCCAAAGCGGAATATTGTGGAACATATAGAGTAGTTTGGGAAGTACCACCATTTTGATTAGGGACATCCTCTCTGCCAATGAATTTGGTATATTTCCCCCATTTTGTAGCTTAACCCTTAGGTCCTCCACATAGACCCCATAGTTTAGTTCTCGGGTGAGGCCCGGAGTCTGCGCAATCACTATACCCAGGTAGGGAACGGATTGTGTAGCCCATTTTAACCCCATCGTGTGAGCGGGTACTACTGTTCCGATTGTCAGGGGGAACATTTCCGATTTGCTGCTATTCAGGTGCAGACCTGAATATGCTCCAAAGCCCACCACTGGGTTAAGTACCCTAGCCAAGTTAACGTTGAGATAACTTATGTGCAATAAAATGTCATCGGCATACAATGATATAACTTCCGGTTCCCCCCCCAAATTTATTCCGGCACGACTATGCTCAGCTCTTATCTTGTCTGGCAGCAGTTCAATAACTAGCACAAATAACAATGGGGAGAATCGGCACCCCTGTCTAGTACCCCCACCCAGCAGCAAAGCGGGGAGTTGCAACCATTCATGCATACTCACGCATATGGACGCGCGTAGAGTTGTTTCACACAGTGTGCCTCTAGCGCTTGTGGAGTAAGCAGTGTAGTAGCATTGTGGTGCCCAGCTCGGTTCCAAGCCAAGGGCTTGTCGGTCTAAAGCATGAGTTTCCTGCAGAAACAGGATCTGTGCACCCTTCCTGTTAGCAAACACTACAATTTTGCAAGCCTTAATCGGATTCCCCAACCCTCTGAGATTCCGACTTAGAAACTGGACTTTCTGAATCATCCCTATTGCTTAAACCATGAGAATGTCAACAGATCCCCACAGTGCGGGTGACTGAACATATACAGACCATGCTTCATCCCAAGTTTCACCAAGTGTTATTTTAACCAACCCAATAGTGCCTCCCTCGCCCCCTTCCCCTGCCCTCAACGCACCCCGAACCTTGGCAGTGTTTGATCCCTCCCTAACATTAACCAGCCCCAAATAGTACATTGTACTGGCAAGGGGGATTGCTGTTACCACACAAATCGGGCGGGCAAAACATTAATCGTATTGCGTGACTCAAACAGCCGAGCCCATCCCTATGATTATTACTATGGACCCATATCTTACAATAACAGGATTCAAATATAAGAACATGGTGTTTAAGCGGGAGTCGAGCCCTCTGGTCGGGAATCAGACATTGGTATATGCGTCTCTATGAAAGATGCTGCCTCGGCTGGGACTGTAAAAAAGTATGTCTTATTGCTGTGCTGAAACTTGAGACGCGACATGAAGAGCATAGCATAGCAGATGTCTCTTTCCAGCAAACATTTCTTTACGCCAGTGAATGTACAGCAGTCCTGTTGGACAGCTACTGTAATGTCCGGGTAGATGTGAATGACATGTGATTTGTGGCAAAAGTGTTTCAGTTCTCTGGCCCACCGCAGGATATCATCCCTATACCTGTAATTCATGATATGGGTGATGATGGGCCGGGGATAGTCCCCAGGTTCAGGTTTGGCCGTCATGTGTCAGCCAAGAGTGCTCTAAGTAGCTCCTCCCCCGACTATTTCCATATTACCACAGAGAGCCTCCTCTGGTAGCCTTATAATGTGCAGATTGTTCCTGTGGGCCCTTAACTCCAAGTCGTCACACTTAGCCTTGACCGTTTTCATGTCTTTTGCCAGGGTCGCCACGGTGGTCTGCAAAGTCGTGATGTCTTCTTCAGCCATTCTGATTCTAGAATCAGCCTCTGTGATTCTCTGGGTTTCCTTCTCGAGCTGGGCTCATATTGTGGTGACAGTAGTGGTGATGTCATCAAGCTTATCATTGAATGCACCGAACCCCTTCATTATGGTGTCAAGTATTTGCTGCATGCTCAGAGGTTCAGACAGTGCCTGAGTGCCTGAGGTCAGGGTTGCAGTGGGTGACATGGCCATCACTTCTGAGTTTTTACTGGTTGCCATTGTGAAGTGGTCCATGCTGCCACCCTTCTTGTTCCCGGATCCCTTCGTCATATCTAGTGCTTAGCTGTGCTGGTCTTAGCTTCAAGCCACTACCAGACACAATACCTCCTACAACCGCTGTGGGCAGATGTGGCAGCAGTACCAGCACACCATAGGTGACTCTTTGTGGTATAGTGTCCGCCCGCTACACACCAGCGGATCTCCACAGGCTTCCTGGGTGCTATGATCCGAGCTGCGCACCCGCAATGCTCCCCCGGGTCTCACCCTCGATTCTAGTGAATGTGCAGGCCCTCCAACAATATCCTAGTCACCCCTGCAGTTTACAAGGAGGATTTCATCCTTAGACAAGGCCCTCCGCCACCTAACCCCAGTTCTCAGAGGCGGAGGAGACCAATGCAAGCGTGGCAATGTGGCTACCGCATATGCATTGTCAGTCAGTATGCAAACATGACCTGGTAAGTATCTGTCAGGCTGCAGCCCTAGCTGTAGTGAATGTTTCTCTGCAAGGCCGCTACAAGGTTCTCCTCCCCACTGCAGGGCAGGCACAGCCACCCTCTGCCCGCTCACAAGCACAGTGAGGAAGCCGGGATTCACTCTTATGTGCCCAAGGTCAACCACCCTCACACGGCACCCCCAATGTTATTGCCACTCAACGCCTCAGTGTTGTCCTCAGGCCCGCAATGCAGTTAGCAGCACTGACAAATTGCTGCTGTGCGATAACAGCACCCGGGCTGGTCTCAGCTCTTCGATCCTCAGTCTCTGGGCCGCCGTGGATCGGGGGCAGGTTGCTATCCCCCCAATGCCCTCAGACTCAGGTCAGTGGCTAGCCCCTCACAGTGACAGGCCAGGTGTCCGGTTTCCAGATGTCTGCCTCGTGGGGATGATCTTTCCGCACATGAATTTATAAGCAGGCTGGCAGGCTTGTGTTGGGCGCCGCCGACAGCGGTGAGGCCTCATCCGATTTACTGCGATTCCAGCACTGCGAGACAGTGCCCAGGTGCCGGCCGTCGAGCAGTTCCTCGCTCGGCTGGTTCCCGGTATCAGACAGGATCAGGAGTTCGATCCCAGCTATCAGCAAGTCTTCCAGATCACGTAGCTTATATGGTTGCAGGTGAGGATGTGCTGGGTAAATAGTCAAACTGCCACACACTCTGCACAGAGCTTAGATGAAAGCGGCCATATTAGATGGCTGCTCCGCAGCGCCACCCCAATTTAAAGCTGGCTTTGAAATTTAGTTAAAAAAAAATAATTTGGAAGTTGCAAATGAAAAAAGACATTTATTTCTGAACTTGGTAGAATTGAAGAGAAACCAAGTTGAACCACTGGTTCATAAAATCTGATTCTTTCCAGACAAGTTCCTCCCCAACTCTCTAAGTGCTAGGTAAAGAGGAACACATTCAGACAATTTAATCAAACTAAGTGCAAACAAACAACAAGTTAGAATCTTACATCTGCAGAAAATAGGGGAATTATACTCAATTATTTGTAATGGCTATGACATTTAAATACATGAATGGGGCATTGGTTCACTTACTTTTTCAATGATTTAGTGGGGAATTAAAAATGACCTCAGCGTTGCTTGGTGATTATTTTGGAATCCTTAGGATAGACTGCTTCACTCTCTGTCCTGCACAAGACACAGAGAGGCCCTGGATAAAATTTAACCCAGGTGTTTGTAAACCCAACCCTCTTCTCAACTCTGGATCCAGACAATAGCACATTCTTTGCTCAGCTGTCTGTCTTTCAGAATGAATTCTACTTCCCCTCCAGGTATGCCCTAGGTCCTTGTCTGAAAATTGGCATGACTTATCTCTGTTGGATGGTCTATGATGTCTTCATGCAGGAATACATGGTCCAACCGCCTTCCCCACTCTTCCTCCAAGGTTTTGCCTATAAATTGTCTATTGATCCGTCCCATATCAGAGGCAGGTTGATGCAGTAACATCCCATTGAAGAATGTCTGTAATTGGTTTAATTTTTCTAATGAATATCAGAAAAGTCCACCTTCGCATCCCTATTGGTCTCGGAACTTGGAGCATCATCCATTTGGAGTTTCCAGCTTCTTAATTCCTTCCTCGCATTGGAAACACCCCTTGCGCGACATCTTGTATTGCTTATTGTGCTTTAATATTTTTTTCTTTGATTCATTTACTTCTGAATAACATCATTTTATTTATTAAGTTATGTGGTTTAGAACACACTAAATGAGGAAATAGCATAATACAGGAGTCTAAATTCATAAAAAAAGTTTCTTATATGTGGAAATATGCATTGATTTATATAACATATAATGCTATGGAACAATACCTTATGCCATTATGACTATTTAATTATAGAAAATGTTATGAAAAGCCTATCGGGATTTTTTGAGGTCATGCGTAAAGTTTGTATTGTATACATTTCTTTGATGGTAGAAACACAACGTGTTTTGAAAGTTGACTTTGTCATACAGCACCATGGAGATCATAGTTAATCTGCCATATGCTGCGAAAACACCATTCATTTCCTTCACTAATCGTTTTGGGAAGATAGCTCAGGGGCAACAATTCCAGGTTCGATCCCCAGGTCTGGTCTTTGAAACATTTTCCATATTACAAAGAATAAAATTACAAAATGTAAAATACACAAGTTTTCCAATTGCACATGTTACATTACTAAAACCATTATTGGAGGTAAGAAAATTAAGAAAAAATTGTTCACAATGCAAACCATACAAATTTGTTCACAATAGCATTGCATCACATGAGAAGGTGCTCTTCGAAAATCACGGGAATCTAAGTTCCCTCCAGGTTTAAACATAGTAAATAATTCACTATTGCCAATCTCAATTAAGTTCTTTCCGCATTGTACAAAGCGTTCCATAATGTTTCCGTAGTCATAATTCAATATTCCTCAAATAAGTGTCTGAAATATTTATTCCTAAATTCCACTAGATCAGGGCAATTAGTCATCAGATGCCCAGTCTCAGGCTCAGCAGAGTTGTGACAAAATCGACACAGACTTGCAACTCACAGGAATTAACTGCCACTTTGCCAGTACTTCTTTAGTGTGCCATATGTTTAATCTGAATCTAATATATGGATCTCTATGTTTTGCCGCCATGAATTTAAGTACATATGATTTCGGCACTTGCAGCTTTTTGTTTAAAGAAGTGTAAATTACTGAATGCTTTTGCTTCTGACATTCAGCTTGGCTGTTGATCCAGTCACATTCCCAGATTTTTTTCTTTGCTTTATTTGGATTATTGGTGAGAACGTCATCAGATACATCCGTGGCAGCCATGAACTCTTGGACCTTAGACCACCAAATGCTCATATTTTTGAGGTTTGTAGATCTTTTCTATTCAGACAATATTTCTAACAAGGAAGTAGGTTTGGATCTCATAATGCATTTCCGATATACGCTGCACATATATTTTGTTTATTGCCATTAAAAAAGTCATGACATAGTTCTTCATTTACGATATCATGCTCATACATTTCACTACTTAGTTGTCTTCAAAGGTGTTTAATATGATATCAGCTCATCTCTTTGCAACAAGTCAAGTATATCTGATTAATGATCATTTCAAGCGACAAGGTTGAATAACCAAATTCATTTCAAATATTGTATTTAACTTGAAGGTTTAGATTTGTTAGCAACTTATAATTAATTATTTTGGAGCACAAACAACAGATTCAAATTCTTTACTTGAGACCACCACCCCGTTGTTAATTAAAACATTTTAAATGTTTTAATAAATAAACACTATATGTTTCTTAAGCAAACACGTGCACGCAATCCATCTAACTATATACTACAAGATGGCAGCTTTATAGTTGTATTCAGAGCCATTAACTTCTGCATGAACAGAAAACATCATGTTTTGAAGGTTTCAAACAAGTGCAAAATAACAGGTGCTTTCATTTATCATTTAAACCAAGAGCACTTCTTAAACCTAATAACAGAAACACATATAGTGTCCTAGGAAATGTTCATGTCTCAATTTAAGTTTCCCTGTATACCCAGCAGCCTTCCATTTAACATGTGTCAGGCCCAGCTTTCATACTAAAACACAGAGTTGTATAAAGAATATTCTCATCACCTGTCGACTACATACTATAATGAAATCCCATCGAAACCCCACTGATTCTGAGGAGGAATATGCTACAGTTACAGAGATGATCTAGAAAGAAAACGCTTGTCCTTCGCCTATGTACAGTGGGCCTCATTAAGCGGCATGGCTACCCCATACCAGGTACCGGGTCCGGGTTCCTGGGGAAATACCGGGCCCTTCCGACCTTGGAGGGCCCGGTAATTCCCTTTCCTGGAACCCGGACCCGGTACATCCCCATTCCCATTGAGCCCCATTAGGGCTCAATGGGAATAGGGAGGATGCTAACAACAGGCCCGTTAATGACAGGTCCGTTGTTAGCATCCTGGTCTGCTAGCGGGTCCCGCTAAGGACGCCTGGTTTTACCAGACGTCCTTAGCGGGACCCGCGAGCAGACTTCGTAATGAGGCGCCTCTACCGCCTTCCTCGAAATGAGGCCCAGTGTCTCCCAAACACAACCTGTAAGATCTGGATGTTCAAAACATCAGTGTGTAGGAACCAGGCCACCAGCACCGCCACTTTGGAAGTCTGATTAGCATTATTGGCTCGGTCTTAACCCACGTCAACAATCCCAAGTGTGGAATGAATTCACAATCTGCACTCTGTATAAGAAAACGATGTGCCAAGTGAAGCCTGTTACCAATGTGGTTACCTCATGTTTGTGGACCCATATGATGTGGTACAGGAAAGCACAGAATATACAAAATATCAACTGAAGCCCTCCATCCAGCAGCCAATCATCTCATCACCCCCAGACAGTACTGCCACCCAAGAACACATTGCTATTGCACCTGCATTGTTGCAGATGGCCAACCCCAGATTTCCTTCTCATACTAATCCTACAGCTAAGTATCATGTCAGTTTAATGGAGTTGTGTGACCTGGCAGCAATGTGTTCTATAGACCTCTTGCCTTCATTTTATGTCAGAAATCACACTTTCCATTGCTTCTTAGATGAAACCAAACTCTGCTTGGAAATTCCAAGTCAACATGACTTTTCATGCAACACTGTTGCAGTGTTGTATGACTAAGTAATTTTCAGGATGGCCAGGTATGTGATCAATCTAAGGGCGGGAAAGTCCTCTGCAGCATTAAACCATTGAACTGTGGACTAGAACTGAATTGCTTCCAGAGCCTTGATTTTACACACAGTAGAGGACCATTCTTCCCCTACCAGACACGTGGGATCTTGACCCCTAGGAAATCATTGAAGCAAGCAAGTGCATGCAGATCAGCACCAGGTAAAATTGTGTATTGAAGAATCTGAAGGCAAAGGATGTTATTGATATCGGGAAAAGGTGGCAGAAGTTGTGCTGCAGTGGCTAAGCCCACAACACCTTCAGCTGGGCTTTGTTTCTTCTAACAATGGGCCTAATATCCATGCTGCTCTAGAAGTTGGCAAAACCACACATGGTGCTTGCGTTGTCCATTTCCTCCACCTTGTGGTGACACGTTTCACCAGCAATTGCCCAGATCTCAAGGAAATGATTGTCATGGACCAGAAGATCACTCACACTTCAGCCTGACCTGGATTCGCAAAAATTTCCTCTGCCAATTGCAGGCCTCCTACAGGTTATCATAGCACAACTTGAAGAGCATACCTGTCGCACACTGCAATTCTGTGTTGAACATGTTAGACTGTTTAAGTGAACAATGCAATCTCACTGCAGACTATTGCAGCAGTCACATCTAGGCCTTAGATGGGAAATGTTGTATGTTTCAAAAGGTTGCAGCTGCTGCTTTTCGTCTGCTGACCAGGTCTGTGGCTCTATGCACTAATGCATCCACTTGAGGGATCAGTGCTTGACCTCATGGTCACAGATTAGAATCCTGATAGGTGCACTCAGCCCTTCATTCTTCTGAGGATGATACAATGAGTACCATTGAGTTGGGTAACAGTAAACATCTGTTACTCAGCGCCAATATACTTCTGGGCAAATCTGTGCTTTACAAATACACATGTAATGTTGTCTACTATGACCTATTGCAGAGTCCACCAAGAGTGCTATCTAAAACACTGCATCACTCACTAAGGTACTGCAGCTGGTGTGCCTGTTAGAAATCTACCCGGCCAAAATAACAGCCTAAATAAAGGTGAATACAATCCGTCACAGGTATGTGCTCTGAACCTTGCATGTGGATCCATGCATAACCTTCAAAACAATGGGGTATGAATCCCTCTTTTTTGTTTTCGTGAGGGGTTATATATCACGTATAGATAGGGTGGACATAGGCTACCCCTCGCTTTTCCTACTGTAGGTACGTGTAGTGCCCCCAATTGGTAACAGATCTATAATTGTATCTGTCAATGCATAACCTCCATGACAAATAACATTGAATGCACCTAGTCACCATTTCTAATATATTTCAAGATCAAAGTGAGTGTTTTTAACCACATGAGATCCCTGAGAACCCAGCATAATGAGACACAGGCACAATCTGCAGATGTGCACGTATGAAGCTGGTGGGAATTTTAATTGCGTGAACAACAGAAGCAGGAGAAAAATGCAACAGCTCCTAAGCACATAACCAGAGATGTCAAAAACGTGATCTCATCATCAGGAAGTAGATTGGTCTTGCTACCTACATCACCTGATCTATCTTCTATAAACACTACGGATGCTGGTACTAGAGGCAGGAGGCTGATAGAAAGAAAGTGCTACACGTTTCACCCAGTCAGGAATTCTCAGTGCTGATGGGAGTAGAAGAACTTACAGCGGATGTTCATCAACTCTGATGGTGGATACATATCTGCGTGATGCATCTCATATGGGCAGTGGTAATCATCATTTTGCGATCTCATTGCAAGTTTTATCTCTTTTTTCTAACTTGAAGATGACAAGACCTTCTCTTATTGATAACCCTGTGTGAACCTCTTCTAAGAAAACTATTAGATGGAAGGAGAACAAGGGCTCACTTATAGAGGAAACCATAGTTCGCTCCTATTGCGACTCCTTTATGAGTATCTTGGATGATTCTTCTCTGTCCTGCCAAATCTGGAGTTTGTATTCATCTATCATGACCCAAATCTTAGGCATCTTTCTTAAAGAAGTAAGCAGCAGTAATGGGACTGAAAAAAACGACAAGCTCTTGGTTTGATACAAACTGCTGCAGGGCCACAAAACATCTACTCTCTCTATTGAGATCTCTTATCAGTAATAATACATTAATTGTGGTTGCGCACAGGCAATACCAACAAGTTATTACAGAGGTATTGTCAATAGATGCTAGATCCAATAACTCCAGATTGTTTTGAAATTGGTCTGTAATGGACCTAGACATTCTGAGAACACTAATTTAAGTTCTATCAATGTGTCTGATTTGGCTTGGGTGTCCCAATTATAGTGATTTGCATAAGGTATATTCTTTTGGGACCACCAAAGCATATCCTTTGATGCAGGAAAGTACTATTAATTTGCAGCTCTTCTTGGATGATATTAGAGCTGCCCTAACTTCCCATGTTGCGGCTCGTAGTCCTGGATGTGACGGTATACCTGTTGACCTTTTTAAAATTCTGAATGGTTTCTGGGAACCGATACTCACCATTTCCTTTAATGCATTCTTGGAACAAGGGACATTTCAACATAACTGGCTTTCATCTTCCCCATATGTAAGAAGAGTCCCAGAGATCTCCCTATGTTTTACAGACCTATTTCCAAGCTTAATTCACAGTTTAAGATCTTTGCACGGTTATTTTGGCTAAATTGCAACTGTGGCAAACAATGAACAAATTCTCTAAAAATTTCAACTGGGTTTTAGGGATGGATTAGGAACCAATGAGCAATCTTTTAATGTATATCTCGTAGTGGCAAATTAAATCTTTTTGAAGAGGGAAAGGATCTACCTCGCCTTTATGGACCTGGAAACAGCCTTTGACAGAGTTAAAATGGACCTGCTTGGGCACTGCCTTAGAGACTATAATTGTCCAGCTAATCGTATTAATATAATGATCCTCATTCCTCATAATCTTCACGATTGGGACAAAAGCGATATGGGCATTGCACGGAATGGTTGCCAGTAGAGCTTGTTGTCAGGCCAGGGTGTGTAATGGCCCTCATTCTGTTTTCTATATATATTAATAGTCTTATGCCAAAACTTGAAGCTCGCCAAGCTGACGGTCCACATTTTGGCAACTTGTATGTACCCATTCTTGCTTATGCGGATGACACTGTCCTGATAACGAGGATGCTGCATGCTTTACAAAGACTAATAGATGCTTACTCTGAATTTATGAGATGATTGAAACTAGAAGTTAATGTGGCCAAATTGACTGTGATGATTTGCAAGCCCCATTTTTCTTGCAGACGGGTCCATCCTCTCCCTCCTTTTTAGTTAACGGGATCAAACAAAATGTTGTCAACTCTATTGATTACGTAGGAATGGCTTTTACCACTTTGTTATTCTGTAAAAATCACTGTATCAAATTAGCAAACTGAATGGCACAGGCCATTAGAGGAGTTAATCAATTTGCTAAATCTTACAGAGGTTCTCCAATCGAAATTTTTATAAAAAATATATAATGCCAAACCTATTGCCACTTCCAAATAATGGTATGGGCCTCTGGGGATACAGTAACCTGTCGCAGCTTCAAGTTAACGAAAATATGTTCTTGAAACAACTGCTGGGCTTGCCATTGTCTGCCGCCAACTTTGCCATTAATCAGGAATTAGGGTTTAAATATTTGGAGGATGAGTTTGAATTGGAGCCTCTCTGTCTATGGTTACGTATTTGCAGAAATGCTAAAGCTGTTCTCTCTCCCCAAATTATTTCTTGGCTGTTGAATTCCCAAAACATTTTTTGGCTATTCCTTGGTTCTCCAGGTCGAGAACCTGGAAAACATGATTAATTGTGGTTCCCTGCTTACTAAACCTGCGTTACTAAAAAATAGCAAGATAAATGAGTGTTGAGAGGGAAGAATTAGAATTATGGAAGTCTGTTACTTGCCAACATATGTTGCTGTACTCGAATTCTCCCTAAAATGATCTGTTATGCACTAATCTTTTAAATGAGTGTTGTTTGATCACCAGAATGTGATTTCTATAAAAATGGTCTGGAGGATCTTTTACATCTGTTCTTTTTCTGTCCAATGCATGACTCTGTTTGTAACTACACTATATCATCTTTACTACAAATTTTAACTTTCGTTAATGTAGGCTGTAGGCTTTTCTTTCTCCTTGCAACACTCCTTTGATTTCTTGGACCTTATTGACTTTTTTGAGGTCTGCATTAGCAACTAGAAAAAATTATTTAAAGATGTTTTAAATGTCTGTCTTATATGAAAGCCCTTCTATCTTCTTTTTAAGTTTGGAGTTTTCCGATTGGATGGTCGAATTGGTATGTAATTACTTCTTATGTGACAGTGATATTGATTTTATTGTGTATTTTGCTGACAATATGGTATTTTTTCTACCAAAATAATTCTTAACATTATCTACTAGAGTATGCTGTCTATCTAGCCAACAGCACTTGTGCAAGTTGACATAGAATCCCTCGGGTGTACCCCTGCACTGTATGGTCTGAGTGAGTCTTTAATGCTGCTGGGGCTACTCTGACCACGGGATATGCCTGGCGGTGCCAAATGCTGAACAAATAGCATTCATTAAAACAAGCCAGCACTCTAATGAGGAAGGCTGAGGCAAGACACCCAGCCACAGCCAACACACCAACTCCAATGGTGAAGACTTCTTTTCTACTTTAAACCACATGTCAAAAAGTGGAGCACAGTTCTTTAGTAGAACTTGTAGATGTGAAACAGATAGCTCCAGTGATTGATTTGTGGTGGATGAGGTGTGACTGTCATATTGCAACGAGATACCATTAGTCTTTGTTTAACTAATGTTCTATTCTTAAATCCTGCTCCTAAATCCTACTCCTGATGTTTTAAAACCACAGAGGCGGAGTTGAGAGCTATCTTTCAATTAAAATGTTTGTGTTCTTCTACCTGAGATCAAGTAACATGAGATATTTTCAGGCTCTACCTTCTATTTTACAGCTGCCAACATGATAATATTCAGTTTTTTCTGGGTTGCACAAGGGAGATGCAGATACAAAATTGTTCTCAGGGTCTCCCTGGCAACGATGGGTGAAGGACAGATCATGAACTAGAATGAGAAAAGAGACAATCAGATGAACAAAGGGGAGTACTTACATTGAGATCTCATTAAGCAAATACAGAGTTTGCTTGCCTTGGGCTGCAGGAAAAGGGAGACAACAATGTGCTGGAAAAGTGTGAAGGCACCTTCCATGTTTAGGAGAAGGAGTGTGAGGGCCAACTTGCATGAACATGTGTTATTGTTGTTTTGGATAGCAAGGAAAATGGGGAATCAGTGGTGGGGGGCAAGTAAGAGAAAGGAAGTGAAAGCACAGGGTGGATCGGGCACTGTGAGTGAGGAGGGTACGAGATCATAAGGGGTGAGAAAGATAGTGGGGAGAAATAGAAGCACCCTGGTGGGGGCAATTACATGTAAAAATATGAATCTTCCCCCTTCCGCAATATATTTGGAGATGTTAAAGTGATGGCCACTCTCGCGAACCTCCAGAGCATCTTAAACTGCACTGTCCTCCAGCTCCCACTGGTCACTACCACCCTGCAATTCAAGAAATCTGTGCCTGCATGTAAAAAAATCAAAAATAAAACATTCTGACTGCTACTGTATTTTGTCACAGCCAACCTGTCTGCCAGAGGGGAAAGCGGAGCCAACTGAGGGATCACAAGCCTGATTGCTGTGGCTGTAGCCACTGGCTGTGGATGGGCCTCTTTCTCATGCCACTGCACGCTCTGTCATGGTGGGGGAAGACCTACGTCACCAGAAGAGGCTACTATTGTGCCAGATAGGGTGGCTGGCACATGGATAAAAAAACATCAGTTTATTGCACCGCTCTTTCCCTGCTGCTTTATTTAAATCCTTATTGCAGAGTTTCCACACAACGTCACACACCACTGCCTACCTTCCCGTCCGAGGGAAATGCTGCATTTTTCAGGTGGAGCCCACTGGACAGTGTTTTTGCAGTGTCCTTTTGTTTGTTTTGTCCCCTGGCCTGCCTTGCCCGCTCCACAGGACGGAAGCCACCAGCATCAGCTTGTTCAGATGTCTCCTCCTCTCCTTCCTCTTCATCCCCTGCATGCCCTGAATACCCTTTTTGTGCCAGCTCCCGCTGCAACTCGTCCTCCTTCAATGCATCCGCCTCCACCTGTTCCTTTTCCTCCAGGCCAACATCTACCTCTTCATGCTCCCCTTCCTGTACTTCCTCTATTTCTATCACCTCGAATTTCACCTTCTACTCCCTATTCACCTCTGGCTCCTTGTGCTCTACCTCCTGCTGCCCCCCCTCCATATCTGAAGATGATATGCTCCCCAAGAACTCCTTTTATTTATGCATTTTAACTGTTATAGCGTTTACTAAGGCAACGCTTTAGAAAGGCTTTCACTGCAGGTGTGTTCTGTTCTGTATTTGGCGGCGGGGTTAGGGAAAGCGATTTAAAAAATCAAAAAGGATTTCTTTGTTTCTTTTCTTTTTCTTTTTTTTTGTTGGGTTGGAAGGAGGAAAGGTAAGGGAGTCTGATTCCAAAAAAACAGACACGCGCAATTGGTCTCTCCAAAGATTTTACAAAGGGATTGTCTTTCCTTTCTGAGGTGGAACGAGGAAACCAAAGGGAAAGTGATTGAAATCACAAAGGAGCTCATGTTCAATGAGCATGTACCACAAATGAATGACGTAAAAGCCTTACGTACGGCTTTTACTCCATTCATTCACGTTGCAGCTCATTTTCCAGGATGTGTATGGCAGAGAGGAGGGGCGGAACGCAATTTGTGTTTTCACCACCTCCTTTCCTCTTCGCCATACCAATGCTCCAGCATTGCACCAGCATGCATTTTTTCATGCCGGCGCAAATGCTGGAGATCCCTATGCGGTCTGCCAGCTTTATGCACCAGTGTAAAGCAAGCAGAGACCACAGGGATGCATAGTGTACATAGGGATCCATCGTACCATGCTCGCATGTCAGGCAGCATTTGATTGTAATTGTGAGCACCTCTTGCCATGCTCGCCAGCAGTGCTCAGAGTTAAAAGTAAACACTGGCCAGGCAGCATTTACTTACTTTGCATAGCAGAGTGCAAAAGTGCAGGGCAAAAGGCAGTGCAGGGCAAAAGGCGGCGTACACACGTGTACACCACCTTTTGCCTTGCACTTTTGGACTCTGCCATGCAAATGACAAAAAGGTTTGTGGCGGGGAGCAGATTATATTGCAGTGGTAACATAACACTTGCCTGCCATCAAATTACGAGTTCATAGAAAATGAGCTCCAAAGGGTTATTCAAAGAGTAGCCACAAAACAAGCGAAATACAAAGCGTAATAGCACTAACAGAGAATCAAATGTTGTGTTGTTATAGTTCAAGCCTTTATACTATGCCAAATCACCACTGTGGTGGTCACAGTGCACCAAATCTTAATATGCAGGTCGGCATAATGTGCCCTCGGCCGGGGCATCCAGACTTAGTGTGAGGAGCAAATGAAGCAGGAAAGGAGGTTAGGAGAGGAGAGAGGGTGCCGGTGGTACAAGCAAAATGGAAGGGTTGCAAGAGGGAGGTATGATTTGTAACTATTTGGTGCATGAAGATCCACCTGCTCTGGACCTTTGGTCAGGTATATTTCAACTTGTTTATAGGAATGTAATGTATATTTGAGGCGTATTCCAAAGAGCAATAGGTAAACATTTGAAGTTTGATGGCTTTTCCCCCTGGCTTATCTTTCAAATGCCCATTGGGTAAACTCTGGAATAATAATGCTGACACTAGCAGGCCTGGCGGCCAAGGGTGGCCCACTCAAGGGTAGACTCTGCACAAGGGTAGACTTGGCACAATGGTAGACTCTGTGCAAGGACGACATAAAGGTGGATATGAAAAGCATGGAAGGGGCTGGTCCCGGCCAGATGAGTGAAATTCCAGTATATGGTGGTGAAAGACTGGCCCTCTCTACTGTTAGCCATTCTTGCGAGCAGATGGAGCCTGGAATATAAAAAAAAAACAGTGTTGCTGAAGCGCCTGTTAGTGTCTGGGTTCTCTATGGCAGTGATCCCTTTCAGATTTAAATAGCACTGATCCTGAAGTGAAGTGTCAAATTAGGGTGAGGTGAATAGTTAAGGTAGTTACATTCATAGAAGTAGTAACTCCTCTTATTCGATTGAATATGAAGGACATTGTAAGGCTGAAAATCTCAGATAGTGGTAGCAAAATATGGGTATAAATCGCTAATCCTAGTACGAGTATTGCAAATTGAAGCCAGGATCCTTGTCCAAGCCAAGTGTTGCAGCTGTTTTGGTTAACGTGAGTAGAATCACACCTCAATGTTTGAATGCCAGAAAGCTGGTAGAGATATAGGGCCTCATTACACGGTAGGCGGTGGACCAAGGTGCTAATAGCACCTTGGTCCATGCCGGTAAAATACCGGCACCGCCTTGGTGGAAAGGGGAATTACCGCCCTATTCCAAGGTTGGCGGAGCGGTAATTCCCCCTTCCACCATTGACCTTCCCCATTCCCATTTTTGCCCCATAGGGCTCTATGGGAATGGGGAAGGTGCTAATTACGGTACCGCAAATTTGCGGTGCCGTAATTAGCACCAAGGTCCCTTAGCGGGTTGGTTCTTAACACCTTCTAAAAGCAGGCGTTAAAGTACCAACCCGCTAAGGGACCTCGTAGTAAGGCAGTAAGGGTTAACGGTCACCGGTACCATTACCGGTGACCGTTAACCCTTACTGCCTACCGTGTAATGAGGCCCTATATAGGTCCGATAATAAAGATTGCCAAAGCGCATAGCGCAGGAAGTCTTGATTCTATTAAAGACACGGAGGCGATCATTAATCTTTATCTTCTTTAATGCTGCTTAACACAGCTTTTCAAATCATGTTCATTCAAAACCTTTTTTTTTTTCTTTTTAAACAAGAAATGTAAAAATCAACTCAAAATGTATCAACTTGGATCCTTATAACTGGATCACGACCTGTCTTTACTACAAGTCCCATGAGGCTCTAGGTAGTCTGTAGTCCCAGCCTCCATGTGAACCACCAATAGGAAACCACTCCCCAGTATAAGTCCTCCTCTGCCTAGGTCCTTTCCTCTTCTTTTCTGAGGCTCTTCCTGCACTTGTCTTTAAAAGTCTTACTCTCTTGAACTGGAATCTTCCTTCCTGCCTGTCTGGAGCGGTGGATTCCTCTCTCGAAAAAAATATTGCATCACTGTCTTGAATTCTTCATCTCTTCCCCTTAAATAAAAACCAAAAGGATATGTAGGGTGGGGAATTTGCTTCCTATTCTTAAGGAAAAACATCACGTTAATGAAACAACTGTCCAATTTATACAGTGCAACATTCCTTTAGGGAGGGATAATGATCGCCTCCGTGTCTTTAATAGAATCAAGACTTCCTGCACTATGCGCTTTGGCAATCTTTATTCTATGACAAGACCGGAGGCGATCATTATGCTTGTTCAAAGCTTTCAATCACTGCTGATGCCATGTTCTCTAGAAGCTTGAAATAGAAAGTTCTGAAAACTGAATCACTCGACCAGTCCGCCGCCTTGAGGATCTCCTGCAGCGGAACTCCGGCTGCAAAAGCTCTCAAAGCCATTGATCCCCTGGTCGAATGAGCCCAGAAGACAGAAATGTCTATGCCAGCTAGATCCATAATCTCTCTCACCCATCTGGCAATAGTCGACGCTGCTACTGCTTTAAAGGGCTTTCTTCGCGCAATAAGCAGCTGAGTGACTCCATGAGGTCTAAGCGCTGCTGTCGCTGCTTCATAGCACTTAATGCATCTCGCTACGCAAAGCTTGCTATTGTCTGGAAAATATGGGTAATTAATTACTTTAGAATTTGTCTTGGTACGCTTCGCCAAGTTAAACGCTATGCCCTCTGGATAAAAGATCTTTCTATCTACCTCTAGGGCCTTTACGTCTGATACTCTCCTGCAGGATACTAAGCAAAGTAAAGTGGCTAACTTGCCTGATAGCTGTTTGCTCGATAAAAGGTCGTTCTGGGGCCACAGTTCGAACAATTGTAGGACCTTGTTAACGTCCCATAGTGCTGCATATTTAGGTAAAGGAGGTTTAGTAAGTTTCACTCCTTTAAGGAGTCTAGTTATCGCTGGGTGCTCCCCTACTGGATTCCCGTCTATGTGATCGTGTCCCGCCGAAAAGGCTGACCTGTACACCCCCACTGTCCTGAAAGCTCTACCGCTGGTTGTCAAAGCTGCTAGGAAGTTCAAAACATGTTCTATAGGAGCTGAAATGGGAGAAATACTCCTCCCCCTGCACCATCTGGCCCAGGCTTGCCAAGCGGAATCATAGCTCCTGATCGTGGAAGGGGCCCATGAAACCTTGATAAGCTCTGTAGCTTGCTCTGAAAGGCCTGGCAAACACCACTTGCGCCTGAAATTCTGCATGCTAGGAGATGCAGCGTCTTGTTCTGAATCAGCGGATGATATTCGCCCTTCGGATTGACTAGGAGATTTGTCCTGTGGGAAATCCTCAGCGGGAAATCCATAGAAAGTTCCATCAGAACTGGAAACCATGCTTGCGACTTCCATTCTGGTATCACTATCACTAGCTCCGCTCCTTCTCTGCGCGTCTTCGCTAGGACCCTCGCCAGCATCACAAAGGGGGGAAAAGCATAAAGAACTTGTCCCCTCCAGTCATGCATGAACGCATCCGTCCCGGATGCCTCTGGGTCCAGCCCCCAGCTGAAAAACCTTGGCAGTTGGGCATTCAGTCTCGAAGCAAACAGATCTATACCTAAGGGACCCCATCTCTGTTGCAATTTCTTGAAGACTGATTTGGGCAGTTTCCAATCGCTGGAATCTGTTAGATATCGGGAGTTCCAGTCCGCGACTGTATTCTTTGCTCCCGGAAGATACTCTGCTTTCACTGCTATCTCCTTTTCCAAGCAAGCATGCCAGAAATCCTTTGCTAACTCGGCTAGCATCTTGGATTTCGTGCCCGCGAATGGGAATTACCGGGCCCTCCAAGGTCGGAATGACCCGGTAATTTCCCTATTTTTGGGACCCGGTACACGGTTTGGGTGTAACCATGCTGCTAAAATCGGCATGGCTACCTCCAAGCTAGAAATGAGGCCCATTATCTTTAAAGGGACTGTCCTCCTGCCTCAGCGTTACTGATAGCCTATATAAGGGGGGATTCATTAGGAATAATGCTTTTATTACTAGTTTTAGGTGTTAAGCATCAGCACTACATTTTAGAGTTCAGGAAATGTGGCAGGCACAGTTTACATTGACACATATCTGTGGAGTGACATTCCCCAGTAAAAGCCATAATTGGAACCAATTCCTAATGCTTGGTACTTGTTCCTGTATATTTGCCCCTCTAGTGCTCTGGGCTCAGCTGACAGTGAATCTGCCTGCGTGAAATGGTTTTGCGTAGTCAAATTTGCTTTTGTGAATCAGTGCACTCACAGAATTCTGGTCAGGGAGGGTCCTGGGAACATTTAAGACAAAAGGTCCTGGGGTGGTCGGGAACTGAAGTGGTAAACTTTATGGTGGACTTGGTTATGGCAACAGTGAGTTGTAAGGGTATGCTTTCTTCTTTACTGTTGGAGTTCTCTCTTAGAGGGAATCGATTCACTCCTCAGCACGTCCCACAGAGAGTAGTGTCATGTATGACAGGACATGTCTGCCTATCAAGGTTGAAGACACTGCTGGCAAGGTACATGGCAGTAAAATGGAACCCGTTACAGGTTGTCATGCTCACAGGTCGAAATCTGTCTGATTAGGTCCTTTTCATCTGATGCACCTTCTGCCCTAAGCATCAGTGGGTCGTTTGTTGACATAAACAGGCCACATTTCAGAGAAGGTGTTGCCATAAGTGAGCCAAGAGAAAAATAACTATGTAATGTGCACTACATGAATCATCACAAATATGTATCCTATTTGACCGTCAGCACAGCTTTTTTCTTAATAGCGTACAATGTCAACTGAATCATATGGAGTCCCAATTTTGGAATATTTTGAGATTAAATGATTTGGCCAGGCTCCACACTTGGGTTAGGCGGTACAGCTGGGAATTGAGCCCACCTTGCAGTTGAATCGCTTGACTATATCTCTTCCTAACTCGAATTGTACAGTAAAGTAGAATTATAATGCAGTCCACCAAACTTGGTTCACGCCTAAACAATTAGTAATAGCACAGGCAGCAGCACGTACTTGCTTCTACGGGTGCTGTGGCTAGGTCTTATCTTGTTTATTTATGTATATTTATATACAGGGAAGAACAATGCTATTTTGATAGCAATAGAGCATACAATATATAAGATATCAGATTGTATGAGAAGCAGTGAGCTGCTAACAATGGGGTGAGTTTGAGTGACGTTCTGAGCAGGTTGTGGTGGGAGTAAAAGGAGCAGTCATCAGGGACAATACTTGGGTGGACTTACTTAGATTAAGGACAATCAACATTAGACATTTTTAAGTGGGGGTGGGGGGTGTGACTTGTAGCCAGCCGACCAGAGCGGATGCGGGCCGGCTGAGCTACTCACCCGGACTGCACAAAATCATGCTGAAATCTTTACCCCCAACAATTCCTGAGAGTTTACCACGATCACAGGGGTGGGTGAGCGAGGAGCCACTGCAGCCCCATTTTCAGCCGTTGAGCTGAGTTATATTGGTGCAAGCTTGAGTCTCCGTCGCACCCGATCGGCGCAGCTGCTACCTTGTGGCTCGGCTTCAACTGCCCCTGTGGTACAAAACCTAACTGGCGCTGTGGAGGAGGGTGGCAGGGATGCGATAAACAGGTGACGTATCGCAGCTCAAAGCAATGGGCAAACTGGCACCTTGACTGCTAAATTAATATATGGCGGGGCTGCATTGGCAGTTGGGACCACGGCCACGGGGATGGGGGGGTGCTGCTTACTAGACCATGTTAGGGAAGGAACTGGGATGGGATGGGGGACTGTGCTTGCATGATGATGGTGGTCTGGGGGCTGAGGGAGGAGAGCCCCCTGTTTGGTCTTTGGTTCAGGTGGAGCTTGCTCGCTCCTGGGTTTTCTCTGCAAGGTCCGATTGTTCACATAAGTTGACGTTAGATCTCTGGATGGGAACCTCCAGTTGGATGAAGTTTGTTAGGCTAATTGCCTTTGTTGGGGCATGGGGGGAATGCGTCTGTGGGTAGGGTAGCAGGTGCGGGGTTAGGGCAAGAGGGTATTGAGGATTTTCACTTGTGCAAGTGGGAATGAGAATGCTGACAGAGGACAGAGTGGCTAATGCACTTGGGGGTGGCTCTCTGGGGTGTTTAACCGGTGTACAATGGCGAACCTTAATTTGATAAGCAAAATGTGTAATACATTCAGAGGCTGTCAAGACAGGGAAGATCCACTCTTACCTGGTGAGGCATAAGGTGTATGTGGCTATCATTCAGGAAACGCACCTGAGGAAAGGTGCATTTTTAAAAATACAAAACAGATGGGGTGGGCTGGTGGTGGGATCGTCTTTCTCCTCCTATGCTAGTGGTGTCTTGAAATGGTTCAGGAAGTCAGTTCCTGTAACAATACATCAGACGTTGGCGGACTCAGAGGGTAGGTACATAGGGATAGTGGGTAGGCTGTGTTACTTCCTGGCACGTATGCACTGAATGTTGTTCAGGCTTCCTTTTTTGAAAAATTGGGTGCTCTGATAAGTTAAGACCTAGCAAACAGAGCGTTATGACTGGGGGACTTTAATTGTGTGTTAAATAACCAGCTGGACTCCTCCAGTACAAGTGTCCACCCGCAGACGAATGCAGCTGGGACGCTGGAGCAGGCAGTGGCTGATATGTTGCTGATAGATGCATGGTACCAACGCCATGGTTCCGAACACTGCTACTCCTACTCTTCAGGGGCCCATGGGTCCTTTTTTGAGAATTGATTACGCCTGTGTGAGAATGGAAGAGGCCAATAAATCACAAACGTGGAACCTTTGGACAGGTCTCTGTCTTATCATGCCCCTCTATGTCTGTCTCTGATAATGTGCCGATGGAGAGCGCCCACTCCAATGTGGAGGTTTCTCAAAGACATGCTGTTGAATGGGGCGTTCAGACTCACTCTCTGCGATGTGTTTGGTGTTTACTTGGAACGGAATTGGGGGTTGGCGGCAAACAGGTCTACAGAATGGGAGTGGCTGAAAGTGTTTCTCAGGGGTCTTAGTATATCCATGACAGTGGGGGCTGGAGGAAAGCTAGTGAACTCAGTCTCTCAGCTGGAGGAGACAGATTGTTGCCCTTGACATTAGGGAGGGCAGAGGGGAAAATGTGCATAGTTTGGGAACAGGGCTGGTAATGGGCCTCAATAAGGCTAGGGAGAGGTTTGCTGCCTTTGATTGTGCAGGATTCTTGGCACAACAGCATGTGGAAGGGGAAAGGGTGACTGGTTCTGCGCATGGCTGGTGAAGAGAGAGGGAGGGAGCGGGTCTTTGGCGGCATATGGAATGCGTTGGGAGATCTGGACCTCGACCAGAAGGGAAGGTGCAATGTGTTCAGGCCCCTTTATGACTCCATTTGTGCCAGATATCCCGGCTTCGATGCGGCAGAGCGGAATCAGTTAAGCACAGAGTGGGGTGAAGCGCTGGGTGCCGGGCTGGGACCACAGGACATCGAACACACAATTGATAGTCTGGGCACAGGAAAGACCCCTGGAATGGACAGTTTAACAGCAGAGGTTTACAGGACCTACATGGATCTCCTTGCTTCTAAACTGCTGAAGCTCTATCAGGAGGCCATGGTCAGAGGAGGATTCCCTGGTGGTGGTACTGCCGAAGACGGGCAGGGATGTGAGTGACGGTGGGTCATCTAGGCCATTTTCCATGATTAATGTAGATATTAAAATCCTCTGTAAAAATACTGGCAAATCGCCTGTGCCAGGTGGTACATGAACTGGTGCATCTGGATCAGACAGGCTTCGTTCCTGGTCTTTTTATTTCTGGTTAAGTATAAGGACTTGGCGGATCAGGTGACAGTGGTCAGCTTGGACTCTTATAAGGCCTTTGATTCTATACGTTGGGACTTTCAGTGGATGGTACTGGGAAGAATGGGTTTGTGCTCTTCCTTCATAGGTTGGGTCAAGTTGTTATATGAAGGGTCTACGTCCAGGGTGAGAGCAAATGGGAATGTATCGGCGTCATGGCTACTTCAAAGGGGCACGCAGCAGGGATGTCCCCTGTCACCTATAATATTTGCTTTGGTTGTTGAGCTGCTTGCAAGGGTGATTCGTAAGAGAAATTTGGCAGTGGGGATGGAATTCACTGCATCTTACTATACGCAGATGAGGCATTGCTGTATGTCCGTGACCCCCACACAACTTGCAGTGTGTGCTGGACTCGACCAGGGAGTCTGGGAATGTATCCGGACTAGAGGTCAACCGCTCTAAATCAGCCCTTCATACGATACCTGTGGGGCTGTGTGCTGAACTGGTGCACATGGGCATGGCTAACCCTAGTGACGGTTTCAAATATCTAGGGATATGGGTAGGAGTAAACTGGGAATGGCTGTATGAGAACAATGTGACACAGAGCCTTGTAACCTTTGACAGATCCACAGGATTCTGGATGAAGTTCCCCCTCTCAGTTGTGGGTATAGTCACGCTTGCAAAGATGATCACACTCCCACGGTTACTATACATCTTCCAGGCTATGTCAGTGCATATATAGGCGCATTCATTCTGCAAGCTGCATATGATATTGGAAAAGTTGTTATGGAATGGAGTCTGAAGGTAGAGCTGAAGATGTTGCAGCTATCAGCAGGGAGGGTGGGCATTGGGACACTGAACTTTTGTCTATAGTACCGGGCGACAACGTCCCAGCACATGGTGGACTGGTTTGCTGCTCTGCAGGAAGAGGCGATCACCCGGATGCTTGCCTCGGAGTGTAAGCCAAAGCACTTGTTGGAGGTGCTTGATGCCAGGGAGAGGGACCTAGCTCAGCTCCCTTCACCAGTGGCTACACTGGTGCGGGTTTGTTTGAAGGGCAGGCAACTAGACTTCCGGGGCAGAAGGTGCCCTTCATGCCAGAGATTAGGCTGTACTGCAGTGTGCTTGGCAACATTAGTGGCTAAGGGCAAGCTAAGAGAGTGGTGCGCATTGGTGGGGGAGCCCGAATCAAAGATATTTATGAGGGAGAGGTGGCGCTCTCCTATTAGGAATTTCGAGCCCAGCGCCCCAATATGCGGCTCAATTTCCTGGCGTATGCCCGTTTGATGGCAGTGGTCAGGGGCTTGTGGTCAGGGTTTCCTGCAAGACCCAAGAGGCACAGATTTAATGCAGTGTTGGCTAGCCTGGGGATAGTGGAAAGGCAGATCACTGAACTGTATGAGGTTGCGGGGGTTGCCAGAGAGGAGGCAGTGGCTAAAACAAGAAGTAGGTGGGATGGGGATCTGGAAGAACCACTGACGGATGGAGAATGGGCTAGGGCTCTGCAGCATGTGAAACAGGTCTCAAGGAGTGCAAGGTTTCAGTGGATGCAATATAAGTGTGTAATGCATGCCTACGTCACACCTGTGGTGGTGTAAAAAATGGCTCTGAATATTGATCCCAACCGCTGGAGGTGCGAGAGATTGGTAGGAGCATACCTACACATGTGGTGGGGATGCACTTTGGTGCAAATGTTCTTCGGGCAAGTGACTGATAAAATATATAATCTCACAAAGGTGCATACTGGGATTGGTCGCCATTAAGTGGGAGAATAGGAACAAGCTCCTTATGAAAGTGGTATTTGTTAGATTGATTCTGGTGAGGCGGGCAATTGCAATCGCCTGGAAGTTGTCTGGGGTCCCTTCTTGAGCTCCCGGATAGACCGGGAGGGGAAGGGGCCTGCTATTGTGTATGGCATGAAGCCTGGTATATGTTGCAGGATCCTCAGATCGAATGCCTCCTTGAGGAGGGGCAGGAAGAAGGGGGAGGTGTACTGGACCACTGGCGATAGGAGAATGCTCGTAGGGGCGGATATTGGGAGGCAAGAGCAAGTGCTGATGGGACAGCGGGTGGAGGAGGACCTAAAGGCTGTGCAAGGGGCTGTGAGTATATGGAAACAAACTGTTTTATGACTGAAGGTAGGGCTCACTGTTGACATTTGCACTATGTAGCGCAAATGTAACCCTCTAGCAGGGATCATTGTATACCCAATAGTGTGCACTGTTTTTATTTGTTGCTTTAAAACCAAATAAACAAATACAAATAAAGAAAATACTTTTCTAAGTGCAGGTAGGTGTTGTGGCAGCTTTGCTAGGGATGTGACCATGACGGAAGAAGTGTTAGAGTAGAGGCAGAGAAAGGGAGGGACAGAGGCAGGTTAGAGGTGAGGGAAAAATGTCAGCACTGAGGTTGATGAGACCTAGGTTAAGTGGATACCCCGGAGGCAAGGAGGTCGTTTTTCCATAATGTCATTGAACAATTCGGTGAGCACTGTTTCATGGAAGTCTGGGGGAAGAGAATTTCATGCAATTGACCAAGAAGAGAGAAACAGCGAAAGTGAGAGGAAGCACAGGGAGGATGAGGTTCCACAAGGGTAGTCAAGGAGGCAGAGCAGAGATTTTGAGAATGCGTGTAGCCTCTCAAACTTGAGGCAGACCACCTGAAGTTCTGAATGCAGCTCAAGACCTTCCCTTTCACCTCTGTTTTCTCGCTCTCTCTACCCTGCTGACCTGACTGGTGGCCTGGCTACCGTCAGAGTCTCACTGGGACCAGTCATCCCTGCACTGCCTCCAGGTCTACCATGCACTTAGGGGCTGTAATCTGTAAATCCTACAGTCCCTTGGCTCCTTGCACTTACCCAAAGCCACGCTGCCCTGGCTGCACTTACTCAGAGCAATGCTGCCCTGATTGCACTTCCCTTTCCCTCTCCCTGGCACTTCCCCCTTCTCCCTCCCTGCTCCACTGCATCATCGCACTTGCACAATCTGAATGTCACAGGCCTAGTAAGATCGTTTGTTGTGTCTTCCCTCTGTCTTCCCTCCCTTGTCTTGTCGCATCTAGAAACACTTGTGTATAGGCAGGTTATAAATGACTTATATAATTTCATATCTTATTGTAGTGTTGGGTAGAGGAGGATAGATAGAGTGGTGCCTTACCGTGGATAGATGTGTGGGTCACGGTCCTTCCCTGCACTGCTACACAGTGCACACACAAAGCGAGAACTATCCCTTGAAGCCCCCTCAAATTCCGGTGTTGCAGCAGATGGGACATCAGTGAGGTCTCCTGGTGCTAAAGAAGCAGTCTCTGGTAAGTGCAGTTATGTATACGTAATCGACATCCCACTTCCCCCCATAACCACTTCATTCATACGATTAGTGGCAAATTGCAGTTTAACACATGCACTGCAAAAAATAACACAACTGTGGGACTGGTTTGCACATAGTACACAGACCTGTTAGATATCTCTGCAGGGCTGGTGCTGGGGTTTCCAAGGCCCTGTGCGGCCAAAACATTGAAAGAGTCATCACAGAAAAGGACATTAACATTACTGAATTACGTCACTGACTAACAAGAGAACCAGTATGCAGATGAATATTATTATTATTATTATTTTTAATATGGTATATATGGAGTGCGGACCTAGCTTCGAGAAGCAACTTTACAGAGGTATACAACAACACAGGTACATGAGGGAGAGCTTTTCAGCGGTAACAACAGAACAGATATACAGCAGGGAGGCTACAGAGGGGCACAAAAGGGTGCAGCTATACCGGGTGGTGGAGCGGAGAGGGGCAGGTGGCATCTAGTGAGCCAGGTGGCTCGAGGGGCGACATGATGGCTTAGGTGTTGAGGAGGAGAGACTCCTTGAAGAGGTGCCCATGCGACCTTGATTCCATGCACAGGCCCTTCAAGGCCATTGAAGAAGCTCTAAGTTGATATGTAGCACCCCATAAACACACACATTAATAAATAATCAACATAAAGGGGCACTTCGACCATCAAATGGGTTTAGTGCCCAAAGTAAATACCAATTTATTATGACTCTACACTCCTGTTCGACCCACGATCACACTGCTGCCCTTGCAACAGGATAAGGTAAGGCAGTCGAGGCAGCAAAGGGTAGAAAAGCTTAGATCATGCAGATGAGTCCCAAAAGAGCCCAGGCTCAATGCAAAACGGATCAAGACTCTAACCTATGTACAGGAACCCATAGAGCACACGGTCTCCCTGTATAGTTACACCTCTACACAACATGTACCTATTTTCACTCAGTATCCACTGCCCGGTACAGCTGACTTTGCCTTAACATTGGGTAATCAGTAATTAATTCTCGTACTCGGTGCAAGGGATGTGTTGACCAGCACATGCCTCAAATGAACAGCTCTGGTATGTGACATCAATCCATCCCATGCACAAGCCGAAGGAATCTGGCAGTGTGAGGTCACCCACGCGTCCTGTCAGTGCTGAAAACCCTTGCAGCGTGATCCTCCTCCAGAAGTACATTGCCAATGTTATTGGGCATCCTGCCGTGCATTGCTAGTTATGTAGGACCTTAATGGGGGGGGGGGTGGTGGAGGATTCCTACGGCAGACCCCGTCAAGCGTTTTAGGACTCCAACATTGTGATTTTCTTTCAGAAACACAACTTCTGTGCGATAGAACTGTAGCCGTGTGACCTTTCCTGCAGTGCTGGGGTGCTCTGTCAGTGCTACAGGAGACCAGCTGAAGAACATGCAGTTCTTTAGATCTTAGCTTTGCCATGACAGTGCTATTGAACTCAACTGGAAGATCACACCTATATGGCCATATATCACAGACGGGGCACTACAGGAGGAAGCAGGAGAAAGAAGGTGCCAACACAGTGGTGTGTTGGTTGAGGGAAGAGAAGTGGGAGGTGCTGCTTCAAAATGGTCTTTGTGGCTACAATGAGGGCAAAATGAAGGTAAGAACCCTAAGAAGAGGGTCACTAGGAAGCAATGCGGGGCCCCACACAGCCTAATGCAACTAGGGAAGAGAGGGTCTTTCAGCCGATGAGGGAGTATGGTCAGGACAGGGAAAGAATGGGGATAACCTGGGCAGAGAGCGGTGAGAGTCATGGCTGCTTGTGTCTGAGCTGCTCAAAGTCAGAAAAAACTCTTCAGCTAAAAAAGGCAGGCTTCCAGCAGTGACTTATAAATAAAGGGTTGGTGTGCAATAGATCAAGTGAGGACGAGTTATGCTTTCGGCATGCCCCCAGGCCCAGAGATCTAGGTGGCCCCAATAGACTCTACACAGTGCCCAGGCTGCCCAAACCACCCCTGCCGAGGAGCTGAAGAGCATGGCAACTATGATAAACATCTCTCTCAACCAGTGTTAATTAAAAGTGAAATGCTCCATATGTTCATGGGCTTGAGTACCTGATCTTAACTTGAAGCCTCACAATAGGAGCCTGAGGACTACATGTAGTAGAGACTACTTCCTTGGGCCATTCCATTAATTCCCCTTTACTGATCCAACTCCTCAGGTGGATGCCCCAGGCCTGCTGTACCTTCTACTGCCCCTAGCTCCTGCCTGATTCCTGGCATTGCAATATGCTTCAGATCTTCCTTGAACAATTTGCTTATTCATTAAGAAAGAGTGCATTGCCTTAATCACTAGAGACTAAACTGGGATAACATGTAGTGGTATAGACGCATTATACTATTCTAAATGTGTTACGTCCTCGTTTTTGTGTGTACCGCTTCACTGCTAAGATATTTAATACAGATTTGAAATAGATTAGTTTAAATATTTAGGTCCTTTAAATGTCCAAGAAAAAAGTACATTGCCATATTTATTTTGCCCTCCTAACAGCGGAAAGATGTACTTAAGTGCCTGTATTTTATAACTTTTGTATTTATTTATTTATTGTTGTTTTCTGTTAATAATAAAAATGTTACAAGAAAATACATTCATAAAATATCAATCTTTCTTAATATTTCCATAAAAGTCATACTTTCACATTCAACTATATAGTGTGCAGACTTTCATATTTCATTATACATTTGATATCATAAACTAAGAACAAACTAATATATCATGTACATTTTTGTTTTACTCAATTTAAATCTGAATTTTCTGACTAACTCCAACACAAACTACAGGCCTCAATATCGCAGAACTGTGTCAAAGGCACATATCCTCAACGCAATATTGTTACCATACGATCACTAGGCATTTTCGATGGAATTAAGAAGAGGTAACACTATCATACATTATAAAGAACCATCATCATAGCTTGTGAAGATGTATTTAGACAGTAGTTCCAGAAATACACTGAGGGGATAGCATCACATCGATGGTAATACTGTCTGCACTAAGAACAGTAAACAGCTTTCATTTTGGGACATTCAGTAAGGATGTGTTGTACAGTTTCCAAGTTTGACCATATCTCACAAATTCTGCAGGTACGCTGATCAAGGGCCATTTTCCACCTTGCTCCATGGGTGACTCTAACCGGTAATTGGTTGAGGTGCAACATTAAACAAAACCCGCATACTTTAGGGCATGGGCATTTTATTAGATACAATTGAGGAGAAAGATATTTATGGTCAATTCCTGCAAGATATTGGTAATTATGTAATAAGCTCAATCGGCTAAAATGATCTTCCAAATCTTTTATCTTAGCTTTGTTTTTAAATACTTGTTTTATAATCTTGTAATTCGCACAGAAGGAGCATTTAAATGACTAGTTCAACTTAACGTAATAAGACAAACAGCTAGTAACATAGGATGAAACTGTTTTTTTTACTTGATTCCAATGGATCAACAACCTTTCCTATCATAAAAAGTAGTTTGCTCTTAGGGTGACAAAGAGCTTTTAAAGGGTTAAGGGCGCGACGGTATTGTATCAATGCTCTAAGAGAAGTCAAACCGAATTCAGCTCTTATGTAGTTAATTGTACATGATGGCGGTAGACACAGCACAGTCCGCCAAAAGTATCCCTCTACCTTATCTAGCCATTGAAGACAACCCATAGTAACTGCTTCTAAGCCATAGGAGACAACCGGTATAAACCATTGGGTATACAAGCTCATTATTCCTCTCAATGTGTAACCAGCGTATTCCTTAACAAACTTTCTCACTAACATTGTTATCTGTCACGTGCGCATGATCCTACTATCTATTATATAACAAGCATTAAGTATACTGAAGAATAAACGTCTTTTTTGAATATACGCGCAATAGTCCATGGTCCAAGATGCCGTTCCAAACAGCACATCGCTTGGGAATAGTCATTTGTTTTGCCCATTGCTGGATGTACATGCTCCATTTCGCTCCTGCGCAACAGTTCAAAGCAATATGCTTCTGCTCGCTATTCACAGCAAATACACTTTGCCGAATCCCGTAGCCTTCGCGCAGTGCTGGCATTAAAGGGCCACAACACTGCGTCACTGCATACCATATGTATGTCTCGTTATGTGTGCCCACCACCCCACAACCTTTCGACAGTGGTTGCTCTCCTGGTGGAAATTACCACAGGGGACGGTGAATCCCAGAGCTCATCCATTTTAAATTTGGGGATGTATCTTGTCACGCCTACTGTGAAAACAGAGAAATTGATATGAGGCCGGGAAGCCCAAAAGAAACACACCAACACAGGTTACAAAGAACATACAAAGTGCTTTATTCAAAAAGCTACAACAATTACCAAAAAGTCAATTGACAAACGGATAGCTATTCGGCTCTCAGGGTAACATAACGAACTTCAACGAGAGTTCACTGCGTTAGTGTGAGAGACCGTACATTGGGATACTCGTGTTTTTATACTTTTTATCCTGCTCTGGCCAACCCCCTCGCGGGTTAACCATTCTTAGGACCAGGCCTAGGGTTCCTTGCCAGGTCAATCCCATAATGTATGCATTTTGATCAGTTCCGCTGATACAGTTGTTCATTTACACATAGGTCAGGGATAGGACAAGGTCTCAGTTCGCGACCCCAACAAGTGGCCTGCAGGCATAATACTTATTCATGTGTGCGGAGGTCACAACGGCCAGAATCCCACTCGAAATGTCATTGGGCCTCCATTTTGATGTTCAGGGTGACTTCCACATTACAAGAGAACCTAAAATGGCGTCTAAATCCAAGATGGAGATTTACACAGTACATTAGGGTCAACACCTTGCCGCGGAATCTATTTGCACGATGTTTTAGACAACTTGGCGTAGGCCAACACACATTCAAACAATGCAATAGGAGGTATAATATCATTTCGATTCCAACAGACCCTCCTTTTGGCCTATGCCAAGTGCTAACATCACTCCTAATACTTTTGAAAATAACTCCATGTGTTACCATCAATAAATTCTGCATCATTGTCTGTAACGTCTCTAGCCATTAGGTCGTTCATGAAAACCTCTTGTAACATGAATTCTTTGGATGCTGTATATGGGGCATATACTTTATGCCCTATTGTGCTCACTGCTTGGGCACAACATCCCCCTAGCATTCCACATATACTTGGGAGGCATAGAAAACAGCAACAAAGGAATAGCAGGATCCCTAAAATAACCAGAATAACAGAAAGCACTTTCCAACCCAAGATCGTAGAGAATCCCAGAACCAAGTGCTAAGATTCCAATCTCCTACAGGGATATGTACTTCAAAACTAAGAGTATGCAAGTTCTGTATTGCTTTAAAAATTGTTGGCGAGGAGTCTGGTACGAAAACACAACAAGCGGACCCCACTAATTTGCATACTCCACCTCGTTCTGCCAAAATGACATCTAATGCCATCCGATTTTGGAGTGCTAGCAATCTTATTGCTTTTTGCTTTAAGGTCATATTGTAGAGTATGTCCGTGGTCCGGTTGATCGTTCTCTCCAGTACCCTTGCTAATCCCCTAATGTTCTCTGAGTTTGTTATTTGTCCCCAAAAGGGCACAACTGATTTTGCTATGTCTCCCAATACTTGCCCAGGGGTATCTCCGTTCTCGTCTCGCCGTGGGCGATCCTTAGAAACCTCCAATGTACTAGCTATAAATACCCCGGGTAGCAATATTCCTAAATAACAGGTTCCCTGCCAATCCTTGGGCAACCAGGGAAATGCTAAACTACCACAAACAAAATAAACAGGCCCCTCTACGTACAGAGGCCTGTTTTCCCCAGTCAAATTTACAATGTTTTTACAACCTTCAAAATCTCCCATTGGCCTAGTGCCATTTCTCTGTACACAGAAGGGAACCAAGTCAGGACTATGATTTATAGAATAAGAAGGAGGTACAGCGTCTTATTGCCTATCGGAGCCATTTTAAAGGAAATCAGAGTTTGAAAAGGAAGAGACAGTCTATCAGACGGCCTAATAGAAGCGACTTTAGGTTTACTCCTATTTGCGAAAAGCGAGCATCCCAGGGGAGTCAATTCACGTTTCTCAAATTCATTCAGATTAGTTCCATCAAAGTTCCCTGAGATGCTATCGTTCCATCGGCCAAAGAACAGTGCTCTAAGAGAGGCATAGCAAGCAGTCGTTAAAGGTAGAGGATGTATATACCATCCCAGTCCCTTGTTCCCATGTTGCGGTAAATGAGTACAAATCCAACAATTACTCTTATTAAAAATGGCATGAGTAGCATTCATTACTATCATTAGAGTGTTATTATGATACTTTTGTCTATGTTGGGAGTCTCTAGGGGACAGAGTGTGAAGGTGTACAGAGGGAGTCAAAGCAGTTGGTACAATCTCGGTCGGTAGTAAAGGTTTCAGAGGATAGATTTCTTCGAAATAAAAGTCCTACAGCAGCGGTTGCGAAAATAACAATTATCATTATCAACACACAGCAGTACGTTTTCGGGGCCCAGGCACATTGTTCATTGTTCGAATTGGTCACCCCCTTATTTACAAGTCCAGTGCGGGGAGCAGCGGTGAAGGTGGCAGGCATCGTAGTTTCTCAATCGACGGCCCCAATGTTCGTTGCTGGCGACACTACGGTCCCGTGATTTCTTAATCCTTCCCAACCCTAGCCAGCAGAATCCCTTTTGTTCAACAAAACTTTCTCATACCAAGAGAATTTCCAATCACTTCCTTTTTTCCAAATGCACGCGAAACTCGTGCCGTAGTTCTATTTCCTTGGTCGAAGGTTGTACCTGGTGGTACCCAAAATTGTCTGGTTTGGAAATAAAGTGTCGTCACTTCCTGAGGGGAGCGACGTCTCGGAGGCGACGGAAGTCGCAGAGCTTGAAACAGTGTTTTCCGGAAGTGATTTTTCAAGAGAGTGCGGAGACGAAATGGACTGTTCCCCAAGCTCCTCAGGCTCAGAGAAATTCTCCGACGCACTCACAGCGCTGTTTGCTACTCCAAGATCAGAGACTGTAGCGTCAGCGAGGGGTTCTGCTTCTTCTGTAACGTGTGGCATCGGGTGAGGAAGTTTCTTGACATGCGTCGCGTGGATCCTATGCTTCTTTCCAGCCACCCGTACTGCTGTCCTGGTGACCAATAACACCTGGTGGGGTCCCCGCCAGCGAGGCGCGAGACATAGGCCTTCACTAGGACCCAACTTCCAGGCTGTATATCGTGTCCTGGGCCCGTGAACCGTACAGGTAAAGCTGAGTGCACCTGGTGATAAATGAAATACAGGTTTTTAGTTAACTGGTTACAGTAGTCTACAAGCAATACATTTTCCACCTCTCTCAGGGCTTTAGGTTTTGGGAGACCCCAAATGTTAGCAGGTCTTCCCATCACTACCTCAAATGGAGAAAGCCCAGTCTTAGTCTGAGGTGTGGTGTGCATAGCTAATAACACAATAGGTAAAGCATCTGGCCATTTTAGTTTGGTATCAGCACATGTTTTTGCAAGCTTATTCTTTAAAATACCATTGTGTCTTTCCACCAACCCAGCGCTTTGAGGATGTCTAGCTGAGTGAAATCGTTTCTCAATACATAGGGCTGTGCATATCTGCAAAATTACTGCTGCAATAAAGTGGGGACCATTATCCGACCAAATTATCCTCGGGAGCCCAAATCGAGGAAAGAATTCTTTTACCATAATCTTTGCAGTGGTCATGGCGGTAGCATCTTTAACGGGGAAAGCCTTGACCCATTTACTGAAGGCACAAATAATTACAAGAACATATTTTAGATTATTACATCGTTCCATCTCAATAAAATCAACGTGAATGACCTCGAAGGGAACAGAAGGGGGCCCAAAGCTTCCCCTTGGAGTCACTGTCCCCTTACCCACATTGTGCTGTAGGCAGATCATGCAGTTCTGGACATGCCTCTTCGCAGTCTCCAGAATCTTGTGATTTACCCAAACTTGTTCTAACATTTTCGTGATCTGCTGGGCACACACATGCGTAGGACCGTGTGCCATCGTAACCATTGCCAATACATATGAATCAGGGAGCAACCATTTCCCTTCGGATGTATCCACCCAACACCCTTCATTATCCAGTTTCCCCATTCCTTCAGCCCACCTTTTAGATTCTTCTATTGTGGCATCAGTTTGAATATCTCGCACAGACCCAATACCTTCATCCATTATGTAAGCATCTCTCATTTCCCTCGAGGCATACATGTCCGCGCTAAGGTCTGTGGCCGTTTGTCTGGCTATCAAGTCCGCAAAAGCGTTCCCTTTGCCCACATCATCTATTAGCTTCTGATGTGCTGCACATTTCATGATCGCTAACTGTTTAGGGAGTGAGAGTGCCGAAAGTAATTGCACTATCAAGGGGCCGTGCTGGATCTTGGTCCCATGTGAGGTCAGGAACCCTCTTTCCGACCAGAGCCTTCTAAAGTTGTGAGCCACCCCAAATGCGTACTGGCTATCAGTATATATATTTACTATATGCTCTTGGGAGAGTTCACAAGCTCGGGTCAACGCTATAATCTCTGCGGCCTGCGCGGAGTTATGCGAAATTCTCTTAGTTTCGACAACTTTGCTCAATGTAGTAACTGCATAAGCAGCTGTAGATGTACCATCCGAAAGTTTGAAGCAGGAGCCATCGCAAAACAGCTCCCCTTCTGCATTCTCCAAAGGAGTATCTATGAGGTCTATCCTGCCCTTCGTTTCTTGTTCAGTGGCATACAGGCAGTCATGTAATTCTTCGTCACCGCAAACAGTGTTTTGCCGGAAAGGTAAGAGTTCAGCCGGATTAAGAACACAACACCTCTTAATTTGGATGTGTGGGGCAAACAGAATTAGTTCATACCTTGTTAACCGCGCAGAGGTGAGGTGTTGCGTTTGAGTTTTGTTCAATAAAATATCAACAGAGTGAGGTACCATCAAAATCAAATCATGGCCTAGGACCATCCCCTCACTCTGTTTTACAGACGCGGCAGCAGCAGCGACAGCGTGCAAACATCTTGGCAAAGCGCATGCGACAGGATCAAGGGCGGAGGAGTAGTAGCCGCACAGCCTATTCTTCCCTCCGTGTTCCTGTGTTAACACAGCCAAAGCACATCCATCACATTCATGCACAAACAACACAAAGGCCTTGTCATAATTTGGAGTACCCAGAACCGGTGCCGAACATAGCGCGGTTTTGAGAAGCTCAAATGATCGTTGATGTTCTGATTCCCATGGCAGTGGCAGAGAAATGCCCTTCTTCGTCAGAGCCAACATCGGTTTTATCACTAGTGAGAAGTTCGGGATCCACAACCTACAGTAAGAAGCCATGCCTATTAGGGCTCTGACTTCCTTCTGTGTATTTGGAACAGACATGCCAGAAATGTGTTTTATTCTTTCAGGTGTCAATCTTCTCCCCTCCTTTGACAGGAGGTGGCCTAAATAGGCAACCTCCTGACAACAATATTGAAATTTTTTAAGCGAAGCTTTGTGACCAGTTTTAGCTAGATGAACAAGCAACAGTACAGTGCCTTCTTTACAAGCACTCTCAGAGTCTGCAGCCAAAAGCAAATCATCAACATATTGGAGCAGCGCACAAGTAGGTGGCAAGTCAAGGGTGTCAAGCTGCTCTTTCAAAGCCCTACTATAAATGCTGGGACTTTCAGTATACCCTTGAGGTGCCCTTGTAAATGTAAATGAGCGTCCCCCCAAGGTGAACGCAAACAAATATCTACTTTCTTTATGTATCGGAATGCTAAAGAAAGCGTTTTTTAAATCCACAACGCTAAAGTGCGTAGCCGTAGCAGGGATCATTGTTAATATCGTCGTCACATCGGGCACAATTGGAAATTGTGGGGTGACCACTCTGTTAATAGCACGAAGATCAATTATGAACCGGTATGGAATTGCATTGTCGCCTTTCTTATATACAGGCAAGATCGAACTATTACACAAACTACCTGTAATCTCCTTGATCACCCCACGATGCACAAAATCGGAGACAATGCATTTCAAAGCACGTTCGCCCTCAGCTGATATTTTATACTGCGGAATGCGTGGCAGTTTCACCCCATGTTTCAGTACTATTTTAACGGGCTCAATCTGTAACACTTCGACATCATTGTCGTCCACCGCCCACAAACATTCCGGGACAATGCTAAACTCAGGAGGTAAAGGTCGAATCAAAAACTGAGAATTAGGAAGTTGCTGTGGTGAAACCGTCAGCCGTACTCCATCAGAAGAACAATGAATTACTGCGTTCAATTTCTTTAACAAATTCAACCCCAGCAAGTTCTCTCCACAGTTTGAAGTGAGATGAAAAGGACAATGGTCCGTAAAGGGACCCAAAGAAATGGATACCGGTGCAGAAACCGGACAGACAGTTGGTATACCAGAAAACCCTACGGAAACATTTGTTTGCCCTGATAGTGGGATGTTTGGAACCCGAGAATGATCAATGGAGCACTTCTGCGCTCCAGTGTCAATCAAAAACTGGTGTTTCCTATTCCCTACCAATAATTCAACGTAGGGGCCTTTCTGATTAACGGGAATAGGTGAAGGTTCCAAACCCTGCTTCGGGCAATCCTAATGATATAGAGCCTTGTCAAAGGGAAGCTCTTCAGAAAGGTAGGCAGCAGAAGGGTGATCAAATATATTCCTCAAGTCCACACTCAAGGTCTGATTTTCCTGTGAAAAAGGTTGCTGAGGATCTTGTAAAAGCTGACCTCTATCAGGGCCCCCTGCTCCAGGGCGGCCCCTTGGTCGTCTACCCATACCCCCAAACGCACTGTTTGACCTCTGGCGAAGGACAGGGCACTGTGCCCGCCAATGACCTTCCTGGCGGCAATAAGCACATTGATTATTATTCACAGGGCCTAAAGGAACATTTCCTTTCGGGACATACTGACCTCTAGTCTGTGTCGTGCCTCCACTGGGGTTTCTAACAATTTGCTGTAATAATACTTTGGTTTTCAAATCTCCCTTCCTCTTTTCAATCTTTTCCTTCTCATTATTAACACAGTTCTTATAATACTGAGCCATGTGCAAAACCTCAGATTGAGATTTTGCCTGCCAAGCGCTCTCAGAGGACATAATCTGTGACTGGATGTCAGGTAACAATCCACGTACAAATTTGTCCACGAACAACCTTTTCCCCGACTCTGTACCTAAATCCTGTCCACTGAAGTCAGAAAATACCTGCTCGAATCTATTAAAAAATTTGGTGCCGCCTTCAGTTTTTCCTTGGACACAGGCCGTAAGCTTGTCCCAAATAATTCTTTTCTCTGGAATTATAGTTTTTAGTTTTGCAACAATTCTATCAGGCAAAGTAAGTATTACCTGTGGTGGTTTCTCACCAGCTGGTCTTTCCCTATCAATTGTAATCATATTAGCCCACGTATCTCCCAACCCCGGCACATCGTCTATTGTCCGAACCTGTTTCCATACATCTACGGGAAGGAGTACAGGGAATAACAAGTCAATGTCACTCAAGGTGAACACAGAGGACTGCAAGACGGACTCTATTTCTTTGTAAAACCCTGTCGGGTTTTTCCTGATATCGGGAACTGATTGTCTAATTGTGTTCACTTCCTGTCGTGAAAACGGGACGTGAACGAATTGCGATACATAATGTGCAGGGATATCCACAGCGGGGGCACCAGTCCCAGCGTTGGCGGGGATCTCAACTTTCGGGACAAAGGTCGGAGAAACCTCTCTCATAGGCAACTGAGATATTGGTACCTCCGGCCGCTTACTAAGCAACAAGGCCAGGTCGAGCGCTAAGGCAGCTGTAGAAGTATCGGGCGAAAAAGCCCTTTTACAAATCCCCAACAATTCTATGGGGCAACTATCCCTCTTTCTTACACATTCTTCTTGCAGGTGCTGTACCATCACCTGAATTACCTTTCTTTGCATTTCTACTGTATACTGACTATACGTGTCATATACTTCATCTGGCGGAATCGATGAATCCGAGATCCACGCATCTTTAGTACAAATTCGTATTTCCTCAGGTGCCGATCTATGGCACGGAAGGAACCCTTTCTGTACATATATTCTATCGTCTTCGTCGTCCTCATCTCGTGACTTTTCAAAGTCTTTCCTAAACTCAAACAATTTTTCAACATGCCCATATACTTTCTGCTCTGTGTCCCTCGAAAGTGCCAAAGCATTCAGATCTCTCACCCCTTGTGGAAGATCCAAATTTTGTAATCTACCCCACACAAATGAGTCCCCAACCCTTCGATAAAAACATTTTTCTCGGGAAAACTGTTCAAATTAGATAATGTGGAAAAAACATTAGCTTGATCACCTTTCTCCATGCAATGCTTAGCCCATGCAAACAATTCCTGTTTCTTATCTGCAGAAACAGTACTACGAGTGACAATCTTTGATCCTGCACCTGGATCGACTTCAGTCAATACGGGGCCACTCGGGAGCGGAGGTATAGGTAAATTTGATAAAGGTGCAACTATCGGTGTAAAAGGAAGGGGCAGTGCGATAGGTGGAGGAACTACAACCAGAGGACTAGGAACAATAGGTTGTACAGGGGGAACAGGAATAACAACAGGAGCAACAGCAGGAATGGGCAGAGCGCCCAAAATAGAAGCATACGGAGGTGGCGCTGAGGCATCAGGCCTGCGTTCGTTTAATAACTTCTCGATAAATTCCTCAGAAACATGGAAATCTTTAGAGGGGTAAATTTTCTGGATTCCGAGTGAAAAAGCTCTATCCATATTTTTAACTGATTCTGAATGCTTTTCTTTATCATATAATAATGCTTTTTCGGCGTTTGTTTTATGCCGACGTGCATGTTTATCCCTACTTTTAAGCTGCTATAATGCTTCTTTTTTCCAATTCTGTAACACATCAAAGGCTGCTGGTCTAGCCTTTTTCTTTAACAAGATCAATTCTAAGTATTCAATACGGGGGATCTCAAAACTACCGTTGATTGGTCACTGAAATTCGGAAGCATGTCTGGTCTGTCTGTGCCAAATATCATTAAATACTATACTTCCAATGCCATACTTACAGTACATAGTACACGCCGGCGACCCCTCCTGTGGTGCCGGGTGGCCAAATTCCAAGGATTGTCGATCGCTGCGGAACAGAGCCCTAAAGCAGCTAGACAATTTCCCAGGCATTTCACAAAAAATTGGTGTTACCTGGTCAATAATTGTGTCTGCAGATACAATACGCCAAATTCAAATTGTCAGGGTTAAATTAAGAGCCGGGTCATGACTGCACCTGACCAAACCTAAGGAGGACCGTACGGTTTATCAAAGAACTTACCTAACGAATTTTACCTTGTGTTTGGTGGTTTCGGCAAATCTGCCCGCCTCAAAATTTGGACCCTCGTCAAGATGCCGTGTCAGACCACACGACTATCGTCCAAGGATCGGATCGTGCAGCGCTGCCGAGGTATCACGTCTCGATCGGTCGGGCCCGCAGAATCACACCGTCCGATCCCGGTTCGATAGTCTGCGTCAACCTTCAATGATCCGGCATCAATCTTGAGGGTCCCTGTTCGGGCGCCAACTGTGAAAACAGAGAAATTGATATGAGGCCGGGAAGCCCAAAAGAAACACACCAACACAGGTTACAAAGAACATACAAAGTGCTTTATTCAAAAAGCTACAACAATTACCAAAAAGTCAATTGACAAACGGATAGCTATTCGGCTCTCAGAGTAACATAACGAACTTCAACGAGAGTTCACTGCGTTAGTGTGAGAGACCGTACATTGGGATACTCGTGTTTTTATACTTTTTATCCTGCTCTGGCCAACCCCCTCGCGGGTTAACCATTCTTAGGACCAGGCCTAGGGTTCCTTGCCAGGTCAATCCCATAATGTATGCATTTTGATCAGTTCCGCTGATACAGTTGTTCATTTACACATAGGTCAGGGATAGGACAAGGTCTCAGTTCGCGACCCCAACAAGTGGCCTGCAGGCATATTACTTATTCATGTGTGCGGAGGTCACAACGGCCAGAATCCCACTCGAAATGTCATTCGGCCTCCATTTTGATGTTCAGGGTGACTTCCACATTACAAGAGAACCTAAAATGGCGGCTAAATCCAAGATGGAGATTTACACAGTACATTAAGGTCAAGACCTTGCCGCGGAATCTATTTACACGATGTTTTAGACAACTTGGCATAGGCCAACACACATTCAAACAATGCAATAGGAGGTATAATATTATTTCGATTCTACAGTATGTCCCCAAATGGCAGATTACGCAGGTGGGTAGAAAATGCATTTGCAAACTCCTTTGCAGTGGCAATTGATCTTTGTTGAGTCCACAAACACTAAGCGCCGCTGTTTCTTCCACTTTCATGCGCACTTAAAACACTCAAGTAAAAGACAGTCTTCATGAAATATTGTTTTCTTCTTGTAGAAAATGCAAACATGGAGAAGGTTTTTAATAATGTTCAAGCAGTTTTGCATTTGTTACTAGAATAATGTTGTCAAAGATATAGTGGAGCCTACTATGATCCTGGTTGATTTTAATTACTGAATGCTATAAATATTTACCAATGGGAAAGAACATGTGGTACATTCAGACACTCTACCTGTATGTGTCAAGAATTGGACCATTATCCTAAAACAAGAATTACTATGTGCCGTCCAATAAGTTTAGTGTACTCAAAATTCATTGTAATTTATTTCTGCATATACTTAATGTTGCTAGCCTTATTACATAAGAAACACTTGTGTATAGGCGCGTTGCAAATGCCATATCATATCATATATATAGTAGCCAGGAAATGCCTCATCCAAGTACAACATTAGTTTCTTTGGTTACATCGTTATAGAATTCCACTGTAATGAATGCCCAAACGTGTTTCACTCTTAGGCCACAATCCTATAGGCAAGCTTCTTCAGGGCTCTTTGGTATGTCCTTCAATTTCTTTTCTGCATATCCTTTGATTTCAATTTGATAATGAACCTTTCTGTTTTTTTAATGTTACTGCTTGAATTTCCCTATTTTCATTACAAAGCTTATTGATCTGTATTCAGCACATTCATTCTTTGTATACTTCTGAATATCCCGATTATTTCCTTATTCCAGTGCCTTATTCTTGAGTAAGACCACACAACGTGATACCCGCATGGTTTTCATAAAATGTCAAATATTCATTAGGATGCATGCGGAGAAGGCCTTTGAGCGGCATCTACTCTACATATTAACAGGGAAGGCCGAGTCAGAGCGATTTTTCCAGCATAGGTGGGACTTATGCCTTGTGAAATTCATGACCTACATTGGTGTAAGCTTCGACCGATTTACAAAGGGATTTTCTAGCAAGTCACAAAATATCCTGAACCCAAAAAACTGTGTATGTTTGACCCAAGGTTACAACAATGTCCGTACACCTATGCAGATGTAAATGACTTCCACGGCCAGTCAAAGTGGACACTCCAAGGGGCATGGATTTGTTGGTCCAAAGGAGGGGTTTGGGTATGAAATAGGTACACATCAACAAAAGTCTAACCGTAATTGTATTCATGAAGGTTGAGTACTCTCATAAACAAATGCAAGTAAAATTAGGTTACACCTGTATGTTCTAAGTGTAACTGCGGCGTGGGAGACGTAAAAGGGTTTTTTGCGTGAAGAAAAAGGTTTGTGTGATGGGAAAGTATTTTGGAGTGAGTGACATTTTTTTTCATAAAAAGTATGTTTGCCATGTCTGACATGTGTTCTTAGCTAATTGGAGGCCATAAAGGGCCACTTCAATGAATCGGCTCTAGTTTGTGCAGATACTGAACTTCACTTGGTCGCATTGTGAAAAAAACACTTGGAAGCCAGGTTTTTGAACTTCTGCATATTAATCTCACGAGTTTACTGTTTTTTTATACTTAGCATATTGTAAGGCTGGAAAATAATAAATATTGTATTGCTATTTCCGAGACGCCGCCATTGAATGCAGCCATTGCAGTGGCAGCCTCACTATTTTACATGCGGTGAATCAGGGATCGGGGACTAACTAGCACCATGCATGCCCAAAAAGTAGCAATGGGCCTTCCATGATGACTGCCTGATCCTCACCTGCCTCTCTTCTGTCTCCACAGATTCCTAGGCCTGGCATCTTCAGAGCAGGATATCTGCTTCTCTGCACCGGCGGCTACGTCCCCCGCCCTGCCGCCGGCAGTTGCCTGGTGGAGTTATCCTGAGTTCCAGGGGCAGCATTGCCAGCCGCCCTTCCAACCCCGGAAGCAGTATCCCCTGTATTTGAAGCTCCCCACCACAGCGCACTACAGGGGGAAACCCTGCACCCCGCAGGTGGCAGCAGCTGCATGTGGCCAGGGCGTGGCACCGAAATTCTGATTCTGATGGAAGGGCCAACCGGACCGAAGAGGTCTAATGGACGAGTTTCCTTCGGCTCCAATGAGAGCCTAGGGCACCAAATGCTGTGCTGTTCCCGTTACTGGGCCTATCGTTTCTGCTGGCATGAGGGGCAAGTCTGGGCAGAATCCTGCATCTTTTTGGAGGCATTGAACTGTAGAATAATTCTCCCTGACCCGGCCTTTGCAGCCTCACCTTGTTGTATCGGGATTTATATTGGTGTCTTCATGAAAACCGTAGGAGTGTTCTATACCGGCGCTACATCCTCAATGCGTTGCCACCCTCCTGGCACGTCCCACAGTCTTTCCACTTCTGTTTTTTATCATCGGAAGTGCACGGTAGAAAGGTCTCTGCGGCGAGTCTGTGGGACTCATGCTTAAGCAGGGAATGGAAGTAGACCGAAATGATACAATGAGATCTGGCCTGCCAGCATGAATGCCATGGCATGCCTCGTATTGACATCAGGAATGAGAAGATTGACTCATTGAGGGCTTTTGGACTCAGAGGAGAAAGGACCAGCACATCACAGGACTGACACTAGCATGAACAATTTACAAGGTGTCCCAATGTCTCCACTAAGCACTGCGAATGTTGAATCCTTGATTCCAGTGCCCTCTCTGTGCCTCTTTCTGTATGCACTGAAAAGGATCTCTTTCTCGCCCCTTCCTGCTCTTTATTCCTCTCTCACTCTCTTCTTCCATGTTCTGGTTCCTCTTTTTGACTGACCTCTTGTCGGACTCGCCCTCTTCCTTTCTTCCTCTGCGTTTGTGCTGGCCTCCTTTATATCCATTCACTACACACTGTCTCCTTCTCTTTTCTCCTTTTCTCCATCCCTCTTATCTTGTCCCACTCACTCTTTCCTCTTTCCAATCACTTCCTTTCAGTTTTGAACCTTCTCTCCTTTGTATTGGTGAGAGCTATGTATTGGGATATGTAGTGCCCAGAAGCATTGGTGATGCTGGCAAACATTTCTACACCAGTACCCTTGGGGTTGGGACCCAGACATAGAATGTGTTGAACAGAGATATTGGACTTATGAAATTGATGCTTCCTAGAGAAATGTTCTTTGAGACATACAGTATGGCTTTTTCTGTATGTTGTTCACATCATCTTCTCCTTATCTCACTAGAGGAAGGCTGGTGCAAGAATGTATGCCACACCTGGCAGAGAGCCATCTGGGCAACCCCCCCTCAAAATAGGGTCACGTGTGATGTCTTTACGGCCAACATGACACCCAATGTTGAATTACTACTGGGGATGCTGTATACCACTGCCTAGAATTGCATTATTGAAGCACCAGCCCTGACCATAGAAGCAGCACTGATCCACAACCTGGATAGAGCATTAGCAGTTGCTCACTTTGCCCTAAGCAAAAATACCTAACAGTAGGTGAGGATTAAAGAAGGCAGTATGGGGGCCAAATCAGTGAAGATATATCACAGCGGAAAGAGCAGACACGCTGTTTAATGGTTATCGCTGCACACCTTCCGCCAGCAAAGAAAAGGCTGCACATTTTTCAGGACCCATTAGTCGACAACTGGGGGGGTGGGGGGGGGAAGAGAAATGAGACACTGGTGGGTGCAGCAGACATCAAGCTTCCAAGGAGTCACTGTGGGCCAGGACATTCTGAAGCCATTGCTGAAGCTCAAAGAAGTGAGATGTGAGATGTTTATGTGAGTCGGCCTCTGCTTTATGCATGCAGCTTGTGGATGGTACAGAGATAAATGCAAAACTGGGCATCTTTGGCCATGATTGGTAGGGCTCAACTGGCGCAAATCGAAGAGTACTTTGTGCCTCGAATTCTGCTGCCTCATTCCATTCAATGCAATTCCCTGATTCACAATAGACATTTGTTTGCAGCGGGCTGGCTGTTGTTGAATGGGACAGCGGCCAGCCCCCACATTTGCCAAACTGACCACATGTGGGAGATTTGGGTAACTGACCAACCCACAAGCACATCAGCAATCACAATGCCATGCTGTGCCTTGAAAGGCCCCTTACTTTAACTGCACTTTTTCTATTTCTACCTCTGTTTCAGGGGTGAAAACATTCATTATCATTTTGATCAGTTCAATAATCCCAGGGCTCTAAAGTTCCCAGAAAGCACTGCACTGTCAATGCCCTTGGCCTGTGACAGGGGAGACTAGGCACAAGGGACAGGGTGTCAGACATCGGATTCCAATGCATCCAGTTGTGAATGCTGCAGACATGCAATTACTGCAACTTTTGCCTAAAACAGATTAAACGTTTGCAAAGATCATAAATGACTTTTAAAACAGTTTTTAACAAACTTCCCTGCTTTAAAAAAAAGTTATTCAAGTTATCTAAGATTTTAACAAAAGTTGGAATCATGTGTTACAAAAAGTATGAAGAACTTTATAACTTTAAAAAAAGTCTGGGTTTTCATTCTTAAATTTCATAAACACTCGTTTTAATTTTTAATACACAAGTTTGACATTTTGAAAGTTATGAAGGTTATTTATAGAGGTTTAAAAGACTACATCAATTTTTTAAATCATCCATAGATATCTATTTAAAATGATAACGTCATCTTTTTTACAGTGATTTGTAGAGTGTTAAGCAGAAAATAATATAGCTTTTATATTTTTCCACAAACAAGCTGTGAGTTTAAAACTGCTTTACAGATGTTATGAGTTTTGAGCTAAAATTCCAATATACACATAAAAAGTTACTTAGAAAATAATTCAACATTTCTCAGGACTCAAAGTATTTTTATAATTATGTATAACAATGCCAGCCGTTTTAAAGATCATAAATAAATATGATCACTTTATAACCACGGAATTACAATTTATTTCATATTTAAAAGCTATATAAATAGTTTTACTATAGAATTCCAAACGTTCTTAAAATAAGGCAAGTATTTTTGACATGTTAGCAAAAAAATGCTATTTTAAAAAAACGTATGCTTATTTAATCGATTTTTAAATAGTAACAATGATAATTTGAAGGCTGTAAACACTATTTTAGAGTTTTTAAAAGTTGAAATTCTAACCAGAAAAGCAGAAAAGAATGTTCACAATTTGATATCACTGTAAGGCAAAAGAAAGCGTTCCCAATTTCACCAGGATGAAAACATGAGAGCTTTGCTGTATAAATGAGCAGTAATACTAATTTCTGTGTGACAGGTCCTGCAAGTTGATAAAGTTATAAAATAGCAAATGTGCCAATGTAATTTTTCTTTGGGCACTTCAATGTTTTGGAGGGGGCAAAGAGTAATGCAGTTGCATTTCTCTACTGCCTACCATCACATGGCATGCATGTATAAGAACGTGTCCAACGTAGATTCATAAACTTTCAGAGAGAAGCAAGTGGCAGCCTGTTAGGGAGCCTCACCTAGTCTACAGGGTAACTGTCCACACTTTGGAACATTATTAAAATCTTCGTTATTAATGTCCAGTGAGTGTGCCACTCCAGAGACCTTCTCTGGCTAGCAAGCATGTCTATTTCATCCTAATATTTCTGGGCCACACCTACAACCTTTCCGGTCGTAGTTGCTTATGGGGAAATTTGAAAGGGCTCTCTTCTCCTCCTCCTTCTCCTCCTTCTCCTCCTCCTCCTCCTCCACCTCCTCCCTTCTACCCCCACCCTCTTTCTCCTGCCGCCTGCCAACAACAGGGGTGCCATGGTCCTTTCCTGTCTGCTCTACATTAGCAAGCATCACAACGGAGGAGCTGCTAGCTGCGGATTTTAAGCAGGGGCGTGGCTGGTCAGGGCTCAGTTCCATCAGCCTTTCCCATTGATTCTGGCTTCACAGCCAGCCTGAGCACTAATGGGTTGGTTGTGATTCCTCCAGAGGAGGGAAAGTGAAAAATGTTTACAACGTTGTTTAATTGACTATTTAATGTGTCTATAATGCTTCCTGAAAGTTAAAAACCGAGAGCAGGCCAACAAATATGGGTGGTCGCTCTAAAATGGATGCCTGGGCCTCTTGGCAGAACTTCAATGCTTCCTGAGCTTATTTATGGACAGTGGTAAGGGGTTAGACGGCACAAAGGGCGAATGGCTCAGAGTGTAAGGTTTCCATTCGATGTTGGTCCCTTCCCTGCCCTGGAGTGGACACAGAATGTCGAGCTTGCAGTTGCCATCAGTTTGTATGAGTGTTAAATGATCCAAAGTTGAGACTGAAATACAGCAGGCTGCTGGAGTTGGGGACGGGGGCAGCAGCTGTATTGGGGGCTTTCCATGGTTCCGTTGATTGGTGCACCTGCAGCAGAGTCTTGTAGGTGTGTGACCTGTAAACTCACAGGACACTGAGGGGACTCAGCCTTTCATCCCTTCCGGCTGCCAATGAGTTGGTCCATAATAACAAGTTATTGTTAACAGTATTTTGACACCACAGGAATGTGCTACATTTGTGTCAGAAATTCAAATTTTGTTATTTATCAAAATTGTGGCTGTAGCTGGGGCGGTTTGTGGGGGCACATTTTTCAAAATACATTTGCTTATTTTAATTTTAGGAGGTGAAGGGGAGCTGTGGGAGGGAGCGCCCAACAGACGATTTGGAACACAGACTTGTACTAAATAATAATGTCCCCTTTCTAAGCAACCCGACAGGCTGTCGCACTACTGCAGTGCTAATAAGGGTTATCAGAGATGAGAATGGGGAAATGCCTCTTTGAGGTCTCCCCACTAGTCTGTAGCAGACCCTTTTTCTCTGTTCAACACTACATATGTTTCCAAAGAATACATAGGTGTTATAATTTTCTAAAGCTCCAATAGCAGAACAAAGCTATTTCATTAAACTGCAGTGCCATGGCTACATTTGTGGCTAACAGTGCTCTACACATTCCTCAACCAGCCTTTGAAATCCTCATAGGGATCCTCAAATCCCCTTGTAGGTCTGGCTAGAAGGAACGTGAGGTCTTTAAGTCTAGTGGTAAGCTGATAGGAAATGACAGCAAGGCCAATGTATCACATGACAGGAAGTCCTCGGGTGTTACACACCTCCGTGGCTGCATGAGTGCACGATAGATATGGCGCACTAGTGTGGTAAACCTAGAATTCAAAGCTTGCAGTGCTTGCAGTCTGTGTTTCTGAGTGCAGCAAGCAAGGTCCTGATGGGACTGATAAGGAAGTGTTCAACATGAAACAGAAAGTGCTTATAAAGCCTGAGTGCCTTGCCTTTGGTATGGGTGTTTTATTAAGAGCAGGGAGGCCCGGAAATAGACTCTGCCTTAGAAGAAGTCTGCATCCTGTCAACAAACAACAGCCCATCCTTTATGATTGGTTATCCTTGTTCATGTTACTCAGAGCTAGACCAGCTACCCTATCGCCTGTCCTCTTTTTTTGTCTGCTGGCTGAACATGTAATACTTCTGTTCAGTTCACCGACTCCTCAGACTGGCACCTTTCACAAGCATATGGTTTGCGTGACCACTTTGAGGATATGTACAGCACAGTGTGTGGTTCTGTGTGGCACGTAATTATTTTGCATGAATTATTTTCACTTTGCCGATTAAAATTTGATCAACTGCCTGTTTTGTCCACTGAGGGAAGACACCGGGCACGGTGTGTGTGTTTTTCAGAGGCGGAGAGTGAGAAAAGGAATGATTTCATTGTCCTGTCCATTCCACAGCCCTTTACTGTGTCAGCTGACCCACCCGAGGTAGACTAGGAAACATGGACAGGCAGTGTGAGCTTACCATGGACAAACGTGAGCCCCCGGGCCCTAAATACGTTACCATTCATGATCAGAAAGCTGGCTCAACTCTTGTAGAAAAAGCTCGTTCACCGCCGCCAATGAGTGAATTTCTTAATTGGCGGCATTTAGTAAATCTTTTATATTTAATCCTTGTGCTTCCTGTTTCTGAAACCTGCCAGCAAGCAGAGACAAAATACCTAGAACTGCTTGCACATAGAGCAAATCAAGTGATCTAGAACCCAAAGTTGGAAAATAAACATGTCGACCGACGCTCCGCTCATTGTCCCATGTCATGTGTGCATAGAGTATCCAGTCCTGATATGTGTAGGTTTGATTGGCCCCTTAGTATCTGTGCTATACAAAAGGCCATTGGCATAGCAAAGTCAGGAAATGCATTGCAATGCTACTCAAACCTGACATGAGCCAACTTGTGAGATTATATTAGACAATATAATGCATTCCAACTTCCTTAACTAACAACAACAGGGTCCACTATGCTAACTGAGGCTTAAAGCTGTCGCTGGGTTGCACGTATCCCTAATGCATACCCAAAATGCATGCAAACAAATAAATCCAAGCTTCCACATCTTAGTCAGCGAGAAGCAAAATGAAGAGCCAGCAAATGGTGGGCATCGGAAACCAAAGTGCCCTGCCCACTGCCACACACATATTGTTCAGACCTGTAAAAGTTAATATGTCTGAATGGTGGCCTGTTCCCCATTCCAAAACCTTTTACGAAGCCACAAGATTTTGCATCCACTACAAACAGGGTTTCAACCCATTTATGTTAAGGTAACAGCATTGGTCAAAGTCACAAACGATCTCTCAGAGCTTAAATCCTTTTTAGAAATCAAGGTCTCCAATGTAGGCCTCTTTCTCTCCAACACCTATAATGTGTGAGGTCCCTGAGATCACCTCTTCATCTCCCAGCTCTGTTTAATTAGCCCCCCCTTCTGTGGCGTATGTTCTAAGGACCCCAGGCTGCTGGCTATCCTGTTGCTGCAGAGAATACACACCTTCAACATAGCCTCATAAAGATACAACCACTCAAGGAAGCAAGGTTTCCAAGACCCTGGTTCAGACTCGACGAATGAAAACAGACTGTTTCTGAACACGACCTCTGTGATGTATGTTCTAACATCCTCAGGGACTGGCTATTGAGTCTCTGCCGTGAATACGCACCTTTAACATAGCCTCATGGACATACAATCGCTCAAGAAAGCAAGGTTCCCAAGAACATAGATATAGGTCCCAATGAATGAAAACAGACTCTGTCTGAATGAGGACCTCAGGCGCTGGATATCACTACGCTGCAGAGAATACGCACCTTGCCATACACCTGCCGAGATACAACCACTCAAGAAAGCAAGGTTTCCAAGAGCCTTGATCCAGGTCTTGATGAATGAAAACATTGTGTCTGAATGAGGACTTCAGGCGCTGGCTATTGCATCCAAAATCACTTAAGGAAGCAAGGTTTCCAAGAGCCTAGATCCAGGATTTCGATGAATGAAAACAAACTCTGTCTGGGTGAGGACCTCAGGCGCTGGCTATCACATCACTGCAGAAATTACGCACCTTGCCATACCCATACAGAGATAATACCACTCAAGGAACCAAGGTTGCCAAGAGCCTAGATCCAGGTCTCAATGAATGAAAACAGACTCTGTCTGAGTGAGGACCTCAGGCGCTTGCTATCGCATCACTGCGCAGATAATATGCTCCTTTGCCATATTCTTACGGAGATACCACCATTCAAGGAAGCAAGGTTTTCAAGACCCTAGATCCAGGTCTCAATGAATGAAATCAAACTCTTTGAATTGTATTTAAAAACAAGCGTATGTAAATATTTCTCCAGTAATAATTTCGACCTATAACAGTGCCTACTGATTTCGTTTCTATAGTCATTATTTCATTTTCTGTTTAATAATTATTTAGTGATGGTTTCTACCATTTCATTTAGCTCTACTGTTTTTTCTTTGAGTAATTGTTATTTCTGGAATGGATTTAAGTCATTCTGTGTTATCTCTCCTTTTACATTTGATGCTATAGTGCATGCGGATCACCTCCTGTACTCCCTGTTTTTTGGTATTCAACTCCCTAGTGCCCCTTCTTCTAACTTTCCCCTTTTTTTGTTTCCTTTTTCTTAATTGCCAGTGTGCTATTTAGTTCCTAATTACACGTGCCACCTATTTTATTTCACATTACTGGTCTCTTGGCCTTTTTGGTAATTTCAATTCTGAAATGTTACTTTTGTAAGTCATCTTCTCTTTCTTTCTAATAACTTGGTAGGAATTATTACTGGTCTGAATTATCCAATATATATTTCCACAGAATATCCTATTGGACTTACCACTTCCTGAAGCTAAAACATTTTCTTGAAGGTGCTACTCTACGGGGCCATGAAAGAAAAAGGATCTAGACTGGACTATTTGCTCTTCAAAGATGCTGGAACTGCAGATAACTCTGAGAGGTGACACCGTTTCTATCTATGACCTATCTTCTGAAAGGTACAGAGATCCTTGCCTCAGCCAAGCTCGCGCACTGCTTTGCACTGGTAAAATGATCTCACTGAGAAACATAGGATAAATTGAAGATTCTTCCGAAGAATGCATTGGACCCGGAGTTCAAGACTAACGCATACTGGCTACGCTGCCAATACGTGAGTGCAGAACATTCAACATGCTAGTTTATTTCTATGTGGCAAAGTCCCTGCAATCCTGTAAAACATGCATGTTACATAGGATGAAGGTTCCATATGCAGCACAGATGAAATTAGCTCAAGCTTCCCCATTTTAAGGAAAACTTGAATTCCCGGTCAGTTCTTTGAAGTACACAATACAGTTTTGGAATTCCCGCCCGCTGCCTGTGCGGGAAATTCATAAACATCCTCTTCAAAACAGCCGGACGACTTGGCTCTACACGAAACCCTTCCAGATCTAACGATAAGTCAACCCTACAAAGATTCTCTTCATGGAACTGACTGACTAAGAAAATTGAATAGATTCTCTTCATGGAAATGGCTTACTAAGCAAATTGGGGTGTGTGAAGCCTTAATTGATTATGCAATGTATACATATTTAAAACAAGTCATGAAAAACAAGGAGAGTTGGCGTATCAACTCCCAGTTAAGTGGTGTGCGCACAGAGGCCATGTGACTTCTGCCGTCCATCGCCTGTTGAAAGCATGTCAAATCACAATATGTGTGCGTGATCTGCAAACACCATAACCAATATAAAATATACACACACGCATATTGTAAATTAGCTTCTGCCATTTTTTGGTAGTTAAATATTTTCAGAATTGCCACTGAAATATTCAGATTGTGTTATGCCCACACATTGTTACTTCATGCGACTCACCTTTTTTAATTGTCCCGCATCACAGTTGGTTCCAGGAATGTGAGTGTCCATTTGGTAAATGGAAGTTAACCAGATACCCTCCCTACATGTGGGCGCCTTCAGGTTGGTTCACTGTTGTTAGTGTGGACAATATACACCCACGTAAACCTGACCATGCATCATTTTGAATGTGGTTCACTTGGCACAGTTTTTACTTAGCGCGCTTGGACGGTCTTGCATTATACACAGCGTTTTCCTCCGGGTGTCGCATTGTTCATACCACTTAGCAGCATAGCAAATACGTGCAGGACTTGAAAGTTAACGCAAATCCCAGTTTGCACTGAACTGCAACATGGACGATTAGCTCCAGCCAGCACCCCGAGCCGCACTCATCAGGCTTGCACCCAGAGGTTTGCACACACAGACGCATCTGCAAGGGAACGACTCATACATGAATGATACATTCTAGAAACCTGATACTGAGGGTAATTAGAAGAGGGCAACTAGAGAGAAGCCCGAGGGGCACTTGTATACAGTCACATACACAAAGAGGTTGCACATTTTCTTGCACTTTTTATTGGTTTTGGGACTTTTTATTGGTTTTGAGACATATTTTGTTTTTAAAATATGCTTGCAGTTCTTCAATTCCACCACTAGGCGAGGGTTCGCATTATTGTACATTTTCAGCACTAGTGTACATTTCCAGCTGTGTAAATGTCAAAAACAATCCACTGAGAGAGGAGATTTGTGTGTGCGTTTGTGTGTGTGTGTGGTGGGGGGGTGGGTGTTGGTGTGGGTGTGTGTGAGTGTGGTGGGAGGGGGCAGGAAGGGATTCTGTAGCTAACATGTAATATGAAATGTGCACATTTGTAATGTAATGCTGAGCTAAGAAGGAAGCCATCGTTTTTGGGGCGGTTGCGACTGGGAAGCACCTCAAGGAAAGTTTGCACTAACTATTTTGTACTTGTTTGCTAGGGATCTGCAATGTTTATTTATTAAGATTTTGTGCAATATGTCATTTGGTTGAATGCATGAATTGAACACTGTAAAACTGAATCAAGGATGACGTAGTAATAAAGTTAAGCTATTATGTAAGATTGCTTTGATGTCTCTTTCATGGTTTATGGCGTCATTGCCATGTCTATGGCTCTTCTAGGTTAAATCAGCAGGAGTCACTGGTAGACGTGGCAAGGTCCTGCTGCATTGCAGCAGAAAGCATCCTACAGTACCGCAAGAGTATCTACTTCAGTCCATTCTGCATACTCCATTCTCCGTCAAGATAAACTGACATCTAAAGGAGGAGGCGTAGCCCTCATCACCAAAGATGCTCTCTGCGTCAGACTCTGCAATCGGCAACTCTGACCTACTCTCTGCCAAACTATATCTGTCCCCAAATTGCACCATCAACATACACCTAGTGTACCGGCCCCGGGCACAGCACCAGAGTTCCCAGGGCATCTCCTCCACGTACTTGGCAATACCATGAAAGGCTTGTCCAAACTCATCCTGCTCAGCGACCTTAATTTAGGCTTAAATGATCAGAAAGACAAGGCAGCCATAGCTAAAGAATTAAAAGACATAGGGTTCCTACAAAAATTTACAAACCCTACCCACTGCAAAGGTCCCACTCTCGACTGGTTGGCAGACAACAACTGCTCTACCTCACTCATCTCCAACTCTGCCTACCCATGGACAGACCATAACTGCATCCAATTCTCCATTCCCACCACTCCCACCACTAAAACTCTCCCCTACGCCCCCAGCAAAGATCAGAAGCTCACAAAACTAACAAAAGACAACCTCCTTCCATTCCTGGAAGTCGCTGAACGTAAGCCCCCATTCTCAAGTGACCCCAACGTACTCACAGACATCTACACCAACACCTCACCTGAGCGATCAACACTATATCCCCAATTGAATCCAAAAAAGAAAAAAATCCATGCACACCAACTCCTGGTTCGCAGATTAATTACTTGCCCTACATACATATAAACGTACCACCTTATCCACCTTGCAAGCCAAGCCTAGCATTTCCACTAAGGAAGAATTCAACAAAATATCCTCACAATATAAAGAAGCTACATTCAAAGCTAAATCAAATTCTTTCAACCTCAGGATTTCCAAGGCCAATTCACATTCCAAAGAAATGTTTTCCATCTTCAATGATCTCATCACCCCACCTGCCAGCCCCGATGAAATCATAAAGGACTAAGCATGGTGTTCTAGCATACAGGCGGCTATGCTTAACAAAATTGAGTTACTCCAAAAGAAAATACAAGCCCAATTCAATGCCTTACCCAAGACTGACCACCCTCCACCACCCAGCTCCCCTTCGCAATCTCCCCCGAACCCTCCCTTCTCATTTCATGACATCTCAGAACCTGAAGTCCTTGAACTCCTCCAACAGCTTAGACCATCTACATGCAAAGGAGACATTTGTCCACCCAACATCATCAAAGAATGTGCCGACTCCCTGGTGCCTCTCACCACTGCATTCATTCATGCTTCCTTCAAAATCTGTACTGTCCCATGCAGCCTCAAAGAAGCATGGGTCTGCCCTCTTCTAAAAATAAATCCCTCCTCCCTCAAAAACTACCGCCCCATTACCACAGTTCCGTTTCTCCTCAAAATACTTGATAAAGCAGCCCATAACCAGATCCAACATTTCCTAGAAACCAACTCCATCCTCAGCGAAAGGCAATCAGGATTCCGCAAAGGTCACGGCACAGAAACCGCCATTTTGGACCTTAGAAATCAAATAACCACCATCACGGACAAAGGCAAACCGGCACTCCTCCTTCTCTTGGATCTCTCGGCCGCCTTTGAACTTGTGGATCATAAAACCCTCACCTCCCACCTCAATCATGCTGCTCACTTCACCAATAAAGCCTCCTCTTGGATCACATCCTTCCTTGAAGGCAGAGCCATGAAGGTCTTCTCAGACTGGGCAAACGCAGCTCCATCCACCATCCAATGCAGAGTTCCCCAAGGTTCCTGCACAGCCCCTACCTGTACAATTTGTTCACAAAACCGCTCTTTGACAGACTAGACTCTCTCTGCATAGCTTATACCAACTATGCCGACGATACACAGATCTTCTTACCACTCTCAGGCATATATGACCAGGACGCTGCAGCCCTCCTCCAAATCTACACTACCATCCAAGCTTGGATGGCAGCTAATGGGCTGTGTCTCAACTGAGACAAAACCGAGATTATCATCATGGGCCCTAAAGAAACAATAGCCAAACTCAGCCAACAATACTGCAACTTTACTATTGACAGCTCCATTATCCCAGTATCACCAGCAGTCAAGAAACTAGGGGTCTTTCTAGACTCTACTCTGTCCATGATTCGCCAGGTTAGTGCTATCGCCTCGGCATCCGCCCACACCACAAAGCTCATTAATGCAGTCAGGCCCTTCCTCACCTAACAGAATTGCCTATCAATTCCTAGAGCCACCATTGGAGCGAAATTAGATTACTGCAATGCCCTCCTAGCTGGAACCTCCCCAAAAAACCTGAATAGACTCCAAACAGTACAAAATAATGCTCAGAGCAGCCCTAGCGATACCCAAAAGAGACCACATCACGCAAGCCAGGCGAGCTGCCCACTGGCTTCCAGTAAAAGAGAGGATCACCTTCAAGACCCTCATTCTAACACACAAATGTTTAAACCTCTCTGCCCCCCTTACCTATCAGAAGCAGTTTGCAGAGACACCTCATCTCACCCCAAAAGAACCAGCCATGCCAATACACTGTGCATCCCTCCTATCAAAAGAGCCAAAGCAGGCGGGATTGGCTTCCCACACCTAGCACCAAAACTGTGGAACAATTTACCTAACACACTTAGAGCTGAGACCTCGCTTAAGAGGCTAAAACAACACTTGTCAACTAACACAGCATCCTCTGCCCCCCACCACCCACCCTCCTTTCTGTTTGCAACTAAGTATGTACAGTGCTTTTTTCTGTATCCTATGTGATAACTATGTCTATAACAGTGCCACAATGCCCCCGTGCTGATGCACGCTTTATAAATGTTAATAATAAATAAATAAATATGTGTGTGTGCAGGGTGTGGGTTGGGGGATTTGAGGGTGTAAAGCGGTGGCTGTTTAGGCTTCTGCAACTATGTTCTTCTTCAAATGTGGTAGTGGGGGAGGTGGCATACTCCTCAATCTGCTGCCTTTAAAGCAGTACATGCACCCAGTACTGGGTTCAACCAGTAGGGTGGCACAGGGAAGGAGGGTGACTGGGGAGTCACCATTTGTCTGCCCAAAAGCATCACATCTGAATTCATTGTAAGGCAGGGGGGCACCAAAATCGCAATTTGCTTTCGCAGCATAAAACATGTTATCAGCCCTAAATTTAATTGGTTTCAAGCATCAGGGAGAAGCCATCCTCTGGGGAGCAGGCCCAGATCACAGTTGGCAGATCTACCATCTGACCCCAATCCCCCTGTCCCCCTCAGTCAAAGACATCCATCAGAGTTCAGCCACTTGCACACCGTGGGAGGGATGCACAAAGTACATGAAAGCTCCTGAGAGTAGTCCCCTCCAGTTCCGCCTCCTTCGCTCCCCGTCACCTCACTGTGCGCATAAAGTTGAAAAGTCCGCCTGATCCCCACAGAGGCTTCCCTGCTATTCCAGTATGTTGGCTTGCAAACACCGTTCCCATTGCACCAATCATAGCCATTATTACCCCTTGCGATTCAAGTGCATTTTGGATCAACAAATAGCTTTTCCAATGCACCTACATCCTGGCCTTCAGCAACAGAATGAGACAGTTTTATCACAGTGTTGTTAGAAAGAGGGTTATCAGCCCTCTGTGAATCTTCAGAAATGAGAAGCTCAACCAGTGTGTGCCAATTGTTCCCAGTGGCAGAAGGTTTTTCATGTGCAAACCCATGACAGTCCATGGTCGGCCTCCCTACAGTTTGGGATATCTTAGCGCTTGCTCAGAATGACCTAGGAACAAGCGTACTATCTAACCCCTGTTTGATTCTTTGCTTTATGTCCGAAAAGTCCTGATCTGTTCCTTACTTGTTGGACTCAACTTTCTTTCCTGACAGCTTTGTTTGAAGCTACTTGAAAGGTGAATGCATAATTTCTTTCCAGTTGCTGCGTCCGAGTTCTGGTGTGAGTCAAATATGTCTGCCCTTCATTCGTGCTAAATTTGTCCAGACCTGTTGATGCAGTTCAGATTAACTACGTAATTCTCAGTTCGTGAAAAGAATTGCCATGAACGTTGCACGACTTTTCGTCTGCTTGCAAAAGAACTGATACTGCACACATACCCTAGCTTCCTGTGTGAGGCCCATTTCTGTTTTGTAGCTTAATAAGTGATCCTTTGCCTGTCTTTGACAAGAATTCTGCTTTGGCTTTCGCTTCAGTATTTATACAACGTGTGGCCTTGTATGGCCTCTCTGCAGAGATGTGAACGTGCTTTCGATAAAGGTCATGGTCTCAAACAATTGTTTTGTTTCCGTTTTATGGGTCCGTCTGTTCATAAAGTAATGTTTTCTTATGTACACGGTTTCTATAGTTCCTGCCTTTCTACGCCGTGCTCTCTGCTGTAAGCTTTATGCAGGAGTTATACTGTTCCTGCTGTTCTATTACTTGCAACGGAAAATTACCTTTCATGCACTTTCCTCTATGCAGTGAAAAAGTAACTTTTATGAGCTGTTCCGACTCCTAAGTGCTACCCCCATGTGTTCTGTACAGTTCCTGCTGTCCGTATGAGGTGTTTTACCAGGCTAGATTTGCGCCTGTCCTGGTTATTTACTACAATTCCATGACAACAGCATCAAGGAGAAAACAAACCCTGTATGGGATTACTTAACAATTAAGCTTCAGGATAACTCCAAACCTGTGTGTGCTGTGCACTCTGCTATTTTTGTCTCATGGCTCAGCAGGCTCCAGACAGTGTATTACATCAGCACTATCAAACCATTCACATGTAAAACATCCAAATAACTTTGCACTGTATGAAAGCAAAAGAGAAGCAGCCAGAGGAAACAATTACAGCAATTTAAGAAGGCATTGTCACAGCATATCATACAAGAATGCATGGAAAATAAAGCAAGCCTGTTTTCAGGAGAACTCCTCTGCACATGTTGTACAATGTAGCATGGATGAAATGCTTGCCTTAGACCTGTAACCTTTTTCTATCTTTGAATATGTAGGATTTGCTTTTGTGGCAAATAAGCTGGAGCCAGTGCACAAAGTGAAAACACAGTTAGTGGGCCTCACACCACACGTCAGAGAACTCTGGGAAAAAAACAAAAGTATATTCAAGCACGTTGGGTTTTCAGACTGTGCCAGCTCACTACTGTAGTAGTCTCAAAGCTTGTAAACCTTGTACAGCAGTATATTAGTCTGACATTAAAGATCCTTCAACATAATAACCAAAATATTGTAACATGGTGTCCTCCAGATAAAACTCTGCAGAAATGATGTCGCATTCTGCGTCTGTCCAACTAGGACTAATATCTATTTAAAAGCAATAACATTACAAGATCCAAACTTGGTTTTTCTACGAGTATTCACAAACATATGCATTTCATAAGTGTGGGTGCACACATTAATCTGAAAAAATATCCTCTACATATTATATTATTCAAATTCATAAATTGTTAAGGATAAACACATTTTAAAGGATAAACATCCAAATGATCTCTCCATTCTTAGGAGCCCTCTATTTTTCTCTCTACGTGTTTTGGGTCATCGCCCTTCTTCCGGTGTTTAAGGACCCCCCACTTCCTGTATAAAATGTAATGGAAACTGAAGTAAGTATCTGTGGAGGAGTTTAGATAGTCATGTGAACTAGAATATTTAGGATGTAATACTGACCTTTCTGATGTATACGAATTGAGAGAGAATTTGGATGTTTTACCTTTAAGTTTTGTTTCTAGTTAACATATTTTGAAATTGAATAATGTAATATGTAATAATATTTAGAGGGTGATTGTTCAGATTAGTGTATTCATGTATCGGGTTTGTAGTACTTATGGTATGTACTTTTTTCTTCGAGTCACACAATTTTTGTGATTACACTGAATTTCTTTGACTCACTCACATACAATATATTTTTTTGTAAAGAAAAGTAGAAACAACACATTTGAATGTTGTTTCTTTTGAATAGATAGCAGTCCCATTTGGACAAATGCATAGTGCGCCATCGTTCTACAGAGTTTGTTCTGTACGACACCACGCCACCGTACAAAGTGACATACCATTTTGGCTGAGGTGCAATAAGAAATGTGCTACGAAAATTACATTTGGACCTCAAAAAACACATACATCCATTGGCTTAATGGGCCGCAGGCTTTGCAGCAACTTGACAAGCCATTGTGTTTTGCTCCAATTTGAAGCATTTGTAGGGGGCCTTGCTGGTGGTAAAATAGGGTTGGCATACCAGGAAAAGTTCCAGAAAACTGAAATTGGCCATTTTTAATTGCTTGGTTTGTGACACAATGCTGCAAACATCAAGGCCTTTCTAGATGCAGATTTTGTAAGTGTGGGGTGGCTTGCACATTACCTGCAACTCTGCATACACGATGGACTTGTTCACACAGTGGCCTGTTATCTGGCTCATGCAAGAAAACATTTAGGTTCTGCCACTTCTCACTTGCGCGCCTTGTTAAAGATTGTGGGTTTCCAGAAAAGCATTTAATCCAAGATGCGTCAGCATGCTGGAACTCTTCCTTGTTGATGCTGGAGCGTTTGGCAGAGCAGAGCAAGCCAGTGTGTCTGTACAGAGGATGATGAGGCGCCAAATCTTTCTACCTATCAGTGGCTTATGGCAGAACAGGATGTCTTTGTTAGCACTATTTACAAATCTGAAAAATCAGATTTCCTCACAGACATTACACTGCTCCATTGTTGTTCCACCGATCTCAGCTTCCAACCGAGCTTCGGTGAGTAGTACGTTTGGGGAAATTTAAAAAATACCTGTTTGCTCTTTGGGGCGACACAAATAGATCTAAGCTTCAAGTTGAACGTCTTAATTACTGATGTTGTTGCAAATTCTGTCAAATGTATGATCCATTCTACAGCTCTGCATGGAAGCACATTGCCGGAACCTCCTGGTTTCAACCTCATGCAATTCTATGCAGTTCTGAATCCTATTGAATGAGTCTACTACACCCATATCGCCCATTTGCAATTCTTTGGGGTAACTCAATTATGAAATGAGGATGTACACCGACCTCACACATAGTGACATAGATTTAATAATCCTTCCTCCCATCATTCCACTGTTCCAAAGGACTTCCAGAGACTTTCAAATCCAAAAGGCAAACTGCAAAGCGCAAACCCACTCGCACCATGCCATGGGTGGCTTTGGAAAAGGAAATTTATGGGCATGGAACATTGCAGTCCTGTTCTTTGTTAGAGCACAGCGGAGTCGAAAACGTTGTTGTTAGGTTGGACCATTCTGCAGTAACCTAGAGTGCAGGGCCAGAGGTAAGGGAGGTCAATCACCAGAAAGGACCAGCAGTGGGGAAACGGCACTCTGGGAACCTTAGCTTTCACAGTGTATTTAATAAACATGGTGCATTGTCAGAAAACAAGAGAGAGCTTCAGGTATGCACTGGCTGCTGCACCTCTTCACCTTGTCGGGGGTTGTTGGGGGGGGGGTAGACTTCAGAGGCACTGGGCAGCAGTGCATCTTCTCATGACAGATGATGATATGTTAGCTGGAAGTGTACTCTCTCTGCACCCATCTGTCCATGTCAACCACAACTACAGTGGCATTTCTATTCATTCCTATCCAAATACAAATGCATTGGTATAACATCTCTACCCATCCCATGTCCTCCTTCCCTTGCAAGCAAAGCCCTAGCCCCCTGGCTTTCGCACCCGTGAGCGAGATACTTGAAGAGGGGAGAAAACCTCACATGCGTGAGTACAGTGCAGAGAGATCTAGATACGGTAGCGCAGAGGTCTGCAACCGGCAGATTGAAAGATGCTTTGCACTATAAAGCCCAGGATCCTTCACCGTTGACTACTGTGGCTAGGGTTGATGGGAGATGAAGGCCAACACAGCTTTAGAGCCAAAGGTTGTAGACCCCTAAGAGTGGTTCATAATTATAAAGATGTAGTTTTACTTACTGTAACATTACGTGGATTACCACACCGGTGAGTGGGTTTCTGGGAGAAGTGCACCATTCGTGTCTGTGCCCTGAGCTCCACCATCCACCATCCACCATCCACCCCACCACCTTTGGCTGCCCTCATTTGCAGCACTCTGGGGTTTTCCTGCTGTTGTAGGCGCATCATGCAAGGAGTGTCACCGTGGGTCCTTTTCTTCAGTTGGCACTTTCAGTGGGTCTCATATAGAGAATTACAAGGACAGACCAATATGTAATAAGGATAACATGGAGTGCGGTAAAATGGACCATTTTGCAACCATGTGCAATGCTAAACGTTCTTGAACACTGGCAACAGTGGCTTGTAATGACAATGACATGTTGGTAAGGTGTGTGTTGGAACCACAATGTACAACCATCAACAGGAAGCTGTACTATGACATCAACTTTGAAGGCAAACACTTGAAGCCGCTGGCGGACTATGGTTCACCATCATTTTACAGAGGTCTTCTTTGACTAATTTTCCGAATATCAAACTATGCTCATGCCAGCCAACATAGTCCCAGGAGTCTACGAAGGTCACACAATTCAACTGTTGGTACAGGTGAGGGAATCCAAAGTATTTGGAAAACGTTAGGGCCCTCATTAAGAGCTGGCCGGTTCATGGTTAATGGACCAGCCATCTACAACTTTGCCAGTAGGGCTGATGAATTTACCTCCAGCTAAGAGTCCTGTGGGACTCTAAGAAAATGAGAACATACCGTGAATACCGCCACGTGTAATCTGTCAGTATTACCAGCAGACAAGTGCCGGTTACAAGATAACCATTTGCCGGTATCCCAGCAGTATTACAGCCAGGATACCGGCAACCCCGTAATGAGGCTGGACATCTCCAAATTAGGACAAGCCTGACTTCTGCAGAATGGATGACATGATCTGTGTATCAATGACCCAGTTCTTTCAGTTCACATGGGGTTGTGCAGTGATCTGCTTCAAAAACATACATTTGTGTTCTGCAATGAAGCTGCCACTTACAAAAGATATGTGGACAATATTATGCTGTGGCAACAGGGCCATTTTGGTTAATCACAAAACTCATCTAGTCCTGCTCAGCACTATGGAATTTCTGAAAACTACTCCATTGACTCATAACTGAATGAATGATTGAACCCTAGGAAGATACAGAGTGGCTGAGTCCAGTGGTGTGACGAGGAAAGCTGAAGCTAAAGGCATAAGGCTCTGCATCGACCTAAAATGTTTCAGAAAAAGTATAATTCTCTTCTGTTACTCAAAACCCAGCAACAATGAACTTGTACTTCAGCTAAAAAATGACAAATACTTCACCAAGCCTGTGCCCAAGAGAGCATATCATATACTGAGCTCTGCCCAGAGCCCAAACTACTCCTAGCATTATTTTACAATGCATTTGCCTGAACATTGGCTTATGTCTTCAACCTCCTTGTGTCAGAGACTGATTACCCACTTACTTAAAGGCATACCGAACCTTGCATACTTAAGATGACATTTTGGGGTATGGCAACTCGGTAGAGTTGGTTCACGCTGTCACAAGTCTTACAAGCAATACAGGACGGTAGTGTGGCTTAGCGTAGGGACAAATATTAATTCTTACAATCAGATTGAATATCTAAGCTGCACTATATCAGTCAGATACAGGGGTGATGCCTAAATAATACTCACTATTTGAAGCTATGAGGCATGGCCTTCACCTAAAAACACATCTCAATTGTGTTCATTCATGGTCTTTACTGAATTTGATATGATATGATATGATATGGCATTTATAACGCGCCTATATAGTGTTTCAATGCGCCACGACGAGGCAAGGGAGGGGAAACAGAGGGAAGACAGAGACAACGGTCCTACTAGGCCAGGTGACATTGAGATCGTGCAAGTGCAGGGGAGGGGGAGGGGGAGGGGAAAAAGTGTGGGGGTGAGGGGAGAGGGCAGTGCAGTACATGGATAACAGTAAAATAAATAAATAAGACAATAAGTAAGAGTGCGGCCAGCTGGTGGCAAGTGCAAGGGTAAGTGCAGGCATCGGGTGTCAAGTGCTGGTAGGGGCTGTATGGATACAGAAACAGTCCCTGAGTGCAATGGTTGCCAGGGGGGCAGTGCAGGCATGCAACTGGCTGGGAGGGTCCTGGGCCCGAGATCAGATGGTAGCCAGGTAACTAGTGCAATTTCAGATTCAGCCAGGAGATCAGCAGGGGACAGGAGGAGAGAAAGCAGAAGCAAAGAGGAAGGTCTTGAGGTGCTCCCGGAACCGGAGATGGTTCTCCTCAAGTTTCAGAGGGGCAGGGAGGCTGTTCCAGAGGGAGGCCCCAGCAGAAGAAAGAGATCTACCACCATCTCGCTGCTCGGAGAAGCGACTGTCCCTGAGGGAATTGGAGGCGGATGAGCAAAGAGCTCGAGATGGAAGATATTTTGGAAGAGAGAGTTGAAGGTATTGAGGCCCGAGGCCCCAGAAGGCCTTGTAGACAATGCAGAGGGTTTTGAACTTAATCCTCACTGCCACTGGGAGCTAGTGCAGAGATTTCAGTCAGGGTGGAGTGGAAGACTCCAGTGGTGAAGGAGTGGTTGCAGGAATCAGCCAGAGCAGGAGCCAGGGTGTGAATGTGGTCCTTGATGGTTTTGGAGGAACAGGGGTGAACCTGTTTTGATGATACTTTCATAGATTGGACTTGTCTAGAAACCTCGTCTGAGGAGAACTGGGGAAAGGCAGAGATGGAAGGAGGAGAGGTGGCCAAAGAAGGGAGTAGGGGGACGAGGGGGAGAGGAAGAGAGAGAGAACAGGATGTCCTGAGTTTTAGAGATGAAATGAAAGACCAGGGCCATGCAGAGGGCCTGAGAGGAGAAAGGAGAGATAGAGACTGCAGCAGGATTGGCCAGCTCCTTGCAGATTTGAAAGAGTTCAGCCGAGTTGTTAGATGCCGCAGAGACGCGGGCTTAGATGTGGGACCTCTTCTTGGTGCGGACAAAGAGCCGGTACTGCCTTTGGAGCAGGCGGCAGGCCAGTTTGTCAGAGGATGTACTGGAAGCACACCATTTCCTCTCAGCCACCATGCACTTGCGTTTAAGGGTGACAAGGTCTAAGTCATACCAAGAGTTGCACTTGGCCTTGGGCTTCAAGCGGATCCTTATGACAGGGGGAAGAACCTTGAGAGTGTCAGATATAGCACAGTGGAGCATGGAAAGGGCTCTGTTAGGGTATGAATCAGCCAAGGGGGGAGGGTGGGGGAGAAAGTGGCGGCGAAAGCCTCAAATGACACACGCCTCATGGGTCGGATAACCGAGAAGCCATGTGGCAGTGCTGGAGTTGGCTTGGCCTGAGGGGCAGAGAGGGTGAGATGGGAGGAAAGGAGAAAGTGATTTCTCCAGGAGAGAGGAGTGGTGAAAGGGATCGAAAGGGGAAGGTGTGAAGAGATCAGAACATCCAGAGTTGCCCTGCAGAGTGAGTGGGGCCAGAGGGGAGAATAGAAAGTGAGAGAGAGTCGCAGCGGTCATGAAAGACTCCAGTGGAAGGACTGGAAGCATCCAGGTGGATGTTGAGGTCTCCAAGAAGGAGGAATTGAGTGGTTGAGACCAGGAGGGAAGAGAAGAGGTCTGCCCACTCAGAGAGGAAGGAGGAGATCTGACCAGGTGGCTGATAGATGGTAGCGACAGTAAGGGAATGGCCATGAGAGAGAGGGAGCCTAAAGACGAGGAATTCAAAAGAGGAATAGGCCTGCTTAGGAATGACAGAGGCAGGAATCCACTCAGGGAAGATCAGGGCTACACCCCCTCCAGAATGGTTGGATCTGGGCACAGAGAGGATCTTGTAGCCATCAGGGAGGAGAGTGTCAATGCTCATGACAGAGCTGGCCGTGAACCATGTCTCGGTGAAACCGAGGACATCGAGGTCAAGTTCCTTCAGGAGATGCCAGATGTCAGAGGAGTGCTTGACAGCTGAGTGAGAGTTTAGAGTGCCAATATGGAGAAGGTTGCCATCATTGAAAGACTTCCGGGGAAGGGTACAAATCAGAAGTACGCCCTCCGGAGGTGTAGAAGCAGCCTGAGGGGGGCAGAAGAGGAAGGAGGAGAGGGCAAGGTAGCCAAGGAGGAGACAACAGGGGGAGGCTAGGAAGCCATGGAGGGGAGAGAGGGGACAGTAGGATAAGAAAGGAAGTTGATGAGGCGCGTGAAGCGTCTATCAAAGAGGAGAAGGTTGGCTTGAGGGCCTTGGACCAGGACAGTACCATTCAAGTAAACATTAATGATGACCTTAGAGGAGTACAAGGGTTCCAGGAGGGCTTCCCACCGGGTGCCACCATTAATGGGAGAGGAAGAGAAGGGAGAGAGCACAGAGGCCATATGTAGAGTTCATAGGTCTGGCGAGGGAATGACAAAGAGGATGTCGGTGAAAGTTTGCCTGGAGGAGGCACTGCTATAGGTGTCAGCAATAAGGAGGCCTGGGTTGGAGACTAGCTTGTCCTTCCTTTTTAAACTTCTTCCTACCAGATTTAGTGAGGAAAGCAGGATAGTCGATAGAGAAGCAGTTAGAAAAGATAGGAGAGATAGAGGGCACCATAGAGTAGGTAGGGAAAGGAGAGAAGATGAAGGGAGTGGGAAAGGGAAAACACTAGGCAAGGACACAGGGCAGGGTGCAAGCAGACGAGACAGAGAGAGAGAGACGAGACAAGTTGACAGTTGGACAAGACGACAGGCGCTTAGATAGTGGTAAAGGTTTGCTAGATGAGTGCTTTGCTAGGAGGCAAGCCACAGAGCGGCACTACTTTCACAATGCAGTTTTTAAATACAGGAGAAAAACACACCTATGTTTGAGAGTCCTGAGTAGTAGGGAAAAGGCCTAGGTTTCACAATTCAATTTTAAATACTTTCACAATGCAATTTTGAATACAGGAGAAAAACACACCTACATTTCTCTATGTCCTAGCACTTGAACCTCTATTGGAATCTATCAGGAATGACACAAACATCAAGAGCATCTAAGTGCAAAAGCAACAGTTCAAATTAGCTGCACATGTGGATGGCGTCATTCTCTTTCTCTCTAACCCAGACGCTACTGTGTGGCATGCACTGGCACTCATAGACAACTATGGGAAAGTCTCTGGGTGCAAACTAAACAAAGAAAAAACAGTACTTGTACCATTATCAATAGCATGCATCAAAGATGACCTGGAGGACTTGAAACTGTTCTGGCAAAAAGTCTCAATTAAATACCTGGGACGAGGCTTGACCCCAAACATAGAATCTACCATATCCAGGATCCAAACCTCCACAATTGAAAAATTAAAGGAAAATTAGAGAAATGGTCTCTGTTCCTGTCGTGGTGGGACAGACTATGGCTTTCATACCTGCTCTGGAGAGCGGGCATGGCCGGTAAAAGCCCACCAGCCCTCAGCTTGGGCTGTGGGCCATTATCGGCCATGTCCGCCCTCCTGAACGGGCATGAAAGCCATTCACATCCAGGGTTTCATTATTTTTCCTTTGGAGATTGGTGCTGCTTGTGCAGCTGATCTCCCGAGGAAGAAAGAAAAAAAGATGGCCACCGCCATATGGAAAAGGGACAGAGTCCCTTTTCCATGTCTATGGCATTCAGAAAACGGGAGGAGCGCCAGGACCAGAGTACAGAACTCTGATCTCGCAGGTAAATGGGGATGGAGGGAGAGGGTAGGAAAGGGGATTGGGGGATTTTGAGGAGAGGCAACAGCGAGAGGCTCCCTGATGCCCTGTTGCCTCCTCACATTAACAAAAAACAAAACAATCAATTGCACCACCTAGGGAAGGGCCTTGGGTGGCTGGGACAATGGGTGGGGAATGTCTATTCTCGCCTGCTGTTCAACCACCTGACTGACTGAGCGCCCTTCCCAGGGTTTGAATGGACACAATTAAAATGATGATCATGCAGATAATACTATAACCCCCTTGAAATGTTAGCCATCCTCTTTGATAATACATTTTATGAAGAGATGGATTCACTTCTTGTAAAATTCCTAGTGGAAAGGCAAACCATCAAGAATTTCCATTACAAAACTCCAGTTGGACAAAAACTAGGGGGAAGTCAAATTCCCTAACTTTCTTCCCTACCACAAATCCTTCATACTATCTGAAGTAAACCAAACCATGTATCACCCTCTAACAGATAGGAGAGAGAACCCAAGATGGGTTGAGATGGAAGTAGCCTTTTCACATCCATTCCTATTGGACTGCAGCCCCACAATGAGCCCAAAGACTCATAAAGACCATCCGATGCTGGCTGCATCTTTCAAAATATAGTGATGATTCACAAGATGTCACTTCTGCCTGAGGGGAAGGCCTTACCCATGAGGCTAGGGAGGTGAGGCCGCTACGGGATAGTCCCCCTGGAGGTGGTATAATCTGGGAGGGTCTCATCGGGAGGGACTCCTCCTCTAGGGATAAGCACAACCATCTACGGTACAGCCCTTATGAGAAAATCACACCCCCACATACTCTAGCCTCTCCTTCTTCTACTAACCTCTTTGTAGACAGTAGACCTATGTACTGTTATAAGGCAGGGTACCTGAGGATTCTTAAAAATATTGAGACGAAGAAGAACAGCAGGCACCTCTGTAATCCAAGTAATGGGACGAGTTGGCGCTGCAGAGCAATGAAGATGAAACCTGTGAAAGAGACGAAGAACTTAGACAATGGGCCCAGACACTGCTGGCAACATTGTATAAAAATCGACAATGGACTAAACACTGAGCCTCGGGCAGCCGCGGAAGACTTCAGGTGTGCTGTGCACCGAACATGGGAGATGCAAACCTGTGTCGCTGACCTGGAGAGAGAGAGCTCCAATGACACTGGCAGTCCATGTGTCTGATGATCAGAATGTCTGCAGGAGCAGACCGGTGCCAGCAGTGTTGAGAGGAGGCTGGAACGCAGCCGGCAGCCAAGAATGGTGTTGCACAGCAGCAGGGAAAGAAAGACGATGGAGAATCCAAACCAAGTGCCTGCCAGCCCAGGAAGCTTGACAATGTGCCAAAAACCCCAATAAGGTAAAGGGTGGCATGGGAGACCCAAAGGGGATACAGGGCAGCTCACCAAGAGGGCACATGCAGTAGTCCCTAGGCCCCCTTGCAATCATAACGCTTGGGTGGCACGTTAGGGGTAGAAAGCCTACAAACCTTCTCCTTCTCATTGCAGCAGTGGTACAAATGAAGGAAGGGTCGGGGATCCTGAGTACCATACATAGAACTTTGGAGGGAGAGTCCCTCACAACAGTGGTGGGGATAAACCTACTGACAGCCAAAGGCGGGTCAGGGGCTCAAAATAAGATACAAGTCATCTTCCTCGTAGCAGTACTTGGCAGAGGAGTGAACCAAGTGGGCCAGTTCAAAGAAGGAGAGAAACCAGGGCCTGGGACCCAAACCGAGAAAGTAATATGAGTGATCTTTCGTCTTGGCAATACTTGGCAGGGAAGTCAACCAGGTGGACCAGTTCAAAGAAGAAGAGAAACCAGGGCCTGGGACCCGAAGCAAGAAAGTGATACAAGTTATCTTCCTCGTGGCAGTACTTGGTAGGGAAGTGAACCAAGTGGGGCAGAAGAATATAAGCCAGGGTCACAGACACTCCTAACACTCAGGATTGTATGTTGTAGGTGTGAAGCCTAATAAAAAGAAGACCAGGGGAAGGGAGTCATTCCCCCTGGTTGTAGGGAACTGATAACAACATACCATGAGAAGGAAGTCATTCTCCTGCTAATCCGGTCCAAAAAGGCCAGGGGAAGGGAGTCATTCCCCTTGGGTGTCTGAAACCGGACGCCACGAGAAGAGAGATATTCTCCTGATCCACCAAGAAAGTATTGTTTGGAACTTTACTATCAGGGGAAGAAGCCATTCCCCCGACAACGTGTGAGAAAGTATTATTTTGAACTTTACTATAAGGGGATGGGAGCCATTCCCCCTGACAAAGTGTGGGACATGGGACTGTTCTAAGATTTGGGAACTGTTTCAACAAACCAGAAACCATAACCCACGAGAAGAGAATCATTCTCCTTGGGGCAGAATAGTTCTGCCTTATTCTTTAGTTTCTAATGTAAGGGACAGCAGTAAGGTTTTCTTGAAACAGGACGGTGGACACTTTTGAGTTGACAGACATCCTGACAAACACCTTATTCTTAGTTGAGGCAGGGAAACCCCTCTTACTGAAAGGGACAGATAGATTTTCTCTTGCTTCCTTGATTAATAAAAGTCTTTAGCCCCAAACATGCCACCTTTGTGTCATCCTCTTTCTTCCGCACCCTTACAATATGTATGCAATTCACTAAGCCTCCTTGTACAAATCAAAACAAACTGAGTACTGTCCCACTATGGAATAACCCCAGGCTAACTAAAAAAAAACTCTATTCTGGGCTTCAGGGGTTGAGAATAAAATATTCTACACATATCACTAGTTGTTAAAGATACCCCACTCAACTTTGCAGATCTTCAACTAATATACAGTCTGCCAACCCAAGAGCCCGGAAAAACTACCTAAACCTAAAGAATTCAATTAACAAACTTAGTGGATAGAAATCCACTAAGCAACAATGCTGCTGCAGACTGCTAGATGAAAAGCCAGTGCATTCTATAAAAATACTACGCTGTTAGAACGTCTGCAAAAACCAATCCAACAAATAATAAGAAATGGGAACAAAACCTAGCCATCAATCTAGAACTCATCCAATAGGAACAGGTTTGTAAAGGATGTAGTGCAGCACTGAGAGCCGCACACAAAACCCAATCTCTATTCTTTCTAATACACAGGGCTTTATGATCACCAGAAAGAATGCTCAAGGCCAAAATTAACACCAGCCCATCGGGCTGGAGATGTCACAAGTTGAGCACAAGCTCTTTTTCTGCAAATGCTATCATGGCCATATTGCAGCTGAACCTGAATACCAGACTAAAGGAACTTTGTATCAGCACCCGTAGTAAAGACAGCCCACTGAGCCCCAACACACAAAGTTTTTAGACACATTACTAGCAACAGCCTCCCACTGGAAAAACCAAGAACCGCTCACCTACAGAATGTGGTGGACCTCCATATGCATGGCCCACATACTTGAAAAAACATTATATCAGGATCCAAGTTCCTTAGCACAAGTATGGAACCCTCTAGAAAACCATCTTGATCACAACCCATCTATTGTTCTAGGTATGGGACAAGATATGGAATTACACAAACCCATTTAGGCACCACAAACTCCATACCTTGTCCCCTGAATCATTTCATGGCCAAAAATACTTGTTCCGGCCCGACCTGCACCCTTCCCCAATTGGTGATTGGAAATACTCATACGGAAGCTGCAGAGACACAGGTGACTTCTAGCTGGACCGCCTTAATCACAAATACAACATGCTAAACTAGGTTACTAAGGGTATACCATCTGTGCCCCACTCCCTTATGGTCCAATGCCATATCCTATACAAACTGCATGCTATCCCTCAACTAAGCCCTTTCTGAACACCTAGAGGGATCTAGCCAATCCCTGTTGGCTACATAAAACTACAATTATACCATCCTTTGTGTACAAGGACTACATGTCCTCTGATGCTCTCTCCTACTCTCCTTCTCTCTTCCGTACAACATATCTCTCACCCATCTATTCTAAATCCAACAACAAGCAGGTCCCGAATTAGACCTGAATAACGCTTGCAATGACGAGCTACCAGTTCTACACATTACAGGGCCTGCGGTAGCGGGCCTGTAGTTATGGTTAAGTTACACTTTTTGGGCAGCATATAACTTCGCTCATCCTGGACGCATCCTCACGAAACATTGCAAAAAAAGTATATGGTCTCTTCAGAATGATTCTGTGAAGTTTGGTGCAGTATTGTGAAGAGGGAGAGTTATAAGGGGGTCACAAAATGTGTGGAAATCCTCATAGACGCAAAGGAAAATAGATTTTCCCCACTCCTACAGCCCAAACCCCTGGACGGATTTTCACCAGATTTGGGCCAGGAGCAGTGGCTTGGTCCCCAAAGCGTGCTTTTGTAAATTTGGTGTAAATACATCCAGAAGTTCTTTTAAAAACAGGCAAAAAGTAGGTCAAACAAAATTAGTTATATCTGGGTTCGGTCCGTGGACTTACTTTCCTATTCGGTCCGCAGACACACCGCTGGGCCAATCAGGGCCTGGCGTGATGTCTGCAGACAACAAACGCGCCCATTGATTAGATGGTGGAAAACGTGAGCTGAGTTAGATATTTTGAAATGCCCACCATATTGGATTTGCGGACAGCAGCCGTGTCCGCGGACATCGCAGTAATAACATGTTAAAAAATACAACATTGCACTTGTCAAACTAATGAAACAATCTGTGGAGAGGTGAGGGGTGATGAGGATGGCATGGGATATGGCCATAAAAAGCCCCCAAAAATTGGTGTTTTTTCACCTCCAATGTCCACGAACATCGCAGATGTTCAGGGCCATCCATTCCTATTTTTAAATTACATGGTTGATAAAAAGCAGTTTTTGGATGGCTTATAACTTTGGCACCACTAAATGAAACTGCATGAAATTTTGCAATATCATTCTAAATCTGACACTGCATGGTTCTGCAAAGTATGTCCATTTGTGTTGTTATCTTTCATGTCTTGGGTGTTAGTCTTAGCAGTGTACGGTGGTGGCGTGAGTTATGCTTGCTTAGCTTACCATAACTGGCGAATTTTCAGTTTTACTTGTAACCATAACGTCCCTTTAACAAAGTTTTTTTTACTGAATTTCATAGGTTTTTATTAGTGCAAATGAACCATAACATCCCTTTAACAAAGCTTTTTCAATGAATAAAATATATATACAGAATATAATCAGAGAGGTATTGTTATTACCAGATTGAAAAAATGTAAACTCATGAATTTCTTATCCTCTGTTAAGAGAAATGTTACAGGGAATTTTGTTATCTCTCTGCTTCATGACAATTGTTCAGTTTTGTATCATTTGAATTTCAACTTGTAATTATGGAACCCTTTGTATTCCAGCTGTCCAACTATTTTCCGGATGAACCAAATGTATGTACACGCTAAATGTAATAAGGGCGTGACAGCAGACTCAATGAAATGTTTGTTGTTTCTTTGAAAAACTAAAATAAAACTCAAACATTTTTCAAAGTTACTAAAAATGTACAAAGGACTGCCACAGTTTCAGTTTCGCAATCTAGGGAATTACTTTTTCAAAGGTAAACCTTTTCCTTCTTATGCTTAAATGATGTTTCAAGTGTGCAATGCTGTTCATACAGCTCCTAAAATATGTCTCCCGCCCCCCCATAAAACCTAGGGTTCAGAAACATTGTGTGAGCTGTGAACCACATAAATGGACATGATTGACCATTCATTTATTTAGGTTGCACCAGCACATTGCTAGCCATTTTTTCAAGGTGTGCTAACCATCAGTACAACTGCACACTGAAGAGGCATCACAGCCCAGGGCAGAAGAGTTCTAACAGGTGGTATCGACCTACACCTGAGTTATGTGCCAGAGGAGAAACCGAGGGCACATAACGAGGGGAAGGGATGATAACACTGGCCTTCTTGCTATTATAATATGGCAACATCACAAGAGGTTAAAAACAGATAAGAAGGAAAAAAAAGTAGGAGAATGTGCTCAGAACCTTGCAAGGAGCACTGTTATATTGGTGTGTCAGCTATGGGAAAAACAGAGAATTTAAAATTAATTTTGGTAAAGATAAATCAAGCTTTGTAACACAGGTTAAGGCTCTCTGATCCCCCACTGCTTGCAATGGATCACCAACATTCCAATGGTATTATAACAAGACATTACAGCCCGGGGGAGAGGCCTGTAATACGTATTATAGGATGTAGAACATAATGAGGGTAAGGGACAATAACACCGGTTACAGCCCTCATCCCATGGGATGTAATGCAATTATAATATAGAAAGCACAAAATCAGCTTAAATACAGGTTAGAAACAAAAGAACATAGATGAGGAAGGTGCCCAGAACCTTGCAGTGAGTGCTGTCCTGTTGGCTACGAAAGACACTGAGCAATAAGGCGGAATGTTGGGAGAGAAACAGCAAGCCTACTAACAGTGGATAAGGCCCTTTGCTGGCTCATTGTTAAAAATTGCCTACTAACATTCCAATTTTATAATTAAGCTTATAGACCTGTGTGATATGGACGCTAAGGATAGAGTCAAAGGCCTAAATACAGAAAGGATGTTTAACAAGGTTTACGGGACCGACAATACTTGGTATATCCAGTGGGTGGGGTCTATAAAGCTATTATAAACCACATAATTTTGAAACCACATGGCATGGTTTCTCAATATGTGGCCCATTAGCGGTTTTGGAATTCCACTCTCATGATTCCTACTCCGCACATTCCATTGTGAGAGATCATGGGAGCTGTAGTCCAAAACATCTGGAAGGACACATTTTATATTATATGTGTGTGAATATACTTGGCTGGACAAGGGACCTGGCTGTGGGTACACAAGCATTGCCGTAGCCATGGAATGCAGAATACTGAACAATCTGTGGCTTATAATAACCAATATGTGGGCTATACTGCTTCATGTAGGATGCAGGTTGTCCAATGAGAAAGCGCTTTGAGCATTCAGCGGGATTTAATAAGCTTTATAGATCCATCCTGAGGGCCGTTCTGTGAGGTGGTGTCTTAAATACTGTGTTAAAGGCCTTAGCATGGTGGGGGCATTTAACAAGGTTTAAAGCCCCATAACATGCATATCATATAGCCTGCAAATTGTCCAATGAGTGAGCCACCTTAGCTGTCTGAGGGTTAGAATGAATATTTTTGCTTATGTACATGGGGCCTGTCAGAGGGGCGTGGCCTTTTCAGTTGATGTGGGCACTACACATCTTTCTTGAAAGAAAAAGTTTACTTTTAGGTGGAAAACTGATGAACTGGCAATGCTTGGTTTAAAACAGAGCGGGTCTGTTTGGACCTTCCACTGTGCGATCTGAACCCATGATGCAATATGGCTAGCTTAATACATTTAGTTAGCATATTAGAAAGCTAAAAAGTGCTCTCATAAGGATGGCTGAATTTGTCATTTCACACTCTTGTTCGTGAGACACCCTAGAGCAAGCAGCAACTGAAAAATGTATGCACGAATTCGATTTCTCTTTAACTGAAATAAATATGTGTTTATGATTTAAGGAGAAAATCAGTTGCAATGGCAAGGGGGAGCAGTCTCCATCTTCGGGGGTATCTGATGTTTACAGTTCTACCGAAATGTCTAGAATATTTTGGGCTTCATAATAAGTCAGAAGATGGTGGTAAAAACATGCAAAAAATCTCTTGTGAAAATGTTTTACAATTCCGCATGCTTATGAGTTGGCAACCCCCCCCTGAAAACTACCAAAAATACCTTAAAAATGTATTTCAGCCGAAAGGCCTGTGCTAATGGCTTGCAGGTGAGACAAAATGGCAAAACGCCCTGTGTCCGGCCACACATTGATGACATATACAAATAATGCTTGGAACACAATATCACAAGAGATCAGCAATGTTTTTTGATTTTATTTATTTGTTGTTCTTTGGATAAAAAATAAAAAGTATCCTTTAACATTTAGATAACATTTAAATAACAATAACAAAATACAGGGAAAAGAAATATTCATAGAAAAGAAGAAAAAAAGATACAATTCGATTCAAAATGATAAAAAGGAGAAATTAAAAAAATTAAACGTATTCATGTATATATTTCTAAAAAACAAGTTAGTCCTACATAATCACGACACGTTCACAACAAAGGGGGCAGGTTGGTCAAGCGATAACAGCTTCCACTCAACCACTTCACCACACAAGATTATAACCAGGAACACGCTCACGAAATAAACTGCTGCGAAAAAAAGGGAGTAACCATGGCGGAGGTAGATGTAATGGCGATCAGCAGTTCAATCTTCAAAGATTTTGAAAAGCCAGTTACCGCCACTACTGTGGATGTAGTGTGTCCAGCCAAGCACCATTTCCAGACCAATTCTTCCTCACCCAAGGCAAAACAAAACTTAATCTTTGCACCACAGGGCAAGAAACCAAAAGATGTTTTTGGGTTTCACATTGATCATTCTCTTTACAAAATCTACACAAGGCTTGTTCTGCAGACAGCATGCCGTATCTGACCAAGATCTGTTTCGTCAACAAAAGGGTCCAATGGAAGTGGAGAAAGAGATGTCGAGTCAGCATAAATTGCTAGATAGGGTGCTAAAGTCCCCAACTTTTATGGTCCTCATGCACATGCATACCTTCTGTGCTGTTAACCCAGTCAGGATTGAATACGGACAGTTTGACTTTAGTTGGGATTTCAATCAGTTCACCCAATGAGCTACCAGATCTAATAAGAAAGTTGCAGAAAAGCTCATCGAGATCTTGCACTAACCTGCAACCTTTCTCCAGCAAAATTACCTTTAAGTCTACAAAGAGGGAACCTTTGGTGGGACACATGATCTTACTAAGAAGAGAAAGGAATATCAAGTGTGCTCATGCTTTCATTGAGACCATACCCAGCTCATACCTTATGGCGTGTAAAGGTACAGAGCCTAGGATGCAAAAATCCCTCTTCCAAATCAGAGCCTCAAGACCAGGTAAATGTTCTAGCGTGGGTAGAGCCTGCACATCCATCCCATATAGGATCTTAGGAATAATTGTCCCCTCATAATACCGAATACATGGCAGCAGGGAGATTTTTCCATACAGTGCATTCACCCTACTTAGTTGATTTGCGAGGGGAGAATCACAACTTTTTAACCACTTCTGTAACATAAGTTTGCCTAATTTAGAGATGATCAAGAAATCAGTAATGACCATTCACAAACGGAGGACGCCTGGATACCCCAAATATCACACACAAATACATCTGGCATGCTTCTGAAAGGTATTGAAGTCATAGAGAAAATGCAACAGGCAATGTCTGACACCTGTAACTGGCCAGTGAGCTCAAACAAGGCCCACGTGCAGGCATCCATTTGAAATTATATGATTGGTTATTTATAACAGGCTTAATACCCAGAGGTTTCTAAGCGCGGACACGGGGATCGAACCTGTGTTGCTCTGTGTTGTCTGGCTTGCAAGGTGAGCAAGTTGCCCCTGAGCTATCCTCCTGAGATCATTGGTTAGATAATGCTGGACGCACACCCTAGAGCAACATGTACGGGTGGATCCTCTGATATGATAGGTGCATGATCCAGTGCTGGTCTTTGAGGAAGCAATGGTGAAGCAGAGGTTCTTAGGGCCTGACCATCTTCATGGCAGCTATGACATGAGAGAATCGTGACATTGTACACACTGGGTAGGGCGATGATAACGTCCATCCACCAGCTCGCAATATCAGACAGGCATAGTCCCTCTACCTACACTGCTGGAAGCCCTACCCTTCTGTGGCACTGGGACATTGCAGCATACCTCTGGACTGCTCCCAGGAATATCACAAATAACATTCCCTCATTCTCTGTGGCCCTCAGCCAGGAGCTGGATCCCCTCTTGCCCCATGCACATACCAATATCTCCCTCCCTACCACACACGCTGAAATCAGGGATCAAGTCTAGGGAACACATGGGTGTCCAGCGTCCGCCCACTTTTTCAGGGGGTAGATGCTGTCCCCCCCCCCTGTGTGTTTTGAATTAATTCATTTCTTTAAAATAAAAAAGTGCCTTTACCACTTGGTAGCACAGCACTGTGCCTGGGGTTCAAACCCAGGTCATGCAGCTGTGAGGCAAGCAACTTAACTGTGAGACCACAACAATATCTGGACAAATCGTTGTGAAATACTCAAATTGGCTTTCTGCTGTACAGGACACGTTTTCTTACACATTTTAAGATATAGAATGTTAATACCTTTTCTATTTAGCAAACAATGTTTTAAGAAAGCATGTTCTCTTGCGAAATGCTTATTTGTTCTGTGGACTCTCTTGAGTTGGGAAAGACATCTAAAAGTGAAATATGCTGAAGTCTTTCAATTTACGTTCACTGCCTGTGACTTCACTCCCTACTGCATACACCAGAGACCCCCACTTTTGTTTTTAGGGCTTGAGCCCTGCCTGAAATCAACACTTCCAAGGCCAGCTTCCAGCTAAATGTGCTGGGGGTAGATAACTGCTCCTGTATTCGCTTGGTGCAGCTGCAATCAAGGGAGTTGATTTTTAGGAACCGGAACCAACAGCATAAGTTCAGTGTACCTATTGCATGTGATTCTGCCCTGTCAATCATCCACTACCGTCCCGGGGGCCCTGCATTAACATATGACACCATGCTCCTGGGTAAAAGCACTAGGCCTATGTGTGTCATTGGGTCAAACAGCCAAACCGGAACATGGCTGATAGCATGCATTCAGAAAGCGGGAGAATTCAATTTTTTCATTCGGTTGCATTGGGTTTAGAATTATTGTTGAAGGGACAATGAAAACAATAGAAATATTTTTAAATGAAAAATCAGGAGACTCCTGCCTAAATCTGGAAGGTTGGCATGTATGCTGCTTGGTATGTTGCATGATCGACTCACTTTGACCCATACTCCCTCCACCATTTCCACCCCTTCAGTCCCCACACACCTTTCCATTTCCTCCACCTGCCATCATGTGAAATGTTAACAGTAATGTCCCATGCACTCGGATGAGTGGTGGAATATAGAAGGCCTTCACATTCAGCAAGACCACATGTCTGTGCATGACACCACCTCGAACATACACATTTTAACTCTGTAGGTGATTCTGGACATCCACCACTGCAGGCTCCCCATCCCTATCAGTGATCCAAATAATCAGCATGAGGAGAACTGCACCTGACACATATTCAAACCTTTGCCCCTGTAGAGCTTTCATTTGGACTCTTGAATGCCAAGTTCCAGTGCCTGCATTACACTGGTGATTAGCTTCAATGCAGCCCAGAATAGGTTGTGAAAATTGATCGCCAGGTTGTACAACATGCAGCACAGGACATTGGTCACCCGTGGAGGTGGCGGGCAAGGCAGGAGAGGCTCAGGCCAACTCGGGCCAAGTGACTTTCTTAAGCTCCACTCAACTGTTTATGCATGACCCTCAATGGCATTAGCCAGCCCCTGCCTAGTCAAACTACTGCCATGGTTTCTAGCACATTTGGAGGCCCCGGTTGAAGTCCTCAATTTAGCCCAATCACCAAAGCCCACGTTGCACAATGATTGTTCAGACTCCACATAGTGAATTTGTTATACACTCGCTGTATTTTCAGTCATACCCAAAAGGGCAATAGGTGGAAATAATGGCTGCCTCTTTTTTGGCAGACACCTACACGTCTACGCCGACTAGGGCACTGATGTACCAAGACCAGAAATAAGAACATGAGGTTGCCGGCTCACCCTGTCCAACATGGAAAGCTGACAGCAGCCCCCACCCACCTCGTAAGTGTGTCATGCATCCTAACGATGCTGTCACTGCACAGCCCTACTATTCCAGCATCTTTCAGGCGACCCCCGCAGAAGGCGGCTCCCCACACAATCCAAAGAGTGGCAGAGGGCAGCATTTACCGCGTACATAGAAGCACATTTATTTGTCCTCAATGTGTTGCTCAAACTGCAGCTCAGAATTCGATTGCATTTCGTACAAGGGCAGCAGAAGCTGACACCAAACAGCTAAATTGATGACGTCTACCTGTGCCCTCCGTGGGCTGATAGGAGTTCTTAGCAACAACAGTAAAGCGAACAGAGTTCAGAGTATTGTGTGGGCTGCAATTCTTAGACAAAGCAGCAACCACTACATCCCACGAGTCTCTCTGACTTTTACAAATGTGATTCTTATGCTTTCAGTATTTTTGTTTGCACACTGTCTTTTGAAAATTGTGATTACTGTGTTATTCAAGCATGTTTACCTTTTTCACCTAGTATTGTGTGTGTGACAGAATGCCATCTGTGATAGTGGAACACCTTGAGCTTTTTTGGTTTTTGGTAATAAAGCGATACAGATAGCTCTGTCTCTGTACGTGAGGTCTGCTATTCAGTTCCCCCTTTGATCCGTGCTAGAAAAGCATGGTGCACACATGTGACTTTGCAGAGTTTGCCTACTGACACCCCTCAGCAGCTGCCTTGTAGTTTGGCAACATGGCAGTCACAAAGTGAAACGTGCATTGCCCACCAGCAACTGTTAGAACCCAAAGTCCAGCAATTCCGGATTTGCCTTTAACTGTGGGCAATCCTTAGCCTAAATTAAAGTGTGATTTTAGTTAATAAATTATATAATTATTACGTAACATAATTGTGGGTTCCGGATCTGCTGGCAGATGGCAAGTCTAAATGTAAGCCATGTTTGGTTTTGACATGGTGATCTCTGGGACTCTACAGTTATATTGGTCAAAACCTACTGATGTCATTTATTATTAGCTTGGTTTCTATTGAACGCCCTGGGCGTGGCCTCCTGTGGATTCACTGTCTGGGACTGAATTTCACATGAAACAAAATATTTGGGCTTGAGGGTTGTCAACTCCCAGGATAACAGAAGCTGCTCCCAGGGGACAAGGAGAGGTCAAGTGTGGGAAGGTCAGGCTCTGCCAGGCCAAAGAAAGTCACACTGTGGTGTTAATTAAAAGAGACCATTTGCTGTAGGCAGGTAGAGGAAAGTGGCGGAGTAAAGTAGCCCAGGGGAAGATTTTCCAGTTAGTGAGAGGCTCAACCATCTTGCATTTTCCTAGGGTTCCAAAACCTACTGCCTCCTCCCCATTTCCTGCAGACAAAGCATGCTGGGTATGATGTCACCATACAACAAGATTCTGAAGCAGCATTCAGGGTTAAACACCATACAGAACAGTAAAAGGTAATCAATTCACTGTGGTCATTTGCCTATCTAAGGGGAAGACCCTGCCCTCAGAGTATTCATCTTTGGATACTTGAAGAAGATGGATTCATATGGACCCTGATTGGGAGAACAGTCTGCTTTAAAGCTCTGTCCCATAGAGGTGAAGACTAGGCTATCCAAGGAAGATGAAAGCTCTTCCCCCTAAGCATCCCAAGGGAAAATATGGGATGACCGGATGGCTAGACAAGGTCTACTGAAGCTGATACCCAGAACCTGCTCACTTGAGGTTACAGAATACTGCAAGTACCGGGCAGCATGCAGTAAACCCTCCTTCTTCCTGGCCAAAACAAACACCACCATCATGTGCCTAGGTCTAGAGCCTGGTTGTTTACCAATCCTGTAAATGTGATCAATATCCTCCTCCACAATTGAAATTAAACCAAAACATTCTTTAAAAATCCCAATAATCACTGAAATCAAATTTTCAACTCCAGGATCTTCTTCTACTCCAACCAGTCTGACATTTCTCTCCCGCAGTTTGAAGTCCATCTCCAATCTCCGGTCCTTCTCATCATGGAGGTCCTTTTTTAAAATGTTATAGGCCCTATAACTGCCAGCCATCTCTGAGGTCATAGAGTGTGATTTTCTTTCCAATTCCTCCACTCTGCCATCCAGATGACACACCTTAGAGTTCAGTTCTGCCAAGGTAGTCTTCACTTCCACCATATCCAAAGACACCTGCTTCAGAAGCTTATAGATGTCCTGACTACTTGGATTATCTTCTTCCATCTCCAATAGTTGTTTCTGTTTTTTAGAATTTGGGTTTTCTGGTTCTTGAATCTTCTTTTTTGAATTCATTATCCAAATTGAAATAGCTTCAGGGAGGGGATCAGGAGCTGCAGGTTCAAGCTGCTGTCACCTTGGCCAACATTCCGGGGTCTACCTTCTACAAGGGGATGCCTATTTTTGTGTTTCCAGATTACCCGAAAGAAGTCATGGCGGCTAGGAAGAGCTTTAAGGGTGTTAAAGATTTGGCAAAATCCCTGAAGGTGAAAGCTTTTTTGAACAGATATAACTCCATGACTCTGACATTATCAGATGGAGAGAGGATTACTTCAGATCCAAAGGAAGCTTTCTCTTGGCTTGAAGCAGTGCAGGATAAAGCTAATACAATTGCTGATTGATGTAGCATTCGTGTATGTTAGTTAGCCTTCCCCTCTTTTTCATAATATTTCTTTTTAAAGAAAAAAATATTTTTCAATTTTTTTTTTTTACATTGAATATAATACAAAAAATAGCGTTGAGTACAAGTTTCAGTTACGCGTTTAAAATTTACTTGTGATCGACGCTGGAACGCGATTCTTCTTTGAATTCCATCCTCTATGCGGCATTTGGAAGGAAAGGACCTTCCTTGTTTGTTGACACTTGACGCTATGTCTCATCGCGTCACGTCATGTGTTTGTGATGCGATACGACTGATACGCCTGAGAGGGGGCGCTACGGTTGGGCTATGGAGGATCGTAATATCTGGATTCCGGCGGTGCCCCCTCCTTCCATGGCTCTATCGGAGCGGATCACATATGGAGGTTGGGCTGACTTGGATCGCGCCGCCCGCCGGGTCATTACTATGACTGAACCAAGGTACGTGGCTGTGCTTGTGTTATTTGGAGGTCGGCTCACATGGTGTAATACTACACCCAGACCTTCGCGGACTTTGTGTGGATGAGGATGAGGATGCCTTCCTGTGTCTGGCCCCCGGATGGCTGATGCTACCTCTATCGTTGATTTCAAGCCTGACTAATGCGGCGGGCAGCCTCGGACCAGCTGTTGATGCATTGTTGTTTGCAGCGCCTTCGCTGTTCACCCGGAGCCTCCGTGAGCATGCTTAGTTGTAACTCTGGTATCATAACATTGAAGTCAGCATCACGCAGCTGTTTAGGATTGGTTGTATAAGCTCCGATGTGGAGTTGCTGGAGTCACGGAGAAGAGACTCTAGGAAATTCCATCTCTAATGCTCCTCATCCAGAATCTATGCCTGTGAAGGAGTGAAGGAATGGGATTTCATTGTGGATGTGTGCACATGCCTAAGACATTCAGACATGTGGTGCTTTTCTTTTGTGATGTTTTCATTCTGGTTCTGTGAAGGGGGTTTTTGCATGATGAAAGCGCAGAGCTGGAGTGATGATGCAAGAAAGGGGCCACTTGAACTTACTGTATTTCGGTTATGCTCAACATGCAGATGATATTGTGGCTGGGCGGGGATAGTGGCAGAGATATACTACTATGCACTGACTTTTGCTTTCTCTGTCACCATTTTTCACTTGTATTCTTACATATGTGGAGGGAATGGCACTTTTTATTTTCAGGATGCTATGAACTTGTTTCGGATTGAATAGAGCCGTCATATGCCTATGTTACTTACTTACAGTTTTGATCAAAGCCCTTTTTTTATTTTTTTTTATTTGGTGTTTTCTGGTTGGGGAAGTTCTATATGTGATTGGGAGGGGTATCGGGGGTAGCTTGGGGTTTGTCTGTTCTTGTTGACGTTGGATTCATACTTCTGTGTGTGGGGGTGGGTTTTTGGTTTTGGTAAGTGCAGAATGTTTGATCTGGTTTGGTATTGTCTTCTGATTCCTTTTGCAATGTCATCTGGGGGGGGTGGCCAGTTGTCTGTTTCCTCTTGGAATATAAATGGTCTTAATAATCTGCTCAAGCGGCAAACGATTTTTAACTGCTTGCGTGATATGCACAATGATGTTTATTTTCTTCAAGAAACCCACTTGTTGATGGGTGATGTTAATATGCTACGCAAACGGTGGATTGGGGAGTCTTTTGTCTCGTGCTATTTTTCCAGGAGCAGAGGGGTGCTATTCTGATAAGGACAAATTCTCCGATTAAAGTCTTGAATTCTTGCTCAGATGGTGAGAGTCATTGCACTCTTGGTAGATGTTCAGGGGGTTCAAATTGTTCTCTGTAATGTTTATGCTCCCTCAGTGGATGATGGTTCATTTTTTGGAACAGTTGCTCACATGTTGCAGGATTTCGGTTGCCAGAATATTATCCTGGGGGGAGATTTTAATGTGTTTATGGATATTGCCAAAGATCGTAGCGGATCCTGTACTGCAGAGAGGAGAGACCCGACATTTTGTTCTTTTCGCTCCCTTATCTCTGACTTTGCCTTGGAGGACTGTTGGAGATTACATCATTCCGATTTGAGAGAATATACGTTTTACTCTAACTCTCATGGTTCACATTCTCGTATAGATATATTTCTCATGGCTGGTTCAGCAACCTCGAATCTGGCTAGCTTTGAAATTGGTTGTATTGCTGTTACTGACCATGCACCTGTGTTTATGAATATGGGTTTGCAGTTTGATACTTCCAGGTCTTTTTGTTGGAAAATGAACACCTCAATTCTTCGGGATGAGACGATTGTGGAAAAAATCAGATCTGAGGCTGATCACTTTGTTGTGGAAAATAGGACAGATGGAATTGATGTTGGGACAGTCTGGGAGGCATTTAAATGTACGATGCAGGGCTTGATCCTGGGTTTGTCCAGTAGTAAGAGGAAATGTTTGGAGAAAAAAAGTTTGGATTTGGAACAACGTATTAAGCAGCTTTCAAAGGATTTGATAAATGATTCTGTAAATCTGGAGAAAAGGAGAACACTTAGGGAGCTGCAGAGGGAGTTGAATGAGACTTTGAAAACAAGGTCTGAAAAGGATTTGTTCAAATTGAAATGTTCTTATTTTTAATATGGTGAAAAATGCGATCGCTGGCTTGCCTATAGATTAAGACAGCAGCAATCAGAAAGATCTATCACTTCTATTAAAAGAGAGAATGGTCAGGTGACTTGTGATCCAAAACTGATTAATGAGACATTTAAGGAATATTATATGATGCTGTATCAGAATGAGTTGGTTGTCAATGGATTAAATGAGTCATTTTTGGAAGGGTTGGAGATACCTAGAGTGAGTGATTTGGAGAAAGCCATGCTGGGAGAGGCTATGACTGTGGATGAAATTAAATCTGCGATTGGGAAACTAAACTCGGGCAAGTCTCGTGGTCCGGATGGCCTGCCTGCTGAATTTTATAAAATCTTGCCTGATTCAGCAGTGGAACTTCTGCCAGATGTGTTCATGGAGTCTAGAGTGGGGGGTTTGCTTCCTGCTTCTACTAGTCATGCCATTATATCGGTTTTTCTTAAAAAGGATAAGGATGGTTACTTGACTTCGAACTATCGTCCGATCAGTTTGATTAATACAGATAATAAGATTCTGGCGAAATTATTGGCCCTGCGTTTGCAGACTCTTCTTGTGAAGTTGGTGCACACTGATCAGTCAGGCTTCGTTCACGGCCAGAGAACATCTAGTAATATTAGGAACTTATTGTTGTTGATGACACATGCACAGGATATGGAGGATGATGTGGTGGTGTTTTCTTTAGATGCGGAGAAAGCGTTTGATCGTGTTGATTGGAACTATCTTTTTTCAGTATTGCGTGCAATGAATTTGGGGGAGGAATTTATCTCATGGATTACCTTGCTTTAAGCTTGTCCGACAGCCGCTGTCAGAACTAATGGGCAATTGTCAGACTCTTTTGTACTACAGAGGGGTACGAGACAGGGATGTCCTTTATCCCCCCTGATATTTGTTTTGGCCATGGAACCATTGGCGATTGCCTTGAGGTGTGACGTGGGAATACAGGGTCTAAGTTTTCATGGCGCCCATCAAAAGTTGTGGTTTTATGCGGATGATCTGCTATTGTTATTACGGAATGTAACAATGTCCATTCTGGCTTTGCTGGATGTTTTAGATAGATTTCATGCGGTGGCAGGATTGAAAGTCAATCGGTCTAAATCTGAGGTGATGCCGGTTTCAGGATACTGTGATAAGAATTTGATTACTGGACTTGGGTTTCAGTGGTGTGAAAGGAAATTGAAATATCTGGGTATATGGCTGACCCCGCTGGTGGATGAGATGGTTGTGGTGAACATGAGTGAAGTATGTAGTGATTTGAAAATGTGCATTTTGAGGTGGTCCTTGCTTCATCTGTCCCTTTGGGGCTAGGTGAATGCTCTAAAGATGAATGCAGCTCCGAAAATTAATTACATTCTAAGTATGCTTCAGGGGAAAATTGGCCAACATTATTGGAAGAAAATTGATGGTTTGTTGCAGTCGTTTCTATGGGATAATAAGCCACCCTAGCTAAAGTTATGGAAACTTCAGTTACCAGTGGAAAAAGGGGGACTAGGTGTACCGAACTTCAGGGCATATCATTTAGCTTTTTCAAGTCATTTTATTGTACCCTTTTTGATGGATCTGCCTGATAAATGGGTAATTGCTGAGGCGAGTATGTTGGGCCCACTTCCTCCAAGAGCAATTCTCACGGCAACGAACAAATTATGTAAGAAATCGCCTTTGACAGTTTTTCTGAGAGAGACGTGGAGACATGTACATGAATTGCTGGGATCAGTTGCTTCAAAAACCATTCATGCATCCATTTGGTTGAATCCGTTGATTTCTGTTGGGGGTAAGTCTTTATTCTGGCCGGATTGGTTTCTGGGCGGAGTTCTCTGGATTGCTGATGTCCTTGTGGATGGAGAGTGGATTGGCGAGCGTGAGTTGAGAGCGAAGTTTCACATTGACAATTTCAGATCTGATGATTTCAGAAAATTGAAAAGGTGCATAGGTGATGTGGCGGAGCAAGGGAGTACAATGGTTAATCTCTTTCTTAAAGAAAGGGAGCCAGGTGGTTGTTCAATTGCTAGCAGGATATATAAGTGTATTGTGTCTGCATATAGGGAGAATTCTGACTTGAGAGAAGATTGGGGAAGGAGGTTGGGGTGTGAAATTTCACCCGAGATTTGGCAGAATGTGTGTACTAATGTTAAATTGTGTTCTGTTGATTTGGGGGAACGGTCGAGACAGCTGAAGATCCTCAATCGTGTGTTTTGGAGCCCGGAGCGAATGTTTAAGAGAGGGATGGTGGATTCAGAGGATTGTTGGTGTTGTGGAAATGGACAGGGAAGTTTGGAACATCTGCTGTGGGAATGTGTGCGTGTACAAGGATTTTGGCATGATGTTTGTTGTGTCTGTTTGCGTGTTTTGAATCTGGATGTTGAATTGGATTTTATGACAATGATTTTGGGAGGAGTAGAAATTCTGGAGGATCTCTCTTTGTCACGGAAAAGGTTTTGCTCCGTGGTGCTGGTCTGGCCAAGAAGCTGGTGTTGAGGGGCTGGAAGTCGCGAATTGCACCAGTTCTTGATGATTGGATTGAGGGGATGTCTGCCCTTGTGTCTATGGAAAAGGTGTTTTTTAAGAGACAAGGGAAGTCGAGATTTCATGGGAAAGTTTGGAATGATTTTCTGAATATTTACTAGTTTCTTGCTGGTTATGATTGTATAATGTTCTGCATATGCTTCACTGTTTTGTATTAATTGTTTTGATAGATTTACTTGTTTATTTATATGTGTAATCTTGTAAATAAATAAATAAATAAATAAAAAACACAAAAAATGAATACTGCAAGTACTCTCTAAAAGCCTTGCCGGTTGGAAAGTGCATACACAATTATTTATCCTGCTTCTGTAAACCCTGGAAGGGGTCCCCAGCACCCAGAAGGCAAGAAACAGCTCTGGACCCTGTTTCCAGCTTCAGTCCGTCTTTGAGTCGACTCGGCCATCTCTAGGTGCATTTGGGGCCTCTACAAGCACCCGGTACTGCCTTTGACGCTCACTGCTTTAGATCAGTCCTTGGTCTGACTCAATCCTGATTCAACCCAGTGCAACCCATCGACTTAACCATGTTGATGTGATTCGACCCACTTGAAGCAATTGTCTCAATCTGTTTCGATCCGTCTCGACACCCACTCGACTCAGTGGATGCCATCAACTTGCCTGTCTCAATGTGACTCGATCTGCTGGAAGCAATCTTCTTGACGATGAAGCGACCCAGTGGAAGTCATTGGCTCGCCCGTTTCGACACGTCTTGGCCTGCTGGAATCCTTTAGCTCGACTTGTTTCAATACTGCCTGAAATGGCAGAAAAACATCTAGAATACTGGAGCGATAACGTTGAGCCCAAAGATATCTGAAGTGGTGTGTCCCACTGACCCTCTTTAAAGGGCCCTAGATACCTGTAAGAGACAACTCTCTGCCTTTTTAAAGACATTTTGAATAACTTTTACAAATTGCTGCTGAAATTATTGCCTATACACTGTTCACAACCCTAGAATGCCCCCTTGATTCCAAATTCTACATTCACTGTGTTTTCCCCTACAGGGGTGGGTAATTAGTGTTTTCATTAGTGATGTGCATTTTGTATTTTAATGAAAGTATCCTATTTTTACAGAAATGTGATTGGAGATTATTATATTTTGGTACCCCAGTACTATTGTTGTTTGGTTTGTTTTCGTACCAGCTCACATGCCTCCTGAAGAGTATAGCCTGCCCTCGGTCCATGCTACCTTAAAGAGGTAAAAAAGGTATATGGGTCCAGTTGTGCCAGTTTCTCCTTTAAGATTTGGATCGCTGCTGGTTTTAGTATGGGCCTGAGTTTTATACTCATGCTTGTACTCCTCAGTGCTATCGTCCTTTTGTCACAGTGTGTCCCTATTCTCCTACAGAGAACATGTCTACACATTTCTGAACCCCTGAAAGTGACCAACAAGAGTACTTATCTGATTTTTTTAATTGTTTCATAGGTCCCCGTCTTTCATAAAAAACTGGAAAATGTAGTTCTCACCTGTGAATTATTAGAGAATTTAGCATAATAAATAACTACACTGCATTGGTTTCTGTAGAGGTGTATTATTGTACTGTATATAACCTTTCAAAGGAGGGTTGGGACTAGTCCAGGTAGTTTTGGGAGCTCAGGTTGGTTATAGATAGCTCTACTTCTAAATGTAGGTAAAGAGCTGCAGATTCCAGCACCAATTAGGCAATCCCCGCCGAAAGAATTTTACAAATGTAACTAAATGGTGCCTTCATCTAATGTGCTTCTTCAAAGTATGTAAGGCTAATATTCAATGCTAACGTTATCACAGCACCCAATACAACAAATCTCTTCTATATTTTGTCTATTTTAATAAACAGTTTTTTTGTTGGTCCAAATTGCCATTTGTCAGTTGCTATACTTTGCCAGTTTGCCAACACGTGTTTCGACCAACATGGTCCTTTTCAAGGCAAAACCCAATTCTGCAACCTTGATCAATGTTTCAATCACATTCCAATACACATATGAAAGTAAAAGGTACATAAAAACCCATTGCAAAATAGATGGCATTTAAAATGAGACACATTCATTATTATCCAGCAGCGAAGAGGAGACAAAAAAGAAGAGGGCGAGGGGAGAAAACATTTTAAAAATCAATAAGTAAAAAACAAAACAAAATGAAAACCTTTGTGTTTGAATCTATGCCAGTCATTGCCACTCACTGATTCTGGGCCCCCTTTTAAAACTGATGGGCATAGTTTATTTTTTAATGTTGGTGCCCGAGCATACACAAACCTCGGCTTGTCTTCTATGTAATTAGTGAGGTCAGCATCCAGTGATAACAGATGCCAATTCTCTGTACCATACCATACTTCAAGTTCCTATCTGTGGAATATTTGGTAATGAAGTTCACATGAGTGGTTCTTGGATCTGAACTAATGTTCAAGGATCAAACTATTAGTTAGTATCATTAACTATTACAGAACCCTGTGACTGTAATACATTGGTGATACAACGGACCATAGAAACTAGGGCAACATACGTATGCTCATTTTGAATCTAGACATGAAGTCACACGCAACGTATGCTTGATGCCTTTACTAGCACTTGAAGCAACAACAAAGGTTGTTTCTATTGCAACAATTAACATCATATTTAATTATGCAATATTATGACAAAGAATCAGGCTCCTTAACAAACCAAACAACTTTTATTTGCTACCTAATAATGGGTTAGTTAAGATCTCAGTGATCTACCGATATAATATATCGATGATACTAACAGAGTTAGGTGTCTGCTAAAACATTTCAGTCTATTTTCATTTCTAATGTGACGTCGCACGTTACGTGCATGTGACGTCACTGTTATCATATTATTAACAATCAAAATGGCACCAAAAGACATAGGCTACTTTTTTAATGAACAGAAAATGTGTGAGATTCTATGGGTTCTCTAACAATGTTTTCAATAAAACTTTAAGTGATTTGCTGGTATAATATATTGATGATGCTAACGGAGTCAAGTGGTTGACGAGAGAACTTCGGTCTTTTTTCATTTCTATTGTGACTTTGCACGTTACGTGCATGTGACGTCATTGTCATTATATTAATGACAATCAAAATGGCGCCCACGAGCGAAAGCACGCGGATGTCAGGAAGAGGCCGGGTCCTTTGACACAAGGAACCCGAAAGGACTTTGAAGTTCACATAATATAGAGGTAGAGCTCTTAGCAACTGGATTGTGAACATGGGATTGATGTTCAATGAGATTTACTAAGAAAGTTCATTTGTTTGATTATATTGGAGTATGGCCGGTTCTGAAATAGTGTTTTATCATTGTAGTGGATTGAAATCTGAGATCGGCATTGATTAGGAAGCGACAAACAGAGGAAAGAGGGTAAGCCATATGAATTTTTTCTAGGTGAACAAGGGTTATTGGCAATGACTTGATATCGGTCCATGATATGTCTCTTTATCAATTCTAGAATGCACGAAATTAGCAATTTATTGTTAGCACACACGTAATTGAAGTGGGACATTCAAGAGAATATTAGGGTGATTAGCACAAGAAAAATGAATCAGTATAGGATATACATTCTAATTGAACAACAACGCTAGCCATATGATTGAGTCATGTATCCTGCTTTCAAACATTTCAGCTGTCACCAGCGCACCAATTAAGGTGACATGGAAATGTATGGTTATTGGTAGAATATTTGCCAAAAAAAACGAGAGGATATTTATGAAAGGGTATACTGCCAAATGGAGTTTTGAAGCAATCTTTGTCTTTGAAATGAAATGATGTTTGGGGTTCTGCTTTTCTTTTTTGTAACTAAGCTTTAGTTGCTAATCGAATGAGGAGCGTACTTATGTTTTGTTTTTTACTTATTGATTCTTAAAATGTTTTCTCCCCTCCTTTTTTGTCTCCTCTTCTCTGCTTGATATACAATTGCATAATAATACATTTTTGTCATGTTAAATGCATTATGTTTGGCAATGGGTTTTTATGTACCTTTTCCTTTCATATGTGTATTGGAATGTAATTGAAACAGTGATCAAGGTTGCAGAATTGAGTGTTGCCTTGAAAAGGACCATGTTAGTCGAAACACGTATTGGCAAAGTGGAAAAGTATAGCAACTGACAACTGGCATTTTGGAGCAACTGCATTTTATTTTATTAAAATAGACAAAATGTACAAGCGATTTGGTGTATCCTGTGCTGTGATAACTTTAGCACTGAATACTAGCCTTAGATACTTTGAAGAAGCGCAGTACATGAAGGCACAAATTAGTTAAACTGCATATAACTTGACTTATTTTCTTTCCAGATATTTCTAGCACTGCAGTGAGACTAATTATATCTGGTATAATAACTCTATATATGTCCTATCTTTTGGAAGCCCTCTGGGCATTGTTTAAAATGGGTTAATCCCTCTAGGCCCACTCCTTCTAGGTGTGCACGCATGTATATGGTTTACCTGTTTCGTCTGTTTTTACTGTACATTAGAGGATATGAGGAACACTGGAAGTGGTGTTCATGTGTTCGCATTCTGTCGCCTGAGCATGATTGCGTAATGTATTTTACTGCTAAGGGTAATTACAAAGCCCCATTACAATGTTTTACCTACACTGCATTTTACTGTGTTCCATCCTAAACTGAGCACTTATTTGGCCTTCTAAGGCCGTTTGTGTAACTATGTAATAAAGTGCGTATTTTTTAGTTTACCAATATAGTGCATTGCCTTGGGTTAACCCTGGGACTAACTTTACTTGTCCACCAGCCTTTTCCCTGCCCCTCCCCTGAGTGAAGACTGACTTCTTTGCCACTGCTACTCAGTAAGAGAGTCTGGTCAATATTTTGGTTGGAACCCTGTCTTACCCTTTCGATAGATTGTCTCACACTCCTAACTGGAGCACTGTGGCTAAGGCTCCCTAACAGTCCTACTGAAATTCATATTGTCCTGTCCTGCACCACTTGCTTTAGAGAGTCTCTCAACCCAGCCCCAAATTAAGTGTACTGCTGTAAATGGTAGGCAGAGTAGGGAAGTCTTCTTAGCGAAGTCAGCATTCAGAAAATAGGATCCTACACTCCCCACAGCTGCAGGCAATATTCTTAATGATCATATACTTGTAGTATAGCTTAATGGCAACGCAGACGACACAGAATAACACAGGTTCGAATCCCGGGTCTCTGCTTAGAAATCGCTTTGGTATTAAGCACGTTATAAATAACCAATTAGTTATATAAGGAGTTTAAACAGTTTAACACAGGTTCGAATCCCGGGTCTCTGCTTAGAAATCGCTTTGGTATTAAGCACGTTATAAATAACCAATTAGTTATATAAGGAGTTTAAACAGTTTAATAAGCAAGGGAATTACTTTGTTTAAGGTTAACTTTGTCCTTCTTATATCTAAAAGATGTTTATGTATGCAATGCTATTCATACAACACTTTTCTAGGGTTAAGAACAATTGTTGAGCTGTGAACCGCATAAATGGACAACATATTTTTGATGATCATTTACTTATTCTGTTGGTGCAGGCACACTGCACTGACAATTTTTCTATGCGGGCCAACCTTGAATACCCAGGTTATGGGCCAAAGTCGAAACTGAAGGCCCGATTCTCATCATGGCGCAGTGAGGGTGCTAAATAGCACGACTCACTGCATTTTCGTTTAATAACGAGGGAATGGTTATTTAACGAAAATGCTGCCGAGATGAAAACAAAAAGCATGTGCTGATTGGGTGTGCAGATCGTGACAGGTGGGTGCTGCACTGCATTTATTTATCTTTGTTTGCAGACGGGTGCATACTGCCATCCATAGTAGAACCATGGATGGCAGTATGCACTCTTCTGCAAACTAAGATGCAGTGCAGGAGCCACCTGTCACCATCTGCACACCCAAACAGTTGTGTGCTTCTTGTGGCACTCCTCCTGTACATCACCAATTTGGTACCGTACTTCGGAGCCAATTTCAGGCAGTTCCGAAATTGGAGTGCCACAAGAATAACCATGCAAAAGGAGAGATACCGAAAGTGCCGGTTGCTAGGTCGGTTTTCAGCCCTTCCTAGCAACCGGCACCCATATTCCGAAAGTGGCGCAATCAGTCCGACTTCGGAAGATTGCGTCACCTTCAGAATTGGTCATAATTAGCGAAAAAGTCGTTAGCACTTTTGATGACATTTTCGGTAATTAACACCAACTTGAGAATCGGGCCCTGAGTGTGATAACGGCGGTATTTGATGATAACACTGATTAGCATCCATGGTGGGTATGTTCATCAACTAGATTCCTCAAAACAAGGGCTGAATCATGTTATCCAAGTCCCGGTTCAGAGCAATTCGAGCAGTGGGGACATCCATCAGTCAATTTCCATCCATCTCTCCCCATTAGCAGTATAGAGCCAGTCCAAGGACTGTACTGGTAGTTATTGGCCCTCAAGGACGAGTTACATGCCCAAGCACAGCAAGAACTTTTAACTGGCTTTACAGGACCATAAGGCCCGGTACGGCTCAAGGGTGAGATCTATAAAACTATTAGAACCCACGTTACTTTGCTACCATATAGCATGGTTACACATTACAAGACTCTTTAGATGTTTTGGACTTCAACTCCCATGATCCCTGGCCAGCACAGTCAATGGTGATAAATCGTGGCAGTTGTAGTTCAAAACATCTGGCGAGCCACATAATGAGTAACCATGGTATATAGTATATGTAATTATATAGAAGTTGATAGCATTTAAATCTGCGTGGGCAGCCAAGGGAATTGGCTGGGGGTAAGCCTACATTGCCGGCATCCTTGGAATGTAGTGTTCTGAACAATTTGCAGACTAGCATTCGAAGGGATAGAGTGAATATTTGTGCTTTTGAGACCTGTCCTGAAAGGGGCCCCTAGGGGACCCTGACGTCTATGGAAACAAGGTGAGTCACCACACATGATAGAGATGCCAGACACGAGGTTGTATTCCCAAAGCTAGGGTTTTATTGCAAAGCAAAAGTCTCAGTTGGCCAACTCGGTCTCACGCCCCGCGACGTGTATCTCTAGACCTCGAGGGACGCAAGAGAGTGAATTACGTACATCAGTTACATATATACAAAATGCATATCAAACAATCAGCTATGACATGTTTAACACCCCCCTTTATTGGGTTTCTTTGAACTTGGTGTGATAATGGACATCTCCGACCACTATGACACCTTCAAACATCTATTCTAGTAACAATTTGTAATTTGTGAGTGCGAAGGCATCTTTCTGTTATTGGATAGAACATGGCGCTTCTGTTCTTGGAAGCGAACTACATACGGGGGGAGTTGCATTCCGGACCTTGCTATCTATCCGGTGCTATTCGCGTCCTGGGAGCCGACATGCTCTAGCGGGCTCAGCAAAGGGGGGCCGTTAGAACAGCATAATTCAAGCCTTTAGCTGTATTATTCTAACATATTCTACCATATAACGAGACTGGCTGGCAGCTGTGAAATGATTAAATGCCCTGCAGCTCTGCTTCAAGGCTACATTCGGGAGGGAGCCGGGCATTCTTCCTGGCGCTGCCTACGTTTGTGTTTCAGCGAACTCTTGTTATCCTCATGGCCCTGCGGCCTTGTCCTTTTCACATACAGACAACAATGTTCCACAGTCGAGCAGTGTAAGCGGAAAATATACTGCGAAGCAATAGGAACAGAAAGCAATGAGCAATGGTTAGAAAACAAAATGGTGATTCTTGCTACATCAAAATGGCCGTTCATTGACAAACTCGAAAACCTATATTCTGTCGTATCGTGCATGAGACGGTTGGTCCACGGCCACCAAAATGCGTTTGCGGTCTCAAAGTAGAGGTATCCGTATTTCTAGACTGACAGTCCGATGGGCAGTGCTTTGTTTGAATATGAAGGCACTAAAATCTTTATTGAGTGAAAACGTTTATTGTTTGATGGCAAACTGAATAAACTGGCAATAATTGATTTAAAACATAGAGGGTCTGTTTGCAAGTTCCTAAATGCATAAATGATGTGATGTAGATAGCTTAATACATTTAGTTGGAACATTAAAAACCTAAAACTTAGGTTCATACCGATGACTGCATTTGTAATTTCACACTCTTGTTGTTAACGAGAACCCTTGAGCAGCAACTGAACAATGTAGGTAATAATTAGAATTAAGAAAAAGTGGGCTGTAACAGATACTGGTGCACTGAGTTAACAATATTACCAATGTTAGTCTACTGCAGCAGCAACAACAAATGAGGCCCGCCCAGAGCCTTTCTCTATGAACTATACCTAATAGTTATGTTGTACTTCTGCGTTTAGACCCTATATCAAGTGCACCTCTTATAAATCAGTAAAAGCACAAAGTTCTAAAGAGTTGAGTGCAATTGTCAATTCCAAGGATATGATTTATTGGTGAGATCCCATAGTCAAAACAGCCGACACGTGTTTCGACCAATCGGTCGTCCTCAAGGCCAAATGGTAAGTATGGGCATTCCTTACTGAATGGTATCTGGTAATTACACCGCGATATCAGGGATATATTCCAAATCAAAAGAAAATCATGCATATGATAATGCGTGGCGAAATCATATATTGGTTCGTTTGCCAAAACCACTTCCAGTCACCAAATGGATTAGAAGTCATGGAAGACGGTTAATGAGGCCCCAATGCCTACAAGTTCATACCTTCATTAGGTCCAAAAATGAATGTTTACTGCTAGTAACCAGTACTTAGTGCACCATTATCCAGTGTATCCAGTCACAAGGTTGAAATACTTAAGTATCCAAATGTACGAAATCGTGCCCACGATTTCTTACACAGGATCCAGCCCGGAGACATTTGGGATCAGGGTGAAAATAATTTAGAATAAAAATCACAATGTAAAATTATTGGGTTTTGGGTTGAGGTGTAGCTATGGGTTTTAGGTATAATCCAGAGTTAAAATGAAGTATATAGCTATTAAACTGAGGAAGATATGCAATGTTGAATGAGAGGCGTTTTTAGAAAAATAGTGTAGTGAAAACAGAAAAGAAACTCAGTTTGGACAAGAAAATATTTACTATAATTTTAGTCAATGCTAGAGCATTCCGGCCAGAATACCAAGGAGGGACACAGTAAGCTCTAGAGTTGATTCATGACATTGATATCAGATCCCCAGCGCCCACCCCAGTGGAACCATTCGGATCACTCGAAGTAGGATTGATAGTTTAAGATTTACACAAGATAAAAATGACTAAAGAAATGGCGCAAAGCAAGATAAATCAAAGACAGGATTGCAATACGGATTCTGAGAATATTACAAGTTATTAAGGTAAGGATAGGATGGTTTAGAGATGGGGATGAGACAAAGCAAGGCAAGATATGCTATGGTTGTCTATGATTCCTATTAATACTTACAGTCCAATTTAATTTAGGATTTTGGACCGTCAAGTTTTCTGGTTATCACACGGATCGAGTCTAACCAAGGACAGCTGGGCAAATCTGGCGGGACAGGATCATCTTGGCCGTTCTGGTCAACAGATTGCACTGGACTGGCCCTTCTGGTTACTGGAGACTGGAGATCAGTGGGATGGCGAGTTTGCAGGCATGCATCTAGTAGTAGCATGCCAAGCTGGATCAGGATGCTTCCCTCTGGTTTTTTGGATTTTTAGAATTTGAGGCCTAGCTGAAAAGGGGTTCAGCAATGCAAAGGCCTTGACTTTGAAATGAAATCTGGAATCAGGATCAAGCAGGATGAAGAAATCAGGAACAGGACGCCACGAAGCAATTCAGGAAGAAAGTCAGGAATCAGTCTGTGTGTGTTGTCAGGTGAACTTATTTATCCTGCCAGATGACATCACTACAGTATATGGTAGGGGCAGGCTTACTACCCACACCCATAATGCTAGGATTGGGCAAGAGCATAGTTCCCGCCTTGCCCACAGCTGATTGGATCACAGAAAAGGATGTCATGTTCATGGGATGATATTTACAATGACTAGTAACCTTCCCTAGCTACTGCAACCGAAATCTAATTTTGCCACAAATACATATTTATGCATTTATAACCTCTGAGAAAATCAGATACACAGGTTACATATTTTGTGGGTCATATTTCAATCCAAACCCCAAGTATGCGGGACCTGGTTTTGCCTTTCTGCTACATTTGGGCAATTTTAACCATGAAAGATGTGGCCTAAAATTTCCCAACTTTGTACACAGATGCGTCTTTACCCCTGGGATGTGCCTACAAAATGTTGTGTTCGCAATATCAATACTTTCCCCGCAATCTGTCATTCTTTACAACTTCTGTTCCTTATGAACTAATGAGGTCTACCAAGTTTTCAAAGAAAGAGCATAAAATTAGATTTAAAACTACAAACTTTTCATATGTTTCTTCATTCTTGCAGCAAAGTTAAATGTCTTTAAAGCACAGTTACAAAATAGGCTTTTTAAAACCAGCAGGAAGTCTATTGTCACTTAATCTGTTTTTTTTCTTTTCCCCAACTGTAAGCAAATGTCAATTCCTTTGAAGCAGGGGCCTCTCTTTTGATTGAAGTTTACTGCCCCTCACACTTGACAGGTGAGAGTCTAAGCCTGCTATTGTCTCAGCCTTGAGCAAAGACGAATGTCTGATGAGACTTGGGAAGTCCCTTTGTCCTGGTGTATTCAAAGCCTCCAAGCTAGCAATTAGAGTTTTCCTGTGCCAGAAGTTTATGAGGGGTCACCCTTTCTCAGAGCTAGCAACTGGCAGAGCAAGTTTTTTTTTATATATAGTTTGCCAACTCAGCCTGGGTTTTAGCTTTTATTGTCTCCTTTTAAATCTTGACTTTAAACCTATAGAATTAAAACACTTTATAGGTATATTTTTACCAGCAACAAATCCTTTTACATTTCTAAGTAAGCAGGCCTTTACACAACAATGTACTTTAAATTAGGCGATTATCCCTCTCCGGTCAGGAAAAAGCACATTTTACGATTTCTTTAAATTTGGTTTTCATCTCCAGCAAATACACACTTTCTGTAGCTACGGTTCTTTTCTTGAGTGCTGGAGTTGTTTTGCAGCATGGATACAGTTACAGGCATCTATTTAAAGTATTTCTCTGGACAGCTGATCCTTGATACATTTGTAAAGAAATAGACGCGTTTCCCGTATAAAATTAAAATAAAGCCTGTGCTTGATTTTTCAAAGATACATTGGACAGGAGCTGTCATTCAAATGAGGCCCGGTTCCTCTGAGACACAATGGATGATCCTGGGCATTGCAGGGCCTTTTTAATCACAGTAGTTCATGAGAAATTGATGAATGTAGTGCCAAGCAGCACTTTTAAGGTTGAAAAAGTGTCATTTTAAAGAGGCATTTTGGGTTTTCAGCAAAATAATGCTGCCTCTTTTACTTCACTCCATGTTAAATGTTGCAGAGCACACTGGCACATTCCTGCAGTGAGTACTCTGTTCCACCCCACCTGAAATATGTGTGGCAGGGTGGTGCAGCCATTTTCTGGTTGTTACAAAAACGCAGTTTAGAGATCTTGGCGTGCACAGGAGTCAGCGCGGCCATTTTGCTGTTTCTTGCACCATTGCAGCAAATTTATGTAGCATAGCACAGCTGAGTGGTTCAAAATATCCCACAGTGTGGAAGGATATCATGTGGAAGGTTGTCAGCACGCACCATTGGACATTATGGAGCGTTTAGTGAAATCTGATGAGGAGAGAGTGATGTCATGAGGAAGATGTACGGAGACATACTGAAATGATATGAAAATACTTAAGAGTGATGATGTAATTGAGGTGACAAGAGAAACATGTACAAAATGATAAAGTGATCATATATGCAAAGAAGATAAAGTAACTTGCTGGCCAATAAGTATAAATACGCTGCAACGCAAGGTAGATAACACACATAGAAGCTTGCTATAGAGGGAAATATGTGGCAAGGACAGCCATGATAGGAAAATGGATGTTGGCTTGTTTAAAGATTCAACTCAGCTACCTCAAAGACAGACCAGGCGTGCAGAGTCAGGAGGCACTGAAAAACAGCTTTGTGTGCAAAACAAAGAGGAGTCTAGTTTGGCCTGGGATCAAGGATGCGATTTTTAAGGAATAGCTGCAAGGCACCTAGGGAGGCAGATGGATAAACTTTGTGCATGAGACATACTTCTCTTGGATTAAAGAAGAAGAAAACATCTCCAAGAGCCAAGTATTGGACAATTAAAAGTGTATAAAGTCTATGCAAGATAGCGTGAACAAGTCTCTAGAGGCCATGAGTAGCAATGACACCAAGTATAACTGGATCAAATAGCAGTAAATAAGAGGTCAAAATTGACAAATTTGTGGTCTCTTCACACATGATTCAGAAGTCAAAAACAAGGGCTATTCATTAAGCTGTGGATGAAGATAGTGATGTGCTTGCACTCTCTTGAATGTCCCAGAATGGAGAGCAGGCTACAATGTCAACTACAGACATGAAACTTTGGCTCATGACCGGACTGATGAGAGATGATCGACTAATTGGGAAAGTGGGGAGTAATCTGATGTGACTCAAGCACCTGGGTCTTGATTTTGCCGAGCCGAAGGTCCAAGGTTGGGTGGGGATGCCAGCCAATCAGTGGGTCTGTGGGGCAATCTGCTATACAATGTTGCATAGACCAATCCATTGCCATTTTGTCCACTACAATTAGTATTATACATATTTTGAGGTAGATCGAGGCGTCTCTTACAGATAAGAGACAGTCAATGGTGTACTAACCCATATGTATTCTATAAGTAGATATGTTCCCCTTACCAATCCCTCCTGACAATAAGTTTTTCACTTTGCCACATAGAATTATGCCATAGATTATGCATATTGGGGCATAAGACCTCTGTGTTATCAAGTTAGTGTGTGGGTGTGCAAGTGTCAGTCCGATGTCTGCCAGTTTTGCCGTGCTTTATTAAATTGAGAATAAAGTAGTACTTTGCCAAGTTCTTTGAGTCTGTCTGGTTATTTGGTCTAAGATCTTTAATGGTAATGCCATATAGCACAAGAGATGCTCCAAGGTGCTAGAGCGCAGACCCACTGTTTTTAAGAAGGATGCTCCATCATTACAAGCAGAGCAGTGATGCACGAGTCGTAGTCCCAAATGGCAATAAGAAACGAGAGGGAGGATCCTCATTTTCCCTATTGGCCACAAAACTCTGGAAAACCCTATCTAACCCTCTCTGCATAGAAGATAACTACCTGACATTTAGGAAACATTTTAATACATGGCTCTTCAACTAAACAAACCGGTTAAACAGCAATGAACAAAAAGCCACACAAAATGCAACAACCCATACCTCATCTCACGGAGCATGCAGAGAAGGCACATTTCAAAATGACTCTAAAATATCAATCCAACCTCATAGACTCTGCAACTTTGTGAACACACCTCACAGTCCTCTCCTCTCCTCCAAAGATGTATGGGTGTCTTGTCCCATGTAAATATTCTCTTCAACCCTCAAATTGATATCCTACTTTGAATTCGACTACTATACTTCGAGTCACACAAACCGCTGCGACTTCCAAGCAAGACTCCTGCTGAATCGTGGCTACCCCCAGCTGCACAGCACTAGAACAGATCAAAATCCCTCCACCGAAGGAAGGGCTCTACGACCAAGACCCAGAAAGAGACCTAACCCTAACCCACCTCCTCACCCATCCCTCTCAATGAACTCCTCACTACTGAAATCTTCAACCTTGCAACTCACTTGCTCCCCATCAGATGACCATCTAGGTGGAGTGTGCATAAATAAAGCCTACCCTCTTCATCTTCTATCAACAACCCAAAACATACAATGCACACAACCAGAGACGCCCTTATGGCTAACTGCCCCGGAATATAACCTCTCCCCAAAACACAGCCAACACATCTGCACACAAGTAACTGGGTTCTATATAATTTCTTCGATTTTTGTAGGTCGCCTAATAAAAAGACAGATTTTTTGGCTGATTTTAGGCAGCCTACAAAAATTTGAAAAAAGGACATTTCTTCGCCAATAATCGCCACCCCTGCCCTCCACCCCCCACCCTCCGCCCCCCACCCTCTCTTGCCCATTTGCCGGAAATCGGGGGGTTCACCATCCAAACCCTCCTCTCTCAGCCCCCCTGTCCTCCTCCCCTCCCAGTACTCCCCCCACCTCCATTACACACACAAAAAGACACACAAACACCCAACACACATACACAAACACACACATGAACTTACCTGTTCTCCCTCGTGGCCGCTTCCGGGTCCTGGCGTGCCTGTCAGCCACTGTGCGCACTCATGTGCGTCGCAGGGGCTGACGGTCCGATTTAGAAAGACCGCTCTGTGCGTTCACAGAGCAGTCTTTCTAAATCGTTTTTATTATGAAATCATTTTTTTTTTAATGTTCTTTTGACCTAATACCAAGTAACTGGTACTTCGAGCCTGCATTGATAGAACACCTCATGTTTTTATGCATATGCCTTCTGTGTAGCTCTGATCCATACGTCTCTCTTACAGAGTAATGTGCAATAAGGCCAGCATTATTGGCAGAAGGGCTCTGTACAAGATCACTTCCTATACTTTACCTTATGGCATCAACTTGACCATATACATGTTAACACTACAGATGATGCTGAATAGCCACCGTTGCAGGGCTCCTCCCCCAATCCATGACCAAAATTACCAGCAGGAGGAGAATTACATTGGACACATAGGCCCTCATTACGAATTGGGCGCAAAGGGATACCGGGCACCGGTAAGGACACCGGTGCCGGTAATCCCTTTGCGCCCTATTCCGAGTTCCCTTAGCGGGTCCCTTCCTTAACGCCTGGTTTTACTAGGCGTTAAGGACAGGACCTGTTAAGGGACTTTAGCGCTAATAACGGTACCGCAATTTGCGGTACCGTTATTAGCGCCTTCCCATTGAGCCCTATGGGGGCTCAAATGGGAATGGGGAATGGCTTTTTCAATGGGGACTTACCGGTCCCGCAAAGGTCGGAATAGACCGGTAAGTCCCCATTGAACCAGGGCGGACTCGGTACCGGTATTGGAGGTAGTCATTGCACTAATAGCGCCATGATTACCTCCAAACTCGGAATGAGGCCCATAGTCAGACCCATGCCCCCATTGAGCTGGCATTTGGGCTCCTAAATACCCAGTTCTTGAGCTTGAATTTCAAAAGTGGTGCACTTCAGTACATTCCTGATAAGGTTGGCAAGACTGATGGCTATGTTGTGCAACATCCAGCATAGGATGATGGACACCAGGTAGAGGAGGGTCAGCCAGGAAGGACTCATGCCAACCCCGGACAAGTGACTTCCTCAAGCTCCACTGGAGTGTCGACCCACCGCACACAAAAGTACAGACCAAGCCCTGCTTATTCACATGCCTGCTCTAGTTTCTACCCCATTCAGTGCCACACTCACTGCACATACAATCCAGTCACCAAAACTCTCCTTGTACATAAATTGTTCCAACGGCACATATTCAGCTTTGTATAAACTCACTATATTTGCTGTCATACATAAAGGGACAACGGCACATATTCAGCTTTGTATAAACTCACTATATTTGCTGTCATACATAAAGGGACAATATGTGGAAAAAATAACTGTATCTATTTGTGTAGCCGCTTACACCTATACTACGACCGGGGCATTGGTGCACCAAAACAGAACTAAGGAAACGAGGCTGCTGGCTGTTGTGTGCTGGTCTAGTGGTTCCCGCTGTGTGCGCGTCATGACTGTGTCATGACGCTTCAATAATAAAAGGGGCTCTGCTGGCATGGCGAGGGCAGTGCAGCAGAGCCCCAGGAAGTGGCAACTCGTGTCTGTGTTTGTTTCGTGGTGGGGCCTCCGGCCACGTGGTTGTGGCCTGTGCGACCCTCTCAGCCTGGGTGATTCCAGCGCCGAGATTGCCAGGCTTGGGCTGACATGCAAGTAACTGGGTTCCAGTCTGGTGATCCGGACATTGCAGGGTGATCCCTGTTGGCCGCCTGTCGGGTGACCCCTGCGTGGCAGCCCTGTCGGGTGCTCCCGACATCATTAGCGGCCCGCCTCTGCTCACCACATTGGCAACGACGAGTCCAGGGGCCCCGTTCACTCGGATGTGAGTGGGCTCTGGGGCCCTTTCTGGACGACCTCCCGTGCTTGGAGGCCGTGTGAAGGTGGCGTGAAGCCGGCCCCCTGTTGAAGCGCGGCATCGGCCGCAGGATTAGAGGAGGCAGAGCCCGCACCGCACGCCCGGGGACCCGTGCAGGTGAAAGGTGTGGGTTCGCCGGGTGCGGACAGCGGTGCGGCCGTGTTGTGTGTTGTGGCAGAGGCCGCGTGGAGGGCGAGAGGGACCTCCCTGGCCCCGACCAATGGAGGAGGGCGGGGCCTTGCCTTCCGTAGCGGCCACGTGGGAGGGAACAGCGTCTCCCACACTGGGGCTGTGGCGGTGAACGGCCCTGCCCCCATTGCGCCAAGGCAAACGAAAAGGGACGTGGCCCCAGAAGCTAACAAAGGAAAGGAGCCAACTTTCCGCAGGGGCGGAAAGAAAGAGTCCCATGCCCGGGCCGCAGCGGTGATCAGCCTGGCCATCAGGAAGGGAAGGCCCATCAGTATCCGGGCCCAAGAAAAAAAAAACATTGTTTTTCAAAATTTGGGTCTCAAAGCAGCCCAGAAAAAGGGGATAGCCCTCCTCACTCAGCAGCAGCCTGACACAAATAAAAGGAGAAAAGTGTCCATGGGGGGTAGGGGCTAGGAAACAGAACATTCGCCCGAGGGTAGCCGCTCCACCCGGAGTGCTTGTGCGCTCTGTGGGGTCCCAGCAGAGGAAAGCCAGGGAACAGGGTGGGTGCCATCCGCACTGCCAAGTTGCCATACCGCAAGGGTAGCGGCTCCCCACAGAGCGCTTGTGCGCCCTCCAGGACATCCAAAAAGGGATAGGTACCCCAAGACTTGCCTCCTGTGACCACGTAGGGGGCCCGCCCAGCAGCCACCATGGCGGAAGATGACAATGAGGGGATATGCCGAGGACAGCTCGCACCACTGCACCTCTTTGACACGATGGGTTCGCCTGCCAGCTTGGGACCCCAGTGGACAGCCTGGGTGGAAAACCTAGAGCTATATTTCGAGGCGACAGAGATCAAGGATGCAGCGAAGCGTCCAACACTCCTGTACTCCGCCGGACTGGCCGTCCAGAGGCTATTCAAGACATTAAGGCCTAGAGATCAGTCATACGGTGCAGCCATCGCAGCCCTGAACGAGTATTTTCGACCCATGGTCAACAGGGACTATGAATGGTTCAGGATGTGGTGTGCGAGGCAAGAGGAAGGGGAGAGCCTCGATGCTTTCCATGGCAAGCTGCGTGGCATTGCACTGTCCTGCGACCTGGGAAACTTCGAGGGGGAGGAGATCAGAGAGCAGATCCTGCAGCAGATCCTGCAGCCCCTCGAAGTTACGCAAACAAGTCCTGAGGGACCCGACGCTGACCCTCGACCAAATACTAGACCTCCGTCGAGCCCAGGAACTTGCGGAGGTGCGGGCCTCAGTCATGGACTCCTCCAGACACCACCTCAAATTGGAGGCCCCCATGCAGCGAGTAAAAATCGAGGAGGTGGCTACTGTCGGCAAGTGGCAAGGAGGAAAACCGATGAGGAGGGGACACTGGCCAAGGAGAGACCCCAATGCCACCATGTGTCATCCGTGCGGGTGGGATCTTCCACACCCGCAGGACTGCCCGGCGAAAGGACACATCTGTGGAAGGTGCGGGAAAGCAGATCATTTTGCACGGGTGTGTCTCGCCCCAACTCCAGCCAGCATGGCGGCGGCATTGGGAGGGAGTGAGCTGAAGGGGAGAAAGACCCCCAGAGTGGCGGCGGTCCAGGTGGCTGAAGGTCCCAGAGGAATAAACTACGATGCCGGAGAGGAGGAAGATGAAGAAAATGTATTCTTCCTGTCCTGCAGCAGCGCCAGTGGCCAATTTGACCCCGTGATTTTCTAAGCACAGGCAGCCCGCTGTTAGGCCCCGTGGGGTGCGGACTGGAACACCCCTGTTTGTTTGCGGTGTTAAATGTTTAAATTTTAGTAGTTTTTAGGTGGTGCTCGGACTGGAATGCACCTGATGTTTGCTGTGATGGTGTAGGAGCACAGTGGGACGCGGACTAGAATGCACCAAGTGTAACGCAGTAGAGGGGTCCCGTTTGCAGTGTGTTGATTTGTTTTTGTTTATAATAAAGGAGGGATGTTGTGTGCTGGTCCAGTGGTTCCTGCTGCGTCCACGCCATGAATGTGTCATGACGCTTCAATAATAAAAGGGGCTCTGCTGGCACGACGAGGGCAGTGCAGCAGAGCCCCAGGAAGCGGCAACTCGTGTCTTTGTTTGTTTTGTGGTGGGGCCTCCGGCCGCGTGGTCGTGGCATGTGCGACCCTCTCAGCCTGGGTGATCCCAGCGCCGAGATTGCTGGGCTTGGGGTGACCCCCAAGCAACTGGGTACCAGTCCGGTGATCCGGACATTACAGGGTGATCCCTGTTGGCCGCCTGTCGGGTGACCCCTGCGTGGCGGCCCTGTCAGGTGCTCCCGACATCATTAGCGGCCCGCCCCGGAGACCAGAGGCGGGCCCACCACACTGGCTCACCCTGACTAAAAAGGAAAGCTGAAAGCAGCCCATCCACCTCCCAAATTATGTTCCATTCCAAGTTATATAACGCTTCAAAAATAGAGACGAGGGTCATTGTCCCGGGAGGATAGCTCAGCGCCCACGTGCACGCCTTGGAAGCAAGACAACACGAAGCAACACAGGTTCGATTCCCGGGTCCGCGCTTAGAAACCTCTGGGTGTTTAAGCGCGTTATAAATACGCAACTCAGACAAAAACAATTACGCAACTAAATAACACAAAAACAATTTCTGTAACAGCGCCTCGATGCCCGCGGGCTGTGTGAGCGCTTTAAAAATGTAAAATAAATAAATTGCAAATAGATTGAACTCACATGGGAATCTTTTTGACTCAGACGTGTCCAGACATTTATCATTAATTTAATCTCGGAAATTTAGTCTGCAGCACATTACAAAATATATATTTCTGTTTGTCCATTTCAACTAAACAATTTCTTTGCAAGCCTAAATCATCTAAATTTAAAAATAATGTCACTTTCTTTCCTGAGCAATGTTTACCTCTGAGTTTTCTTAGTGAGCAATGTTCTCCACCTGAGGTGGCAGGGCAAAACCTCAGACACCCCCTCAATGCAGGAAACATGTTAATTGCTTTAACAGAGGCAGCATCGTCATGCACTAGCTAGATAAAAAGAATAACCTATAGACAATAACACCACAAAACAACGGGGTGTCCAGGAATAATGTGCGCTGAGGCAAAAGGTTTTAGGAGCGTGTCACTCTAATATATAACAGATAGTGACTGATGAGGTTATGGAACTCCTAGGTTACCCCCAAACTAGATGCAAAAATGTGTAGTTCCTGTAACATGCGCTGTCACTCAGAAAAGTATGATGAACCAGGAATATACAAAACAGTATTTTATGTCTGTGATCAGTGTCCCTGTTGTCACCTAGTGTGTCACTTTTGCCACTATGTGCCAACACGTGTTTCGACCTATTTGGTCTTCTTCAGGAAAAATGCAATGTACTATATGGCTCGTTTACGATAGTTCCTTGTTAATTAAGGTTGGGTTGCAACAAATAAATTCTTGTTCATCGAGCTGAGATGGTTAATACATGCGGCTGTAGCCTCATGCAATATTCATTTGCTGTTCAAGTGCAACTGATGTTACAAAGCAGTGTGTTTTAGCAGTAATGTCTTCCAAATCGAACGAATTAAATGATCGAACGTGGTGCTAACCTCTTGCTAGGTCCATTCTGTTTTCACATCTCCCTGGTGGGGAAGAGCTATGGGCGCGTGTAGGCGTCTTGCTATGTCCTAGACAAGAACAATTGTTTTCCTCGGCTACCCAACAGGTTAATGTGACAGGTTTGCCCGATATGATTTGCAAAAGAGGTTGGCACTGGTTTGATTACTGCGTCATGTTATTTCTTCAATTAACAATCAAAGCAGCCAAGTGGGATGTTTCTTGGTTTGGGTTGCAAAATGAAAGTTTCTTACAACAGTTCCAGAGGTGAACGCCTCCCATCTCTGTAGGTCAACCAGGGTGATAACATAGCTCTCAGCTCACCCGCTTTTGTCGGGTGTCACCCGCCTTGCAAAGGGCTGACTCACCCGCCAAGCCACCTGCACGCCCATTCATTCGAATGGGCGTCTCACCCGCCAAAAACAAAATCGGGTGATTTCACCCGCCTTTGCGAGACAAATGGTTGAGAGGTATGTGATAACCGTTGTCTTTGTCTTCGGGATAAAGATTTCACAGGGTTCCTGAACCATGGTTGTTTATGTACTTAGGTCTGGGCCGTCCTCAGCCAGTGATCTGAGGACTTGGGGGAGCTTGCAGGTCCCTTCCAGCAACGCCAGGCAATGGGCAGTTTTCTCCAGAAACACATCCCTCCTTTGGGGTACTAGAAAAGTGCTCGATGGGATCTCCACCATGGAACCACGTCCCTGTCCTAGGGAGCTGGTCCATGGGGTACTTCCTAGCTGTTCATCTCTATGGTAAGCTCCCTGACCCCGGTGAGTTTGCACTGCCCTGTACCTCCTTGACCCCTTGACTAAGAAATTCCGGTGGTTGGTCATTTTTTCGAAAAAATTATGTCGAATGACAATTTTTTCCCAAAAATAATGTCAAATTCCGTTTTTTTAAATTATATATTTATTTTGGGGTTCGGGATTAAAAAAAAATGGGTAAAAAAAAGGGGGTGTGGGGGGAACCCCCCCATTTCGAAACAAGAATGCATTAAAAAAAAAATCGAAATTTTTTTTTTTCGACATTTGTTTTTCGAAAAAATTACTTTCGACATTATTGGTTTCTACATTATGACTATAAACCGAAATTCCCTGAGTGGATCTGAACCACTAGAACCTGCCTGGACTGACCTATCATGGATACTTGTGAATCTTACTTATTCTCGGGCCCACAAGCAATATACCCTGTCTAGTTCCTTTCTCTAGTTTTCTCTGATGGTTCACCTTCTCTAATCACCCATGCTCTTTCATCTCTTGATGACACCTTCTGCTTTCTGCTACCTCCTCCACTTTCCAACAACCCTCCTTTCTGTGATGGTGCCGTTCTCCTATTCCAACCTACCTAAAACTCCCATGCCTCTCCTTCTTCTGAAGATGCTTACCTCGAGCTCATATCTCGCAACCTCCAGCTCTTGCCCTGCTCTCCACTCAATAGGCCCCCTCTTGTCAATCTTCACTAACCCCATTCCTCCAACTCCTACTCAAGCACCCCATATTGCTAGACTGAGCTGGCTGAATAGCATAGCAGGGTCTTTTCTCCCCTAGGGTGGAATGTATTGTAATGAGGGACACATGGCACTGAGAGCTGTGCTTACATGTAATTTAGTCACAAAAAGACCTACCACATCTTGGTTCTCACAAGGGCTATGGACATGCCCGTAGGTTCCCTTCTTTCCCTTAGGAGTCCCACTGTCAGCGCATGTGTGGGTCTGAGTCCCTCTGCTCTGTCACCACATGACTCTGTTACTGGGAGACTTCTCTGTAAGCAGAGGGGGAAGTTTCTCATAAGTGATTCTCCTTTGTTGCTGAGGTTGTGTAAGTTTATCACACCCATGGCACTAGGATAATGTTGTCTGTTTATTCTGTTCTGCACATGCACCCTCCCAGCGGGACTTTGAAATCGTGGGACTTCTGCAGTCTCCACACATGAGATATTTAAGGAATTGAGTCCCCAGTGGACTGCTGCACATAAACAAATGATGATTCCTCACTTAACTATGACTGTAAGTGGAGACACCACTGGTTCTATTTCAGGAAATTCTTCCCCCTGGCGTCAGAGATGGTTGGCTCTCTGGGAGCCTTACCTTTGGGCAATGATTTCCTTTAGTGACCTTGACCAATCCATGCTCCTTGTCTGGATAATTGGCAAGGAGCGCGGAAAGGCAGGAAGAGGAGATGCCCTTATGACAAACCTTCTCAGGGCCTTGACCACCAATAGGGTTGAGGAGGGGGTTGACCTGCTTGTGACTGTCCACTACCTTCCTGCAGAGATCGAGTGGGGATGGTCTATGGATATACCTTCTCCAGGACCAGCATCCACTAGCTCAGGGTGGGACCCATGCTCATTGACCACCCCTTCTGGATCTTCCAGGTAGCGGCCTGTGCCAAAGTAAGGATTTTGCATAATCCAAGCACACAAGGGTGGTCAAACATGAAGGATTTCTGAATGCAGCGAACAATGGACAGAAACATCAGCAATTAACCATTCCTATCATGCAAAAGAGAAACAAGGAGAACAAATAGGGCACTAGGACAACCTTCCCAGAGATGTGCTCTAAGCAGCCTTCAAATTATGTTTTCCCTAAAACGAAGGGATGATTTCTGACACAACGGTTATATTTAACTTGCAGTTTCCCTAATATAATTCTTGGAGTCTCTGATTTGTAAATCAAAAAGAAAAAGCTCCTGGGCCCCGCAGCCTGTAGTAAGCTTATGATGGATGGCTTGATTGACAGGCTAAGGCAATGCTGGATGGCTTACCACTGTATCCAACGATGCATGTGGCAGTCTGAAACTTTAGTTCCAATTGTAGTTTCCAACTATACGTTGCTTTTAATATGCATCACTTCCAGGGGTCGGGAAACGGACAGCTCTTCTAAGTTGGCAACCTGCCATCTGTTGACTCAGCAGCAGCAACAGTCTGGCCCACAGAGCATCCCTCTCTCACCAGAATGATGCAGTCATGGATGATTTGCCAATCTTCTGTGAATAGTTGTGATCAGGGCCAATCACGATTCATTCCCCTAGTAGAGCAGGAATACATGGTAAGATTTGCTGTCCCGGTTGTGGGGCTACAGGTTTCCCACTACACCACGGAAACCATTTTCCATCAGGAAAGCAGCTGCATCCTAGCTCTGCCGCGGTTCCCATGGAAACTCAGAAGCATGTGAGCTGCAGAACGTTCCTGATCTATAGCACACGTAGTAATGGAAGACAAAGGCGGAACGCTCAGAGGAAGGACATGGGCAACAGTGTGAGACACTAAGCAGAAACGTAGCTGCTAGGCTCATACACATAGCTGTCCTACCCCTAAGAGCTTTCCTTTCCCACTCGTTTCCAATGTTCACTTACCCTCCTAGCATCCACTAAAACGGTCTTTTGCATGGAAGTCCACTGAAAAGATAAACATGGAGCATATATAGCAGCACTGTAGTTAAGGTTACTCAAGCTTTATATAGGAAAATACACAAATGCCTCTCTCTGTAACCTTTTGTTCCCATCCATGAAGGTTTACCAAATCTGGCAGGCCACTCATCTGGGTTAATCCAAACATTCATGCCAAATCTGTCGAGGTTTCATCAACATTTTCATTCTGACAAAATGTATGAAAAACGGTTTTCTGCATGGCTGGAAAATAACCTATTTTGCCGGGGATAGCTCCTCATTTTCCACTTCATAGTTTGAGATTTTTGGCGCACACCTCCCTACTGGGCTGAAGTAGTGCATTCTGCAGACATTTCAAAAACTGTATCAATCAAATTCGTGATATTTACTTTTTAAGGCCATGCAATTGTATATTGATACACAACCGTGCAGTCATGCACAGTGGGATCGGAGGGGCAAAAACAAAATGAAAAATATAATGCAAAATGAAAAATATTCTGCAAAACGCATTAGATGATCTGCCACACCAAATGCACACAAAATGCAAACTGCACAATGAAATGAAAAATGTTCTGCAATATGCCCAATCATCCACAGCCCCAATGCTTGCCCAACCCTATTCAGTCATGCACACTAAACAAAATGAAAAGCACCTTTGAAATGAAAAATGATCCACAAAACACACACACATCCGCTGTTCCTAGTACAACACACACTTAAAGGCAGTAGAGTCAGAGGGACTAAATAAAATGAAAACTGTACATTGAAAGGAAATATTATTTGCAAAACACACATGATCTTCCACACCACAAATGCAGTGGGGCTGCCAGACATGCATAGTAGGGGTGGGGAAACAATTTATAGAAAAAGAGTTCCCTTATTAAAAATAGCACAATTTAAAGAACTCGCACATGCATTGCCATAGTTGTGAAATAAATGTATTAATTTATTATATTGAACAGAGAAGAAAGATATCCAAAGAAAAATTCAAAACATTACGCCAGGCATTAAAAATGCTACGTAGATCAGTAAGTAAAGCTTCTTACTAACAGGTGGAGATGTTGTTGAACATATAGAAATACAACAAAGTATTACTTCAGGAAAATTACAAAAAGGAAGAGAGTCATTCTTAAAATCATGGAGTAAGAACTAAATTACATTACACCGACAAATAAGTGTAAGTTGATATTTAAAAATAAATAAGCAAATGAACAAAACATCAGTGAAAGAAAAAATTGTGTATATTCAATTATGAATGGTTTGTCGATTCAAGCCACTTGAGTTTCGGCTAACTCAGTCATTAAAGTCGGAAAGTCCAGCCTTCATCAGGACGGGTGAGAGCAACACAATTGAGCCTTTAGAAGAAGTTGTGAGGGGAAGTCTCTGTAGTGGGAATTCAAAATTAATTTTCTAAGTAGAGTAATAGAAAAATGTAACAGTGCCTGTTTAGTGGACAATGCATTGTTGGCATATTGCTGTGAAACGAATCAAATCATTCTTGGGTGGGCGAGCCTAATTTATGGAGTAATTGTTTTCAGATCAGCACTGCCTGTGTGGGTCTCAATCTGTGTGTAAAAGCAATGATGGATCATATGTCAAAATCCAGGGTCACAGATGGAGCGCTTTGAGGTAATGATCAGAGTGAAGCACCAGCCGGTGAAAAAAAACAAAATGAAAAATATACTGCATATTGAAAAATATTCCCCAAAGCACACAAAAACACCCACAGCCTCCGCTATACGCATACACACATACACCCGTATTCAGTCATGCACACCAGAACAAAGCAACACGTTCACAAGGACCACGCAAGCTCGAAATGTTGCTACATGAGGACTATATTGTACAACAAACAAAACCAACCGCAACAGAATATACCCACACCATGGAAGCAACAATATTCATAAAAACGTCACACAATCAGAAAAGGCAAGCATTAACACGATGAGCAAACACTGACTTGCACCGTCAGGCCCTTACCAAACATGTGTGATGCCACAGTGATGGCACACTCCTAACCTCTCAGCAATGCAAAAGACACAGAACGATTAAAAACATTCCCACAGAAACAGGCCAAAAAAAATGCCTCACACTTTCGCTCTCACACACTTTCATAACAATCCAACCAACTATCCAATCAGAAGCAAATCTTTCAAAATACATGGCAATACAAACGCTCATGATTGGTCAAGCCTTGGACACAACATAAACCACACAAACCGAAACCCTCCCTCTTTCTGTGGCAAACCACAACCAGAAAACATGAATCTCTCTGCTAACGCTGTTCCGCATTTCAGAAAACATGGGCTCCAAGTAAAGACTCCCACCAGCTTAAGTCCATTAAAATATATTTTAAAAAAATGAAAACCGACATTGGGATCTAAAATTAAAACAACGGTGGTTATCTGGCTTTAAATTCCAGTTATAGCACAATAAAACTGTAAAACAGAAACATCTTTATGATCGCACTAACTTTACATAAATATTGTAATATGAATAAGTGGAAGCAACACGCAATGAATGTTTATGTGTTATGTGTCATGCAGACAAACTGTAATTACAAACTTGACAACCTCCACCTGTAAATAAGTTCCCGTAGTGGTGAATAAAAAACAGTAATATAGAAATGATGCTTACTTGTTGCAAAGGAATTAGAAACATTACGCCTGGAATGATTGTTTTAACTACAGTAGTTGCATACAAAACAATTCGGATTGGTGGACCGAGACTAAGAAGATGAGGTTAAAAGAAACGACCAAACCCAAAAACGAACGCTCCCATACAGTAAGACCCATTTATATGGTGACATACTCTTTTGTATAACTTCCACTCCTACACTGAGTGAACACTGTTGTGTCGCAGTCACGACAGGGTTAAGCCTGTGGAGAATGTTGCAAAGGAGACATGTCATGCTCACGGCTGCCTGTGAGCGCCGTTAGCTTAGCGCATGCGCATTGGGGTTTAAGCGCACCCATGTGGCAGTCGGAGGAAGATTCAATACCCTGTGTGATCATTTCTCCAGGTAGCACAGTACTGTGCTACACACCCACATACCACAAATACATGTAATGTGGAAATCGTCATACAAAATTGACAGCAAATCAACTTACACTTGTTAATTCAGAAAGGTAGGAACGTAAACATATACACACATGCAAGTGAAAAATTACATACATCTTCCTCTTAAAAAAATAGGTCAACATCAAGACTAGGACACCAAGGCTTTGTTTTAAGGGTTTATTTTTCGCCAAGTTCACCTAATCGTTCCCTAAACCTACAAACTACAACCCTAGTCTATGCACGAAAGACAAAAGGGTGCTCGTCAGGATGTCGGTAAATTAAATTAAGTGTTTGGTCCAGAATCCTATGCTAACCTAACCACTTTCCCTATCTACAAATAAAACAACCCATTAACAACACAAGACTTGGTGGAGCTATGAATTGGAAGGGATGGTTGCTGTCTTCTAACTCCAGCCCTGTCCCTTTTTTGTAAAGGATGTTGTCTACAGTTCAAGTGCAATATCGACAGTTATTGGTGTATTGGAGTGCTATCAAGGTGTTCCAGCCCAGGCCTCTCTCAGTCTCTTCCCACTCTGGGATTCTTTCAGTTTTTCTTCCTTGCCACTCCATGGTTCTCTCAGAGCTCCCCACTCTGGGGCGCTTATCTTTTGTAATCCCCAATCTGGGGTGTTCTCAGCCTCTAGCCACTTGTCTCCCTGTGTATTCCCGAATCTGAGGTGTTCTTAATCTCTATGGGGCTTTTCCTCATCTCTGCTCTGGGGCATGCTTCCTATTTTACCTCTCTGGGTTCTTTTCACTCCTTCTCACCCCTCTGGCTTTCTCCCAGTTTCTCTCGACTCTGGGCCTTTTTCCTTGTTCCTCCCCACTCTGGGGCTCTCTTCATCTTCTTCTGTTCTGGGCTTTTCCTCTTACTTATTCTCCACTCCAGTATTTCCTCACCCTCTTGCTACTCCGGGGTTCTTCCATTCCCCCCCCCTCACCCGGGGTGTTCTTTGTCTTTCCCCAGTCTGGGCTTCACTCTTTCTTCCCCTCTTGTTTTCCTGCCTCTCTCTCCACTGGAGCCACTGTGTACCTGAGTGTCTCAAGCTATGTTCCTCGGGAGAGCCGGTGTGTCTTGCCAGTTCACCGGTCATCAGGGAACTGTTTATGCATCACTTATGCCCCTTGTGTGGTCCTACCAACACTCTCTCTTGTTCTTTGAGCTCAGTTGGGTCAGAGTCGGTTATGTGGCCTCTCCGCTGGGCTCCGTCCCGTCCTACTGAGACTCTCTCTCATTCACTCAGGTTGGTTGGGGTGAAGAAGCTTATGCAGCTTCTCTACTGGTTTCTGCGCCGACCTACCGAGACTCTCTCCCATTCTTGCAGCTCATTTGGAGCAGAGTCACTTATGCCGCTTCCCTGCTGGGCTCTGTGCAGTTCTTCTGGGTCTCTTTCTTGCAGCTCGGTCAGTGAGGGTCATTTATGTGACTTCTCTGCTGGGCTCCGTAAAGACCTTCCAAGACACTTTCTTGTTGCCTCGACTCAATCAGTGTGGAGTCGCTTATGCAGCTTCACAGCTCGGGAAGGATGGTAGGTTCCTCTTCCCTTTTTGCTTCGGTGATACGTATCTCATCGGCCTCTCCAAACTCTATGTTATCTCTCTCAGTTTCCTTTGGTTCAATTTCTTCCTCAAAATGGGGAAATAGAGACTTCTCAAGAAATCCCTGTGTAATTTTGACCCCAGGGCATATTTCAAACAGGGTTTCGGCGTGGTTCTGCAGGACAACCTTTATGTCTCCCCAAAATTCTGGATCTATAATGCCTGCCAGGACATCTAGAACAAACTTCTAGGCCAGGCCAGATTTTGGGGCCAATCTTATATAACAACCCGCAGGGGGTATTTGAACTAAGTCTGTGGGAATCATCCCTCTTTTCCCGGGAGGGATAGTGGCTTCTCTGCTGTTACATATGTGAAAGCATATGGATTATTTTGTGGCGGTAGAGGGGTCTGAGGCTCTGTGACTAAGCTTCTGAATTTTAGGGTACCCCAATTTGTCTCAATTGAGTCATATCCCACTGCTGACACCATATCTAAGGGATGCATGGTATCACAAGTATGACACTGACACTAAAGGTGCAATTTGTAAAACCTTTATTCAATTTTCGACGTTTGGAAAAACTCCTGCTTTGCCCTATAGCTAGGATGGAAGTAGTTTCTACCATCAAATAATAAATAAAACAGTGCTAGTTGAGTCTGTCAAATCAAAATGGCCTACACTAACAAAGCTTAATGCCTGCCCTATCGCTTGTACAAAAAGTGTGTAAGGGAGAATATGTATGCAAAGTAAAATCAGTGTTAGAATATAAAGAATAAATGTGGCTGAGTCAGCTCTCCTCCCCACGTTGGACAGCACAGAGTAAGGCAGTCCCCCTAGACACGATGACACACTCTGGCTCAGGTTCTCAGAACAAGGCAGTTCAAACACATGGATCAAGGCCTGCTTGGCCTTCCACGTTAAAGTCTCTCTATCCAGCTTTAAAAAATAAAGTTAATGCCGGTCTCCCTCAGTCGGGCTCGGACCTTTCAAAGCACAACTTTCACCTAGGTCTCCCTCTGTCGGGCTCAACCCTTTCAAACACAACACTTGCAGGAGTTTCCTTCCGCTAACCTATCACACTTCCGGTCAGGCTCAGACCTTTTCCTGATGTCGAACACTTTCGAATGTGAGTGGCTTTTACTATAGACCTCCGCAGGACCACTTCTACTAGTTCGATGTCACAAGCACAAATGTTCAACGTTCACCTTTTTACTCCCCCTTTTTTCCCAGGGTTTATTTTGATCACTTTGCTTTTTATAGTTCATTCACTTTATCGCTTCATAACAAAACCATTTCACCTTTCACAGAGACTTTCGAGTGGGCTACTTCCTTTTGCTGGACCACTCTGCTACTAAGTATGGCTGGTTTCACAGCTATAAGTAATTCAAAGTTCAACACAGGTCTGCCTTCCTTCGCATCTCATCCACACACATGTAGCCTTCAATTGTGCGATACAATGTTGCAACTTCAATCTTTCCTTAACACACACCGGTCTTTCACACTTGCCAAATCACTGGCTGTGTGCATTTCTTTCTTGTCTTTGCAGTTTTTAATTTACAAGTCAAGGTTAACACCACAGGCTGGGCCCCGCAAACCACCCTGATTCACAGAGCGGTGCAAAGTGTAAGTGTAAAATTTCCTGAATCAGGCCCTGTATGTGCGCATTTAATTTGGAATTATATTTCCTTCATACTGAGTATGCAGAGTCTGCAGTGTGGGAAGTTGTACATTTGATGGTATTCACAAATTTAGTGATTGCGTAGGTTACACCTGACCCTTGACATCACAATTCACAATGTGATATTTGCTGCATGACAGAAACCATTGCATTTCATGCAGGATAACATCTGCAAATTACAGGTTACAGGACAGAATCACTGCAATACTGAAAGGTGATCCTAAATTCAGGACTGAAACAAGTGCACCACATACCGGAAACCACCAAGCAAATACTTAAAGAGAATCTCCAGTGCAGGGCTCACACAGAACAGAGAAGACCCCAGTAATGCAATGCAAACCGTCTACTCATTCCTAAATAGATAATTGTCTGAGGATATCTGTGCATTGGGAAGTGAGAATTGTGAGGGGTCAGAAATGTGAGGTGGACAACTTGGTAAATGTTTTTCATAAGATGCTATTTTATTAACTCAAAAGGTTTGACAAATGCCTCACTAACCCTATCCTGAAGAGGATTTCCCTGTCTATCAAAATAAATTAAAGGAAACACTCTAACAAAAGGAATCTATTCCTCACACTTATACATACATCAAACTCATAAAGGGAATATATGGCAATTCAAAGATAACAGAAATAACAGTTATATCCAGCATAAACCCGATAACTGTATATCCTTGTCACCTGGGTTAGTTTTACTTTCCCAGATTCAAAGCAGGATTTTTAATCACAAGTTCAAAAATAGGAAATTTCCGTTTTGTAACCGTGCTCTGCTTATAAAGTTCACCGGGCTCCAAAAGTGTTCCACTTGGACTTTAACCAATAGTTCAATTAGTCGAGAAGTCTTTCAGGCCGATTCATGGAATGAATGTGCGCTGAAAAAACGACGCATGCGTGCAAAAACGTGCGATTCGCAGTGAAATAGCGAAAATCGCAGTGCAAGTGCGATTATCGCATAGAAAACAGCGCACATCTATTCATGGAAGTCCGTGCACGCGCAAAATGTGGGATGTGTGCTGAAAAAGTGCACGGCGCACGCTGGCGCACGCTGGCGCACAGGTCATCGAAGGCCGTGCGACAAGGCCACAGCGAATTCACACATAGCGCGGCGCACATAACAAAAGTAGGCGTGACACAGGGCATTACACGCAGAATGGGGAACAACTCGTGAAAATGTGGGCGTCACGTGGGAAGTACAGGAGGCAAGTGCGCGGAACGCCCACACGCTCGCCTACAACACGTATTCATGGAATGGAATAGGGAAAAACAGCGCACGGCCAAAGACGCGCACAGGCCCATACATGTCCGCCACACGAAAGCAGGCGGTAGCGTCCCTGTGCAGGAAAAAAATGTGCGCCAAAGTACTACACGCGATTGTGCTGGGTGCGTGCATTTCAGGGGTGCGCAAGAAGTTCCACACGCGATTGGGCCTGGGGGAGCGTGTGTGTGTATTTCAGAGGTGCGCGAGAAGGTCCACACCCGATCGGGCCTGGGGGAGCATGTGCGTGTATTTCAGAGGTGCGCGTGAAGTATTACACGCGAATGGCCTGGGTGCGTGTATTTCAGGGGTGCGCGAGAAGTCCCACACGCGATTGGCCTGGGCGCGTGTATTTCAGAGGTGCGCGAGAAGTTTCACACGCGAATGGCCTGTGCACGTGTATTTCAGGGGTGGCGAGAAGTTCCACACGCGATCGGGCCGGGGGGAGCGTGTGCATGTATTTCAGAGGTGCGCAAGAAGTTTCACACGCGATAGGCCTGGGCGCGTGTATTTCAGGGGTGTGCGAGAAGTTCCACACGCGATTGGCCTGGGCGCGTGTATTTCAGAGGTGCGCGAGAAGTTCTACACGCGATTGTGCTGGGTGCGTGGATTTCAGGGGTGCGCGAGAAGTTCCACACGCGATTGGCCTGGGTGCGTCTATTTCAGGGGTGCGCAAGAAGTTCCACACGCGATTGGCCTGGGCGCGTGTATTTCAGAGGTGCACAAGAAGTTCTACACGCGATTGTGCTGGGTGCGTGGATTTCAGGGGTGCGCGAGAAGTTCCACACGCAATTGGCCTGGGCGTGTGTATTTCAGAGGTGCGCGAGAAGTTTCACACGCGATTGGCCTGGGCGCGTGTATTTCAGGGGTGCGCGAGAAGTTCCACACGCGATTGGCCTGGGCGCGTGTATTCCAGAGGTGCGCGAGAAGTTTCACACACGATCGGGCCTATGGAGCTTGTGCGTGTATTTCAGAGGTGCGCGAGAAGTTTCACACGCGATTGTGCTGGGCGCGTGTATTTCAGGGGTGCACGAGAAGTTTCACATGCGATCGGGCCTGGGGGAGCGGGGTACGTGTATTTCAGGGGCTCGCGGGTGGTTTTACATGCGATCGGGCCTGGGGGAGCGGGGTACGTGTATTTCAGGGGCTCGCGGGTGGTTTTACACGCGATCGGGCCTGGGGGAGCGGGGTACGTGTATTTCAGGGGCTCGCGGGTGGTTTTACACGCGATTGGGCCTGGGGGAGCAGGGTACCACTCACCGTCTGCCTTGCGTGTAGAAGAACGCGTAGCCAACACCCACCCGCTGTGAAGTAATAGCTTGTGAACCCCAACGCCTGCAAAACACACGCACCGCACCCCACGAAAAGCAACGCCCGTGCGCGATATGTCACAGACGCGCATAAGCGCTAAGGGCCTTTGGTCCAATGGAATCGCGTATGCGTGCTGACACGCTTACGCGCTAAGGGCCTCTCCTCGAATTACACGCTGACGTGCAGAATTTTCACGTGCCAAATCACTCCGTATCAAGCTGGCCACGCTTAAGCACACGGAAGACCACACTCCTGCCCAAAAGGCCGAATTACTGCCCCCCAGAGCCCCGAGCAGCCTCCCACGAGCCATCTGCTGCTGCCTGCCTGCCTGCCTGCCTGCCTGCTGCCACCGTGCCCTGCCATTTGGTGCCTGCACATCAGCCATCTGCAGGGGTCCAGTTGCTGTGTCCACCCCTGCTGGAATAGAACACTCCCGACTGGGATACCATCGCTCCACAGCCCAGCCCCAGGACCCAGTTGCCCACCCACGCCTGCCTCGGGGGTCGCCATGTCGGGGCAAACACCATCCGAGACCACTGGCGACCCCCAGCCAGAGGGGCAGAGGGCCACCAGCTTCAGTCAGAAGGAAGTTGGTGTCCTGGTGGAGCTTTTCCTGGGGCATTATGATGCCCTCTTCGGATCAACATGCACCGACAAGGAAGGACGGGACAGGATCTGGGACGACTTTGTGGTTGCCATCAACACGGAGGGGGTGGCAACCCGCAACATCAAGCAAGTCAAGAAGCGCTGGGAGGACTTGAGGTCCAGGACCCTCATAAAGGCCCGGCGCCTCGTGGAGGGGGGCCGGGGCAGCATGAGTACCATCCAGCTGAGGGTCCTGGAACACATACGCCCAGCGCTCCATGCCCAGATCCTTGAGAGGCAGACCCATCTGGAGTCGAGCGGTAAGTGGCCAAGCATTGCTGTGTGAGACAGGGCATGTTGCAGTGTGCTGGTTGTCTGATACTTGCCTGTATGTGTGACATAGGCCATGTACACGTGTGTGTGTGCAGGGACATCATGGTCATGCATTTTAGACCAGTAATGTGTGAAGCACACGGTTGGTATATGTGTTTAAATGCAACATGGGGAGCCCTATGCGGAATGGACACATGAGAGCATGCCAGTCTCTGTTCCTGGACATGGGTGGGGGTGAGGGATGGGTGCTGATGCCATGTACATGAATGGTGTCCATGTCTGTGTTTCTGACCTGCGTGTCTGTGACTTGTGAATGCCATGGATGCATGACACATGTCTGTGACAATGTTCAGAATCACTGATGCAGCCTAGTTATCCTTGCATCCACTGTGTCTGGGCTGTATGAGTCCAGATGGATGAAAGTACGTTGAAGTGTGTGCATGTGATAGGCACGACCCATGATGCATGTGAGTCCAAAAACAACATTGTATGCTTCAAGAGTCCCTTGGACATGTTTGATTATGTCCATAGCATGCGCCATGCCTGTTACTGCATGTTTTTTGCCTGTACTGACCCATGTGTTGTGGAGGGACATGATGGAAGTGATCTTTGACAGTGCCACTCATCTGCTATTGCTTCCTGTCTAGGGGACCATAGTACAGTACCCTGATGCTTGTGTTCTATGTCTCCCTCTACACAGCGCAAAGTGAAGAAGAGGGCGGAGAAGGCGCTGTGGAGCTAAGTGGCGGGGATGCCCCCACGGCTGCAGCGGAAGGGGTGGGTGAGCCCCCACAGGGGCTTGCAACGGCGGAAGATGGTGTGGAGCCATTCAGGTTGGTGGTTTCCACAGAGGAGGAGGAGGCCGCTACTGAGCCGCACATGGGGCCTGGTGGGGGCATCCCTGCTGGTGCAAGTGGTGCAGTCCAGGGGCAGGGGCAGGAGGCAGCACAGGTCGCCGTGGAGGTGCCTGTGCATGTCACTGTCCCTGACACTGTGACTGCACCACCATGCACCAGCATGGATGCCCCATCCCAGGCCCGTCCGCAGGTAGGGGAGATGTCCATGTCATCTGACTCCCCTCCACCTGCGGACGAGGGGACCCCTGGCCGTATGGAGAAGGTCCTGATTGGTGTCTCGTTGAGCACGGCTGTCATTCGTGATGAGGTGCGTGCTTCCCGGAGGGAGTACGCACGTCATCACAAAGAGCACCGTGCCAACATGGCCCAGTTGGGAGCGGTCAACGTCGGGGGTCTCGTACATGTGTCGGGCACTCTGGCGACCCTCTCCTCCTCTGTGGAGGCTATGCGCCAGTCGTACTCCATGCCGTCTTCCGGCCCAGATGCCACCAGGGCCCCCTGTGGACCTGCCCCGACCAATGCAGCCACCTCGGTGGGGATCCCATCCCTGCCACAGTCGGGAGTCGGAGGTCCAGCAGGGGTGGACACACCAGCAACTGGACCCCAGCAGATGGAGGATATGACGGCATCATCGGGCAGGGCACGTGCACGACGGCGTCGGTGGATTCCATCAGCCTGGATGCCTTCGTGCTGGCGCAGGCAGTTGCGTCGGAGGCAGCGGCAGGCTCGACGTGGGAGGCATCATGGCTCGGGGCCATCAACATCAGGGGTGCAGGCATCGGCCGGAGGGCAGGAGAACCCTGGAATGGGAGTGGCTTCCATGTGGGAGCGGTTGGGCCAGCAGATAGGTGTGGAGCAGCAGCGGGCCGAGGAGCAACGGCTCACAATGGTCAGGGCAGAGGACTCCATGCGGAGGGCGCTGAGGCGGGCTGAGTGCCTCGAGGGTCTTCGCAGGGAGTTGGAGCTGGACACTGCATTATCCCTGCGAGACCTCGGGCCAGGGAACATGCTCGCCTCCAAGCCATTGAACAGGAGTTCGATGATGCCTTGGCCCATGTCAACAACCAGTGAGCCGTCGGACTAGCCCGCTGCCCTTGTAAATAGTTATGTAGTTAGTGTTAGGTTTCCTTTGCTTTTTTATTTATTTTGGACCTTTTGGACAATGGACCGCATTTTTGTATATAGTTTTTTTATTAGGTAGTATTTTTATATAGGTTTCATTTCTTCAGTTGGGATCATGGACCCTGGATTGTTTATCTGTTTATAGTCGACTGTTGGATTTTAGGTTTTTTTTTGGATTTACCCATGGAGCAATGGTTTTCGGTTTTGTTTTTACCTTGGATTTACTTTCTTGAACTGTGACTTTGGACACCTTTCCTTTGGATTATGATTTGTGGTTTTTCATTATTTTACGGACATGCTGCTTTTGGTTTTTGATTCCCATTGTCATTTGTTTATTTTTAATTCCATTTATGCTGTTTTTAATACATTTTTTTCATCAAACTTCAATGTGTAGTATCATCTCATTGGTATCATGCATATCATGATATGGGTTTTGAGATTCACTGACACCCATTGAGTGTATGTGAGGGACATGTGTTCATTTCCAAACTTGCAATTGGGGTTCTATCATGTCATTGCCATTTCTAAGTGGGTGGATGCAATACTCGGGTGGGTGTTTGGCATTTGGAGGCTGACCATAAGGGCCAGGGATCTAGATTGTGATGACATGTTGGCTGGGGGACATGTGTGGGGGCCTGCTGGCAGGTGCCCCCCAATGCTGGGGGTTGAGGGTGCAGGGGGACATGAGTGTGACATGAGTGGGGGCCTGCTGGCAGGTGCCCCGCAATGCTGGGGGGTGGGGGTGCAAGGGGACATGAGTTGGTGATCATTAGTGCAAGGAGACATGTACCTTTGCTAGGGGGCATGCCCATGTTGGGTGGGCTGCCTGCGGGACATGACCAGGGATGCAGGGTAGTCCCCTGTGGTGTGGGCTGCCTGCAGGGGCCGTGGAGGATGTACAGGGAACACCTGGGAGGACCTCACTGCCAAATCACATGTAGGACTCCCCGGCACCCCTGAAATACACGTACCCTGCTGAAATCGCATGTGAAACTTCTCGCGCACCCCTGAAATACACGTACCCTGCTGAAATCGCGTGTGGAACTTCACGCGCACCCCTGAAATACACGCGCCCAGCCCAATCGCGTGTGGAACTTCTCGCGCACCCCTGAAATACACGCGCCCAGGCCAATCGCGTGTGGAACTTCTCGCGCACCCCTGAAATACACGCACCCAGCCCGTTCGCGTGTGAAACTTCTCGTGCACCTCTGAAATACATGCACACGCTCTCCAAGGCCAGATCGCGTGTGGAACTTCACCCGCACCCCTGAAATACACGCGCCCAGCCCAATCGCGTGTGGAACTTCTCGCACACCCCTGAAATACACGCGCCCAGGCCAATCGCATGTGGAACTTCTCGCGCACCCCTGAAATACACGCGCCCAGGCCAATCGCTTGTGGAACTTCTCGCGCACCCCTGAAATACACGCACCCAGCCCGTTCGCGTGTGAAACTTCTCGCGCACCTCTGAAATACACGCACACGCTCTCCCAGGCCAATCGCGTGTGGAACTTCTCGCGCACCCCTGAAATACACGCGCCCAGGCCAATCGCGTGTGGAACTTCTCGCACACCCCTGAAATACACGCACCTAGCCCATTCGCGTGTGAAACTTCTCACGCACCCCTGAAATACACGCACACGCTCCCCTAGGCCCGATCGCGTGTGAAACTTCTCACGCACGCGTGTTCCCGAAACCCGTAATACACGTTCCCCGCTTTGCGTTTGCTGTTTGCCAATCCGGGAAACTGGTCCAGGGTTGGCGCAGCCCTTTGCGATGGTTTTGCGATCTTGATGGCTTTTCCTTGCGCGAGGGCGTTCTTGGGGGCGTAACTGGCGCTGCTGCAGGGTCGCTGCGCCACTCTGCGCCAAGTCTGCTTTTGGAGGCGAGAATCCATGAATACGCTGTGCGCGGAAATTGATTTTATCGCACGTGGCTCACTTTTGTGAGAATTTCCATGAATTACCCTGATAGTCTTTCCACTTCTAGCAAAGGCTCAACACAAATATTTCTACAATTCGTCTGTATCAACAACACATTTTTATCAGGATGATTCCACAACAATTCATGAAACACTTTAGCAACTTTGCCACTTCTTCTTCTTCACAAATCCTTCAACTACAATGCAGTACTTCAATGATTTCTTCCTGGTCCACTAACCTGCCAAGACTACCACCACACGGTCCATATCCTGGTATACTCGCCTTCCAGGACAAAAGCACCTAATACTACTACAGGTACTCTGTGGTAAGGTCTACTTCAAATCTTGAAGACAGTCTTTAACTTTCAATCACATCAACATTCACAACTTCTTTTGGGAAAACATATTACATCTTGATGCTGTTTGTTCCACTCTTGTTTTTGCCACAGGAAATGCAGGTTATGCTCCTCTCCTTCTGAACACCTTTTACCAGGAGGGCCTCTCTCCTGGTTTCCTATTTTCACATCAACAAACTGCTGATAGTGTTTCTTTCTTAAACTTGCTTCTGTGTGGCTTAGGCAATGCTGTTTGCCATCTTGCTTAAATATTGCCTCTTCCTTACTCTGGCAACAACAGTTACAATCTGCCTGCAACAATGTTCTCTTGTCATTCAGACAACATGATTTATAAACTCTGAAAGTATTGCCCCCTCTTTACTTTGGCAATGCTGGCTATGATTAGCTTGTTTCTGTATTGCCCCATCATTACTTTGGCATTGAGGTTTGCAGTTAGCTGGCTATTGGCAATACTGATTATGATAAGCTTGCTTCTGTATTGCCCCTTCTTTATTTTGGCAAAGGTGCTGACTTTTAGAACAATTATTGCAATTTTTCTCTTCTTGCCACTTCACAAAGTTGCTATTCCACTAACATGCTTTCTTTATATTAGTTTAGTATTCAAAGTAACTGTTAGTGGTCAGCAGTCGCATATGGAGTGTACCGGGATTGCCCTTCACTGGTAAACTCACCGGCTTTTTGCACATGCGTCCGTGCGATCCTCTGCCATTGCTCGCTCTGCTTCTTCTGCCTTTGTCTGCATGGTAGGCTGCTTCTCGGTTCCTGCGGCCTGTTCCAAACAGGAAAGGGGCTTCCTTTGCTCTGTGTGTACACCAGTGCTCGCCTTCTACTGGGACATTGCATGCCAGCTGGAGAGCCTCTCTGTTCAGGGGGAAAGCTTACTGCAATGCTGCTTCCCGCAATTTAGGTTTATAACCTGCGAAACCTCTCAGGACCGATAACCGCTCCACAATTAGAGGCAGCACCAGCGGCTCCCTTCTTCTTCCAAATCAGTGTCAGCCGCAACTGCAATGGGTGGTCTCTGCAACCCCACCCTCTTGTTCATATGGCCTGCTCTTGAGGAGTCCTTATATATTCAAAAGTCCCATTCAGTTGTGGGTCACTAGAACTACTAGACTGTATCTTGCGATTAAGTGGCTCTGACTCCCTTTTTTTCCTCGTCCCAGTACTTAAAGAATTGTGGGACTTAAAGTCCCCAATGTTCTGATTATTTCTTTCTTCTAATCCACAAACATTAACACTATTACATTTACTTTGTCTATTAAATGAATCATTAGGGAAGAGTATTAGAGGAGTTGATGTCTTGTTCAGATTTAAGGAATATTTATAACTATCAGACGTCATGATTCTAGCATTCTGATTTCCACATACATCATTTCTCTGGCAGCCACAAGAGTTTTCCCTACTCTCAAGGTGAACATCTTTGTGAAAGGAAGGCTGACTCAGACAACAAACATATTCTAGCATTGTAGAAATCTTTCTTTCTGCAGAAGGCAAATACCACATCTCTCCTTACGGAATCCTCTTGTTCCCTTCGGGTCCTAATCCTCCCAGGCCATCCACCCGACTAATACCACCTCCAGGGTTAGGATCAGGAAGCGTCTGCCTTCCTCTGACCACTTGGGAGGAGACTTTAGGCAGGGATTTTGTGAGGATTCTGCAGGATTCATCAGAGCATGTGCTCATCAAGCCTTACCGTGAGAGCCGGCTAAAATTGAAGGCTACAAATTGACGGTTCTTGGATCCCAATGGAGTAAGTGATGTCAGAGCCACCCTATAATCACATCCGAATCCCGAGTATGAATCAGTATATGTGGTTCAATGTAATATATGTTTTGCCAACACTGTTTGTTGTTTATAGGGAATGTGATGTGATCAATTTTAGGAAATTCTGTTTTTGATGTACTGGTGTGTGGATGAATTGCATAAGGTTTATTTTTAACTATATGTGCAATAAATAAATAATATGGTGTTCAATGGCCCAACTACATTCATGTTAGGTAAGTGTTCCGAAAAATTAAATGAGTATTAAGAACAGTGTACATTATGTACTTAGTGATTCAAGCAAAGACCTCTTTTATCACTTGCATATTTCTCAAATAAAATGTTTTGTGATGATTCTTATGTTCACAAACGGCTCTTTAATGTTATGCAATGAAGGCTGAAGCACTCACCTTTGTTATACGTCCCTTTCCCCTCTCTCATAAATGTATTTCAAAGAGTGCAAAATGAGTGTACCAGACTATCAGTCTTGGAAAATAACCTTCCATTAGAAAATCATCTATATATTTATTCTAGGTTTTGATCAGGCAATTGCAACATTTTTATTATGACTAAAATATATACTGGAAATGATCATCTGAAATGAACATTGTGGAATGTTCCAGGTTTATAGTGCTAGTGCAATTGGTTAATTTCATTTTTTGTTTTTTTTAATAACTGGTTTTGCACAAATAAAACACAGCCTCCTGCCCCAAGATAGCTTTTCTTTTTTCCACTGGTCGCACAGCTGTCATCAACAGCTGGGTTGGCTTTAGCAAACACGCACTTGACAATGCAACTCTCAGCCACATAGACAGTGACAGAGAGATAGAGTGAGACAGAGGGAGAGAAACTGAGAGAGAGCAGCGAGAGAGCGAGATAACACTAGATGGCTGCATGATACACCAGGTGCAGTTGGTGCAGCTCTAAAACGAAGACGTCTCACCAAAATCAATGGCACTGAAAAATAAAAAGCCACCCTCAATGCACCTTAAATGTGACACAATAGCACCACCATAAACCTGACCAATGACACTCACTGCATAACCGAAAAAGGTGCACCTTTCACAGCACAAGCCACCACCATAGCAATACCGAAAGGCGAACCTCACTGCAAGCCTGACAGAAGTTCACTTCAGACTGCGATCCATTCCTTCAGTAACTGCATGTGCTTCTCAAGCAGGCAGGACAACACCAGGGCACCTCACACAGGACATTAGCACTGCAACAATGAAAGGGTATTCTCACTGCAAGGTAGAAGCAAGTGTTCACTGCACAGAACATTACCACTGCAAGGTGACCTACAAAGCAATACTAAAAGAACTCCACTTGACTTAAGTCAGAGGGCCTCATCACAAGTTAGGAGCTAACCCCAGCAGTATTACCGCCAGGGCTATTAGCCCTATCGCCAAGCCCCCCCGGTGCTATTAGCGCCGTATTATGGGTTTGGTGTAACGGTAAGTCCCCATTCCCCATTGGGCCCATTCAGAAATGTTCAAGTCCCCATCGGGACCAATGGGAAATGTTCGCACTATTAATAGCGCTGAAAATCGGCAAAATCGCAGTGGATTTTCCCCCAGCTCGTAGCTGGGGGTAAATCCGCCAAGTACATGATTTGGCGGACCCTTAACTGCTGCGGTAATAACGTTACCACCACATTTAAGGGTTGCTGCCAAACTCGTGATGAGGCAGAGAATGTCATCACTGCACGTGATGTCCCGTGAAGGGTTCTAGCAGTGCGTATACTAAGGCATAGCTGCAGATTTACTCGTTTATTGCAGCTAATGTCCTATCCGGGCATTTGGTTCTAACATACTTTATTTCTAAAAATGAGTAGACTGCTGTTCTACCCTTTGGACATGAGTCTTGGGGATCTGCAGTTTTTACCACTTGTTAAAAAAGTAAATATTCCAAATATGGGCCAAAAAGACCCAGGCCATCAAAAGTTCATAATTTGACCCTTGTGTCCAGATGTATTCACAAATTGTAGAGGATATACGAGAAACTTGTTGAAGTGAAATGTCACATAATACACAGAGGTGAAAAAGCATTCTCCTCTTTTCAGCGGTTCATCCTTCAGATACAGTACCAGGATCGGCATTCTGTTTGTGGCCAGAAACCATGGCAACATTGGAACTGGGCCTAATGCTACTGTCACTTCTCCTAGAGCTGCAGGGGACATAGAAAAGGGACTTACAACTTTGAAATCTTGTCCTCAATAATGGAGGCATTTGCGTGAAATATTTGGGTCGTGTGCATGCCCAATAAATATAAATATCATTCTCTATGGGTGTCTGTGCAGTGGGGGCTGCTGCACATGTGCACATCTCCATACGCATACACATCCTTATCCCGAGACACTGTTCTAAAGTTCGCCCAATGGAGTGACAGATTTCGCAGCCATTTCATCCATACATCCAAATCCTGCGGCTGTCTGAATGTATATATGTGGCTAGTGGTAAACACTGCAAATCTCCATTGCAAATGCTTGCAAGACTCCTTACTTAAGATCCATACCACAAACCATTAACACATTACAGAGTCTTTCTGGACAGCTACAGCCCTATTCCCCTGCTTAGCCTCCCCTTTTCTCCCTTCCATAGACACCTCCAGGAACATAGGGGAGGGGAGATCAGTGAGGCCTCTCCCACAAAGGCAGAGCCATTGGGAGTGGAAGATATAGGAAGAGTAAATGAGAGAGAGTAGGGCAATAGATCAGCATATGGAATGCCAGATACAGCTATTTTAAAACAAATGTAAAATGTACATAGTGCTTTGGCAAGAGTAATGTGCATGAGTTAAGTGAATGGTATCCAGTAAAAACGTTGCCAGCAAAAATGTAGTCAGTGAAAAAGTTGCAGTGAAAATACCTCAGCAGTGAAAAAGGTGCCAAACAAAAAGTAGTCAAAAAATGCATCGGAAAAGTAGCCAGACATGTAGAGCTGCCAGGTTAATTGTGACGGTTAAGGAAGGTTTTGTGGGCTTGTGATTGCCTGGTTTATTGTTGATAGAGTTTAGGGTAAGGAGGGGGTTTAGGGTTAGGTCCAATTTTGGTTAGGAATAGGGTAAGAGTTAGCGTGGTTGCTGCAGGGGTAGTGATGTTGCGGTTTGGTTAGTCGTTAAGGTAAGTGCTAGGGTAGAGGTTATTGTTAGACTATGGCTAATACAGTAATTGTTTGGGTAAGTGTTAAAGAAAGAGAAAGGGATAGGGAGGTTGGGAAGGGCTGGTGATGCTGGCATTGGACAGTGGTTAGGATAAACCCAGGGGATAGAGCAAAGTAAGCATTAGGGTCAGGGATAGAGATGCAGATAGAGTAAGACTAAGGGTAGGATTAGAGCAAGGGTTTGAGTTAGGGGAAGGGCTATGGCATTTGTGGTGAGCTGGAGTTGGATTCACTGTTCATTTTCCATTGATTTTGTATTGAATAACATGCAAATAAAATGCCTTAGCGCGCTTAAGGGTTAGGGTTCTGTAAGAGTTAAGGGTAGTAGTCAGAGTAAGGGAAGGTTTAGGAACAGGGCTACAGTGATTGTGGAGGTTTTTATTAAAGGTTGGGTCATTGTTAGGCTAGAAGCCATGTACCTTTGTGTATTTAAAAATAGCTTTTATAGCGACCTTCTCACTAGAATAATTTTCCAACTTTGCATTCATTTTATTGAACGACTACTTTTTTTAAAACAACTTTTTACTAGCTACATGTTCGCATGTCTACATTTTCACATAGAACCTATTGAACATTTTATAAATTATAAGACAGAAGGTGAAGATTAGTACATCCATTAATATAACATGGGTACCTGCAGGTTGAGGCAAGGATAGTGAGATGTTGGAGGGAAGTAGATAGGTAGAGAACACAGGGCCAGTTGATGAGATGGGGAAGGAATAAGAGAATTTCAAGATTATCAGCAGCCAGGTGCAGAGAGCGCAAGGTCATCTGAGTTAGATGGCTGAGACATTTGGAAGTAGAATGAAGAACATCCAAGTAGGAGAAGAAAGGAAGAAAGAAGAAACAACCATCCTCATAAACATGTAGACAATGAAGACACGGTGACCTGGGACAAAGGACAGAGGGACACGGAAACCAAGACCTACGTGGCTGGTGAGTTAGTTATTTCTATAAAAAAAAGCCATGGAATGGATGGGATTCAGAATCAGAAGGTGGGTAATAGTTCCAAGTAGTACATAAGTCACAGGTGGCAAGGGTGGGCATCAACTATACCAAGTCCAGGAGTTTTGCTCTATGAAGGAGTACAAGTCTAGGCTGCTCCTTAACCATCCTCCTATTTATGATTACAATTTGAAGGGCAGGTAAACTGGTTAATCATAAATATACAGGTCACAGCACATGCTAGAATGACTAATTGATCCTGCCATTAATTAATGCATTAACAATATCCTATTGGTGGCCATGAACCATAAGAAGTCACTTCTGCATATACTGGCTACTATTCAATCATTTAACTAGATAATTGTGATGCTAACACATTTTACAAAGTGAGAATGCCCCATGCTTGTACTACAACACATGAGAACTAGTGCAAAATCTGTGACCTCTCATTCAAAACGCACATTGCCAAGAAGACTCAAATAACATTATACCAGCTTGCACTACTCTGGAAAATTAAGTCTTTTATCATGCCAGGACTTAGATAAAGGAGTCAAAGATGCCACCTTGCCACCTATGAAAGCCGTACACCATGCTTCAGCACCCCTCATCACGAAAATAGGAAAATTATACTGCATCACCCCAAGATCAAAGAGATGCACTGGTCACCCCTCCAACCACACTTCATGTTCAAAACAGCTGCAACACCTACAAAGCAGTCACAACCAAAAACACCCCCAACAGTTACTGCATCTTTAGACTGGAAACACAAAACTAAGAAACTGGTTTTAAAGACCATATTCTTCAAAGAACATCAGCCCAATTGCTTATCGCCTACTTGTACCTTCTCTTGCTCTTCCAACCCATTCCAGCTTCCTCTGCCACCCCTTTTATAAATTCCATACATGCATAAATACATACATGATCTGTCACAAATTACTAAAAAAATAGGCATGCAATATTTATCAAACTGAATGAGCTTGTAGTCCATTGAGATTAAATATTGACGACAACAGACAGGATTCAACAAAAGGCGGTATAGCAAAGAAATCTGCCATTGTCAGATGGAAAGAACGACAAATATCTAGACAATTATAGATGTGTAACAATCAACAATGGGAATATTTTCCACTGAGAGGTTTAGAATGGCATGTTGCGTATGATGGCAATCGAAATGCTGATCCTGTTGTTGATAGTTGCCAATCTAGAATTATATGTTGTGGATGGCCCTTAGTTGCCTATTTTCGGGGAAAAACAATACCTTGCCACCATCCACCACCTCCCGCTATTGCTAATCGCCTTCCTTCTCCACTCCACCAGCGACCCGATTTTTATTTATTTATTTAACATTCATAAAGCAGGCATCGAGCGCTGTTACAGGAATTGTTTGTTTTTCTTAGTTGCGCAATTGTGTTTTTTTTTTTGTCTTAGTTATGTATTTATAATGCGCTTAAACACCCAGAGGTTTCTAAGCGCGGACCCGGGGATCGAGCCTGTTGTTGCTTTGTGTCGTCTTGCTTCCAAGTGCGCACGCTGCCGCTGAGCTATCCTATGAGGCCGAGAGTGCACTGCATTCCCTTGCAATGAGGTCATATCAGACGGATATGACTTCTGAGAACCTATGGGCACGATGTCATAGCAGGAGGATACAGCATTGAGAAACATCTCAATGGACAAAAAGCCTCATATGTATGCTATACACACCAAAGATAGAAGTATTGCCAAAACTGAGAAGCATGGAATTCATTTAATTGGGTTCTGTAAGATTCTTTATAAGAGCCGGTGTTAGAACAGTCTGAATGCACTCTGATAACAAGGAAGTAGGGGTTCAACTTGTGTAGACATCTTTATTTTTGAAAATAGCATTACCTCTTGGTAACAAGATATTGGATCAGGACCATTTGTACATTTCGAAAATGCACCATGCTTGCAAGAAATTGAATTAATTTATAATGGTCTAAGGCTACACCGACTGGAAGACAGCTAAAAAAAGGTGCCAACTGGTATGGGGCAAAGTTATGAAAATGTTTTTGCGGGTTAGTGGTAAGACGTGGGCAGGGTAATATGTTTCGAGATCTGTGAACGGGATCAGATGTGGGGAAACATTTAGGGATAAAATAGTGTATGGCATGATCTTTATCCCGAACTCTAGTGAGCAGCTTAGGGGAAGAGAGATCTCACTCCCTGGTTCAGTGCTGCGCAGGACCCCTAATTCGGGGTGTCGAGAGACGCGCTGTGTTGATTCTACTTCTCCTATTTGCTAGAGTTGGAGATCAGAACCGTAAGGGGAGCCCCAACAGCAGTCTCTCTGCGTCTGAACATTCCTCTTCGCTTCACTTTATTACGGCCACAGAGGTGTGGGCAGAATGGAGGAAAGGCAGAAAATGCCTCTTGGCAGCTTATTATATTGATGTAGTAATAAAGAGTGTGCAGTACTCTCCTGCCCAATAAACAGTAGGCAGGATTTAAAAACTATGACCTGCAACTCAGGCATATAGATAATGCTCCCTGTCTTCCGCTTTTACTGGTTCTATATATAAATACAGACGGAAATCACTCTTCTCCTTTTCTGTATTTATTGGTAAAAAATGGACAAAACGGAAATCCATGTATCTTGATTGGGTCTTTAAGTTGTCAGTCAGGGAATCATGATCAAAGGCTGTGCAAAGTAGCCTAACAGAGAGGTTGAAAAGGTAAATGTATTCCTTTTTAAGTTGTTTGAAAGGCTGCAGATATATTGATCTTGAATTTTTAGGCAAGAACCCAGCTCTATGAATTTCCCATTAGAGGCCATTAAGTGTGAATGTGGTCCTAGTGTGTTTTTATCATGTAAACTAGCTGATATACCCGGTGTTGCATGGGGTTATTTTCTTATGAGTACTATTTGTTAGAACCACCCAGTGGTCGAAGTGTACGAAAAGAAGTAGTGGAATGATGTTCCCTGGTGGCCTGCAACCACTCCCCACAAACCCCATCACCACGTCCCCTCCCACACATAATACAAACTCCCAAATACATGCACCTGCTGTTTAAGGGAATGTTCAGTGTAGTGCACTGAAAGTGCATGTTTCAACTTCTTCCTATACTTTTATTTTAAAATGAAACATTCCAGAACGGTTTCTTTATAAAATCTTTAATAAGGTGTTATTCATAGCAGTGCATGGTGGTGGCGTGAGTTATGGTTGCTTAGCTTACAGTAACTGGTGCATTTCTGAGGTTTTTTGGTTTTACTTGTAACCATAACGTCTTTTTAACACAGTTGTTTCAGTGAATTTCATAGGTTTTTATTAGTGCAACTTAACTATAACGTCCCTTTAACACAGTTTTTTCAGTGAATTTCATGGTTTTTACCAGTGCATGCTATTTTCCTACAACTTACTTACTAATATCATACTTACCCCAAAATAGCAAAATTTTTTTGTCCAATTTACAAAGTTTCACCTTAAAACGCTGCCCTTTCCCACTATCTAGCATCATTTTTAACACTTCTGTACAATTTTTGTAACTTTTTCTACTGTGTTTGCATCCGTCGGGTCCATGGACGTCTGACATCATTGTGGACCTTCCGGACAGTGCCACTTGACCATGCACTGACGAGGGGCATGATGATGTATCCGCAAACGCGTCCGCACTTCGCAATCGGGTCTGTGCTTTGAGGACAGTTCAGAATTGCATTTTTTACTGATCTAGAAACTTTCAAGCTCAAAATTGACCCTTGCACAGTCCCTACATCTATACTTACTCATTATCCATTAACAATCTAGTACAAAGCACATACTTGGAGGAATATTAGCAAAACTGCTATTTATCTTAAAAATGGCATTAGCTATTGGCATCCTCCTCCCCAAGAGCCACCAACACCACCAGCTGGAGGACCTACACAACACAAAATGTGCAGTACTTCTAAAGACAATGAAGAGAACCAAGAAGATGAGGTAGAGGAAATGCCTACCTCTAGCACTCAGATGGAATCATGGGTGGGGCAGTTATTTACTACTGTTGGGAATGTATCAAAGGCTAAAGCTACCAAAGTGAAATGCACTGGACAGTACTGGACACTACGGTACCACTTCCATGCGCTGCCACACCAAATCCAACCACTGCAATGCTCTCGGAAAGGCTGTTCCTTTCTTAGGAAGTAGTAGGCTGTCTTCCACCACCTCATCTTCCTCAAGTAATGCTGTAACCACACAGCCTACTTCTGTGGGACACAAAATCCCACCAGATACCTTGCAAGCAATAAAAGAGGCTGTTGATCCATATCTTTCAAAGACAACAGTCCTCTGCACATACTTCAACACACCACACTGCAGGGGGGAGCAATTTCAAAGTGCTCCTGAAGCTGTAATCAAGGAGCATGAGAAACACTGCCCCCTACCTTACAAGTAACACATCTTCCTCTGTCCAACTGCCCCTCCATATTAGTGCTTGGTGCATATTCCCTCATTTCCCTCCCCACCTCACCACCTTACGTAGTAACCTCTCCTGCAAAAATAAAAATACATCAAAAAACAACAAAAGACAGGTTCCTTTAGGAACCACCTTTCACAGTTAAAAAATAGAACCAGAAAAAAAAAATGTACAGACTACATCTACTTTACATTTTTCAGTAAAGTACCTAGACTCAATAAGATTTTCCAACCTTTCCATTAGCATTTTGTGTTATGCTAATGGGAATAATGTGGCGTTCATCCTCTGTTCCAGGTACTGGAACAGAGGATAACGGCCCGGCAGCCCAAGTTATCGGCCCAAGCAAAGCAAGGGCAGATAACGAGGGCTCCGGACCATTATCCCCCATTCCAGCCCCTTCAATGGGGGATGCAAGCCATTAGCACCCGGGGTTCCCAAGGCGGGAACCCGGGGTGCTAAAAATAAAAAAGGATTTTTCTTCCTATACTGGGATGCCTTTGGCACCCTGCTGTAGGAAGGGAAATCGTTTCCAAGAGGGCCACCATGGAAAGGGACAGCAGGGCTCCGTACAGAGCCCCTCTTCCCTTTCCAGGGCAGTCTGTAGAAGGTGAAGTGAGAACCCTATGACTATAATACCACGAGCACATTTTGTTTTCCCTTTCAAACCTATTCCACTTTTGAACAACTTTACCACACTGCCAGTGCCAGGTGGACATGACCACTATAACCCCATTTGGCGTCCCTCGTGGTCATGGCCAGTAGCCAGATTGTCCAGGTCATGACCTTATGACATGACACAGACAATCTGGCCACTGCCCATGGCCACAGGCTATACATTGGTCACCAAAGGTATGTCACTATTTTATGTATCTACATTATGACACTTGTCAAAAAATAAAACACGGGCACATTTGCAAAACCATGCTTTAAGGTCCTTGCCAATGCTCCTTTCACAAGTTTGCTCGAAATCTGCCCATGTTTAATTGTTCAAAAGTGTCAAAATGTATGTACATACAATAGTCATATAACTTAGCCCCCACTTGCCAAAATCCATTCATACTCTGCACAAACATTCAAGGTTTGGTCTATAATCTTTCTGAAAACATTTTGTCCATATTCGTCAAACAGCAACCAAGTTATAAGCCATCTAAAAATGTTGAGACCCCCCTCTAATTTAGCCCCCTCTTGACAAAATCCAACCAGCCTTTACAAATACATGTATATCTAGATCTAAAGTCTTTTTGCAAACTTTTGTGTGGATTCGTCAAATGGCACCACATTCATAAGCATTTACAATATTTAGGGACCCCACTCTAATTTTACCCCCTCTTAACAGAATCCCACCAAACTTTGCAAAAACATTTATATCTAGATCTAAAATCGTTATTCCAACCTTTGTGCAGATATGTCAACTGGCACCACATTTATAAGCCTTTACAATATTTTGGGACCCCCCCTAATTTTGTTCCCTCTTGACAAAACAGCTGTACACTTTCCAAAACCATTCAAAATCAAGTCTAGAATATAATTCCAAACTTCTATGCAGTTTCATTGAGTGGCACCAAAGTTATAAGCCATCCAAAAACTGCTTTTCACAAACCCAGTAATGCAGAAATAGGCATAGATGCCCCCGAACATCTGAAGTGTTTGCGAACATCACAGGACTGTACCCGAATATTTGGACTGTTCGCGGACTTCGGGGATAAAAAAAACCTGTTTTTTCCCTTTTGCGGCCATATGTCATCGCATCCTCATCACCCCCCACTTCCCCAGAGAATGTTTGATGAGTTTGACAAGTGCAATGTTGCGTTTATTTATAGCTTTTTACTGCAATGTTTGCGGACACCGGGGAATCCAACATGGAGGACGTTTCCAAAAATCTGATGCATTTCAAGTTTTTCACCATCCAATCAGTGGGTGCGCCTGATGTCCGCGAACCTCACGTGGCCCCTGAACCAATCAGAGGCCTGTCCATGGAGCAGACTAAACCCAGATATTACAAATTTTGTTGTACCTACTTTGGGGCCATTTTAAAACAAACTACTGGACGGATTTACACCAAATTTACAAAAACACGCTTTCAGACCAAGCCACCTCTCCTGCCGCAAATTAGCTGAAAATCCGTCCAGCGGTTTGGGCTGTAGACGTGAGCACATTTTCCATAGCGTCTACGGAAAAAAAAAACTATATGGGGCCACCCCTACAACTTTGCCCCCCCGTCCCCACCCTGATGAAACCTCACCAAAGGAGTCAGAAGAATTCAGAGGGGGCCATATACTTATTTTGCAAAGTTTGGTAAGGATTCGTCCAGGGGGATCAAAGTTATAAGCCGCCCAAAAAGTGCTCTTCCTATGAGTTGAGCAACTTAGCCATAACTACACGGCTGCTAGCCCAGGCCCTGTAATAGATAAACATGGGAAATACTACTTAGCACATATTATTTTACATGGCAAAAAAATATATAAACGTGGATAAATACAGGTTAAATTACCAAAAAATAAATATGAACACAGATGGAAATGGTGCAAGAATAAATACCATAAAACCAGGAGTCTTGCATATAATTAAATGAGTTGCTCTTTATTGTTAGCAAATTACTGCCGCATAAAGACTCTATAATAGAGAAGCATTTTGGCTGAGATAGTTCGCCTTCCATCACATATGTTGAGGTAACAGCTGCTTGTAAAGATATTTGTATGAGGCTGTCAGTAAAACCTGTCCAAAATAGGTTATTGAAGTTTAACTCGATCAACAGTCATTACAGTGGTTATAACCATGTTGACAGTCATATTTCGGGGATTTAAACCTACCCACAAATCCTTTTGGAAGAAGGGCGTCATTAATGAGGTTGAGGAGTTCCCACATAATGGTAATAGCGTGTCACTGGCACCTCGTTTGGTTAATAGTGCCAGAAGGTTAATGCTTTGATGTAAGCGCTTGCTTTAGGGAATCAGTTCACAAGTTCCTATACTGGCAGAGCCGACTCAGCCCTTCATCATTCTGATGTGAACAGGTTGGGTACATATAATTACAGTGCCTAGAAGTGGTTGCAATCCAGAATGAAGGTCTGTATATTATTATAATATATTTAATAAGATCCTGTGAGTGTTCCTAAACTCCATTAACTTTCTGGTTGGCTGTCATACCACCAAGCTTTTCTTTTCTGTATTGCAAATCCGTTATGCCCCACACATTACTAAGAAGATTTTGAACTGCCCGGCTTTGCCTCAACAAAAATGACCAACTCGGCCTGTGAGAAAACGTTCGTGTTTGGCTCACATTGCAAACTTCGGGCCCGATTCATGGAACTTTTAGTGCGGTGCAAAGTGGCTTTGCACTACCAACAAACACCCAGCTTCACAGAGTGGTGCAAAGTGTATTTTTGAAGTGCCAAGTGACTTTGCACTGGTGCTAAAGTGGTGCAAAGTCACTTTGCACTGCAAAAATACACTTTACACTGCTCTGTGAATTTGGGTGTTTGTTGGCAGTGCAAACTCCCTTTGCACCAGACCGCACTAAAAGTTCTATGCATCGGGCACTTAATCTCCTCTGGATGCCGGTCAGAATGCACATATTTTCCTGTATCCCTATTTTGTATATATGTGAATGATTTCTACCTGTGTGACTAAGTGTAACTAAGAAACTGCGCCTAGATACCTTTGAGTGTGGCGGGCATTATAAATAAATAAACAAACTTGCGAGAGGTGAACGACTGAGAGCACTGGAGATTTAAATGCTCCACAAGAGTCCAAGCTTTTCACAGTTTCTATTAATGCCAGCTCCCACCATTGCCAACCAGCACCAGCTTCTCACACGGCACGTCAGTGAAAGACGCTGACACTGATCCTGCCAGTGTCCTCCAGTGCCACTCTTGGCATGAGTGGGAGCTTTTCACACATGCCACAGAGCCCGCAGATGAGAGTGCCTCACACTGCCTGCCAGTGATATCTTCTCACACTGCCCACAAGTGGAATCAGCTCACACTTACTATTAGTGGAAGCAAGTTGCTCACACTGCCCACTCGTGCCATCTCCACCCACTGCCCACCGCAACAGCGTCCACCAGTGGCATCTTCTCTGTAAAATCAGGGGAAGCAAGAGCTTTACAAAAACAACAACAGTGGGAGCCGACTACACATGCCACCAATAGAACAAACCCACCATGATCACACCTGTGAGATTCAGACCCTACTTACCGGTGTCCAATATACGGGTGGCAAGTGAGTGCACGCTCTTTGACTATGCGACTGTGCATGAAACTGAATGGGAGGGAACCATTGACAGTCATGCTAGGATGGAAAGGCCAACAGACCATACTAGTATTAGCAGGGCCAGGAGGGTAGCCCCAGCGGTTCCATGTCATTTCATTGCGGGAGGTTTTTTCGCATGGTTTTTTACAGCTGATTTTTTTTTCAAAAAAACTCATCAAATTTTTTCTTTTTTTATATTTGGGGGTTACACCCCAAACCTCCCATCCCCTTTAATTTTTTTTATATCCCCATACACCCACAGCCAATTTATATAATTTTTTTAACCCCCCCCCAAAAAATGAGATGATTTTTTCCGAAAAAAAAATCTGCAGTAAAAAAACCAGCGAAAAAACATCCGGCGATGAAATTACATCGTACCGCCCCAGCGGCAACACGTGTGTCTTGGAAGCAAGACAGCGCAGAGCAACATAAGGTATGAATCCCGGTCCTGCGCTTGGAGACTGGTCTCTGGTATTCATTCAGCTATAAAAGATGAATTAATGAAAGTAGTTCTGGGTGAACCAGCAGTTTTAGCGAAGGAAGAGCGTAGTAAAGGATGATATGATATGATGTGATATTTTATTTGTATCGCGCTCATACACAAGTGTTTTAGAGCGCGACCAGGCATGGGAGGACAAACGACGATGATACTAGGCCCAGTGACATTGAGAATGTGCAAGTGCAGGGGAGAGGTAGGGGGGAAAGTGCAAGAGGGAGTATTGGAAAGTGCTGAGCAAGATGGAATGAGGATTTCTAATTCAGAAATCGTTTCGATACATTTCAGAGCAAACTGTACCCTTTCAGCATTTGTACCAGTGCAGAATAGGGGAGGGGCCTTACGATCAGAAGGGCTAGCACAGGCTTGCAAAGTGTAAATCAGCAATGAAGGTGTGATTGCAGCGGCTCGAATGTTCCCCTTCACTGATCACCGCAGTGACTCATTCGACATAACACCCACCACCCAGTTCAAGGCACTAGGGCTGCTGAGAAAGCATTTGCATGCAATTGACATGCCAGCATCTGCCACGGGAAGGTTTTGAAGCAAGAGACCACACTGAAACCCCTGTGATAGCAGATGCAGGAGTTTCTGGTATTAAAAGCAAAAAGAGACATTCTCAGTTTCCATTCTGGTTCAGAAACAGACGGGTCTCTAGGCAGCCTACGGTGGCTTCTGCAGTGAGCAATCACTCTTCTCTGCACAGGCCGGAAATGTATGGCTTTCTTTGAAATCGTGCCTTTGAAAAAGGGAGAAAGAATTGCATTCAACGCATTTCAAGAAACAGTGTTTCTGATTAAATATGTTGCAACAATTATTCATGAAAATTAAAAAGCAGCCATGCATACATCTGAAAAGGGCAGTCTTGGAGACGAGTAATAGACCATCTTTTACACGTCCTAAAATGCATTGGCCCTCATTACGACCCTGGCGGTAAGGGGTTTACGCCAGCGTTAGCTGCGCCGACCCCTTACCGCCAACTACGAGTTCCCAGAGCGCCATGGTCACTTTTCCGCCCGCTTTTTGCGGGCGTAAAAATCCATGGCGCTATGGGACCTCGGTGTTAATTACGCCACCGTAGTGTACGGTGGCGTAATTAACACCTTCCCCACTCCCATTGAGCCCTATGGGGCCGAAATGGGAATGGGGAAGGGTAAATGGGTCAATGGGGACTTACCGCCACGCCGACCTCGGAATGGGGCGGTAAGTCCGCCATCCGCCATGGCGTAAAGGGACTTTGCGCCATGGCGGAAAAGTCCGCCGATGGCGGAAAAAATCCGCCAGGGTCGTAATGAGGGCCATTGTTATTAAAGTGATTCAATAGGGAGTTGGAAAATGCCTATTTTTCAGGCCTGGAAACATCCAAAAGTTTCCAAGTGAATACGTTTCTCAGCTCTCCCTAAAGTGGATACAATTATCCGGCTCCAGAAAGTAAGGGACTGCTTCATGTGTTACATGAACAGAAAGGTTAAGACCCCTTACCTGTAAGCCCAGTTCACCCTGGTGAGTGCATTCCTCATAACCAATAACATAGAATACCTTGCTGCGCTCCCAGGGCACGCCCGTTACAAAACATGTTTTATTTGAAATGTAATGAATAATAAGACAATAGTTACCAATTAGACTTCTCTTTTAGGGTGACCAGATGATAAAAACCAGGATAATATTAAAAAGTCAATCGTCCATAAAGGGCATCCAATGTGCAGCCCTAAAATGTAATAAATCATAAGGCCTAGGCCACAGCATGATGGGTCTATCAGAGGATTCTTCATTTCAGCGGGTCTGGGGGTACCTTTCGATTCTGAGTCTGGGGGTACCTTTCGATTCTGAGTCTAGGGGTATCTTTAGATTCTTTCTATCAACTTTCAGGACCGCTGCAAGTATTTTAGGGGTATTCTGAATAGCTTCAACCATTTGAGGGATACTTGGGATCTTTTACTGCTGAGTACTGGACCGTACTAATGAAGATTAACCCTGAAGGGAAGACTACGGGCGTACCAGCAGGACATGCATCACTTCTATCCCTTCTATTCATCCTTTGATCTCAATAACTTCTATTTCTGCCTCTCACTATCATACAATGTCCTCTGATCTGTTCTAGCCCATCTATGCTGCTTTTCTTTACCCCTCCCCCTATTGTTTGCAGTCTCTGGGCGCTCTGTCTTGTTCAGAACAGTACAAGCTGCCTAGATCACGCCGTCTCTCCCTCACGCCAGACTTTCTCTGCAGCGGCACCGTCACCTGCACGGGACCGGCGCTCACTCTCTAATCAGAGAAGTTCCTTAATCATGATCTAGCTTCAAAGCTGTTCCTAAAACCGAGACATTTGACTGTTTTGCAGAAGCTTGTTGGGACAAGGGGACACAGTGTGAACAACGGGGACTTTCCCCACTAGACCGGAATGTCTGTTCCCACTATTCTCTTCCCTTGCTTTAACTTCAGATTAAAAGAAACATAGGTGAAGGCATGTTCAGGCAACAGACTTGTTTTGTCCCTTAGCCCTGAAATGTAAAAAAGAAGGCAAAGATTTGCAAGATTTTCTCCCTTAAGAACAAGCCCTCACAGCGTCTGATAGTGAGTACAAATGGATTACCGAGAAATGTTTTAATGCGAAATGTCCGAGGCAGAACAAAACGAACGTTATTTTTTCGGGAATAACTTTCGATTTTGTCACCCAGTGACATTTCCGATCACCTGCTCCACCCCCTCCCCCTTACTTACCTCCTGGCGGCACCAAGCAAAGTGTGGCGCTGCCTCCGCAATCCCGCTGCGACGCCGGTTCCCTTCAGGCACCTGGAAGGGAACCAGTGCTACAGGGTCCTTTCCTTTTTCTTCTTCTTTTTTTCCCCCATAACTTTATTTATCCCCTACTTTGCTTTTCAGGGAAGCGGGGGACACCCGCGCACCCTCCAAAGTCCAGGAATGTCAATCTAGGGTAGCGGGGGACACCCACATAGCCCCTGCTCCCTTTGATTGACATTGTTTCCATTTGTTTTCTTTCCCCATGCATTTCCTCACCTTCGTTTTATTCCGTAAATCTGTACGGATTCCAGCAGAAATATCATTACCCAACATTTCATTCGGAAGTCAAGGTGAAGGTTACCCATAATGTGACTGACAGTGATGGTCTGCTATGAAGGGCAGGAGGGTGGGCTGTTTATGATTATAATGGTGACACCCATGGTGGAGAAGTAGGATTACAGGTCAGTAGCTTTACCTTCTGCATCGTGGGACTTTTTATCCTGAACAATAAACGTAGGCACAACACACTGACACCATAAGCATCCTATTGCTTGATATATTACAGACAAATACATGTAAGGGACAAGTCAGTTGCCAGTTATGCAAACAGGCTATGCAGAGATACTTTCTTAAGTAGTGAGCCTACTCTAGAGTCTGAGTCTAGACAATAATCCCCTGTAAAGAAATGAAAGGGCCTCAAGGTCACGGTTATGCAAAATGTGGAGTGTGTGCATCAGGGCCTCAAGGTCGCGGTTATGCAAAATGTGGAGAGGGTGCATTCCTCAAAAAAACTTCAGTCACTGCTTTCTGCTTCGTGGAGTGATCCCAATGCTTAGTAGACAAGGTCCTACCTGTTTTCTGATAGTGAACAAAGCAAGAGACAATCTATCTCTAAACAGAGGTTTTAAGGTGAGGAGACCCACAGGGGTTAAATATTAAGTGTCCCAACATTAAAACAAACAATGCCATGGAGAGCCTCAATAGTGGGAAATGTGTCATTGATGAACCCTTCAACGTGTGTGGCATGGAGGGCCCTACAGGAGCACAGTGGTACCTGAAGGACCTATGTGAATGTGGCCTTGCGTTCCAGTCACAAGAACATGGGCCTCCTCACATACAAGGCGGTTGCAAGGTATTGTAGATCCAGTTGGCTCTTCCCTGAGACACCCCAAAATGGCAATCCTCCCTTGGGGCCTCTTTGCCTCCCTTTCACTTGACCTTCTACAAGGCATGTTCTGTCAGATGTGGTACTTCTCAGTATCGCCTTGAGACAATCAGTTTATGCACATGCCATGCTCATCCTGTTTTGCCAACTGGCCACTGTATTTTGGAAACCTAGCACTACGGGCTGGCATGTTGAAGGCAGAGGTGGAAAAAAAGGCAGAAACCCTCCAAGAACTGAGACAGAAAATGTAGGATAACGGCAGAAAAGACCGTCGACCGAACCAAGCAGTCGAGTAAGATGGACCAACTCACAAAAAGATCATTCTTCTGCTTTGCAATGCATTAACTGGTAGGATCATTACGGTATTCGTGCGTTCGTCTGTCATGTCTACCTCCTTGTAGGGGGAGCTTGCTTTTCTAGTCTACATTTATGATTCATAATGACTGTCTCATGATGGAGATGGTAAAGTTCGTACTTAGCTGTAAACGTGGTTCTCAATCATGGGTATCTTCATCATAATCATAAACAGCTCTTCCAACTCCCCGTCATGAGGGAGCATGACTGCCATAAGGGTGTCCTCCTCCAGCTCTTCAAAATGAACTGTCAGCTAATTGTCTCTTGAGTGCCTCATGGGGTTCTCTCTGGGAACTTTATTCTTAAATGGGCCGTGATCCGCGCTTTCTTTCTACAGTCATCCCCTGCATTTCTCTGCTTTGTTTTTCTCTACACCTCAGAGCGTAAGCAGGTAGAACAAGTAACCCCCTGCACATTCCTTCCGTTACCTTTAGTCTGAGGTTCACATAAAAGAATAGGGAGGTTTATGCGGTCCAGAATTAGCTTGTTTCTAATCGTTTAAATTTCATACAAAAAGGATTTTCTAATAAAGCCCATAACAGGATCCTGCTCAAGAGCAAGATATTCTATGTTTATGATATATAGTGAAGGCCCGTGATGGGCAAGAGCGCATTTTCAGAATTAGTCGATGTAGGGCGACCGTCCCAATCAAACTGAAGAATATCAATTTGTTTTCTCTTGTTTTTAACATCTATTCATTCCATGATACATATCTGCCCTTTTAATTACTGTAAGGAATATTCAGCACAGTTGCATTCAATGAAAGTCAGAACCCTTGAGACAGCATTGCAATTCAGGAGACTTTTCTGAAATCGGGGAGACGGATCCTATCGAGATGTTCGCAAACTATGGGAATGTGTTCAGTGCACTTTGGAAAAGGTGATGGATAACAATAAATGTACCTATTTCCATCTCAAACACCCTGACATTATGTTTAACTGAAAACCTGATAAACGCTTGTCAACAATAGAAAATCATGTCAAATATTAGCAAGGAATGAGCCTCCGCAGAGCATTCGGATCTGTACATATGCTCTTCATTAGATCATCAGGAATACTGATTGATTCTATTTGTATGTGCTTACGTGTCGGAATATATATCAGGAAGTAGTTTCCATGTGATAGTGTCCCTACAAAAATGTCGTCCGAAAAAAGTGTCGCCGAAAAACTACTGTGGTTTGCAGGGACACCCCCGCAACCCCAGCTCCACTTGACCCCATATATATGGTCACCATATATAAAGTCACCACAGCCTTTTCCCAGCGACCATATGTATGGAGACCACATATATGAGGATAATTTTACCGGATTCCAGGAAGTATTGGTGTAGCTTGGACTTCTTGACAGGGTGGATGTCAACTGCAACTGATGGTCTCCGCGTGTGATGAGAGATCACCAGATTGGGCGGTGAGCCCAGATGAGCTGAGAGACGTGCTCCTCGGATCTGCACCGTAGTCCACCATTACAAATTGAATATTAAGTCATACATCCTTGGAACAGTTCAAACAATATAAATATGTGACTCCTGACAAACAAGAGTATCGATTGTTCTTTTGTGAGTGTCATACTTGGAAGGATCCGAGTATTAGAGGTGTGCCTTGCCTAGGACCACACACACGTTTAATGATTAGGTCTGAACTTCCAGTCCAGGCCTTCTCAATCCCTGTGGAGTGGCCCTCTTCTTATAAACAATCCGTTGACTATGGACAAGCCGCTCAGAGTAGGTGAACTGTCTACAGAAGGAAAGCAGCAAGCAGCTGGCCATGGCTGTTCAGAACCATAACTCTTCAATATGTTCCACTTCTTCCTTCAATTTCAAAAAGCCTTTCATAAGGGTGTTAATTTCTCGGTTTAGTTTCCGTCTTGAAATGCAGGAACCACTGTCACATTGAATAGTGCTCGCTTCTGATCAGGGAATATGTCCTTACTTGATCAATACATTTTAAATGTAGAGCTAGTAAGCTAGTGAGGCAGGCATCAACATGATCCTCAGTTTAGAAAAATCTCTATAAAATATACATTTAAAGCTCAGTTAGATCTCAGGTAGCCCCGTCGTGTCCACTGTAACCTTGATAAAAATGGTGTCCTCTCTGATGTACTGGCCATTCTCCACCACAGTCAGCTTGACAAGGTTCGGGCAGCCGGAAGCCACGTTCATCTTGCAAGTGGGACGCAAAAAGCTGCTACTTTTGGGATCAGGCTTGAAAGTGCTAGAGATGTGTTGCTTCCCAGGCCCCTGGTCCAGAAGGGAAAGTGTCACTTTCTGCTGGAAGGGCCAGGGCAAAAGAGAATCAAACTCCCCTTTCATCAGCACAAAGAAGGCTGACAGGTGCGTTCCTTTTCCAATACCATCGCCATTTAGGTAGACACGGGCACACATCTTGTAACCCGCCACTGCGGTGTAGAAGGGCTGGCTATAGAGCGAGGCTGTCTTCCCACAAGCAGCATCCTGCTTCCTCCTGCTGTAGTCACAGATTTTCCATACCAACTTTCCATCGTAGCTGGTGGTTTCAAGAAGTTGGACACGCTCATCCATGTCTGCCAAACAGATGTCGTGACGGCTGAGAAGCAAGTCCTGGCGATTAACCAGTGCCTCTAGACCTGCAATAGAAACACAATGATAGATGCTGTGATTCATGTCAACATGTAGACCTTCTAAGCTTAGTAATATCTCTTTTTATTTTGTTTCTTTGTTTATTACATTTGTTAAGTGTGGCCTATACACGAGGAGGGAGAATGTTGTAAAAGTACCATCAATTCTAGCAATACCATTAGGATAAATGGAGCAGAGGAAGGAGAGGAGGAGGAGTCAAATGAGCAATGGTGTTTTTGGAGGTAACAGTGGTCAACTAATGTTCTTTATTTATCTTTTTTATTTTTTTTATTTGAATTCAATTGATTTAACCATTTTTACAAAACTGATCAAGGTCATTGCAGTCTGCTATTATTAATGAACTTTGTTCTTTACTTTCGTTTGCGACGTCCCAAGTCTCTTATTTATTGGTTGGTTAATTTTTGTTTTTAGTTTTTTGTTTTTATAGGCTCAGCCCTGCCTCATTCGCTTCACGGTTTTTCCAGTCGTGACAAGATATCTCTAATCATTGAGACTGCCGCTATGTTCTTTATTTGTTTGGCTGCAAGGGACAGAAGAGTATGTGAAATCAAAATGTTGAAAATACTTGGCAGTGTATTCAAAAGGGATGGGGTTTTAAATGCCAACGCCTAGTCGGAACTCATTGTGCCTCTGACGACTCTCGCCACAATCTTTAGACAATATACAAAAATGACATGAATCCAAAACACAGAAATGATTCACCTGCATGCTGTTGTTTATACATTATGATAAAAACCTAATATCTCAGAGTGTTAAAGATGGTATAGGAAATACCTGTAAAACCTGTCAAGGTTATTCCCTGAGTGCGTTTTCACCTTACTTTTAGTGTATGAATTCAGATAGGGGGTAAAAACCCATTCTCTAAAGGTCAAAAACAGGGAAGGGGGAAAATGCACTAATTCAACTACACCTTTCATGTCATGGGATGTTCCCAATTTTCCACCGAGCTTCGTTATTTTGTTATCCAAGACTGTTTATATGCATGGTGTACAGATCTATCTGATGGCGGCGGGACTGCAGGTTCATACAACCAATTATCACATTAGGCCAGAGCCAAGAGCTAGCTAAGATTGTAGTCAGATCATTGAATAACCCATTTACATAAGAGAATTTAAATTCAGGCTAATCCATATTCGACAGTGTTTTGAACGTCAAAGACAATTTTCAAAAGACATGATTAATGAATCATTCTACTTGTAACTAAAATTGCTGCTCGTAATATATAAGTTCTCAAGTTGCATATAGACTTCCTTAATATGGTGGGAATCTGCATAGGTGCCCTCGTAACATATATATGCGCAGGTTGCTTATAAACGTCATCAATATGGTGAAAAATCCATATGGGTGCCATCTCGGAATGTTAAAAAGTTAATGGCACTATATTGATGTATTGTATATTAAAACCACGTTTGGCATTGACAAACACTCCATAGACAAAAATCCTAGCTTTATTAACTTAATGGGGAAACAACAGCTGCAATTATTAACTTGGTCATTTAATTCATATAGCATGTAGTTATAATCTGGCTAACAAACAAGTGTGTTACCATCTAAAACGGACCTAAAATCAGCATAGCCATCTTGGATTGGTAAGAATTTAATTAGATATATTGATGTACTAAATATTAAGAGCACATTGGACTCTAAATAGGGTTATTACACAACACCACCCTGTTGGTCTATTTCCATATTTATCTAGATAAGGGAAAGCAGCTACAATTTTTGATGCGCAATTGCCCATGCATGAACAGAAGAGGATTTTACTCTATCTGTACAAAAACTATGCTCATTAGGTCAGTAAGATTAACTGAGATATATCTCAGTATGTAAGAATGTTTGTTCTAACTTTAGCCATAATGGACAATTTTGACACTTAACCCTAAATAGCACACCATAGGATGCCATTCAATATTTTCATTGAGTCCTATTTTAGTTAGGTACATTAGTTTCTGTTTCAATTGAATATGTTTCTGATTGAGGGTACCCTGGACATTGCCTGTGATCTTCTTTAGTATGAGCTGCATTTAATTAGTTGAAATTATGTTGTTTAGACATATAATGCTTGACCAGTGATGCTGTGTCAATCTTGTATTTTATGCAACTCCTATGTTCCAACATTTTCGATTTATTTTTCCAATGCATCTACAATCACGTGGACATGTTATCATAGAAATAACATTACTGCTGTTACAATTAATTAGATCCATTATGGTCCAAGGTTTAGAAAGACCAATATCTACCTCATTCATCACAGTAGTATATTTAAATACTACACATGAACCCCATGGGAAGTGTGCAATCCCTGGGTCAAAACCTCATGTTTCAGGCAGAGTTATTGTTTTAGTCTTAGGAGGTTGAATGTCATTTGTCATCACAAGATCTCAAATGCCCATACGTTTTGGTAGGGAAAGTTTTATGAAAGGTGTTACCCCATTTTTTCTCAATGATGGATTCTGTTATATATGACCAATCAGTAAAAGTATTAACAAATACCAGTCTCTCGATAGATATAGGTCTGGAAGTAGGGTCTAAGAGTGTATCTCGATTATTGTTTAGAACTCCTTTACATGCTTTTGTATCAGATGTGAGGGATAGCCCCTATTTAGTCATTTCTGTCGCAGCATATTGGCTTCTTTGTTGTATTCATTTAGAAAACTACTATTTATTTTTATCCCCAAAAATTGATGAACGGTAAGTTTTTTATATGTTGAGCATGGTGACTACTATAATGAAGTAATGCATTCTTGTCTGTCAACATATGGAATGGTTTAACCTGTAATTATGATGATAAATAGTGATATCTAAAAACATATCTTGCTTATCACTAATGATGTTAGTACATTTTAAATATTGATTTTCATTGTTTAACCAATTAATAAAGGACAGTGTTTCATCTTGTTGCCCCTGCCAAATACAGAAAATATATCTATGTAAAGATTCACTAAGCTGAGTGTCATGCCTGCTCCCATTGCTTTTTCTTCCTTTTGAAAATAAAATTGGTCCTGATATTGAAGAAATTTTTGTGAGGGCAATTTCAAAGCACCACATTAAGAATTAGTTGGGGAATGGATGATCATTAGATCTCAGTAGGAGCATTTCTTTAATGACTTCAAGTGTTGCTCTTTGAGGTATACGTGTATAGAAAGACCTGCCGCCTCATTCCCAGAGTGTTTTCCAATGGGTTTGCGCCATTGTAAAACGCTTCTGTGAATCAGGCCCTTGGTATCTAGACAAATAAGTAAATTCATACTCAGGTCAAAAAACAGTCTCTCTATTTCATTAATGACGTGTGTCGTATCCTGAATATAGGACTCTATTTTCTTTACTAATGGTTTCAAATAGAAGTCTTCATATCTAGAAATGGGTTGCAGGATAGAGGAAAACCCTGACACAATGGAATTCGTACAAAAAGTTGTTTCAAAAAATCATATGGCCAAAAATGCTGAATTCGGCATTGGACAACATAAATCCATATTGTCGATCATGGAGACTGGGGATTTCAGGGGGGACCCCCGCTCTACTTGATCGACAATATGGTACTACAGGGTTTGCAGGAGTGTACTCTGCTTTCATTGAAAGGAAAGTAGGGGACAAAGAGTGTAAAAGAAAAAGAAAAGGACCCTGCAGCAGAAGTTAAGTCTCTCAATGGGGAGGCGGAACTCATGTAGCAGGGTGAGCGTAGCAGTGGCAGAGAACAGGTAAGTAGGGCGCTGGTGGTAAGTATGGTAGGATTAAGGGTTAGGGAGGTGGAGGAAGGGTGGGCAGTGGCAATGTGTGTGGTTTTTCCTTCATGAAAATTTCAAATTCGAAATTTTGGGATTCGAAATATCCATAAACAAAATAATCACGTATATCCGATACAATAGGTCTACCAGGAGGATTCAATGCATTTTTATGTACTTTAGGTAGAATATAAAACACTGAGACTCAGGTCTTACATGTGATTAGATGTTGTGCCTCTTGTTTGCTCACCATTTGTTCTCATACGCTTTTACAACCTTTTCAGTGATTTCCTTTGTAAGAGATTCTGTTAGATCCCAGCTACGTTTAACATAACTATTTTCATCAGATACGAGTCTATTACATTCTTGCATACATGCCTTCCTATCTAAAATTACAATTCCACCTCCTTTATCCACCTTTCAGAGGATGGTGTTAGAAATGTGCTCAAAAGACCTCAACAAATGTTATCTCATACCTTATCTGGTTTGGATGAAAAGGTCTTGCTGATTGTTCCATAGCTTCTATTTCTTCAAGAACCTTTTTCTCAAATACCAAGGATGCATGATAAAATGTATGAGTAGGAGGGCAGAATGTTGAGGGACTTTTTAAACCAGTCAAGTTGGAACTTGGGCCGGTTATCTCATGATCTCATGTTTGAAAAAGTCTTTAAGATGAATCTTACATAAAAAAAAGAATGGAATTCAAAGCTAAATAAGAATTGATCATTTTTTTTAGTCAATACGAATCCTAACCCCTTGTTTAGAGTGTTTTCTTTGGCTTTGGATAGAACATGAGAGAAAGTTTGATTAGCATTATTTCTTGCAGCATATTTATTTTGGTTCCCAGTTTCTGCTTGAGTCGCCTGTTCCCAAAAAAGGATGTTGGTGTCTCTGGGATTGTATCTCTCTATTTCTTTGACCCATTTGTTGTAATGTTGTTTCTTGATAGCTATTAACATTACTCTTAGTGTCCTTCCCCCATTCTCTGATGGAGTACTTTCTTCACCTGAGCTAAAAGATGTTTAATGAAATCTAAGTTGCCTATTCCTTTTCGAGAATGTAATGGTATTACTGCCAATCTTATCATCTTGTTGAGTGTACAGTAAACATTTATCATGTGAAAAAGAATGTAGGTCCTTGAGTAATCTTTTGATTCGTTCATTGGTTATTTCAAGTTTGAAGCACGCAAGTTCTTTCTAATGTGCATCTATCTGATGAGGAACGACTTCTAGCATCGAAGTGTACACTGGCCGAAGCGATTTCGGACCGTTCCCATCGTAGGCATAGTGCTAAAAAACGAAAGCCCCCACCCTAACAACTCCACCTTCATCGGGCCAATATCAGGCCAATATCAGGCAAGTGATGGGGCTGACAGGATAGCAGGAAATGAGTGTACAGACCTACTGCCAGAAATCATGGCAGGTGTCCCTGGCTACACCGACAAAGAACATGATATGCTTCTGGAGATGATGATAGCTGTGGAGGCACAGTTCCTAGCATCAGAGGCCCAACCATTCACTGGCCTCAAGAAGAAAGACATGTGAGCCACCATTGTAGCGGTTGTCGATGTGGTGTACATCATGCAACAAGGCAAGGGAGACCTACATAAGGTCTGGCATTTCCTAGGCAAGTGCCATGTGCAAGCAGATTTCAAAGGTCCAAAAGGCAAAGGGGGGGCATACACCATCATCTGGACAGACTGGGAACAGAAAATACTGTCCACCATTAAACTAAAGGGTGTGACAGGCTTAGCAGGTTACGAGACATGGTCATGCATTGATCATGTAACAATCAATCAGGAAAACACAAATAGGGATCCTGATTCTTCCTTATAGTAGGAATAAGTCTACTACTAAGGAACATAAATGAGTATTTGACCCAAATTGATGTGTCCCCTCTGTTAGAAATTCTTAATGCTCAATTTTTTTTTACAAATTCAAAAATTCTTCTCTTTTCACTCACTATTGGTCTAGTGTTTACTGTGTATTTATTTTTCAACCACTATTTGATTTTTTTCACAAAAATATGTATTTGTCATGATTCACTGTATTATTAATAAATGTTGACAAACTGTAGACACCCTTTGATGTTTTCCTATTGTTGACTCTTTGAGCGCAGAACAAATTTAGATTAATTTAAATGAACAATGCAAACTAACTGTGTTGTCCCACATGTAGATCCCCAACTCTTCTGTTAATTATTATTTATTGCCCCAAATCCACATTAACACTAAGGGGTGACCCTATATTTTGTGTAGTAGGTTTAGGGGGGAGGGCATCATACAGTTGAGTGTAAAACATGCACTTGACAAGCCCATTGCAACCATAGGCAGTTGTCCACTATATTCAGGCACACCTAGGCAGACACACGACAATGGGCCTCATTCCGAGCTTGGAGGTAGCCATGGCGCTATTTGCGCCATGGCTGCCTCCAAACCCGGGTCCGTGTCCGGTCTGGGTAAATGGGGACTTTACGGGACATTCCAACCATTGCGGACCCGTTAAGTCCCCATTCAACCAACCATTCCCCATTCCCATTTGAGCCCCCATAGGGCTCAATGGGAATGGGGAAGGCGCTAATTACGGCCTGTACATTACTGGCCCGTTATTAGCACCCCCGGTCCTTAAGCGGGACCCGCAAAGGACGTGTGGTCAGACCACACAGCTTTTGCGGGTCCCGCTAAGGGACCTCGGATTTGGGCGGTAAGGGTTTAACGGCACCGGTCTCCTTACCGGTGACCGTTAACCCTTACTGCCCAACTCGGAATGAGGCCCAATGACTCACTTAACACTGACCTTGCACACGGCCCCAATCAGGCAAACATACAAAAGATTCATACCCCTGCACATTTACAGCACATGTACACGCACAACGAAGGCAAGGAGGAGCACCTGCAAACCCATGACCGTACAGACACATGCCACAAAATGGCACCACACATGGCAATGCATTACATGCTCCACCACTCATAACATTTGTGGGAAGCAACAGGTTTTGGGAGATGCAGGGATACATGTCCTACACAAATGCCCACCATCTAATGGTAACTCTGTTTCCACATCCATCCTGGCAGGCACAATCACACAGGATTCATCGGGCACAGCGGCTGCGGCTGCAGCAAAGCAAGGGAGACATTTGGGGTAAAGCAGCCAAGAAGGAGGATCCCATATACACCACCACCACTGTCATTGACACACACTCTGCCCAGGAAACTGAAAGTAGCCCAGGTGGAGAGACAATTCAAGCCCATTCCAGGAGAGATACACAGTAGGAGTCAGTGAGCACTGAAGAGGGGCACGTACTAGCAACCACGTTTTTCAAGGCAAAAGACAGCTCACCACATCACATTTGTGCAAGTAGAGGAGGATGCGCAACAGCAGACACCAGCAGCGCATCACTTGTTCAGCCAGGAGAAAGAGGACCAAGCGCCGGAGCAAATGGAACTGCTATACTCCAGTTACCCAGAAGACACCTGATCTACCACACCACCACCAGAGTACACCCCCAGCACACATCACCCCCAGTGGATGACAGCAGCATGCCGACCACACTACCTTGTCGGTGGAGGGGACAGCATGAGTTCACATGAGATGTCATGTCAGGTCAGGGCAGCCACACGTCAGGTGCAGCATTCTCCAACGTTTTAAGGAGCAGAATAAGCTGCTTAGTAAGGAGAATGATATACATCTCTTAATTAAGGAGTCCCCTGACAAGCACACCAAAGTACTTATGACCATGCTGGAGAAATAGAGGAGGGAGCAGATGCATTCTCTCCTCATCGTACAGTGGTGTCACACAACCCATGGGAATACTGCAATGGGACTTATATGTAGCTGGGTATGGTATGTGGAGGCCACTAATCCTGTGCAGGACAGGGTGGGCACAGTGCTGGACTGGCAGAACCAATCAGTGCAACAACTTTCCTCCAGCTACAGCAGGCACAATTGGCACATGTGTCAAGCCTCACATCTCAGGAGAGTTCACATCCATACACAAGAAACCAAGCAACACCCACGCCACCACCAGGGGACATATTTGAGAAACAGCCACCACATGCATGAAGCAGATGGCACATCTGAGCAGTCTGGGGCATGGACCACCAATATGCCAATGGCAACTCAGTCAAAAGGCACAAAAGCACATGAGAAAACCTTACCCTTGATTCTTTTGCAGTACCCCGCACCAGTAGGGAAACTGTTAGACAGCCTGTGAGATAACATGCCCTGGATTCGGCTGGAGTACCCAGTCCTTTGTGACCTACGTGGGTATGCAGTGACATGAAGCATACCTTTGGATGGGGATCAGAAAATACAGGTGAGTGTTAAATGGCCCCCACTGTCATGTCACCATTTCCAATGACCTGATTGATGGGCCTACGTGGCTGAGAACGGTCACATGTGAGTTGGTCCGACTGGTACCTTCCTGCCTGCTGCTCTTTTTCACCACTGAGCAAGCCCCGCCCACCTGGTGACTTCCTTCACCATCACTGTCTTGTGGCCAATGCTGGATTTGACTTTTATGGACTTCATTCATTCACGGTGTGTCACTCTTTCTCAACTCTCATGCTGGACTTCCTTTGCATCTTGTACTCATGGTGGCCCTGAATCATGCTGTTCGCATCTTCATCTTGTATCCTGGCTTGCAACATTATGTGTTACTACTGACTTCTGCAATTGTATTCTCTCTCCACTCTTGCTTCTCCACTCTTTTTGACTGCTTACTCTCTTTTCTCTCCTCCTTTCCCTTCTCCCTTTTCATATCTCCTCCCCTTACTTTCTTCTATGCACTTAGTCTATCAGAATTGTCCCTGGACCTAATATGATAGCAACCCCGTCTGTTTCCTCCACCGTCCCATTACTGTTTTTTTCCTCCCCACCCCCCCCTCCAGCACTATCTGAAATGTCGTCAGGCCTAGTATGATAGTCACTTGTTTTGTTCCTCCCCTCCCTTTCTGCACCCCTCTCCCTCACCTTTTGTTTTTCTCCAGCTCTACCAGAAATGTCATCAGGCCTAGTACGGTAGTCACTTGTCTGTTTCCATTTCCTTCCCACTCTCCCCCTCCATTTGCCTAAACCTCCATGTGGAAAATTCTACTATTAAAGAGGTCAGGTGTTTATGATAAGTTGAGTGGGTAGTCAGGTCACCTACCCATGCACATGCCACCATGCACAAGTAGGCCCCCTCGTTCCCTGTGTGAGATTGTGTACAGGAGGGCGGAGCGACCTCTGACGGGCCCATGGGATCAGAGCTCACCCTCAAGTACTTTAAGATGAGATAGCTGCACCTTGAGGAGGATGGGGTGCAGGATTCTCTTACTCCAACACCAATCAATAAGGACAACTCAATGGTTTGGCAAAGGGAAGTCTGTTTAATGACAAGTACAAAAAACGGGGAAACAATGGAAATCAACAGTGATGCGATCGCCCGTCTCGCTTCAACTTCCACAATCTTTGTTCAGACAGCAATAGTTATAGCGAATTTTCGTCATTGTTGACGTGTTACACTCAAAGTTTGTCATGCAATTCTATTGGTCAGGAAAGGTAACTTAAGTATAGGTGCTATATCTGTATATGGTAAAAGAGTGTGAGGATTGGATAACTCTTATAGGGTGGGCGTCTACGCCCATCCCTCTACATCACGCGTGATAGACGTCACTACAAGTACGACGTCTCATTAGTTCTACTAGCTATAGGACCCTAGATTATTCGGTCCATTGTGATTGGGTGGGTTACACCCCTAGTCATAAATCTCCACTTTAGTTAGCAGCATGCAGAATGGACACCCAGATGCGGCGAGCCCCAAGATTCACCCTGCCTCCCTTCCATCAATCAGTACTTTAGGGCTATGTGTCAATTAGTTGGCTGAGGATGGCCTCGAAACTGTAGCTTTTTATCAGGAAAAGTTATGGCATCCTCAGGTTCTGGGTGACATCAGACGTTGGTACCTCTTCGCGCTTGGCTGGTCACGTGTTAGTTCACCATGAATCTGCTTCATTTTCCTTCTTTTTGTGTATTTGATTCCCCTTCGGCCTTGCCACCTGCCTGGGCCTCCTTATCTCGACCTTCATGGGGCAGGCTGCTAGGCTCTTAAGTTTCGGTTCTTCGATGTTGCCGCTCTCCTCCCTTCCTGGAGTTGACCTCGAATTCCCAGGCATGAGCTGCTTCTTGCTCAGTTTCGATTCCGTCATTCTTTCTAGCTTTAGCTGGAATATGAATCTTGGCCTGTTTGACCTCTAGCAGCCTGGGCTTAATTCTGCTTTTGTAAAATGGAGTCGCACTTGTATAATGTGCTTCGTTGAGGTCGATATATAGTTGGCGCTATGCCGCTCTATTCTTCTACTAAGCTTGGCAAGCCGTACTGTTCTCTTAGTTTCCTGCATTCCAAGCCTATTTACAGGTGTTTAGATAGTTGCATATTTTTCATCCTTCTTTCATGGTTACGTTCTGTATGTTGCAACATCGTTTCTTCTTTTAAGTCCATTACATCCTTATTCCCTATATTTCGTCTTTACATGATGTTCTTTGCTTGTTGTTTCGTTCATCAGTACACCTGTCAAGGCCCTGTGTCGTCACCATTCACCTTCCATTAAGGCCCTTTGGGTCTCTTCAGGGACAGTTTGTAGGTAGTCTTCATTTCGTGTCAACTGCTGGTACGGTTGTCTCAATGGGTACCGTGCTGCCCACGGTTGTCTGGTTATAGGCATGTCAACAGGTATTGCTCTCTTGATGGGCACTGAGCAGAGCCCTAGCGCTGCTCTTTGTTGGTTTATCTGCTCCTCATAAGTCACATATCTCTGCGAGTATGTTCCTGGTATCTCAAAATGGGTGGCTTGAGTGCAGGCCATATCTGGAACCTCCTCTACACTCCCCCCTCTGGTCGGTTCATCGACAACTTCTGCTTCCTCCTTCGGATTTGTCTTACTTGGTTCTTCTGTATCTTGTTCATCGTCTTCTGGGGTTGTACATGATGGTGCGAAAGAATGTGTCTTTGGGGTCCATATTTTTATCACTCCTTTCAAACTTCCTGCTGTTTTTATATGTTCGTCTTTGTTCCAGGTCATAAGCTGGCACTGTCCATTTGGGCTGAAATAGATCCATTTTCCTTCATAGTTTCTTCGTTTTCTGGGATATACAAACTTTGTTCGCTCTGGTGCAAATTCGCTGGCCTTCACAAAGTCTCTTATTTCTTCATCAGTCAGGCCTCTGGGCTTCCATCCTGGTTTGACATCGATCATGATCTTCATCCCTATGGCTTTCTTTGCAGTTTTCTGGCACTGTGTGATGATTATCTTGATAACACAAAATCCTAGTAGTATCATCAATAGCAGGGCTCCTAGAAACTTGAATATGTCTACCATCCATTGTCGAATCCATGAGAATAGTGTTCCAAACCAGCTGTCATCATCCACTTCATCAGTTTCATCGATCATCTGGTTCTGTAGGTTTGTCAGCATACTTATGGCTTCTGTTAAAGTTCAATTTTCTTCATCATGCGAAGGTATAAATGTGCAACATGATTCTCCGATTTTTGCGCAAACACCTCCATCCATCGTTGTGATCATGTCAATTACATATCTGTTCCGGAGAGTCATCAATCGGATTGCTCTTAGTTCTTCTTTAATCACGTTGAATCCTTTCATGGTGGTGTTGATGGTCTGTAAGAATTCCCATCTGGTTATCTGCAACCATTTAGTGTTTGCGCCAACCTGGAATCTTGGCATGATGATTGTTGTGAACACTGATGAGGTGAGGCTGAAAAGCCTGTGTTCATAGTGGATTGCATGGAATGCTTCTTCTGATTTGGCAGAAAAGTAATTTTCTCTCTTCATTCGGGATACCAGTTCCACAGATCTCCTTTTCCTCAGGTGAGCATCTGCTTTCGGGAAACTGTCAATATTCAGGTCACTTTTCAGGATCACTAGTGCAGGAACATGGACATTCACTATTGTGCATATGCCTCCCCAGTTTTTCAGTAGTCTTATGTATGCCTTGGATCCACACACCCAGTAATGATCCATGACTACTGCGGTTCCGTGAGTCATTCCTGGAGTTTCAAAGATTCATCCGCCGTTTTGATTCTCCCCCATCTTCCTTGTGCCATTGTTCCTGAAGCATAATTTTGGACTTTCCAGTGGCACTATCTGCAAGGGTCCTCCTCTGTCTTCGACCCATGTTAGTAACTTTACCAGCTTTGGCCATAGAGGTTTGCACAACCTCTGTGAGTTTTCTATTGCTTCTTGGCAGGCTCCAAGGACCATCCATGCTCGGCAGATCACCACTCCTTCTTCCCATCCATTTGGGGAAACCACTGTTCCCCAAATCTGCATTTGGCCTCTGTTCTTCCAAATTTGAGCCTCTTCTGGAGTCTTTCCTTGGACGTTCAATCTCGGGTTTATTTCCCATCTTGTTCCTGCTCCTTTAACTTCAGGCTTCTCATACCTGATCACGTGATTCTTGGTATGAGCTCTATTTCTCGTCTTAATGTCCTGGACGTAGCCATCTTCATCGGGGTAATCCGTTTCAGTCGCCCATATCAATGAGTCATCCCTCCCCTGACTCTGCTACATGTGACAGACAGTGTGCTGTTGGGACATCAATTTCTACAGCCACAAAGATTTTGGGTTTCCCCATGCTGTACGGTAGAAGTGCACAAACGAAGCATTCTCCTTCTGATTTCCTTCTTCCGACTTCTTTCATGTGTTGGTACCAAATGTTGTTTCCTAAATGTGTACAGGTAATCGTTTAGTTCATTGTTATCTTCATGTGGGCTTCTTTTGATTCTTATTGTCTTTCTGTAGTTAGCTATAACTACATCTCTTAACGCATCTGTGTGACTTTTCCTTGCTTGGGGTCTCTCGGGCATGCTGGTCGTTGGACCAGGTTTCTTCGTCTGCATCGATGTGATAGGTGGAGGTTTTTGCAATTCTCTTCCTCTCCTCTTGCATTCTTTTCCTGCCCTCTATAAGTGCCTTTAACCACCACCTGTCTGTCATCAGCCCAATGTAAGGATGCACCGTGGGCCTGGTACTTGTTCCCTGTGTTGGAACTGGTGTTCTTGTCAATACAATCTCTACAAGTTTATTTTTCAGTTTCTCATGTAGTTTCTTCACTCTAGCTATGAACAGGAATAAATGATCTATCAACATTTGTGTCCTTGCAGTGAATTCTCCCGTAGCCGCTTCTGTCTTCTTGAGGGCTTTTGCTACGTCTGCTTCAGTTGGTTTTTCACTGGATTCCTTTTGGTCTCTTCCATTATTTACTGGGACTGGTTGTTCAGTAGGCAGTCTTGTACTCTATGTCGTCTTTGCCTGAGGTTCTATGGCCATTGACACTTGCCCTGGTTTGTGTGCATTCAGTTTGTGTGTGCATGTAGTGGTCAGTGCTATGTTTTCATTCATTCCGCGCTGACCCTGTCTCCAGCTTTTCTCTTTATTCGTTACCTCAAGTGTGTATGTATCACTGCTACTTACATTCATTTTTAGTTCATTTACCTTACCATCAGATTTTCTCGGAACTTGAATGACTATATACGGTCTGGGTGCTTTTGTGGGACCTATGTGTACATTATCCGGTGGGTGCACTGAAATCGGAACGCTTCGTGCACCAATAAAAAATGTAGTTCTGATCGTTAAAGACAGCAAGATAATGATAAACACAAGGCATAACCACATGATGGTACGGTAGGTCAAACGGCAGCACTTCCTTCCAGAGAAGCGGGGGTGCCCCTCTGCCTGTGGGAGGACTAGGTTACTGTTCTGGGCCCCCATTTCAATCATAACAAAATGTCAATGTTTTATTCTTTTCACTCACTCCATTATTGTCTCTCGAAAAGTTTGTATCATAAAGTGTCTGGGGCTTCAAAAGTGTCCCCCCTCTTGCGGGTGACGATTGTCTCTGGATACGGGACACAGTTCCCTTGCTAGACTATGGAAAATAGATTAGACTAACCCTTTTGGTGAGTCACATTCATTGTGCATATTCAAAATAGGTGAGTTCCCAGTCCACCACCCGAATCTGCTTCAGTCCTGAGGACATACTGGAACCTGTTCACTGTGAAGAAATGGAAATAAATGGCAACTAATCAAATCATGAGATGAAAAGGTGAAGTTCTCGTCTCTTCTCCCTCGATCTGTCCTTTGGCGGAAAGATGAAGTATTTTTTGCCTCTGTCTCTTCGATCTGTCCCTCGGCGGAAAGTTTCTTCAGGATCTCCTCAGAAGTCGATGGACATTATTATTTCTGAGTTGTGCTACAATGGCCCGCAAGAGCATGTTGAGCTGCGCGTTCTTCACTGGATCTCCGAGAAATGTCAGTACGTCAATGTTGGTGGGTCTTCCCACTAGCCTTGGAAAGTTCTCAATGAGGTGAAAGAAGATGTGGTATGCTAATCTAGTGTCTTCCGGTGACAGGGACATTTTGTCCTGCCTTGCTGGGTTCTGGATCACAGGCCCTTCCCTTGGCGTGAACAGTCCTTGCACTTTCCTGCTGCCTGGATTGCAACCAAGTAGCTTAGTTTAGTGCACAGCTTGCTCAAATGTTCAGAGTTTGTTGGATCTCTAATGATATGATATGATATGATAGTTTATTTATATAGTGCCTATACACAATGTGTTTCAAAACGCTTCAAGGCAAGGGAGGGAACAAGGGAAAATACAACGACATTCTTACAGGCCATGAACAGTAAGGATGCGAAATTAACTATCGTACTCGGCCTGACAACATTTCAGACAGTGCAAGTGCTAAGACATAGATGGAAGGGAGGGGGGAGTGGGAAGGAAAGGGAAACAGACAGGCGACTACTGTACTAGGCCTGACGACATTTCTGGTAGAGCCACAGGAAAACAAAAGGTGAGGGAGAGGGGTGCAGAAGGGAGGGGAGGAACAAAACAAGCGACTATCGTACTAGGTCTGACAATGTTTCAGATAGTGCTGGAGGGGATCTGGGGGGGGAGCAGTAAGGGGATGGAGTAGCGACAGACGAGGTTGCTTTCATACTAGGTCCAGGGACAATTCTGATAAAGTAAGTGCATAGAAGAAAGTAAGGGGAGGAGGGGAGGAGATAGGAAAAGGGAGAGGGGAGGGGAGGAGAGAACAGAGAGTAAGCAGTCAAAAAGAGTGGAGAAGCAAGAGTGGAGAGCGAATGCAATTGCAGAATTCAGCAGTAACCCATAATGTTGCAGGCCAGGATACAAGATGAAGATGGGAACAGCATGATTCAGGGCCACCATGAGTACAAGATGCAAAGGAAGTTCAGCATGAGAGTTGAGAAAGGGTGACGCACAGTGAAATAATGAATTCCATAAAAGTAAAATCAAGCATTGGCCACAAGATGGTGATGGTGAAACCAGAATGTATCAGGACAGACTCCTGTCTGCAGGAAGGGGGGGGGCACAAGGGAACAACACGGGGGGACCGGAGAGGGTGGGGATGGACTGTGGGGACAGAGGGTATAAACACATGTTGGTGCATGCTTACCTGCTGTCTTAGCAGGGGGCCGGACCCTGGATCCCCCTTGTCCGAACAGGTCCAAACAGGAATTGCCCTTTTCTTTGACTGCCCTTCACTTTGGACGCCCGGGTGAGAGACGCCCTTGATATAAGAGTTAAGAGCAGGAAAGAAGAGGCAGGGCTAAGAAGGTGAGTGGTGCTTAGGCCAGGTGACCTAGATCCACTTACACCTGCTCCCCAGCTGCAAAGGAAAAGAGGCTGGAGGGCTCCTTAAGTAGGAAAAGAGCAGCAAGCAGCAAGGCACCAGGTGGACGGGACTTGCTAAGTGGTGAAAAAGAGCGGCGACCGGGGAAGGAACCAGGTGGGCGGGGCTTAGGCCAGGTGACCTAGATCCACTTACGCCTGCTCCCCAGCTGTAAAGGAAAAGAGGCCGGAGGGCTCCTTAAGTGGGGAAAAGAGCAGCAAGCAGGAAGGCACCAGGTGGGAGGGGCTTTCTAAGTGGTGAAAAAGAGCAGCAACCAGGAAGACACCAGGTGGGCGGGGCTCAGGCCAGGTGACCTAGATCCACTTACACCTGCTCCCCAGCTGCAATGGAAAAGAGGCTGGAGGGCTCCTTAAGTAGGGAAAAGAGCAGCAAGCAGGAAGGCACCAGGTGGGCGTGGCTTGCTAAGTGATGAAAAAGAGCAGCAACCAGGAAGGCACCAGGTGGGCAGGGCCTTAGGCCAGGTGACCTAGATCCACTTACACCTGCTCCCCATAAAAGTAAGAGTGTCAGTGGTTCTCCCAACGATTGCTAGGCACTCCCCTATGAGGCAAAAGAAAAGCGTATTGGTGAGTTCATCTACTATCGCCTGTGATGGAAGCATTTGTGTCCTTATCACTGTATTCTGGTAACACAATGAAGGCTTTCGCGGTGACAGTAAGCAGTTGCCAGGTTACTTTCTTGTTGGCATGATCTTGGATAAAGTCTGTGACACTGGTGACTCTCCCTACAAGTGATGGATATGAGACTATTACTAACTGGGAGTAGGTTAGCACATCCCTTTTGATATTTCTGCTGGGAGACACCATAAATTCTGCAAAGCGACATCTCGATTTTTGATGATTCAGGATACTGCGTTTAGTTCCTTACGGCAAAAGTCCTTGAACTCAATCTATTAGAGTCTTGTTTCTCAACAATGCTTTAGTGTGATTTGATTTACAAGTACGTGTCAACAATTGTGTTGTGGCTTAGATGTGCAATTTTCTTCTTTACCCTGCAACTAGGATGCACAGAATGTCCGTTATGTCCTTATCCCCTTTTTTGCTTAGAGGAAATGTCCAGTTTAAGCCGCAACTCGCAAACGGGTTCCTTTGTCTTGGCTTTGCTGCTCGTGCGTCCTTCTTCCTCGTCATGGAGGTTCTTCCCCGTTGTCTGTAATTTCTTCACGGTGGGGTGCAGTTTGAGGACTTTCTCCGATATAAGGCTTAATGTCATTGAGAAAAATCCATGCTCTCCTGCCCTGCAATTTTACAGCTGAAGGAGTGCAGTCCTCTACGATGAAAGGGCCATTGAATCTTGGCTCGTCCCACCGTTTCCTCGTGTGGTTTTTCACCAACACAGCGTCTCCAGGGAAGATGGGTGGAGCACGTAGACTTTAAACTGCGTCTGTCTCAGTGTCTCCTGCTGTGTTTTGTGCTGCGCTGCCCCCTTTTTCATCGTCCCTGTAGTTGGTCGGAAATTACAGTAAGGCTGGATGTCATGCAGTTCAGATATTCTTGCCACTCGGTTCCCAGGACCTCTCGGGTTGACTGGGCATCACATCTATCTCTGTCTCAGGGGGTAATGTGGGTATTCATTCTCCTTCCTGTGACTATCTCGTGCAGCGTAAGATGATGGTCGGACCCTGGTTGGTTCCGAAGAGCATACAGTGCCAGTGGAAGGCAGTGCACCCATCCTCTCTTTAGAGTGAGCTTCAACTTGGCTATCCTTTCTTTTAACAAGCAGTTGAGCCTCTCACAAATACCATTACCTTCTGGATGATACACCGACGAGAACTTGTGCTTTATACCAAGCAACAAGCTAATCTGTTCAAAGACTGTATTTACAAAACGAGCCCCACTGTCTGATCTCATCACCTCACACCGCCCCACCTAGGGAACACTTCCCTCACCAGAAATTTGGCTGTACAGGTAGAGTCTGGGTGTGTACATGGACCTACTTCTATCCACCTAGAGAATGGACACACCACTACAATTAAGTACCTGTACCCGTTACACACTTGAATCATGTCAACGTAGTCGATATGTAAGTGCTGAAAAGGCCCATTTGGCCGGGGGATGACTCCTCTCACTACTTTTAATGTGTGCCCAGGGGTGAATTGCTGGAAGATTATGCAGTTCACCAAAAAGAATGCAAGATGCTCTGCTTAATTCGGTATAAACCAGTCTTCTGCGAGCATTGCTGCTAGATTCTCTTTTGACATGTGAAATGGGTAATGCAATTGCTCCAATGCTATTTTATTAGGGCTACAGGCATGACTGGTTTACCAGTGCTGTCTTGCCGACACAAACCATCAGAGGGGCTTAAAGAACATCCTGACATTTCCACAGGTTCTTTTCGTCCTGCTGTGCCTCCCCTTGAAGCTCCATGTGTTGTGTCTGCTCCATATTACTATAGGCTTTGGGTATGGTTCGTGCCACCATCATTCTCTCATGGGTACATGCCACGTCCACTTCCATGATCGTCTCACTTTTGGATGCCATACGCTTGGCTTCCGTGTCTGCTGCATGGTTTCCGCACAACACGAAATCTGTCCCTTTGGTGTGAGCGGCGCATTTCATGACCGCTATGCCCACTGGGAGCTGTAGTGCCTTAATCAGCCTGCCAATAAGGCTGCATGTTGCACTGGCGTGCCGTCCGAGGTAGCGCCTCCTTTTCCAGCATGCTAGGCCTGCATGCACTGTAGACTTCACATACGCGGAGTCACTGTACACTGTAACTTCCTGGTCCGCGTGATTCTCAATGGTGAGTATCAACGCCAATAATTCTGCAGCCTGTTCTGAATAATGCGTTGGTATTCGTGCACTGACGAGTACTTGAAATTCTCTGTTTGCTATGTGTTTCATTACGGCAACGCCTGTATATCTTTGTCCGTCTTCTTGGTTGATTCTCAAAGAGCTGTCAATAAAAACAATATCCCCTCCCGCCAGGGCATTTTCTTTCACCCTGGGAGTTCATCATAGAATTCTTCATAGTTTGCACAGTCATGTATCGGCTCTCCTTCAGTGACTGGCTCAGCTATGAATGTAGCTGGGTTTACTGTTTTACATCAAACTATTTTGATCGATGGATTAGATATGATCACTTCATAGGCAGATGCTCTTTGAGATGTCAACGTACCCTTTGGTTTCTCTAAGATGGCAAATAATGAGTGCTCGACGTATAACGTCATGTAACATCCCATTACAATGGTTGGCGCTTTCTCTATGGTGAACGCTGCGGCAGCTAAGCTTTGTTCGCATGGGAAGGGGCACCTCATGACTGGGTCCAGGATCCCACTGTAATACGCCAGGGGCTTGTACCCCAACGAGGTTCTTTGAGCTAGCACTACCGTCATAACACTGCCATCTGTGTGTGAGAATAGGTAGAATTCCTCTGCATAATTAGGAAGCCCGAGAACTGGAGCAGTACAAATCGCTCTCTTGAGTTCTGCAAACCCCTTTTCCATTGCCTCGGTCCATTCAATCTTTTCCTTTGTCATCTGGGCCTTCTTTAGAGCCTGGAGCAAGGGCTTGGTATACGAGCTGTAATCGAAGACCCATGCTCTAACATAATTGCACAGGCCTAAAAAGCTCTGCATTTGCTTTATCGTGAGTGGCTTTGCCGTGTTCATGATAGCTTCAGCCCTTTCTGGGGTCACCTTTTTCCCCTCATGTGAGATGAGTTGGCCTATGTACAGGTTTTCCTGTTGACAATACTGTAGTATTTCCTTGTCAACCTTATATCCTTTCTCAGCCAGTATGGTCAGAAGCTGAACAGAATCGTGCCTGCATTGCTCTTCAGTAATGCTGCAGATTAGGATGTCATCTACATACTGCAGGACGACACTATCTAATGCAATATTCCTTAGATCCATCTGTAGGACTCTGTTAAATATTGACGGGGGCTCACAGTACTCCTGTGGCAACCGTGTGTTTTTCAGACGCATTTGTCTGAATGTAAATGACGTCAGATCTTGAGAGTCATGGTGCAATGGGATTGAGAAAAAGGCATTTTTCAAGTCAATCACCTTGAAATATTTTGCCTCAATGGGTATGTTACATAGCATTGTAGATGGATTAGGGACTAGAGGGAACTCGGCTTCAACAATATCGTTTAATGCTCTTAAATCTTGGATTAAACGCCACGACCCTCCTTTTGATTTCTTGACGGGATAGATCACCGTATTACAGGGTGACTCTGACGTCACTAGGATGACCTGATCCATCATGGCGGAAATTGCCTTTGCAATCCCTTCATCCAGCTCTCTGGACATGGGATTTTGTCGCGCCCTTGGTAAAATTGCTCCTGGTTTCAGTTTAATTTTCACTTCTCCCACCCCCTTCAGGAGGCCTTTGTCATATAGTCCTGTAGTCCATACTGAGACAGGCACTCGGGCCAGGTCGTTATCAAAGTATTCCGGACGTACCAGTGCCAACATCATTCTCTGAGGCACTTCTCTTTTAATCATTTTTACCCAAAATATGAGACTCGCTTCCACCCTCGTCTCTTCAGAGTCTGGTTGCTCTTCTAACAGATCATCATCGAATACGTCAGTCACTCGATATCCTTCTTCAATGGCGATGATCGCACACCATTCCCTGCCTTCATCATCGTATCATTCAACCAATGCTACTTTCCCTTGTACTGCTGCAGCATGTATTATCAAGGGAAATACTTGTCCCTCCTCTTCATGCATAGGTATTCTTGGTCTGAATAGAAACTCATCAGGGGTTTTCATAGTTCTATCTGCGAGGCCTGGCACCCCTGCCATAAGCACACGCATGCCATATGCGAAGACCTCTGGCTCTAAAGGCACGGCCCTCATGGCTATGTGTCCTGAGTATGCCCTGATCATTTCGCACACGTTTGAATAATGCATTCCTGGAGTGGAGCATACTATGCCCTCCTCAGTGAATGATATTGTCATATTCAATTTTGTCATTAAGTCTCAACCCAAAATGTTTACTGGGGGTCTGACGTGAATACAACAAAGGTACACTCATTTTGCGCTCTCCTACGAAGAATGGGAGTGCATCTGTAAAGGGAACTTGACTGTGAGCTCCTGTGAAACTGTGAGTATCTATGGCCTCGCCGGACAAGGAAAACATGCCTTCTCGTATGCACGAGCGTGTTGCACCCGTGTCAACTAAGAAGGAATATTCTTTACCCCTATGATGACATTCACCCTTGGTTCCCTGTTAGGGTCTGGTGTCACTGATAGGATAGAGCACATCAGGGTTCCCAGTGAGCTGTCCTAATTCATATATAAGTTCGGTCCACTGTACCCTTGCGGATTCTCTCCATTCCCAGGGTTGCCTCCCCTTCCGGAGTTCGTGCCCTGAGAAGTTTGCAGTGGTGCATGCTGGAATTGCCCTTGCGGCAAGTTCCCCATGTTCGGGGATTGAACCCCTTGTTGTGCACCTTGCTGCAAACCTGGTGCTTGCTGCTGCACTGTGTGATTCTGTGCACCACCCTGTTGTGAGATTGCAGGCGGATTCACCGTGCCTGCACCCATTCCTTGGCCATTTTGGAGTGCGCCTTGGCTTCTGCACGAGCGCTCGCCAGGTGCCCTGTCATTCCACACAGCCAAAATACTGGCGGTGGTCAGACTATTTGTCCATTTGACGTATCTGGATTGCCCATTTGCACGTTTTGAAAGCCTCCTTGATTATTTTGGAAACCTCCCTGATTATTCTGCCATCCTCTTCCTCTAAATCCCCTTCCCCTCGGGTACAATCCTACGTTACCCTGGTTGTTCTGCTGTGGGTTAGCCACCTGTTGTACGTTCTGTTCAGCTGGTCTAGTCAGCATGGCTCCTTCAAGAGGATACTTTGATCATTTCTTTTGCACCAGCTTCGCTTCCTCACCCTTTCGAGTTGCCTCCTTTTTTCGATTCTTTTCTTGCAACAATCTACAGTAATGTGCAATAGTCAACTGTATTTAGGCCCACGGTTTATCATCAACTCCTACCAATTTCTTAAGCTGTTTTTGTAATGGCTCTGGTAACCCTTGGCATAATATGTGGTAAAATACAGGTATAGATTTCGTCCAAGATTCATGCGTTTCGAGCACCCACGTGTCTTGGAAATTCTGCATATAAATCAACATATCTTCTGACTCCTTCATCTTCTGAGTCATTATAGCTCCCATATCGGCGGTATCTGGGTAAAGCACTCGTAGCCCTTTCCATACTGCTGCTCTGCAATTATTAAATGGCGCTCCGTTGTGGGTAGTGTTAATTATGGTTACACCAGGGTACCCTGTCCGTTTCCACACATCGTCTGCTCTCTCACCAAGTATGGCGATCAGGAGACCTTTAATGTCCCCTATAGCTAACATGACACCCCCTGTCATTTTTTCTAACTCGTGTATCCACTTTCCGGCTCCCGATGTTAGCATTGGAAGCTTGTTCTTCAGGTTCTCTCGATCCATGCTCCCCCCTTTTCTAATAGTGGAAATTGGAATGCGCAGCCTCCTTTCTCTTTCCCCATAGCTCTTCTGTCTATCGCTGGGGTAATATTCCTGCATTGCCATCTGCCTAGCAATGTCCTCAATCTGTCTACATAGGCGGGTGCTGACACCCCCCTCTGACCATGGGGTGTTTCTTCGTGCCGGTCAGGCTGCGCGGCAGACTCTGATGCCCTCGGTGCAGATTTGCTAGCATCTGACCATCGCTCCCCTTTGTCCCTTGGCAGCCGCTTTTCACGCTGTCTCCCTTCTTCATTTGTCTGGCACTCTGCCTCCTCTCCAGAGTCGGACATTGATTGTTCCCAATTCACGCCAACTCCTTGCGTCATCGTCGTTTTTACTGATTTCCAGCCTATCCAGGGACAGTCTCCTGCTCCCACTACTTCGGGTGACATCCTCAGTGTCATACAGCTGAGGGCTCTCCAAGCGCTCGTCTTCCCTTTTCCCTTGGGACATTGGTTCTAGTCCCATTTCATCATATATTTTATCGATCGTTTCCCCGATGCTTCTGGTGTCGGAGTCATCTTCAATATTTGCCCCACTCGTGCCTGGTACTGAATCGTACGCAGGAAAGAACTCTTCAATGTCTTTCCATTCTACAACAGGATCGGGTTTTTTAACTTCCCGCTCCAGATATTTGAGATTGCGTGCCCTCTGTCTACGCTTACGTTCAATATCCTCATCGAATTCCTTGCGCTTCCTCGCCAATCCTCTGACCTTATCATCTTCCCTTCTCCTTTCATTTCTAAGTTCATTTGCCCTTCGAACTTCCTCATCTTCTCGTCTCTTTATCCTTTTTTCATGTACTCTTTGCTCTTCTTCCAACCTTTGCTGATTCTGCCTGTAATGGTCATAGGCTGCTTTCTGTTTGCGATCGAGCTGCTTTTCTTGCTCCTCGCGATATAGTTGTTCTCGCCTTAGCCTATCTTTCCTTCTTATCCTTTCGTCCCTTACCTCCTTTTCCTTCTCCTCCCTTCTCTGTGCCTCATCTGACTTCTCTGTTGGTCTTTCATCATCACTTCCTTTTCCATCGAGTTTCAACAATATCTGTCCTCCCATCCATTCGTCTTTTGCGAATGCTATCTCATCTGTTCTGTCTTCGCTTCCTTTCCATTTCTTTCCCTCTCTCTCCTTATTAAGAGGTGCACTTGTCTGTGCCTGATCCTTCCTCTCATCATCGCGTCTCTCCTTGTCCCTCGGGACTGCAGAGGCAAGGTTCTTATCTTGATCCTTCCCCTTATTGTCATCACTACTGTACTCAGGTGACTCATATGCGGGGTTGCTATACCACGTGGCTGCTTTAAGCTCTCTTAATGGGTAGAGTCCCTCTGGCTTACTTCCCTCGGTTTCTGTTTCAGGCGGGGCAGGTGGCGCGGTAGGCACCTCACCCCCTCCGTGCATACATTTAATATCCAGTATGCGGGTGGCCCTTCCTCCTCCGACTGTTCGAACATTTTCCAAAGTTCTAGAACAGCAAGGCGTTTTTCTAGTTTTTTGCCTGTATATGTGGCATGTAAGTAAGTCGTCATATGTTGTAAGACGGCTTTAGATAAGGACCCATTCTGTGGCCATAGCATAAACATCTTGTGGGCGGTACCCTTAACCCACTCATTGCTGTATTTCTTAAGCTTGGGTGCATGTTTAGGCAGTTGTTTACACACATGTGCTAATGTAGTAATCTCTTCCATGCTTAAATCTGTTTCTAACAATACTTTCATGTAACTTCACCACTCCCAACAATATGAGCGAGCACCAAATATCGCAAGCTCCAATCCAATCATTTCCCGCCAAAACCTTGTATTACCAATTTACTTAGAACATCAATACATGTGCGATTCTCTCTAAATTATAGAACTGCATAAAACCCCTAATCAATTTCAAACAACAAAGAGACAAATTTCCTTACATGTGACACATCAACAGAACATGTACGACAAACATTAAACAGACTAGACAGACACCAGCTGGACTCAGATATCTCTGCCTTCTAATCAGTACCCCGACATGGCGTCTAAACAAACTCCTTTTACGACGTCTTTAACCATCGTAGTAGCCTAGTCGTTCCCTATTATGTGGGACTATAAGTTCACTTTTCTTCTGACCGCTATATTAAAGCGCAGGAACAAGGCGAAACCTCACCCTTTATCTCAGGTGTCCGCCCTGGTATCCTCTCTCTTCTCAGGTGTCCGCCCTGGTATCCTCAGTTTTCTCTTGGGTGTCTACCCCGGTAACCTCTGTTTTCTCAGTTATTCTTGAGTTATTATCCCCTTATATATATACAGTCTTCTCTACTTCTGACTATTTTTTTTCCGCCTCCCTCTTACTTGTTCTAATGCCTATAACATTTGCCAAAGCATTCAATTTTTTGTTTCACTCACCGCTCGCATCGTTCCTCTCTGGATCCTGGGGATCACCTACCTTACCGCCTTTTTTAGTCTTTCGCCTGATCCACTGCCCGTAGGAATGGAAGGGTTTATGTTTGTAAAACGGGTCCCTTCAAACCCACTGCAGTTTTTTGGAGAGGTTTAAGCTATCATTGTCCACGGGAAGCTTCACAGTCTACTCGGCCAAATGACGAAGGACTCGTAATATTGCTGAAGACCTAGAGTTACTTTGTGTTGACGGTCAATAGGTGTCTTATCAATAATCAATAATCAATAGTTGATGGTCAAAACCATCCTCTGCTACCAGGTGTACAGGAGGGCGGACCGACCTCTGACGGGCCCAGGGGATCAGAGCTCACCCTCAAGTACTTTAAGAAGAGATATCTGCACCTGGAGGAGGATGGGGTGCAGAATTTTCTTACTCCAACACCAATCAATAAGGACAACTCAATGGTTTGGCAAAGGGAAGTTTGTTTAATGACAAGTACAGAAAACTGGGGAACAATGGAAATCAACAGTGATGCGATCGCCCGTCTCGCTTCAACTTCCACAATCTTCGTTCAGACAGCAATAGTTATAGTGAATTTTCGTCATTGTTGATGTGTTACACTCGAAGTTTGTCATGCAATTCTATTGGTCGGGAAAGGTAACTTAAGTATAGGTGCTATATCTGTATATGGTAACAGAGTGTGAGGATTGGATAACTCTTATCAGGTGGGCATCTACGCCCATCCCTCTACATCACTTGTGATAGACGTCACTACAAGTACGACGTCTCATTGGTTCTACTAGCTATAGGACCCTAGATTATTCGGTCCATTGTGATTGGGTGGGTTACACCCCTAGACTTAAATCTCCACTTTAATTAGAAGCATGCAGAATGGACACCAGTTGCGGTGTGCCCCAAGATTCACCCTGCCTCCCTTTCATCAATCAGTACTTTAGGGCTATGTGTCAATTAGTTGGCTGAGGATGGCCTCGAAACTGTAGCTTCTTATCAGGAAAAGTTATGGCATCCTCGGGTTCTGGGTGACATCAGACGTTGGTACCTCTTTGCGCTTGGCTGGTCACGTATTAGTTCACCTTGAATCTGCTTCATTTTCCTTCTTTTGTGTATTTGATTCCCCTTCGGCCTTGCCACATGCCTGGGCCTCCTTATCTCGACCTTCATGGGGCAGGCTGCTACGCTCTTAAGTTTTGGTTCTTCGAAGTTGCCACTCTCCTCCCTTCCTGGAGTTGACCTTGAATTCCCAGGCATGAGCTGCTTCTTGCTCAGTTTCGATTCCATCATTCTTTCTAGCTTTAGCTGGAATATGAATCTTGGCCTGTTTGACCCCTAGCAGCCTGGGCTTAATTCTGCTTTTGTAAAATGGAGTCGCACTTGTATAGTGTGCTTCGTTGAGGTAGATATATAGTTGGCGCTTACCACTCTATTGTTCTACTAAGCTTAGCAAGCCATATTGTTCTCTTAGCTTCTTGCGTTCCAAGCCAATTTACAGGCGTTTAGCTAGTTGCATATTTTTCATCCTTCTTTCATGGTTACATTCTGTATTTTGCAACATTGTTTCTTCTTTTAAGTCCATTACATCCTTATTCCCTATATTTCGTCTTTACGTGTCATTCTTTGCTTGTTGTTTCGTTCATCAGTACACCTGTCAAGGCCCTTGTGTTGTCACCATTCGCCTTCCATTAAGTCCCTTTGGGTCTCTTCGGGGACAGTTTGTAGGTAGTCTTCATTTCGTGTCAACTGCTGGTACGGCTGTCTCAACGGGTACCGTGCTACCCACGGTTGTCTGGTTATAGGCACGTCAACAGGTATTGCTCTTCTGATGGGCACTGGCCAGAGCCCTAGCGCTGCTCTTTGTTGGTTTATTTGCTCCTCATATGTCACATATCTTGGCGAGTATGTTCCTGGTATCTCAAAATGGGTGGCTGGAGTGCAGGCCATATTTGAGACCTCCTCTACACTTGCAAAGGTAAATCTGTGCTACCCCATATTCAAATGTAATCCTGAATTAGCACCTGTTGCATGGTGGTAGAGTGCTCAGAGGGTGTGGGTGAGCTCTCCACTTCTGTGTCATCTTGGTCATCTCCCTCACCTTCAAAGTCTCCCTTCTCATCTTATTGCAACAAGGCACATCTGTGTGTGGCAATGATATGCAAGGTGCAGCACACCAGCATGAGGCTGCACACCTTGCCAAGTGAGTACATGAGCGTGCCATCTGTGCTGTGCAGACATCTGTTTTTTAACATGCCTAAGGCACACCCAAACACTGCAGGGATCTTTACCTTGGCCCTATTGTAACTCTGCTGTGCCACAGTTTGGAGATTACGCACTGGGGTCAGCAACTGTGGTTTGCATGGATATGCAACATGACATGTGATAGTAGAAAGAAGAATAAATATTGGTCAGATTGGCAGGCATTCATGATGTGTGATTTGGGCATAGTGACCCACCTTTGATGATGGAACAGTTAACTAGCAGCCATGCTTGCCTTTGGCTCATGATTCACATCAATTGGCAAGAAATAAGGTCTATCCAAGCAGAGTTGAGCAAGTGCAGAGTGGGTAAAAGCAAATTGCATTTATGTGCCATTAGACATAATAAGAACAAAGGATGCACTCGACATTTGTTTGTTAGAAGCAATTCTTGATTGTGCAATGTATTTATTCCCCAGCATCTAACACTAGGTGGTTCCCTTCAGTTAACAGACTGGGCTTTTGCGTAGGCATGGGAAAGGCGCTTTGCCTGGCCCAATATATTTGGATTGCTAATGCTTGTTTTTAACTGGACATCAGTAAAGGACACACATCGTGCTTATAAATGGAGTGGCTGATGGCAGGCCTGGTTAAGACGCTTTCTATTACCCCACTCCCCAAAGTAGCACGTTTACAAATCCAGTTGAGTCCATTAACTCTCAGAAGGCTGCTCACAGCTCACTGGCAAGGCACTTTGAGTGCAACGTTTGATGGTAAGGCTGGATTAAAGCAGGTTTAAAGCGTTTCCATGAGGTGGAAGTTTTGGGGAGGGAGTGCAGGAACTGGATGGCAATGGCCATAGGAATTAGCATGGCCATGGGCAGTCAATAGGTGGGCAAACAGCCAAAGCAACACCTACACGCTTTGTGTCCCTCCTCATATGCCATTCCTCCCTAGCTGTGCTTGGCCACTTAATAGCCCTAACTAAAAATGACCATCCACTGATTATCAATCAGGTCAGTATAGTATGTCAGAACTGCAAAGGATCTCTTCAGACAACCTTAACTTGATCCCTTTCTACTATTTGCTTTATCAAAATATCGATATAAAATAGAGGCTTCCTCTTTAAAACATACAAAGTCAACAGTACTTTAAACCTGTGCCCGAGTCATGCATGAAGAGACATTACATGGCCCCGGTGCCTAGCAGCACAATATTAAATGATGTAGTGAAATGATCTCTTAAATAGTTACCTTCAGAACAGACAAGGGGGTCATGTTAATTTGATAAATATGTTGCATAGAGGGGTGCACTTGCATGCAAAAGATCCCATCCCTGCAATTTTAAACATTTCCAACATATAGACCCTCATTATGACTTTGCTGGTGCAGAAAGAATGTCAGAAAAAAATTTCAGTAATTCCGGCACCAGCATTTTTTGCAGACCTGCAAAATACGAGTTTGCTGGTGGGACAGATCTCCACTGCCAGTAGATCAGGCCCCTACCAGCAAAGGACTCTTGGACTCCATGGAATGGGAAGTTACCGTCGTCTCCGCTTCCTATAATATCCTGGTAATACTGTGGTACTGGGTGGCAGAGACGGTAGGGCCAGTTTGCCGGCGCCGTGCCAGAATTACCGGCGTGGTCACAGCAAAGTCATAACGAGGGCCATAGTGGTGAAAAAAAGATGTTAATGCAGGCAAAATCTCCTCAACATCTTTCTTTTCATCTATCTGTTTGAATGACTGTGAATTAACAATTATTGGAAACATTTCCAATCAATTCCTCTAGAATCCTACATTGACCGGTGCACAAAGCAGGCTGATTCCATAGGGCACCATTGGCCTTATGCAGCATAAAAGAGTATGCATGCATTAAACCAGGGGTGTTGCTAGGTCTGGAAAATATCTGCGGCTACGCTAATGTTGGGACTGTCGGGACTTGGGACTAGCCAGCCTTTTGGTTGTAGCCCCTGAGCTTCTATGCGGGGCTACAACCAAAAGACCTGGGACTATACCCCCTTAAACCTCCCTAGCAACGCCTCTGCATTAAACCTTGTGGTGTTTTGAGTTGGAGCAGAGATGCATGATGGTCACAGCTAGTCCATTCAGTGGCCCCACCCTACCTCAAAACAAAAAGAAAATTCCCCAGATCAGAAAAAAAGGTATACATGTGTGTGTAGCGCCGGTCTTTACACCTTTTTTTCCGATCCAGTGTTCTTGCAGTAGGACCCCCAATAAGTGTTTTTACCATAAAAAAGGTATAATATAACTTAATTATTGTATTTGAGTTATTTATTACATTTGTTAAACGCCCAAACCCTCGGGTATCACAGAGTTGTTACAGACAGCTTTCAAAGAATTATTCAACAAAAATTACAATTGCTTACAGTAAGAGAATGGTACAAGACACAAAGGTTAAAAGCATTACATAGTCAATTTGCATATTCTGGTGACAGTCAGACCTAAGGATGCAACTATCCGCGCCTGGGTGGGTGGGTGAATGAATTAGTGTGGTTAAACTAGTATTGGTTGAATAGCCAGGTTTGTAATAGTTTTTTGAAACAGTGGAATGAATCTTCATTTTTTATGATTAGTGGGAGCTCGTTCCAAAGTTTTGGGGACATGACTAGAAAGCTGCTGCCTCCGGGTCTAGAGATTTTGAAACGGAGTACAGCAAGGAGCGACCTTTTATTAGATCAGAGTGTTCTATTTGTGACTTTTTTTCTTATTGATTTGTTTAGGTAAATAGACACTGTATTGGTGAGGCATTTGTGGGTGGTACACAATGATTTGGAAATGATTCTGGCCTTGATGGGTAGCTAATGATTCTCCCTCCTAATATTAGGGATGTGGTCTGACTTTTTGATTGTTTGTTTGTTTGTTTGTTTATTATTTATATTTCGCACCCCACCCTGAGGTATCTGGTCGCATTACAAGAATATGCATGTCCATGGTTACAAAAAGGTAGTACACATTGTAGTCACACATATGGGAATGTGGCCAAAAAACCACATTGCATACTAATAACATACTTTAAGCAAGAGGCAAGGTATATACATACAACAGTGAAATAATACAATGTGAAGAAAAGCATGGGGAAAAATATACATATGGGCGCAGGAGGAAGGTATGGTCTAAGCAGTAGTGTCTTTGGATATCAACCAGCTTTAGGTGTCTTTTCTGAAATTTTAAAAGGATTGAACCGTGCGTAGTGTGCGAGCGAGTTTCAAAATTGGGCCGCCATCAGTGGGAAGCTGTAACCCCCCACTCTTTTTGCTTTGTATCTCGGTACCCTTAGGCGGCCGGTGTTGGTTTTCCTCATTGCTCTAGAGGGGTTATTCTTGACAAATATGTCTGCCAGGTATTAGGGGCAGCGTTATTAAGGCATTTGAAGGTAAGGGAGGCTGTTTTGAGCTGGATTCTTTCTTGGAAGGAGAGCCAGTTGTTGTTCCGTCTAGTTGTTGAGATATGTTGCCTTCTGGGGATGCCCAGGGCGGTTCTAAGGGCATTATTTTGCAGGATTTTGAGTTTATTAATGATGGATTTGCTTGCTCCTAAGTAGAGGGCATTGCAATCGTCGATTTTGGAACAAGCTAGCGCACGCGCTAGTATCATACAGCTTTCCGGGGAGAGAAAGGGTTTGCAAGAATGGATGATCTTGCAGGCATATGCAGTGGATGAAGCTGTTGCACTGACCTGTCTATGCAGACTCAGGGAAGAGTCTAGGTAAAAACGCATTGTTTTGACCTCGTTGACCACTTTTATATCATTACCATCAATGTTAAAGGAACTGTATAGGTTGCTCAATTTCTTCATGTTGGTGGGGGAGGCTAACAAAAGAAGCTCAGTCTTCTCATCATTCATGCAGAGACCATGAGTGGCCATCCATGCCTGAATGATGAGGTACATTTTGTTGACGAGGGCAAGGTCCATGTTATAGTCTCCTGACAGGGGCAGGAGGATCTGGGTGTCATCTGCATAGTTAGTGTAGGTGACACCCAGATGGTCCAGATCATCAAATAGAGGTTTTGTGAACACATTATACATGGTAGGTGATACACATGAACCTTGTGGAACACCGCAGGTGATGGGGATGGGGTCAGCTGATGCGGAGGTAGAGAAGACTCTCATGGATCTATTGTTGAGGAAAGATTTGCTCCATGCTGTTGCCTCTGTTGAGAAGTGAGCCGCATTGAATAGGTGTCTGCAAAGCACCTTGTGATCCACCAGAATGAAGGCGGCTGACAAGTCACAACAGAAGCAAGAGGGCGGGTTTCCCCTTGTCCATCAGGTCATCGATCTGAATCTTCAGATCTATCAGAGCAGTTTCTGTCCCATGTTGGGGCCTGAATCCCGATTGTCAGAGTCCAAGTAACTTGTGGGCCTCAAGGTAGGTTTGAATTTGGTTATAGGCAGCCTTGTCAATGATTTTAAGGAGAAAAGGTACCGTGGTGATGGGACAGAAATTAGTAGGGATGCTAGGGTCAAGTGTAGGTTTTTTTAGTAGTGGTAGTACCCATTAGTTCTTCAAGTTGGTTGGGACGGTGCCTATGCGAAAAGAGGCATTGATAAGGGTGGTTATGAAGGGGGCCAGTTCTTTAGCTGAGTCTTTGATGACAGAGGCTGGACATGCTTCACCTTGGCAGTTAGAAGGTTTGAGTGAGGCAATGATGTTAATTACTTCTTGTGTGGATACTGAGGTACATTTAAATTGTTGGGGTGGTTTTGGAAAGAAATGAGTAGGCCTGGGCATGGTCTGCTGGGGATTCAGAGACTGTTTTTTAGCTGCTATTTTCTTTTGAAGCAGAGTGATTTTGTTGGTTAAGGATTCTTGAATTTTAGTACACCAAGTTTTTGATTCCTACGGCAGACTGTAGCTCTTTGTTCTGCATTAGTTGAAGTTTACCAATATCGGAGTTGGACGTCCCTAGTAGGAGTACATAACACTTATGCTTTGAATCTTCAGGTGCTGCAATACTCAGCAGGGCTAGGCCTGGAGGCATATAAGGGATTTGAAGAGGAGGAAAAGCACACAAAAAAACGCTTAGTTATGGTGGCAGAAGTAGTATAAAGAAGATGGCAGCCAAGGAGAGATACTAACTTTTGCAGAGGCGATAAAAGACTGCAACATGCTTCGGCAGATTGCTAGGAATGGTACACTGTGGCTGGCAGCGACCAGTAAAGAATAGTGGTAATTAGGATAATAGGAGTCATGAGATGACCAGACTGGTACTTTGGAGGAAGAGTTCAACATGTGAGGTCCATGCAATGTCATGCAGCATGCAAGCTCAATGGCAACACATGTTTGGTTTACTGTACCTGAATTAGCACCACCTTGGTACAGTGAGGCATCCCTCACCACTTCCAGGCTGTCCAAACGGTAGGTTAGAGACTCAAACCTCTTCCAAGCCTCTTGCTGCGATTTCCTGATGTCCTCCAAGGTACTGCTTTTCCAAAGGCTCTCGGTCTCCAAGCAGAGTAGCCGGTCAGACTGAGTGGTGAGAGTTTTCTAGCAATTTATAACCAAATGAAGACAACAACACAAACAATTCAGTCAATTAAAAAGTGACCGAAATCCCACCCACAATATATTTTCCACCACCTGCCAATCAAGAATATGTGTTCCAGCGTGTTTGTGATCTCGTGCCTACCTCTTCCACTAATCCTATTCTGGACTGGTACTTGCCCAGAGACACAAACAGGAATCCTTCTCCCCCATTAACAATTAGCAGCCAATAAATACTGTTCTGGGTTGATGTGGCACATGGAACTTCGTCACACAAAGTTGTCAAGGTTTAACCTCTTTAAATAATTCCCACCCACACAAAAACAATCACTTCAAGAAGGCTTTAGATAATTGTCTCTGAAAAGTTATAGGTGCCATCAAGAGCTTGATTTGTTACCTGCTTTAAGGCATAAATGTTGCAAATATTGACACATGGATTTGCTGTGATTCTTTAATAGAGGTTTAGGTAACGGAAGGTTTGGCCGCAGTAGATTTCATCGAGGGAGAATTGGTTGAATGTATTTTGCTGCATTTTACCTCAAATGTATGTGGGTGGCGAGTTAGGGGAATATTAAAGGTAGGGGGTAGTTGGGAGATGTGGGAATACTCCCCCTCCAAACATTTGTGGTAAAATGTCTTTAAAGGAAAGAAAAATTCGACCAGTTTTCCCGCAATCAAATAAATTCGACAGAACCGAGATTTTCACTACGTTGGTGCTAAGGATTTATTGTGAGAAAGCATCCCATCTGAAAGCGGGTGGTGATCGCTTTTAGTTCCCTCCCACTTGACAAGACCTTGCTGAGTAGCTCAAGCGAGACGAACTACCAGAACCTTGGAGTGCAAGTCCATGATTATGAACCCTGTGGACATTTTGGTGAAGGAGGTGTTTGCAGCATCAGCATGTGGTGTTCCAGGATTGCAAAGTGATAGTGACACGTTGTTGCAATTTATGCCTCAGCATTCTACATTTGATCATTTTATCTTTACCCATGTACACAAAACAGATTACAATCTTTTCTAGCGTCACACAAAAATCCAAATCCAGGAAAACTGAGATTTAAACATAATATTCCAACCAATTATACGAAATAGGGTAGTGAACATAAGAACTTATATGAAACAAGGAATTGAACATACGAACATTAACAAAAACGATATCAGAATGCATTGATTATTTCATAGCACCTACTGCCATTAGCATCGCCAGCCTTATTAAAGACCAAGTGCAAATGAGAGTATCACTTTGTGTTGGTTAAATATGATTTGGTATCTTTTTATACGAATATTCAACATGACTTGGGTATTTCAGTCATTTAAAAAATATCTACATATGTGAGCTGGAACTAACAGTCAGCATAGCAAAATTAAATGGAAATGTCACATTTCTTTCCGAATAACAGCATTATTTTCCACTCACAGATCTATCATCAAACACCTGGCACTGCAAGGGGAGCTCCATTTGCACCAATGCAGGCCAGTAGCCAATTTCAAGATGAGTTTGAATCACACAATGTTCTGAGCAACTTGAATCGAGCTGTCCATTATTAGGGTAGATAATAGATGATATTTAAGTAATCGGATCTAGATCAATGCCAGGATTAGAGCTGTATTTGAAATTCCAATGTAAAACCAACTAATAAATACAGCGCTTTAAAGATTGCCATTTTAGACCAGACCAATTACCTCCGAAACAACACTATTCAAGATAGGCTAGCCAGAAAAAAACACAACATTGCCAACACACCATTAAAGCAGCGGCCATGCCAGAAACATATTGACAATATAGCAAAAAGTCAAATGCTGAAAATATGATGGAACAGTAGCACTGAAAATTATTTTTTCAGAAGTAAGAAACCTTATAAACTCTAATTACACAGGGACTTGAGAAATCCATGATAATCTCTGGATTACAAATGGTGACAAACGCTGATAGGGCCATCTAGCAACCCAAAAAATTATATCAATCAGATAAACAGAGACAATGCAAGTAATAATTAAAATACATTATTTAATACAAATAGTACAAAAGTATCTGGTTCCTCTCTGGATCTCATAATCTATACTTTTGCCTCCAAAACTATAGTTTCTGTAGCTGCTTCTCCAATCTCCTCCAATGACCAGCGTCTCCTTCCTTTTCCCCCCATCTTCCCTCATCTCCACAACTCCTACTTCGCCTGTCTTCTTTCATCATGATTTATGCTCTTTCAATCTTTCTTCTTATTTTTTTTCATCACACCTCTCTTCCCCAATCAACATCTTTCCTTTTTGTCTGTCGAGCAAGCTGCTTCTACTCTTCACTCAAGCCTTCTTTCTAACTCTTGGTTCCCTTTTTCCATCTCAACCTATTACTCCTTCTTGGAAGACTTCCCCCCTCCCCCAACCTTGACTATCTCCTTCTCCTCATGCCGTTCCGATCTCCCTCCAACATACAGAATGACGGTGGAAGAAATCTCATGCGTCCTCTGATCTTGTTTTGCTTTTTTCTTCATTCCTCCTATTACTCCTCTCTTCTACAAACTCAGAAACGTTACTTCTCTAATATCACTCATTCCCTCTACCCCCTCCCTTGACGCCTTTTCCAGCTTCTTAATCACAATTGTTCCCTTGCTCCTGTGACCCGTCAGCGTCTTCCCCTCTCTCTTCTTCTAACTTTGCTAACTACTTCACCTCTAAAGTATCTTCTCTGGGTTTGTCCTCCTCTACCCCTCCTCCGCTTTCTGCTTCTCCAACACGTTCCCTTTCATCGTCACTTCTTTCATCCTTCTCTCTTCTATATGACTTTGATACTGTCTCATTCTTGACTCACGCTCTTCCTATCACTTCCCCCAGATCCTATTCCCTCCTCTCTTATCCTGTATGTATATTCCTTACTCATTCCTTTTCTCCCTCTCTCTGCATCGTCCTTTCCCTCTCCCTTTAAACAGGCTGTGATTCTTCCAATTCTCAAATAAAAACCTTCTCTTTACCCTTCCTTCCTACTAACCTTTGTACCATCTCTCTTCTCACTTTCCTCTCCAAAATATGTGAGTGTATTGCCTATGCACAAATGTCCTCTTATCTTAACATACAAGCTCTTCGTCCTCCCGTTCAATCAGAATGTCACACTTCTCATTCTGTGGAAACTGCCCTCTTACATGTCTCTAATTCCTTGCTCTCTGCTCGACATGCTAAACTCACATCAATATTACTGCTCCTCGATGTATCTGCTGCTTTCAATATTGCTGACCACTCTGTTTTTCTCTATAGGCTCTCTTCCCTTGTTTTGCTCGGTTCTGTCGTCCAATAGTTTTGCTCTCATCTTTCTGATAGAACTTACTCTGTCTCATGGTCTGACAATATCTCACCCCTCTACCTCCTCAATTTGATGTTCCCCAAAGCTCTGTCTGTGCCCCCCTTCTCTACTCCTTTTATACTATTCCTGTATCTGCTCTCATCATTTTATTCAAACGTTGTCACTTTAAAGAAGGTGTTTTCATTCTCCTTTCTCTCTCTGACACTCTTCACAACATTCTTTCAAACTGCCTCTCTGTTTTTTAATTGTGGATGCACTCCCACTCTCCTAACCTTAACCCTTCCAAGACTGATGTTCTCTTCCTCCCTTCCGACACCCTCCCTCACCATGGACCTCCCGCAACCACCTTACTCCCCCCTTCCGCACTTCCTTTTTTCTACCTTGGCTAGGAATTCCTTTCTCTCTCATAGCTCCACTTTTGCACATACATGATCGCTTTCATATTCGTAAAGGCCTGTCCTTTTCATTCCTTTCATGCAACTAAACTTCATATTTTCTCTCTTACATTCTCTCGTCTCGACTATTGCTCTGACATTTTGGTTGGTCTTCCTGTATCTCTTCTTCCTTCTCGTTGTTCCGTGTATAACCTCTCGTCTTCTCTGCTCTCCCCATATATCTGTGACCACCTCTCCTCATCTCCCACGCTATCTCCCCCTGACCCTTTGAGTCTCATCATTCAGCTGACGCTGTAGGTCAATCTATGTCTGCTCTTTTCCGTAGAGTTGGGTCTGTAGAACCCCTTTTGGCCCAGACCCATTTTTACATGCAGGATTCAAAACCGTCTCTGTTTGCCATAGCCGGTGTTCACTTGTTGGCTGTTTTCTTGGAGCTGTGGTAAGTTACATCACTACAGCCTTTCATGGAGAGCGCCTGGCTTCAGAGATTCAGGTTTGGTATCTATGGTGGGGGCTGCATTCCACAGTCCTCTGGGTTCTTTTAACACTGCACTGCCTGTTGGTTCTTGCGGTCCTGAACGGAAAAGACAACTCTGGCCAGCATTAAGGGTGGAAGGCATTGTCTAACTGACAGCAGTACCACTCTCAATCATCAAGGCACAGTTGGTAAGTTCAAGGACTGCAGCCCTCACAATCCCCTCACTCCACCTCTGGGGTTGAGGTGTCTCTGGCATACACCTTAGTAGGCTTCCTATCCCAGATTGGAAGGGGACCCTGTTCTTCCCTAACAGGATGAAGCCCCTGACCCTGTCACATACCTTCACTCTATCTTCTACGTCCCCCTCATTCCTTCTCATTATATCTACCTCTCATTTACTGGATTGAAGATGGTTTAAATATTGTGTGAACCTGGGAAATGTGTACCTGTCAGAACCTCCTCTGGCAATCCAGGCAGTACCAGTACTGTAAGTGGGGTCCCCAATATTTCAATCGTTAATTCTGTTTGTGGGTAGAGATCCATGTCCCCATCAACACAAATGATTTGTGTGAGGGGCCCTTCGATGAATTCTTCTTGTGAAACAAAGTTGGCCCAGATGGCTGTGTGATAGCTCCCAGAATCCAATAGGACATTCACAAGTCTCCCCTGTACCTTTACAGAATATGTTCAGCTTCCCACATGGAATAAATTGCACAGGCTGACGGTTTATGGGGCTCCTCCAATTCCACAAATAGTCAGGGGACTAGTCCAGGAGGCTGACAGTGTCTTCAGGTTCTGGTGAAGCTTTTGGAGGGCCCCCGTCTTGGGGTTCAGGAATGAGGAGTCCAATCTCCAACGGTTCACCCTCTTGTCTTATTGACTGAATTGAGTTATATAACCAGGTGTTCTGCAAATAACCACTGTATTTTCTGGTCTGGTGGAGGGGTGGGCTTGACTGGATTCTAATCTTCTGAAGTCATCTTTCCACTAGGTAGTGGCTCTGTGCTGAATGTTCCCCCCGCAAAACATCCTTCCCTAGATCGGCTCAGAAGGCTTAAACTCCCCAGGTTTCTTGGATCTGACAAGTGGCTCCCTGGAATGCATTTCCTCCAAAATGCATTTGCAGTATATATAACCTCTTCGAGTGAGGGTTCATGGAGTTGGTGAATTACATTTTGCAGGTCTGAGGGAAATGAGTCAGTTAATTGCTCTAAGATTAAGAACTCTTTGCCTTCCTCATACGTCTTCCGCCCCAACCATTTATTCAACATATCTCTCATCGGGAGGCACGCTGCCCTGGGGATTCCCTTTGTCGTAGCCACATGTGTCTAAGCTACAATCTCTAATGCTCTTGGCCATGTCCGATCCTGGAATAGATTCCTCCTTTTAGATGTTCATAAAGGTTGGTCCTGTCCGAATGTATGTCCTAAAAGGCCTGTTGGACCTCTCTGTAAGAAGGGGGCTATATATTTGGCCCAACGATCCATTGGCAATCCTGCAGTCTCAGGCCCTCATTCAAAGTTCACAAATAAGGCTTCAGGGTCTACTATGTCTTTCAACTTTGCAGGTCCATGGGCAGGATGGTAGGTTGACTCAGCCTGTGAGCTAGCACTCCTGGTAATGCCTGAAAGGTTTTCTGGTGTTTGTCGATAGCCAAATGACCTTTGACCAGGGCTCTCAGGAAATCCTCTGTGGTGGTAGCAGTGACTTGAAGGGGGCCTCAATTTCTGGAAAGTCTCTGTATTTGGGTCAGCTGGTAGCTCAATCCCACTGGCTAGTACGTGTTTAAGTTGTTTGATATTTCCCCAGTCTTCTCAGATCTGTTCTCGTAGTTCCCATACCAGGGATCCAAGCTGTCCTGAATTCTTTAGATCGGTTGAGGTATCTTTGAACTAGGCAGTTTCCTAGGAGTCTCTATCCCTTTGAATGATAAGTCCTGGCTGAGGAATTCTAACCCTATCCCTAGTTACCAAACCTCTCTGTTGATAGGTTCACAACTATGGTTACCCAGGACTCACTGGTTTCGGATTTTCCTTCCATCTCCTTTTGTGGGTGGCCTCTATGTCAGGGCCTAAACAATCCTGCAATGGCACCCCTTGACAAAGATCGCCTTAAAAACCTCAAGAGTCAGATAGATGATTCAAGTTTTTTTAAAATTAAAAGCACTTTGTATTGACTTGCTGAACTTCTCAAAACCGGGTGTTTCTGGTAGGTCCCTCAAGCTCCCATGGGCTCACTCCACTCTAACCCAGGCATCGCTAGTGCCCAAGGTTAGAGTTGATTCTCTATCTCTGTGACCCCTACTGTGTAGACTAGCCTCTTTGTGTTGGGAGTGCCTAAAGGCAAATGACCCATCTAGCTCACACACTCCTAGACTTCCTACGGTATCCTCTTATAAACGTTCTACATGAATGGTCTCAGTAACGGTCAGAATGGCGCCTGTATATTATAAATGATGAACTGATCCTAGGTTGGGTAACCAAGGAAATTGGAAGGATCCTGTGTTTAAAAAACACGTCAAATTATAGATTCATAAAGATATTTACAAAACAGTCCATATTTAAATTCTTTCCTCATTGAACAAAACTTTCACTTCATCGATACAAAGTTCATAAAAAAATGTGTTTATTTCCAAAGACACAGGCAGTCATTAATGTCCAATGCATTTCGATCTGTTGATCATCTTCAGGGACCAAAATCTAAAAAAACTAAACAATGAACACTCATAACTAAATATAAATCTAGTTCCATTACTCTATGCATTAATCAAATATTCTGGGAAGTAAATTAATGTACCTGCCTGCTGTAACACGTTATATAAACATCTCAAATGTCCTCTTGGATTCTATGCAAGCCTGCCGATTTCTTCTTTAAGATCTATTTTCTAATCCTAAAATATGAATGTTTATCACAAAAATTGTAACAATCTATTTATGTTGTCTAAAAAACGTGCTTCTTATCTAATTTTTAGAACATGAATATGTGAAGTTTCAAAAAAGTATACATTTGTCTTGTTGTGCAATATCCTGCAGATGTCTACTCTGTTCAGGAATTCTTCAATGTATATTAGTTAATTAGCGTTTGGCGTATCCTGATTCTAATAAGTCTAGTTTAGGGATGAAAAATTAATTACGCTTATCCTTATTTTAGTAAAAACCACATGGCACTCGCAGACCGCTGTGGAAGCAGATCCCGAGTGCCAGCGCAGTTTATTTTTCTGTGTTTATCTTTAGAGCACGAGCAAGTGCTTGTGTGTATAATGAGGCCATCCATGACCATGGGCCTCATTACGAGTATTGCAGTAAGGCAACAAAGATGCCGGTATCGCTACCGGCACCGTTGCTACCGTACCGCCATACTAGGGGTTCTGCTCGTGGGTGCCCTTGCAGTCACCAGGTCTGACCTAGTGGCCGTACCGGCACCTGTGAACAGAACTTGATGGTAGCAACGGTACCGTTATTGACGGTATCGTTGCTACCACCCTCCCTATTCCCATTGAGCCCTATAGAGGCTCAAATGGGAATGGGGATGTACTGGGGCCGGCACCCGCGCAAGGGGAATTACCGGGTCCGCTGAGGTCCGAATCACCCAGTGATTCCCCTTTCGCGGGTGCCTGGACCCGGATGCGAGTTTGGAGGTAGCCTTGCCGGTATAACCAGCTAGGCTACCTCCAACCTCGTAATGAGGCCCTATGTAAAACTGGTAATCAATATAATTTAAGTACACTGGTATATACAGTGTGTGAAATCAGGTTTTCCTAAAAGAATATTCTTCTTACAATTTGTATACCTAATACAGCGTATGGGGTTTGCAAAATACGCATAATCCGCACAGCATTTTTCAGTTGTCATTATGCATGCCATACATTTCTCACATGTCTGTGCAATTCTCATTTATTATGTGCATTCTTTCATTGTGGTATACGCTGTATCCACAGATAATATCTGGCACTCCATATTTCATGTGATTATGACAAATCATGAGGAATATACAAAGTAAACAATAACTTGTTCTAATAATAACTTAGTTCAAAATTCTGCATAAGGGTCGGCAATCACTCATTAACTACCGTTGTTCATCAAAAAACAACTTCTATTTATGTCATGTAAACAATATTTTTTCTAGCAAGCATGGTTGTCTTGTGCATCAATAGTGAACCTGACTGGTATGAACAGTAGTCCTTTCATGTTGTCAACATTCATTAACATATTCCTCCTTCATCAATGGTAAACATACGATGGAGGGTGTATGTGCATCATGTCTACAAATAGTATAAACATATTATTTTAACAATTCATTCCATAAGGTTAGTGATCAGGTCACTATAGCTCATCTGTATTTAGGTGAAACAAGCAGAATTCCATTCTTCCTATTTCTCATGCGTACTTCTGAGCGGTGCTCATTCTGTCTGTATATTATCAGACACTCACTCTTTCTCTCTCTCCTTCGTGCCTTTCAATGGTCTTGCTCCTCCCTATTTATTATCCTCCTACTCCCTCCCTCATCTCCTCTTCCTTCTCCCCCAATGTCTCTCCCTCGTGCTTTCTCCTTCTCAAGCTCTCCCTCCTCTCCTCTCTCTCTATTTCTCTCTCCTCCCACCTCTCTTCTCTTCTGTACCTCCAATCTTCTCAAATTCCTCTCTGTTTTCCATTTCTACCACTTCCCTACACCACTGACCACTTCCTCCTACCTCCAATCTACATCTCTACACCTCCTTTGCCTCCTCTACTCTCCCTCTCTCTCGCTCACACTCTCTGTATTTGTCCCACCCTCAACTATCTCCATCATCCTCTATACTCTGACACTACACTTGCTATTTCCACCCTCTATACTGTCACAGTACCTATATGCACCCTTCTCTCATTCACTCCCACATACACCTTCAAAATCACACTGGCAATCTTTCCCTTTGGTACCACTCTCTCTCACACACAATACCTTACATGCAGCTTCCTCCTCTTCCCCCACAGGCGCTTCAGCACTCTGCTTCACCTCCTGTCCTTGGCCTGGTCGCTCGGTCCATCTCCACACTTTCTGACCTCACCTGAACACCTTTCACTCTGTTCTCCTGGTCTTTTATACCTGTGATTTTCTACTTCTGTCCTTCCTTCCTCCACCATTGGTTTCATGTCTCAGCTGACACTATGTGCCAATCTATGTCTGCTCTTTTCCACGGGTTTGGGTCTGTAAATTAGGAGTCTTGAAAAAACAGTTTTGGACCTGCCTGCTTTTCGCTTGTGGCATTGGAACCTGTCTCTGTTTGCGGTGGCGGGTCTTCACTCGGCAACCAAGTTTCTTGGAGTTGCGGAAAGTTAAATTGTGCAGTCTTTTCTATATAGCAGCTGGCGTCTGAGAATCAGGGTTGGTCTCAGCCTTCAGTGGCTTCATTCCACAGTCCTCTGGGTTCCTCTGAAGCCACATTGCATGTTGGACCTTGTGGTCCTGAAATGAAAAGCGAACTCTGGCCAGAATTACAGGTGCAAGACATCGAGTGAGAGGCATCAGTGCCCGGATCAATCATTAGGGCACAGTTATGGGGCCCTCGCAACTCCTCACTGTGACTCTGAGGTAGTACTGGCTCTGGCATAATGCCATCTAGGCTTCCTACCGCAGGTTGGGAGGGGCCCCTATCCCCGCGGCCCCGACCCCCCCGGCAGGGACAAACCCTAGAACATGTCACATATCTTCACTCTTTCTTCGAACACAAAAGTAACAGGAATGGTGCAGTGTATTCAAGTAAAGATGCGCAGCAGGACACACCTTTTTTTGAGGGCTAGTTGATTCTAGGGGGTCATTTTCAATAAAATGCTAATTGCGTGCAGGGACTAACAACACTCAGACTTATATGCTGCTGGCCCCTGCATGCAATTTCAACAACCTGAAAGCGGGGTATACAAGTACAAGAGTATATATAGCAAAGTGAAATAGCCTTTCTTTGCTCTTTACTCTCCACTTTGAGAGAAATAAAACACCACCTCAAAAATAGTCTTTGCAGGCAGCGTTTTATAATGGATTTCAATGGAAGGAAGGCATATCCCATTGTCATATGTGGCTTACGCCTGCACAAACATCTCATGCAGCAGGTGTAAAACCAAGTGCAAGACGAAAAATGTGTACTTGGGGCTAGTGCTGAAAAACCAAAGTAGCCCAATTGTCGGGTCACAGAATGGACTGTTTTATCAAGGTGCAGTGTGTGGGAGTGAGGTAGGTGGCAGAGTTGCCTCTGAAGCAAGTCAGTGCCACAATGATACCATGCGATCGCTGCAATATACATCAGCTTTAAACACAGGTGTATTGTTTCACAAACACCCCTTGGTATTAATGTAATTTTCTTTATCTTTTCTCTTTCATTAGCAAAGCATAACATGTGAAAAGGCTGGTTGTGTTTGGGCGTGGCAGTGTGTGCTGAATCCCGCTCCCACACCCTATGGCTCAAATTCACCGGGGCACCATTTTCAAATCCTTGGCTTTTGTTTCACAAATACATTTATTCTGGGACTTGCAGAGTCTATGAACTTGGGCGAATGTCTATTAAAGTTACATTTAATGAGTGTATTACTATTTACTTATTTATTTATTTATTTATTTATTTATTTATTTATTTATTTATTCGTAGTCCTGGATTTATGTGTGAGTGCGTACATTAATTCTGGCTTCAGAACGCAATGTCGCAAGTGGGCATGTTTGTGACTGTGAGGTGTAAATTGTAAGGGATGGTAGGTCATTCCTGTGATGGGAAAGGAATGATTGCAGTTTGAATACATTACAGTACAGTAGTTGTCTTGCCCCGGTCAAAGTCAGAGAGGTTGGAAGGTACGATACAGTCATGGGGATCCGGACTCACATGCGCGTTGTGGCACCATTCCGTTCAGTGGCTCCTTGGAAGGATTTTTTCTGCACATGTCCTATTGTCCTGTTGTATATGGGTTCCATTAAACCCATTCAGAGTCAATGCAGCATGCTGAAAGGTATAACTGCCTGCTATGATGTCACCACAGTGAAATATGAAAGTCATATACATCAAACACCAATCTTACAATGTGCGCCCGGAACTAATGCTCATCTGGTCCCTCCTCATGCCACCCCTGCTGACTCCTTACACCAGTTGGGAGGCCCCCTCCGGTCCCCTCACATTATCCATGTAGACCGCGCTGGAAAAAGGAAATGATTGCCCTCTTAGAAGAACTGACCCTACCTTGTGTCTGAAAGTCTGGATCTTTTGATAGACACAAGTATACATCATAAACTCGTACATGGGTGTTTATCAACCAAGGGGGAAATATTTAACCTCTGAGTTTAGACTCACATCATAGACAATTTGGTATTCACTCTTGTATGTAAAATGTGACTTTAAAGTCTGAGGTGGACTATTGTACAAACCATTATATGGCAAATGTTCTGGGAAAATATCTAAGGCCAAAGATTTTTGTTTCATACTACACCTCAGCTGGCCCCTGTGTTTTTGAACTTTCTTCAAATAATCCTTGACCTGCGGTTTATGGTATTCGCATCGAAAATGAGGCATCGAAATTAAAATCCATCGAAGGAAATCCAACGAAAATGAATGCATAAAAATGCTATCTTCTGAATTAAAAGTACATATCCATCGAAACTTGTCCATCAAATATAGGAATGGACAAGTTTTGATGGATATGTACTTTTAAATGTAAAAGATAGCATTTCGATGCATTTATTTTTCACGTTATAACATTACATGGAGCTGTCCAGCCCTGAAATCTTTAAAGTATTTCGGCACTGGCCAGCTTCATGTAACGTTTTAGTGCTTATTGTTTATTGGGGGGGTTCCACCCCCAAGGGCACCCCCCTAACCTTAACCCTAACCCTAGCCCTAGCCCTAACCCTAGCCCTAACCCTAAATCTAACCCTAGCCCTAACCCTAACCCTAACCCTAACTCTAACCCCAACCCTAAACCTAACCCAACCCTAACCCTTACCCCACCGCTAACTCTAACCCTAACCTTTACCTCACCCCACCCCTAACCCTAACCCTAAATCTAACCCTAATTATCCATCGAAATTATCCATCGAAATTCATTCAATGAATATCCTTTTCGATGGAAAAGCAATTCATTGAATACATTTCGATGGATATGAATTTGATGAATACATTTTCGGTGGAAAGTCCAGATACCTTGACCTGCGACCAGTCCATGTTGATTGGATTTAGGTCCAGAGATTTAGTACCTAACTAAGCCCCTAGCTCTCAGTCAATGCTTCAGCTAAGGAATGTGTTAGTTCATTGTCCATAATTATACATATGTTATGGGTATCCTGGGCATACAGCCTTTTCACACACTGCACCAGCACCCCATAGACAATACTCTCCTTGAAAAAGGATGGTCATCATATCCTCAAAAAACAGTATGTGTCCTAGGAAATGCTTAGAAATTCCCCTAGCCATGGCATTTACCAGATTTCTCTGGTGTGGTTTACTAGCCAGGTGCCCTCTCTTGAGAAACACCATCCTGTTAAAACATTCCAGTGCTATGGATGTTTCATCGGTAAAGAGTATGTTCAGAGCCATGCAGAACGTTTGATTTTGCCTGTACAGCACAGTACAGCACCAAACACCTTTACAAGACCACACAGCCCTTGTCTTGACGCTTAATTATCCTCTTCTCTTAATGCACTTAACCCGAGTGTGTTAATTAAAAGTGGACTTCATCAGTACAATTGTAAGAGCTAAGAGCCATTGCTGGATTTCTTTAAAGATATGCCCAGCAGCAAAATGATCCCTCAACTTAGATCTCAGTGCTGGCCCAATCGTTGTAGTCATTGTGCATTAATAGATAATTGGAGAATATAGCAAGGTTAAGTAGCGCAATGATTGCAAGGTACAAAGAAAGAAAGTGTTCCTCAAAATGGTCCTTTAAAATACCAATGGCGAAGGGGACGGGGGTTAGAAAAGACTCTGTAAAGTGGAATTTTGTTGCTTTGTTTTTCAGAGGGTTAAGGAAAGCAATCACTAGTCAAGACCACAGACAACAAAAACACAATGCAGTACTGTGCACTTCACAAAAGGGTTAACACATACCCTCCACTGCCAAGTCGCTGGTTGCTCCAGCATCCCTTGTCTTTGGTTGGACCACCACATAGTGCACTTCACTATCTCGCCTACCGGGCACACCACACTGACCACACTGTCACTGCCCCCAACTTGACCCGCAGCTCGTCCAGAAACCATACAAAGGAGCGCATTTCCCCCCTGCTCTGCACACAGGAGCTCCTCACTCTACTAACCCTACTGCACTCGCCGAACTGTACTCCAAAACCTTGACTACAGCCATTGATGTAATTGCCCCATTAAAGGCACGCAAAGCCAAACCATCAGCCCATTGACACTCATGGTTCACCCTTGACTTGCAAGAGCTTCATTCGAAAAAACAGCTAGCAGGAGCCAAGTGGAAAAAGTAACCTACACAAGTTCAGAAGCTGATGTTCAGCACAGCAGTTAAGCACTACAAACAAGCTATCCTCCTTGCTAAGTCAACCACTTACAAAACCTGCATCACCAATGCTAAACCCAGTACCTGAGACATCTTCACCATCCTCAGGGAACTTGAAACCTTGTCCACCCCTCCTCACTGCTCACCATCAGCAAAGATAAATTGTGGTGCACCAACATCCAAAAGGCACTGCTTGCCAAAATGTACTCCCTTCAAAGAAAAATGGACCTTAAGCAATCCCTGCTTTCCTCCCACTTGTCCTCTACGGTATACCTACTCCCTACTGACAATTAACAAGACCCCCCCCTGCTTCATGTTGTCAAGGTCTCAGAAACAGAAGTCACACCCATCCTAAAAGGCCTCAAATTGCAAAGTAGACATCTGTCATGCAACCCTTACCAAGGATTGCTCTGAGGCCCTGGTGCCTTTAATCACCTCATTTATCAGTGCCTTATTTTCCACCGGCATTGTTGCCAGCAACCTCAAGGAAGCATGGGTACTCCCCCGGATAAAGAAACCCTCACTAGACCCTGCGATTCCCACAAACGACCGCCCCATCACAACAGTCCCGTTGTTATTGAAAATCAGATAGAGCAGCTTTCCTGCAAATTCAGCCTTACCTAGAATCCAATCTCATTTTAGGGATGCGCTAATCAGGGTTCCGCCCACGCCATGGAATGGAATCCGCACTACTTGATTTTTTTTAAAAAGATTGATCAGATCCGGGACAATGGTAAGCCTGCCCTCCTGCTACTCCTCGGCCTGTCAGTTGCATTTGATCTGGTGGACCACAAGAGCCTTTGCCAACACCTAACCACTGCAGCCAACTTGTCAGCAGAGGCCACAACCTGCATTGTCTCCTTCCTGGGCAAAAGATCCTTCAAAGTATTCTCTGAAAATGCCAGTGCCCACTCAGCCCCCATCACCTGTGAAGTACCACAAGCGTCTTGTGTTTCTCCACCCCCATCCAATATCTTGACAAAACCTCTATTCATCCTTCTAGACTTCATTGGCATATCCTACACAAACTATGCTGATGATACTCAAATCTTACTTCCTCTCTCCAGCAACTACCTCGAGGACTGTTCCTTCGTAAACTCTGTCTACATGACTATCCAGGCCTGGATGGCCACATACCGCCTCTGTGTGAATGTCGAGAAGACAGAGATCCTTCTGGTGGGTCCCTCGGTGGTGCTCAAGAAACGTAATGCCCAATACTCTTATTTTAACAATGATGGCATCCAGATTTCTGTATCCCCCTGTCTGAAGACTCTAGGAGTCTACCGGGATGCCACGCTCTCACTCACACGGCAAGCTAATGCCATTGCGTTGTCAGCTGCCTACACTACTAAACTTATGAATGCATCTACATCCTTCCTATCCACAGGCTGCTGTCTTACAATTGCCCGAGCTACTATCGGATCAAGGCTTGACTATTGCAATGCTCTCTTGGCGGGCACCTCTGAGCACAACATCCGAAGGATGCAGGTAATTCAGTACAACGCCCCCTGAGCAGCTACGAATATCCCGAAACTCAAGCATATCCCCTCAGCCAGGCGAAATGCCCACTGGCTCCCCATTCACAATCGGATCCTATTCAAGGTACTTTCAATCACTCACCAGTGCCTCTACAAGGAGGCACCCCTCCCTATCACAGAAGATATCTAAAGCAAACTCCTCCAGACCGACGAGATCGGCTTATGGCCACCGACTCATTCGGCCTAAATTGAAACGAGATAAAGCAGGAGGCTCAAGCTTCCCAACCATTGCAGCCAAACAGTGGAACCTACTCCCTCCAACCATGCGAGGTGAACAACCCTACTGAGCATTCCAGAAATCCCTAAAAACACTGCTGTTTGTTGGAACACTGATCCTGAAACTGCCTGCTTTACAGGTTCTCTCTATGAAAGATTCTGTAATGACTTCTATCAGGGACGTCATTTGGGGGTCTCCAGGGGTCGCAACTGCGACCTCTGTGGTGTCCCTTGCGACCTCTGTGGTGTCCCTTGCGACCTCTACTAAAAAAAAAAAATACATTTTTTTTTTTTTTTTTTTTTTAAAGTTATGCAAGCTCCTGGGCTGTGGCTCTTTACTTCTGGGGTGGCTGGCTTTCTTGTTCAGGCCCCTTAAAAAAAAAGACTTGAGGCACTTGTTCTTATTTTTCTTCTAACACTTTCAGCACTGACCCTAAATAAGAAAGAATAGGAATACCAAATAATGTGTCTTTCTGGAATTCTATACAGTAATTGCTGGCCTCATTAAATGTTTATTTCAGGCACACTTCAGGGGGTGAGTCACTGATTTAGTCTGTTCTTAAACGCCTCACTAAGCCTAAGCCGTTCATCCTTCTGAGGTCGATAAATGAGTACCAACACAGGTTGGGTGATATTGGGTGTATATTTTTTCTATATAAAGCGCTTAATGATGTGTTATTATATAGCACTTACGCTTATCATTTGGTCATGGACGTCTGCTTGCATACACAGTCATTTGGTAATAGGGGCCAATACACACTGAACTTAATGATACATATGGCGATCCATTCTTGTATGAATGTACATCATATAGTGATATCATAATTATATTTTTCATAGTGTACAATGCTATGTGATGCCACTTCCTGTTTTGTCAACGGGTGAAATGTCGTGTTCCATCGCTACCCGCTATATCACTTTGGGGCGGGGTCTAATGACATCACTTCCTGTGATGTCATCAGAGGGTCAAGGGTCGGGTGATGTCACTTCCGCTACCCCTGGCATTTTGGTGAAATGACGTCCCTGACTTCTATATATTTTTTTTTTGCAACTAACTGGTCATATGACAGCGCCTTGATGCCATAGGGCTTAGTGCGCTAAACAAACGTAAAAAATAATTAAATAAATAAGTGCATATCAGGGGGGTACCTTAGTCAGTGTTACAATAGCATGTGAGAAAGATATCACCACAAGGCCACTCACATCTAAGGCAACATATGACGCCAACTGATCACACATGGCATGGAGACAGGCCATATGAAAAAAGGAACCATTGAACACTGCCAGAGAGGTGTAATCCAGGCTCACATGTTCGTCATGGCCCGTTCCATTCAATGGTCCCTGGAATGACTTTTTTCCACATGGTCAATTGTCATGTTGTATGTGGCCATAGGCCCCAGGTTATATGGACCCATGGGGTGCAAGCTCAAACAAAAATGAATGCTCTCCTGGGATCGGCATAGCCAGCCTTGAAACTCATATGGTGGCAATCACAATATGTGTGGTACCCATCCGTGGCCCTGAAAACACAGAAAACTGTGTTATGTGTGTAAATCGCAGAGGTTTTCCTAACTAAGGGTTGGTTGTGTTTTAACCACTGCAGTCATGTCCCAGGTCTAAACAAGCTGCAGGTAATTTCTCCCCACAGTCTCTTGCCTTATTTTAGTCCATTTGTCTGGCAATTCACAGCTCACTGGGATTGGCACCTTAGTATTTCAAAGCCGTATTTAACTGGTATTCTGAAGGCCGAGCTGGGTGGTAATGGCCCAAAGCCCAAGTTAATCGCTAGGGTCCTTAAAGCAGGCCATTATCAGCCAGTGTAACCCAAGGAATTTGCCATTACGGCTATAGCACCCTGAGCAAATGTCCATGGTGCTAAGGGTGAGGCAAAAGACAGAAAATATGAGCCATGGCAAGCGTACGACCTGTGGATTATCTTTTTGAAGAAAAAAAAGAAGCAATGTTGCCATGCAAATGGAAGCCAGGGCTCCAAGCAACACCCCTCTTCCATTTCCATGGCATGGCCAGTTAGGAGCTGGAGAGAGGCAAGAGATTAGACATTGATAACGGGCCCTGCAGAATGCAGCATTGGCAATAGAGAAGGAGGAGTGGAGGGAAAGGAGGGCAGCGGGAAGGAGTAGGAAAGGGGTGGCAATGTCTGTGGCAGACCTGCAAATGGGGCACTGGTGGGCTAAGGCTACAATTGGCAGCTTCAAGCGGAATATTGCTTCTGTGAAGAAAGTTTGTCGCTGACATGGATTTTCCTGCAAAACATGAGGTCTCCCAACACTCCCTTCCATTTTGGTGATTTCACATCACTGCCTCCGCCCACCAATGCTTTTGGAATGTTGGGGCCCACATCCAGGGCTACTCTCTTTTACCTCTTCCCATGTAATGTCATTTTCCATCTTTTCTTTTAATTTTAGGCCATTTAAGTTGATAGCAGTAAATATATAAGTTTATGTCTTCATATCCTATATAATAAAAGGCCAGATATATGTTTGTCCGATGCAGTAATTTGCATTTGTAAATTTTATGTTTTAGAAAGCACCTTAAGCCAAGACGTTGTACAGAGAACGAGGAACAGTACAATAAATTGAATAAACAAAAACTTTGAAAAACAAACAATCAAGGATGCAGCAAGTGAGACTACAATGACCTACGGAATAAAGAATAGACAGAGCTAGAACGAAGAGAGTGAGGAAGAGTGTTCCAGTGAAGAGGGGCTAAAAGCGTGAAAGTACAAAAACGGGATTGAGCACAAGGGGGGACGAGGTGCCGCCAATCGAAACTGGGAACAGGAGCGAAGAGAACGAGAAGGAGTATAGAAAAAGATCAGAGCAGGGAGATAATTCAGAGCAAGACCATGGACAGATTTAAAGGCAGAGAAAATTTTATTCAATTTGAGTGTGAAAGGATAACCAGCCAAGAGTTGTAAGAGAAGAGGAGATAGAATCTTGGAAAGAGAGAAGACAGAGAAGAAGGATAGAAGAGTTGAAGAGGGCAAGACGGGAAATAGGAAGCCCGAAGAGGGCAGAGGAACAATGAAAGAGTCGGGAGAAAATCAAGGAAGAAATCAGCAGTTTGGATGTTTGAAAAGTGAGAAAAGGACGTGCTTTAAGTATATTGTGTAAATGAAAGTGACATGATTAGAGAAATGTGATGAGAGAAGGAGAGACTAGAGTTCAAGTGGGGGGCAAGATTTCAGGCCGTGGATGAGATTGGAAGCTGGGATGGAGGAAAGGAAAAAAAAGATGGGGGAGGGAGAGGAGAGAGGGTATTCACAGGGAAAAAGGGGACTTCAGTTTTCCCATGGTTGAGCGTGAGATAGTGGGAGGACATCCAAGATTTGATAGCCACGAGACAGGCCCGAAAGAGTGTGGTGAACTTCAGAAGAGAAAGAGGGAAGACATAACAGCAGCAAGAGTGGAAGTGTAAAGAGAGACCAGAAAAGGGCCCAAAACGGACCCTTGTGGAACGCTCTGGGCAAGCGGGAAAGATTTGGATGACTTGCTGGCTCAAGAAGCAGAAAAGGTAATTTGAGATAGATAAGATTGAAACCAGGAAAGGACAGAACCCATGAAACCAAAGAAGAAAGTGACGCTAATAAGAGAGAGTGGTCGACATTGTCGAATGCAGCAGATATGTACAAAAGAATGAGAAAAGATGAGTGTTTGGAGTAACGTGCAGGAAGGAGTGAGTCCAAAACAGAGAGGAGAGCAGTTTTGGTGGAGCGGAGAGGGCAAAAACCAGATTGGAATTTTGGAAGAATAGAAGGGTTGGAGACAAAAGTAGAGACTTGAGAATAGACCAGCCATTCCAGTAACTTAGAAAGCTAGGTGAGTAAAGATGTTACGTGCAGTAGAGACTGTCCACTTCACCTGTTGTCACAGCTAGAGGGAGCTGTTGCCTTGGGGTATATAGTGGTTCTACTGTTTGTCCGATGCAGTCATGCGAGGTAGAGACTGCCCACTTCACCTGTTGTCACAGCTAGAGGGAGCTTTTGCCTTAGGATATGAAGTGGTCCTACTGTATGAATGAAAGCCTACTTTATAAGATTACATTAGGATATACCACATAATAAGTTAACACTCTGCAAATGTCTTTCTTTACACACTTTGGCTTGTACACACAGGCTTTCACACTAGTATATATATAATTTATGAAACGTCTCTCTGCTGCAAAGCCCTATAGGAGATATATAAATGTTTTTGAGAGAAGGGGGCACCCCCTTGTCTGTCGAATATTTTAAAAATTACTGGATGGATTTACCCCAAATCAGCCAAAGAAATTAAGTCAATTTGGTCCAAATCCGTCCAGCAGTTTTCTAGCTACGGCTATTCACAAACTACATTTTTTCCTTATAGGAAGATGAATGGGAGTAGGATGATAACAGCTGGGGTTTTTTTGGTTATAACTTTTACATTTTTTCACAAATCATTCCCAAAATGTCCAGTTTGGGGCAGTGGCGGGGAGCGTGACAAACTTGTTTTTGGAAAATGTGATCCCAATCCGTCATGCGATTCAAAAGTTATTAGCAATAGAATTTTGAAAGTCTATGCACAAAGATTTCACCTTAACTATAGGGGGTGACTGCCGCCGTATCATACTATTTGGGGCACAGCAGTATGATTTTGGATATGCTTCTGTTTTGTTTAACTAACAATGTATTTCTTTTTGAGGGTACCTTTTATCACCAGGTCAGAGGTACTGCCATGGGCAGCACATTTGCGCCATCCTACGCTAACCTCACCATGGGGTGGTGGGAAGCTACTTTCTTGTCTGAATTACTTTCAGTTAGTTTCTCTACACAAGTTATTGGTTGGTGGCGGTATATCGATGACATTTTTATCATCTGGAAGGGAAATGAGAATGAGTGGGGATCTTTTGTGGACAACATTAATAACAATGTTGTGAATTTGAGATTCACTGAATGCCACAGCTATACTCAAATTGTTTATTTGGATGTCAATGTAAGATTGGACAACCTAGGCATTCATACTTCCTTACACAAAAAACCCACTAACACTGGCCTTCCCCTGCATGCAACGAGTAGCCATCCGCTCTCCTGCAAGAACAGTATTCCTTATGGCGAATTTATTCGCTTTCGACGTAACTGTACAGACATTCAAGAGTTTGATTGCTGTTGCAGGTTGGCTGCCACTGACTTCCTACGGCAGGGGTATCGAAAAAAGATTATTGAAATGGCTTTCTTCAAAGCACGGTCACTCTCAAGGGAAATGTTACTACATGGTTCTGCCAGTAGGAGGAAAGATAAGGGTCAGGATGAACCTCGCCTTATTGTTACATTTAACAAAGCCTCGTATGATGTTCGTAAAATTGTTGCGAAACATTGGCATATTCTCAGGCTTGACAAAGATCTTGGCCCATTACTCTCCAAGTGTCCCACAGTAACCTACAAACAGGCACCTTCATTGAAGGATAGACTGGTCTCCAGTTATTTGTCTCCTGTCCAGAAAAATTCCACTAGGACCAATTGGCTATCCACCTTACCTAAGGGTTTTACCAAGTGTCAAAAGTGTAAAGCCTGCCCTCATGCCACTAATTGTAAATCTTTTGTACATCCAATCACTGGTATGGAATTCAGGTTAAAATATTTTATCAATTGTGAGACTCCATTTGTAGTGTATGTCTTAACATGCCCCTGCCGGAAATGGTACGTGGGATCCACAACATGTGTACTTAAGCTCCGTATTTTACAGCATCTCAGAGCGATTAAGAACCTTGATCCTACGTATCCTATGGCTAAACATTTCAGGCAGGAACACGACAGTGATTTTCATTTGCTTGCATTTTTTGCTGTGGCTCACGTACCAATTGATCCAAGGGGAGGTGATCGCACTCTGAAATTGAGACAATTGGAAACTAGGTTTATCCTGGACTTTGACACTAAGTATCCCAATGGTCATAATGTGGATGAGGAGCTACACACTTTTGTGGGAACGTAATTATTCTGTGTTTTTTTATGCGCCTACACACACCTCTCCTTTTTTCTTGCTCTGTGTTATGTGATCCTGGCCCCTCGTTGCCATATACTGCTTTTCCCATTTTGTTTACTTGGATTTTGGCCCTGGCCTGGAATTGGTTGATCTTTTTAATTTGCATTTTTTCAAATTTTCCAACTTCTTTAATTGTTCAGTTGGTCTATGTTGGCTGTCCTGCCCTTTTCTGATGTTTAGGGGGTCTGAATGTTGGGAGTACACGATTGTGTCTGTACTCTGCAATTTTCGGTGTTTTTGACATTGCTTTTTTCATTATTTTGCCTTTATTTTTCCCACAAGCTTTAAAACTGCATTTTGCACCTACATTTTATGATTACCAACGTTCTGCCTATTTAATGCTGCTAGAGTCATAAGTTTACAATCTAATGCACTTGCACTTTACATTGCAGCCTGTAACATGTTTTTATCTTAAAGGTCGTATATATTGACTGTTCCCAATCTGTCAACAAGTGTTCATATTAGACAGCATTTTTTGTCCCAGCTGTGTCTTCTCTATGTATTATTATTATATAGCCTTGGTGAGCTAGACATGCACTTGCATTTTAAATATATATATTTTTATATATATTTTTTTAGCGATTCCATACATATATATTTTTTCATAAGCTTACATAGGAATGCACTTGCACTTTATGTCACAGCAGTGGACTGCCAACTTATGCTTATTGTTGCTAATTTATGCTAATCTGCGCTAATGTGTACTTTAAGTGAAAATTGTTTACATCCATCTCACTGCATGTCCTTTTACTATATATCTACATGTTTGGTGCTGATTTTTAATGTGCTATTGATTCTACTTCTATTTTTAACCTGTTCTTTTTATGGTTAATGCAGTCTTCTGCTACACTCTAAAATGGCCGCCATGTTTTTGCGCCAAACTGTTAGCTTGTGTTGGTAGGCAACATGGAAGAAGGACTCATTGTTAATATTTACTCTCATTGCTTTCATGTCTCCCTAACGTGATCAAGCGCTCGGAGAAGCGCGAAACGCGTCGTTAAGGACACTGCCCTGGCGTTCTGTTTTGTTTGCTGTGTGTCTTTTGCCTACTATTTTTAACCATCTATTAAAACTCGTTTTCTGGCACTTGGACTCGAGTTTGCCACTTTTTTCATTGGTACCTGTAGACCTCATGCTTGGAGTGCGGTTTTTTCCTTCCTCCATGTCTTAATGATATATATATATATATATATATATATATATATATATATATATATACAGAGAGGTCTCAACTCAGCTCAAAAGGCTAATACTTTTTGAGAAGGCCTGCGGGGGGCATTTTATGGATGGCGTTCAGTGCCTACACTGCAGGAAAGTACTACAGACAAGGTGATGTGTTTGTATGGCTAAATCTTGCACATGGATGGCGTGGTTTGCATCTAGGCCTCACCATGGAAGAGTGGAGATGTACAGTTTGCTTTCCTTTATGCATTTTGACAATAAGTCAAAAAGAAATAAATGTATGGCAGGCCCACCGAGATTCAGAAAATCATATTGTGGCAAAGGTACACTGAATATCGACCCATACTACAAATGTCAATAACAATGACTGTTTAACTCACATTCAAAGTTTTTGGGGAGGGGATACATACAATAGATCTTGTGAATTTTGCATTAAGGTCGTAAATAAGCCTGGACAAACTTTAACAAATCTTTTTGGCTAGGATTCAGCCTAGACCGTGAGTGTATGAGTGGTTTTCAACATGGTCGAACCCCAGATCGAACTTGCTGCGGATTTCCGGTGTTAGGTGTTTGTTTTTGAGTAGTTTGTTGCTCTAAGTCTAAGGAGTGGTTTAGTATCCATTTGCGTGCACCTTTGTCTTGATGGTTGGTGAATGTTTTAATTTTTTCCCATATTAAAAAAAAGTGCCCTTTCCTCTTGTCACTTTTCTCCTTTGTATTCTCTAAAAAAAAATCCTAAAAGTAAAACAGTTCCGGTCCCCGATCCTCCTGCCAGAAAACCAGGGACGTGATGTGGGGGCTACCAGGGGTCACAGCCACGACCCCTGTGGCCATGGACGCGACCCCTGCGGTCTCCCTGGCGACCCTTGTATTAATAATGTTTCCTCCGAGGCATACAACGCATAACATCGCCCAGGACCTCTCCGGTCTTCCCTCCGAGCCTGTAATTTGTAAACTTGCCGTTTCAAGGGAGGGTGCTGTGGTGTGTACGCCAGCTCACAAGCAGTGCTCTTTTATTTACACAACAGATGTTCTCTCGCACTCCTTGTCCTGCCGCCTACTTCTCCCCCATCCTCATTTTCTGGGGACACCCTCAAAGTCACAGTCGTATCAAAACTCCCCCGCCCACCTCTCCTCAGCTCCCCTCTTCCATTATTTGGGTTCAGTCTCCCCTAATTACAGCTGCTCTGCTCCCCACTTACACTTTCTTCATTGAGTAACGGACATTTCATATCGTACACGAATCACGCGTAAAGTCCATTACACAAAGAATGAAGCATACCAAACCGACACATTGCACTCGCCTTCTGCTTTCCTCAGGTGCAGAAAGTGATGCAATTAGCCAGAGCAATAACAGAGGTGGCCAGCCCTGGTGTACCGGGGTTTGCAGGGTGCCCCCTGCTGAATGTCAGCTGCGCGAGCGCAGCCCCAAAGGTGTCCGTCGGGTGGTCCCCACATCTGCGTGAGCAGCCGCCACAATGGCGACGAGGGCTGAACCGGGCCCTGCGAGGTGACCTTGCGGGCCGTGGGGAGCCTGTGTGCAGGAGGATGGCCCAGGGCCCCGCGCTGTGTATGGGCACGGGCCGCCTGGTGCCCGCAGGAGGAACGCAGCATCAGCCGCTGACGGATAGGTGGAGGCAGCGGTGTCGGCTGCTGCCGAACAAAGACGAGCTGCTGCCGGCTGTTATACGTCTCAGATGGGGACCGCCAAACAGATGAGGTGGCCTTGGTTGATCCTGGCGTCGGCCACATCTGAAGGGGGGCCACGGGTGCGCCGAGGCCAGCTGGCGTCTCCCAATTGGAGGTGCTGCTGGCGGGCCCTGGGCGCCCGCTGACTGATGAGAACGAAGCCAGGTGATGAGAGCCAGATATGGGGGGGCCCTCACTGCCTGGGCCCGCAAAATGAAACTCAAGTTGCTCCGGAGCAGTCAGAAAAGAAGGGGAATGGCCCATTAAGACACGGGCCGGCTAGGCGGTGACCACGGTGCTGCTCCGACTCAGAGCTTGGGTGAAAAACAGTGCAGAGGCATGGAATGGCACCGAAAGGAGGGGGCGTGCCCTCCAGGCACCTGCACCCGGCGGTGATATATAAAAGCATTTCGCCCGTAACGACAAAAAGGGCTGCAGCGGCACATAAAAAAAGAAATAAAAAGAAGGAAATATCAAGTGTCTTAGCCGCATCAAGAGGGGCAGGGCCCACGGAAAACCCGGGCCTGCCCGGGTGAAATGATGGACGATGAAGATAAAAGGACATGTGTATGAGGGGAGGTGCCCTACAGTCTCCCCAGGCCCGCAGTGAGGAAGACATAACAAAGGGCTGTGGCCGGTGTTGAAAAGGGGGCGTGGCCATCAATCACCTGGTGTCAAGGTGCAATGCTAACTTACTAAACTGGCGAGATCGGGCCATGACCCCTGGAGGGAGTCACGTTTACCAAGTCACGCAAGGGTGCTGCAGGTGACCACCCCTATCACAATGTAAGGGGGGGCAACGTGATAATTTGACCATGCAGCGCTTCCACCACGAGGGGGCGCTGCATTTGTCAGCTGGGGGAGTAAGGCAGTGGCCACTCAAAAGCTACCATCCCTAGATCGCCCAGGGTGTCATGTGAGTGTGGGGGAAAATCCAAAGCAACCGAGGAAGCTGCAGGGACCCACCCCCATCCCATCAGGGCCACAGGACTGGCGCTGTCCATCTGCCCATGAGCTCATCAGCACACTCCTCACAAAGTGTCTTGACCTCACCAGTGGTAATAGTCATGAGGGATGCAGCTCTTAAGAGTACTTGTGCGCACCCATGCCACAGAGTCTCTGGGCTTAGAAGCGGAAGAGATGTACTGCCAAGGCACCCCGTCAACAGTGCCGCCCTGCCAGCAGCCCCGGAAAAGGAGTGAGCGGTTTGTCATTCTGTCGCCAGTACCCTGCAGTAGTGAGCCTACTCCATCTTTGAACGTGGCCTCTGGTGCCTCCAGATGCATGGGTGCCCACCCCGAACTGTGTGATTGCCTGTCATCTGGCCACCACAAGCTAAGAACGGGGTTGATGTGGTCCCTGGTGACACACGAGCTAAGAAATGGGTTGATGTGGTCCCTGGTGACCCCAGGTGCGACTTTACCAGCCCCTGAACTCTTGACGGCCCTGGCGACAACTCAGTGGAGGTTGTGCGGGTACCCTGTGGACCCTGCGATTGCATACACAATGGATGGGAGTCTGCAGACCGAAATGGGCCCAGCCCAAGAATGGAGTGGAACTGTGGTCATGTGTATTGTGGGTTGTTGTAATATGGGGTGCCAGGTGTGAAATGTGGTGGTGTGTCAGTGGAGCAACGCCCACTCACCCAGGTTAATAAAGGGTGTGAAATCTAGTTAATGGTATTAGTGTGTGTATTGTGCCGTGATTTTGGGAGTTCGTTTTGTTGTTATGAAAAAGGAGGAGTGTTGCATGTCACCCCCTCTGGGGGACATGGTACCTCCCAGGTTTGGTGTCATGGTCACATGGGGCAACCATGTGACCAAGTAAATAAAAGGGACGAGCCGTTTCCGGCTCGTCAGTCAAACAAAGATCTGACTCCTGTGTCGTGTGTAGAGCACCATGCTGGTGCCATGCAGTATGCCTAAGGCCTGCCATGTGGTCCAGCATCGGGATGGTGCCCCTGATGGGGAATGCCGTCCCTTGGGAATGGATCCGCTGTGAGATCACGACCACTGGCAGAACCCCGGCTGCCGCCAGAGCCGGGGGCCACAGTGCGCTGGGTGCTTCCAGTCCCGGTGGCCGGCCACGGTGTACCGGGGTTTGCAGGGTGCCCCGTGCTGAATGTCAGCTGCGTAAGCGCAGCCCCAAAGGTGTCCGTCGGGTGGTCCCGACATCTGCGTGGCCCGCTCCGGTGAGCCGGGAGCGGGACGCCACACGGCCGTTTCCTCAAGCCAACATCAAAACCAGCCAACGTGAACAGCTGGGAAGCTTTTTATGACAGAGTGAGGGTTCAGTATTTAACCCCTATATGTTTATATTGCCCCCTTCCTACGCCTATAATATTCTGACCATAGCAGGAGTATGCCCCCTCCAACCCCTGCCTACTGCAGAATTCTGTGCTGTACTGATGATACAGTTGGCATTTGGTAATTAAAGGTCTTTAATCTTGAATTCAGCCACCCTACTACACGCCTGCACAATCCTCTGAGGAATTCCCCCACTTCATTTCTGAGCCTGGTGGCTTAATGGGATTTTGTGAGACTTGCAGAAGCTTGTCACTTTGCCAGTCCTTGCGAAACGCTCCAGGATCTGGGTAATTCAGGAGGATTGCGTTAAAATGTCTGCTCCGAATTCGACTGGAGTGCTGGCTTTCTAGACAGCCAGGGAAGGGACTGAGATCCCATGAACCAGAGAGAGCCATTTCCCTGGTCGAGCATCGGTCATTGGTTAGATGCTCATCTGCTCCCCTTCATTTCTTTGCATTCTCGCATTATTGGTTGCGATTTTCCGAACATGAATCCAGGACGAGTCACGGAATGCAAGAAAAAGCCAGGACTGGAAGATCAGCAGCTGAATCGCGCGGGGCACTATTTGCCATATGTGCATTGAGGGCACAGCAATTTGCATAATCAGGGAAATGGATACTACATACTCCAGCATGTCAGAGAGAGCTCGTCAGACTCAACCACAAAAGAGGGGGCACCGACTAATTCAGGATCCAGAGGGAGCACCGCACAGTGTAATCAAGGATGAGGTGGGCACTGCATACTCAAGCGTGCAGGAACAAGAACTGTGTACCAAAGCCTGGGTGACTGTGAGTAGGCATTACAGAATGAAGCATGCCTGAGTGCCACACTGCATGCTCAAGCACACAGGAGTGAGCACTGTAGCAAGCACATGTGAGTGAGCACAGTACATGCAAGCAAGTAGGACTGAACACTGCAAGCTTCTAGGTTTGCACTGCATACCAAGGCATGAAGGAGTAAGGAATACTGCACCCTCAACCGTACTCAAGTGAGTACCTCATACCAGTATGCGTTGTGCTTTCTTGGCAAAATGATTAAACATACCAGAGTGGAAGGGGCGGAGGCAGCTGCATAATAGCAGGGCTAAACATACAGGGAGATGCGGTAGAATCAAGGCCTATGGGGGTTGAGGTATGTTTCCAAGCTTTTAATCAGTGTCTGAGCTGTGATAGCAGTATATTTCTTATGTTACCATTGATTCAATATAGAAGCCTGCCTGGTGGTCACCTTCTGTGGCAAACAATGTGTCACGAGCTGCACGTCTGCTTTTCTGTTGAAATGCTGCGTAAAAGAGTGAAATTGCACACCTATATGCGGGAGGAGAATTCATGTTATTTGAATCTGTATTTTATCAGTATTTGAGACATTGACCCTGTAAATGTGCTGGCAATGCCACTGTGTTCTGGGCCCCTTTGCCATGTTTTTTTTCTGTACCTGTGGAAAGGTGGACTTGTAAGAAGGAAGCATGCACATTAGAATACATGGAAGCCATGTGCGATTAAAATATCTCTAATCACCTGTTCTAGGGGTTTCATCAGTGGCCCGGACCTTAACATCAGGCCTTGTATCTGAGGATAGAGTACAACATGGGTTAAATTCCTGTTCCAGTGCTTAAAAGCTGGAGGAGGCATTAAGCAACATTTAAAGGACCGCAGAAAATAGTAAAATGGGCCTTTTCTAGGGGTGGATCTACTGCTGCTGTTTACATTTAAAAATAAAAAAAACCTGCAATTACTGTGACCTACAACACATCCTTCCCCTCTACCTGCCATCTCGTAACAGAAATGTGATGGCTTGAAGGTTTCAAACCATTCATAACCACTGGCACCGCTCAGGGTTTGAGGTGTGTGCTTGAGGCTCAATGTTATGGAGGCTGGTACTGGAGACTTAAGATGTTGTACTAGTGACTGGAGACTTAAGATGTTGTACTAGTGACTTACAGATGTTGGGAGAGAGTGTTTGAGGCGTAATGTGTTAGTTGAAATGCAATGAATGCAGATATTAGATGTTTGAGGAGGGTAATTGAGACCCACACTGTTTGGGTGCCTAACGAGGGTAATGGAGACTTAAGTTGCTAGTTTGCTAAAGGTTGATGGAGACTTAAGTTGCTGCAGTGTGGAACTGTGTAAACATGAAGGTGTTGGAGCAAGGCATTGGAGGTGTAAGGTGTTGGAGGGCGGTAGTGGGTGCCAGACATTTAAAGCAGTTGACGGAGGGCCCTTAGCAACTCGCAGTGGATGGTGGGGTGCCCGTGGTGAAAATGGTTGGGAGATATACATATTCAGGCCCTGAGTGACTGGCGGGAGACAGTTGCTGTGAAATGGTTAAAAGTGAACTATTGAAAAGAAAATCCCTGTGCGTATTGTCCAACTGTAAAAGCATGAAGTGGTGAAGCCTCTGATTGTCTTTTGGTGGGACTTGTGTTGGTCAGTTGCTGTTTCCAGTCTGTGGCCAGACACTTGGCAGGCACTGGATGTCTATGCTTTGGGGCATAGGACTCGTTGAGATGCTCTATCTGTTTACAGTTTACCCCGAATGATGTACAAAAGTCCAGGTTATTGTGTTGGACCTCTGCTTACATTCACAGTAATTTTGTAACATTGGCCTATACACACTGATATTAACGCTACATATGGTGATCCATTCCTGGTACGAAATGTATATCATAGTATAGTGATGTTGTAACCATATTTTTCTTAGTGTACTGCAGGTCAATGCTATGTGATGCCACTTCCTGTTTGTCAAGGGGTGAAAGATCGTGTTCCATCACTTCCCATGATGTCACTTGGGGTGGGGTCAAATGACATTACTTCCTGTGATGTCATCAGAGGTCAAGGGCCACATGATATCACTTCCACTACCCCTGGCATTTTGGTGAAATGACGTCCCTGTAGAAAACCCATAAAAAAATTGGTTACGCTTTCATCATTTCCCCCTGCATGTTTGTTGTTGTCTTGTCTCCCCGCTTGCTGCTGTGTTGGTTTGCCATAGTTTAGTTTTGTGTAGTGTTGTATAGTATTATTCAATGAGTTTACTTGTTCTTAGTATTGTTTTGGTTCTCTGGGTATTTTGCTCTGTGATTGGCTGGTTCTCTTTGATAGAATGTATGTGACGCAGGGAAAGCAAGGAGGTGGAAGAAGAGGAGGGGGATCTGCATTCCTCCACATCAAGGAAGAGGATTTTCCCATGATGGATGAGTATTTGAACCTTCTACTGTTTATTGACGTGGATTCACAGGTCCAGGTCACACATGCATTGCAGGTCCGCTGAGTCCACATGGTGATGCAGAGGCATTGGGGGTGGCTTCAAGAGAAGAAGTTGGGGTTAGACCATCAGCGGAGGACCAAAGCACAGAGGCAACAGAGGCAGTGCCTCCAGTGTATCCTCCTCTGGAGGAAGGATAAGTAGAGCCTCTTGTGGATGCACCCAGGGAGAAGGATCTGGTGGAGGAGCAGGAGAGCATGCAGGTGGTTCAGAAGGACACTGGGATGTCCCTCGTGTAAGGAGGGCGTAGCTGCAGCAAGCACCCGGGCGGAGCAAGGGCTTGATGCGAATGACTCCTGTCTGGGAGGGGGCTGGTAAGGAGGTAGTGGACTCCACCCTGCAGGACCACAGGGGTGGGTTGAACAGGAGGAGGACTAGTCTGTGGAAGTGAGGATGCAGGGTGTGAACCTGCCTAAGGAGGAAGAGGTCGAAGAGGGAATGACAATGTTGTGATGCAGGAGCCTCATCCTGTGCCTGCCATTAAGAAGGGGGCAAAACAGGTGCAAGAGGAGTACCAGGGAAGCGAGAAGACCTATATGCCCTCCACACAGCCCACATGGTCCTGGGTCCTGGATGTGGGGGTACTCTACCATGTCACCAAGAGGACCATCAAGGGGAAGGAGAGTGAGGGCTTCTGCACGGTGGAGAGGTGTGGCTGAAGAGGGGCAGAAAGGTAAGGGCAAGGTTGGCAAATTGTAGATGATGGCCAATGCGAAATCAGAAATGCATTCACTGCTAGCATTCCAAGATGTACCGGGTAATGAGTCCCCATCTCTGCTGAGCCTACTAGTGACTCGGCTGCCACCAATCAGATCCTAGTAAGTTACAGGCCCAACGTGTAGCATGATAGCATCATTATGCACACCATGCCAACATCTGCCTAGCCTGCCCAATTAGTGAAAGGGTGAGCGACAAATGCAGCCACCAGGAGGCCCCTGTTCGGGGGGGGGGGCGGGGGCGTCCTGTCCCAACAAATTGTCACTGGCAGTGCCAGCATTTGGTCAGAATCCCTGGGAAATAATCGCCTCGGCTACAGCAACCATTAATTTCACAGGCTCACATTTGATGAAAAATCGTGTGAGGTGAAGGAATTGTGCAAAGCAGGGGTCTGTGCATTGGCTCATCAATTTGTAAGCCATCAATTCCATTTGATCCCTTGTCTGCTGCAAAGAAGCCCAAATGCACAGTATGAAGACTTTTTTGATGTGCCTTCACCTCTCACACATTCTCCCAGATGTCACTCCCCTGTGGCTTCTGCCCTTAAACCCGTGCATGCACAATGTTTCCTGGTGCCGAACTGTGCACACTTGCTTCCCCCTTGCATTACTATGTGTCTCCTCTTGGCTGATAGAGGAAGGAAAGGCCAGCCAGTGTGCTGTGATAGCCAGGTGGCCAATGCTCTGACCACTAGTGCACATGTCCAGTGGTCTACAATGATCGGCTGGACAATTGTGGTAGTATCTTGTGAGAGAAATATTGTTGGATGGGAACTTCTCAGCAGTGATTGATTTTCCCAGAACCCATCGGAATACAGGGTTTTCTACAAAAGCGTAGTACAAAAGGTATATTGAAAACGTTATAGCCAGGTTAGCATCAAGCAGATGCTGTCATGGGACTTGTGCTATTTTTAGTCACACTGAAATGCTTTCACATCACTGGCCTAATGCAATGCACGATCACACCTGTGCATCACTGAGGTACAAGGTTAGAACTTGATGTCCTGCTCCAAGCAATATCACAAATGCAGCATGTTCAGGGGTGGTGGTAGAATGCTTGTCTGATGGCATGAAGAGGCATGCACCTCAGGTCCTTTGACTTACCCATGTCTGCGCATGGTGCCACAGCATATGGGATGGCATAGAAGAGTTACTCAATGTAGTCCCTGCCCTCCCTCAGCACACCATTTTCCGGTCAAAGTGTGGACGTGACCTGATTCAATTGCTGTTCATTCAGTGTGTAGTACTGCCATTCTTTTAACTTACATTGTGGTATAACAACACACAGGCTGGGTTCATCTGGTCATGATGGGGCTGGCAGTGGTGGTGTCCTCTACCTGCTACCTGTTGATGTGATGTGCTGTCTGATCTGTGACAGGAATGCTGATTCTCTAAGAGACCTGCAAGGGGCAGGGGGCGGGGGGGGAAACCTCTTACTAATACTGCAGCCTCCGTATCTCTGGTGTCATTCTCCTTCTTATCCTCCTCAGTGTTGCTGCTTTCCAGTAGCAACACATGTTTCTGTCTGGAATCTGATGGACCTTTGTCTTGACAATCATCCATGTCTTCTTCATTATCATCATTGTCTGACTTATCAGTGGATGGGGTAGTTCCTTCTGCCCCGGATATGTTGAAGGCACTATAAGTGCAACCGCTTCAGTCTGACCCGGCGGATGTACATACTCATGGTGCAATACCCGTGCATGTACTTGTACTTGTGGATGTTCTAGTTCGGTGGGACTTGTGATGGAAAGTGCAGGGCGCAAGTTGGATGATACCTTCAGGTGACAATGTGCATTTCTAGCATCATGAGTGCACACACAAGGTGCTGCCGCAGATGCGAAAAGACCACGAACAGCAAAACTCCATTTGCCTCCTGCTCATTTGGGTGCTTACATGTTATCCCGATATGTCAGTCACTGACTAGTGCATCACCCACCGCCCTGAATCTCACTGCTGCTTCCCTCAAAAACCAAACAAAGGATAATTCTTCACTAGCTGGCCTCAGAGAGTCTCTTCTCTTACTCTAACGTGCCACCCTTTGGCACATATCTCATCAACCCGCACCATGAGGCAGACATTGTCTGATGTATCCCTGAATCTATGCTGCTTCCTCCCTCAAATATCACACAAGTGTGAGTCTCACACAAGCTGCCCTCAGGGATTATCTGCTCCTCCTGCTCCTCCCTAGTGTGAAGCACAAGCTGAATACAGTTTTGTTTCCTCATGTTATATGTGTCAATGTAGTCTGTTATGCAGAATACCTGGTTTCTCCTCCTACCACCAACACTCTTTTCCAGACTTCTACTGGTGTCACACAAAATCAATAGTACATGTGTGTGTGTCTCATGGTGACCTAAGCTGCTCTTTCTATCAATGATACCCTTTTCCTAAACTCACACCAGAGGGTGCTTGTGATGTTCATTTTCAATTACCGAATTGTCACACAGTGCTGTGTTCACAGAACCATAGACTACCCTAGATCAACCTCTCTTGGTTCCCAGTCACTGACTACCTTTATGCACCATTCCTCTCACTGAACCACTCCTTAACTCCTCTCCAGTTTATTACCCATTCCCTACATTTTCTTACATATTCCCTCCCAGGAGCAACCTCCTCTCTCTCTGAAAGCTGCCTAAGACTGAAAGCCAACACTACCTCAAGTACCCCTTAACAAGCCACGCAGGCAAATTTGGTTGAACGTCTTCAAAACTTTAACCGAGAATACGCCTGATCAATTCACTCAAACTTCTGGTGATTCAAAGTTCGAGTGACTAAGCTTGCCCAGGCCTAAATAGATAAATGTTAGATCAGATAAACGCTATACGTATGTGAAAAACTATGTGCAATAGACAAATAGAGAAGCAAAGCCTTTCATGTTAATTTTGAAACAGCCCAATTGCTTGTTAATGTCAGCTGAACGTACATGGGCTTCGGAAAATGTTGATTTTGACAAAGATTTGTTAATTATACATATTTCTTCTGTTTTGCCTGTTGCTGCAGCTCCTTTACTGTTTGTTACATTCGAGTGTAGTTTTTAATTGCAGATATACGTAGTTTACGGATTTTGAATGCTAAAATTAAGGCTAAACCATAACAGAATGCACACAAGTACTACTTCAATGTCTGTTCATTGATAGAATGTAAACAATGTTGAGTCATGAATTTATATTTTAAAATGTCACTTAAGTAGAACAATGCCCTGATGAAGTGCCTTACCGCATGAAACGTGTTGGCATGGCATAATTGAGATAAGAAATAGATAAGAAAGTTAAAACACTGAAGAACACAATCAGTCAGAATAATGAGAACAATGGAACTAGCCTTCTGAGCTATATTTACCTAATAGAGTGGTGATTGGGGTGATCTTAGCTCAGTTCCAAATAAGGAGAGGTCCAAACTAACTTGTAAACCTGGATCATTTCATGTGGAGAATGAACATTGAATAGTTGCTGAAAATCAACTCTTCTCCCACCTTATTAGTTAATTGCTCTACAGATATCAAAAACTCATTGGACGTGCAGATTGCAGATGAGAATCGGACGGCTACATGTTTTCTTTTATTATTATTATTGTTTTTATTTGTATATGGTACAAAACCTTTACAAAAAGAGAAAATATCTTTGTTTAAGAAAAAGAATAAAACTCATATATCAACCTTCACAGAATTATAAAACCATTAACCTATACTACAGTCTAAAAAAAAAGGAAAAAATAATCTTTCTTTCTCCTGTTCCTTCTTCCTTGTGTCCTTTCTTTCCCTCTCTTTCGCATGGCCCCCCACTGGACCCCTTTTTCACGCCCCCCCACCCATGATGTGATATGGTATGGCATTTGTAACGCACCTATACACAAGTGTTTCAAGGCGCGACGAGGCAGGGAGGGGGGAACAAGGGGAAGACAGACAACGATCCTACTAGGCCAGGTGTCATTTAGATCGCGCAAGGGCAGGGGTAGGGGGAAGGGGAAAAGTGCAAGGGGAAGGGGAGGGGGGAAGTGCAGTACAAGGTAAGTAGAATAAAATAAATAAATAGAGCCAGCTGGTGGTAAGTGCAAGGTAAGTGCATGCAAGTGCTGGGAAGGGGGGGCTGTAGGGATACAGAGACAGTCCCGCAGTGCAGGGGTTTCCAGGGAGGCAGTGCAAGTGGGGAGTGGCTGGGCCCAGGACCGAGGTCGGTGAGAGTGGCCCAGTTGCAGATTCAGTGCCGTTTCAGTGAAGAATTTAGCAGGGGAGAGGGAGAGAGAAAGTAGAAGCAAAGAGGAAGGTTTTGAGGTGCTTCCGGAACCAGAGATGGTTCTCCTCAAGTTTCAGGGAGGCAGGAAGGCTGTTCGAGAGGGAGGCCCCTGCCGCGGAGAGAGATCTACCCCCAGCTCGTTGCTTCGAGAAGCGGCTGACCCTGAGGGAGTTGGAGACGGATGAGCGAAGGACTCGGGAAGGAAGATATTTAGGAAGAGAGAGTTGAAGGTATTTAGGCCCCAGAAGGCCTTGTGGACAATGCAGAGGGTTTTGAACTTAATCCTCGCAGCCACTGGGAGCCAGTGTAGAGATTTCAGTCCTGGAGAGATACGGTCCCTGGGCTTGAGGCCAAGGACAAGTCTCGCAGTTCTGTTCTGGATGAGTTGCAGAGGGCGGAGAGTGGAGGCAGGCAGATTAAGATAGAGGCTGTTACAGTAGTCCAGCTTTGAGAGAACCAGTGCTCGGGAGACAGTGAGCTTCTGGGGGAAGGAGAGGAAGGGAAGAATACCTCTGAGGAGGTGCAGCTGGTAGTGTGACTTCTTAGAGACGTCCGATATATGAGGAGAGAAGGAGAGTGTGGAGTCAAAGATGACCCCGAGGTTTTTTGCCTTGCAGGTTGTAGCAGGAAGAGGGCCAAGAGAGGCTGGCCAGAGAGCTGCAGGGAAGGAGGGAGTGGGTGAGCCGATGAGTAGAATCTCAGTCTTACTGGCATTAAGGCAGAGGTCATTGGTGGCACACCATTCCTGGATAGCAGACAGACAGTCAGAGATGAGGGAAGGAGAGGAGGAGGCCGAGGGTAGCCTGAAAATGAGCTGGGTATCTTCCGCATAGCACTGAAAGTTGGGGCAGAGAGCAGCGATGCGGTGGGCAAGGAGTGCCAGATACTGGTTGAACAGCCAAGAAGAGAGATTAGATCCCTGGGGGACACCACAGGTGGAGAAGAAGATGTCAGAGAGGAACTTGTAATCCACCTCTCTGTGTCTACTAGCGCCTCCCCTGCTACTCCCCTTTCCTGTCCCCGTCCAATCACACCAAACTCCTCTGCTCCCCCGACCCCAGAAATGCACCACTCTTCCCACCCTTCTCTAGGCCCCTATCTCACCCCCAAACGGCCCTTTCTGCTATGCCTTATCATACACTGGTCAATCAGGCTAACAGATCAACCTCCTTAATCAGTCGATCAGTGTAGCCTGTCGACCAGTTTATGACGAGAAGATTCACCCAACTACCAGTTGGGAGTCATCAATAGACCTAATACCCTTGGGAAATATTTAAAAATGAGTATCTTTCTGAATGAGGTGCATCTATCGCAGTATGGGTATGTCTAGTTATAGATCCAGCCGTCTGGCTGGAATGGCTCTTCGTTTAATACGTAAGTTCGATAGCTGTACATCAAGTGTGAGATTCCAATTGTCAGCGTGATTATGAGTCCAGCTATGCATTTCATTCTCCCACTTGATCCTTCAACTACTCAAAGGTTTCCCCCTTCCCAATGAACTTAAGAGGATAGAATGGAACTTACAATAAGAATGGACATATGTCAATATACCGATTGACCACCAAAGTATACCTCAAACACACAACATAGCCACTAACCACCGTGCCTCCCACCTCCCCCTTTATACCATCCGATCTAGGTGACGTACAACTTGTGGGAGGACAATGACCTCCCAATGCCCACACTGCAGTGGACCTGTAACAAAAGAATATGTACATCTAAGCAGCATATAAGTAAATAGTAACGGCTTTATCTAGTGTTACCACCCACCACCTTAATGCCTAATGCTTCATATACTTGGTGACTCGAAATTCGAGTTGTCAGTATATCTAAGTCATCTGCTAAAGCCCTAAAGCCCCTTCCAAATGTTACTGTCAATCATATGTTTCTAGACTGGTCTCCAGAAATGGGATCTATTAGGTGAAACACCTCATGGTCTCAGTCTCTCCCACGCTCTTCATCTCTGTGGCACACATACCAACAACCACGTCTGTTCCCGACGTCACTGTTCCCATTGAGGCTTGACACCAGCTTAGGCTGACTGGAGCCCTGCCCACCTACAGACGACAAGGAAAGGCAGAGGGAAGACCAAGGAGTTCTCTTTCTCTATCCCCAATGCTGAATGAGGAATCACTGTCATGCTACCATGTTGGAATATGAAGTTGAAGGGATAGCCTGGCCTTTAAACTATTCCCTTATCTCACAGATGTTGTGTCACGTCCCTTGTGTGCCTTCTTTCTTGCCCTGTGGTTATTGCTAGATCTTCATTGCTAGATCTTCATTAAGAGGTATCTTGTGACCCTGGAAAATGAAGACATTGGGCCTAATTACGATATTCGAGGTAGCCATGACATTCTTAGTGGCATGGCTGCCTCCGGGTCCCGAAAAAAGGAATTACCGGACCATTCTGACTTTTGTGGGCTTGGTCATTCCCTTTTCTCTGGACCCGTACCCGGTACATCCCCATTCCCATTCAAGCCCCCATACGCTCAATAGGAATGGGGAGGATGCTGACAATGAACCCGTTAATGACAGGTCTGTTGTTAGCATCCTGGTCTGCTTGCGGGTGGTGGTATGCACGTCTGGTCTGGTCCAGACGTGCATACCACCACCGGCGAGCAAACTCATAATGTGGCAGCCCAGAATGAACAGTGCCGGTCCCTTACCGGCACCGTTCATTCCCCGGCCGCCAGCCTCATAATGAGGCCCATTGTGCAAAAAGGACTTGCTGATGATCTCCTCTTTCTGGTCCTAGAAATGAATCCTCGTGGTCATGTATGGGTGGGAATCCTTATCCCTTTGTTAATGCATGACAATTCTGTGGCTTCAGTTCAGCCAAATGCCCACGGTTTCCTTAACTTACAGGATGTTGGGAAAAAGTGACTGCAGATAGTTTATGAGGTTTTAATTCCAGATTGAATCTAGGACCTCATTACTCATATGTTGTTTCTTCTATAACATGTTTCCGTGGCTTACTGTTTATTCTGCAGAGTGTTTATCTGATCCTTGAGTTCATGCATGTGAACTCTGCGGTCCTTTTGGCAATTGGGTACTGATCCAGTTTGTTTTTGTATCATCCACACATTTTTTTATGTCCAATTGTTCATCACGTCTCGGTAGAGGTCCGATAGCATGGTGATATAATCCTTGAGGGGGAGATGATGGCCTTGATCTCTGGTAATGTTTCGCGCAGAGTTGTTTCGGCACCTCTTTAGCAAACGCGGTCTGATCATCTGCCATTTTGACTGCTGAATAGTTGCCTTTCTAGGTCAGTCCTCTCAAGCCCTCCCCCTTCTTAATACTGTGTTTTGCAGATGTAGCATTTGCTTTATGTTTTGACTCTATTCATTTTGGCAGTTGCCATTTTGGCCAGTGGTGCCAACCAGTTGCTTTTTTTCAGAGTCTGTCCATGCTAAGGAACATTATGGCCCTCATTACAACTTTGCCGGTCTGGAAACAACGGTGGCGGTAAGCTTACCGCCACCATTGATTCCGGACCGGCAAAGTACAAGTCTGCGTGCGAGTTGCCTTTCTGCCTGCCAGTTCTGCCCTGGTGGGTGGAACGGCACCCGGACGCAGACTTTCACTGAAACACTGGCCGCATTATTACAAGGTGCCAGTGTTTCAGTGGTCCCCATTCCTACCGAGACCTATAGGACTCAAATGGAAATGGGGACTAACAATTACTGCCACCTGACTTACCGGAACGCCGGGGCTGTACAGCCTTGGTGTTTCCGGCAAGTCAGGCAGTGGTAATTCATTAGAGGTCCGGCGGCTACCTGCCGGTTTTACCGGGACGGTTACCGCCAGACCTGTAATGAGGGCAGATTTTATAGCAAGCTGTAGGCTGATCAGGATGCAAGCACTGTCTTGTCAAGAGCTCCGGCCTGTGTCCTCTTCCACGGTGCGCTGCAGTGGGGCAGTCTGCCAAATGAGAGTCCTCCTGCTACTCCAGCCCTCATAACTCCTGGTTGCTGCATTCCTCTCTCTCCACCCTTTATCTAGCTTGCTTTGATTTGCACCAGGTTTATTTTCAGAGTATGAGGGTAGGAATGATGCGTTCAGCATTCGCTCAGAGTAGCCAGCAGAATCCCAGTGCTCCATGAAGCATCAGCGGGTCACCGGTCCTGGCAACTGCCTATCATTCTTATAACGACCATGTTACTTTTGCTTCTCTACGTGGGTGCATGGCCTCCTACATCAAAGTCGAGAGTTTGTTCAGCTGTTGGTCACACACGCTGCTGTCTGTCTGCACCATGCCGTCCAGGCTTTCGGCTGGTATTATCGTCTGACTTTTGCCATCACCTGACATTTCCCCACCATCTCCAGAAAGTTTTCAATGTTTCAGGCCCTGTCAGTTACCCACCTGTACCACTCATTTTTCTGATATCCTGATTCTGATTGGACATGCAACTCTGCTATGTTAGGGCCATGTGTAGGTATGGCAGTAGTTCCCAGACACCACTCAATGCTGGGTCACTGTTCACATTTTTCCTAGTGGACGTTTTCACCATATTTGCCATATATGAGACTGTCTGTTCTATTTCTGCTCCCACCATACTGCATCTCCATCAAGTTACTGCAGTAAAAAATGCATTGTCCGGCAGGTCAAACTGATTCCTGCAAACTGATCATGAGGAAGGGGTGATCTGGCACCTTTGCGTTGACTTTGGAAGGCTGGTGGTTGGCACTTAATCATGTTTCACAAGCTGAGTTGCAAAGGGTGTACATAATCCTGTGAGTGATTATGTGACATTGAACCAGTACGGGTGCACAGGACGTTTGTGAGGCATGCATAAAATGCACTCTACCTGATCACAATTGTGGGCTCTGCCTCATTTTGAGACATGGTGCAATTATTTTGCCACGTAGTACAGGAAATTCAAATGTAAGCAGCCCCTTCCTGTGGAAGGGGTCAGTTGCAATGTGCCCTGATTCTGCACTTCCTCATCGTGCAGCTTTATACAAATCGTTCCACCCATTGAGGATGGTGAATGTCCTGTTCTTTCAAGGCATCCATCACCCAAGGAGGCAGTAACAGTTCTGGCCAGTAGTTTTATAGTGTGATCAACATGATATATGTACGTTATAGAGTGCAGAAGGAGAACTGGTTTGTTGGTTTTGGGGTGTGGTCAGTATGGCAAGTGCTATGATATCTGTAGCTGACAGTTCTGCAGTTTTGCATGAGGGGTATGAGAAGAATTTATGACTCTTGAAATCTACACTTCTCACACTACAGATGTTATAATACAATGGCAAAGAGCAAAGTTACCTGCTGGAGGCAGAGACTTGTGTTGTTGCGCTCCGCCAGCTGTTTGAAATTGGACAACTCTTTCTCTAGATGTTGCATCCTTGTGGTCATCTTTTGCAGAAGGCCTTCATAGTTGATGAGCTGTTCCTGCATACTTTGCACCTGTTGGGAAGCAAGAGACAGAGTGTGAAAAAAAGTGTGTGTGTGTGCGTGTGTTGGAACTGCACCAGAGACAGGCACGAATCTTGCTCAATTTTTGTTTGGTCAGTGCTTCTAGATTCGGGTTAAGCTGGGAGGGAGCCAATCATGTGTCTTGAGGAGCTTGCCATATCATTTATAAGAGCTCTCATCAATGATTTACAATAAAATACTTTAAATGGAATTTACCATGGTTATGATGAATGCTCGAATCTACCTACAAAGAAAGGTGAGAACAATGAATCCTCATCACTGGTCACCCAAGCAGGATGGCCTTCCATACTTACCACTGAGCCAATCACAGATGAGCCTATCAAAAACCTACTGGTCATCTTCAATGCCCAACTAACCTGTACAGCCTAAATCAAATTTACGCTGCTTCACCTCATCCCACCCCACCACGTCAAACAAGACTGCACATGGGCCTTTGGTGGAAATTAGGAATTACCTAAACATGTGATTGATGAAATTTCATTTTTGACTATAAATACCCATGAACTAGGTGCTCCAAAAAACAATGTTAATCCAGATATTGTACTCCAGGAGCAGTCATATACTATGCCCTAAGACATTATTACATGAAAGAGATGGCCATTTACCAGATTCTTTACAACTTCCTCTAATTTTCAAGAGGAATCTCAATCTTGATCACTTGGGACTGACCTCTAGAGGTTGAACATTTGATCAATGACCTGAATGGTAATTTGCTTATCATTCTGAGCATCCTCCACCAGTACAGATTTCAAACAAATTACTCAAACAGTAGCCTTTGTATGAATCTATATGTGTTATATTGGCTGGAAGATTTATTCTTCAATCATCATTAGAAATTAATCAACAAACTAGTATCTTTTCTTTCATAAGAACTGATTTTGCCCTAACTGTTGTAATTCGGGAGGGCACAGTATGGGTCCTTGGATAATATAAAACTAAAAGTTGAATCATTATCTTTATTTCCCCTTCCCCATCAAATGTGGTCACACATTGATTATTCATAGTTTTGATGTCAATTTCAAAAAATCAAGAATGTCAAACTGTTTTGCATGTATGTTACCTGATCGCTTACAGGTAATGTGTAAAAGTAGATGTTATGAAATTGTATTCAGAAGATATTCATTTTGTATTCATCAAAAGCTTAACAACGATTTGTATATGAATAAATATGGGGATATGATTGTAAGTATCTATATTTGATATTGCATTTGGGTTTTAAATTGTGCAAACCCAGCTAATCGAAACAGTGTAACACTCTGCTCATGGGCTGAGCCAGGGCGGTACAGAGTGGACAGTCGCTCCCCCTTGGCACTTCCTCAGTGCCCAGTGCACATATCTGACTCCCACAGGGCTGGCAGGCTTTAATTTACTTTAAAAAAAAGAAAAAAGACAAAGAGCACCCACACCTGCCGAGCAACCCATTCTGAGGAGAGTATCTGGTGTGCCAGGGGTGATGAAGTCCTTCCATGGTGTGCAAGCTCTGCTGCTTGGATTATTTCCTGCCCACTCTATCTTTGCTCAAAGTTAAAAGAATGTGTAAGGGAAGAAGCTTTTTTAATTAAAAATTCTTTGTAGTTTTGTAGTGAATGTGTGTGTGCTTGAGTGTAATGCATGCAAGAGTTTTGAGTTAGTGTGTGTGTGTTTGTGTGTGTCTGTGTGGCTGTGCATATTAGTGTGTGAGTGACTCTGTGTCTGGAACGAGAGAGTGTGTCAATGCAATGCATGCATGTGTGTTTGTATAGCACAGGGCGCATACTTATTGTGGGATCAGCTTCATGTACGTGATGTACAGTGACCATAACTGGTATAGAGTGTGGGGCTATATCTAGAGCTTCATGAAAGTAATTTAAAGCTACCATTGCTGGCATAGACTGCTTGTGGCCACAGCTTCATGAAGGTCATTTACATTGACCATTACTGTTATAGATTGATTGTGGCCAAGGCTTAATGAAAGTAATGTACACATTGTTAATCACTTTCATGAAGTTTTGGCCACAATCTATCTACCTATAACAGTAATGGTCACTGTGCATCACTTTCATGACTGGCATACTTATCTGTGGTCACATATTCAGAGGAATGATGTCCTGTTAGCATTGCTGTCATAAACGTGTTGCGGCTGAAGTTAAATGCAAGTGATTTATAGTGGCCATTACTGGAATAGTGTGTGGATTCTAGTCACAGCTTCATAAAATGATTTTAAAGAAACTGTGACTGGCATAATCAGATTGTAGCCCGACCCTCATGAAAGTGATTTACAGTGACTGCTATTATTGGAATAGAAAGATTGTGGCTGCAACCTCATGCAAGTTATTTACAATGACCATTATTATTTGCATAGATAGATTGTAGTAGATGTTTTATGCAATCGACTTAACATTCCTTTTGTGTACTGTTGATGACATGGCATTTACTGGATGTTTTCATTTTACCCTTGTAAGAAACCAGAAGGTATATCACCCACTAGTCCCTGGGGATATGTCATACAGGTAGCAAGTACACGGCCATCGCTTTTGGATCCAGTTCCTGGGGATGGACCACTGCGTGAGGATCACCTGGGTGAGGGGTCTTTGGGGAGTGGCAGTGGGACACCGGATGGTGAGACGCAGTATCCCCTTCCCTGTAACACCTTTACCCCATCCTACCAGGTAGGATATTTAGGAACTCTAACCCTCCCCATTACAACACAAACACTTTAACATGGACCGCCTTCGATGAGAGAAAACAGACTAACACCCGAGCAGTGGGTATGTCCCAATACAATGGTCAGGTGAGGTCAGGCAATTACTGACCATCACACACACCTGACTTCTATTAAACTTCCCCACATGAATCAAAGACAAAGCACGAGAGCACACTCTGAGCGAGGCAAAGCACAGGAGGGAACAGCAGTTTCGAGACGGCAGCTCAATGAGAGAAGAAAGACGGCAAAACAGAATGGGATCGCAAGGAGGCAAATTCCCTTGACCTTTTCGATGAGGAACTGTTGATTTCCAGAACCCTTGAGAATAGAAAGTGTAAGACCAGGAAACCAGGCTGAAGAATCCTGCATTATGGGACGGGGACCTCCAGCATCAAAAATCAAGGTGGGGAGAGGCGGCAGCCAGTGTGGTACCGTCATTGGCTCCAAGAACAAAGCAGCTTCAGTGAAATCAACACAGCTGGAGAGTTGGGGAGACCAATACAAGACCGGTATGTGTTGAAGCCAAGGTTGCAAGCAGCAACACTGTATGGTGAGCGCTGGAATGAACATTGTTAAAACGTGTGTGATAAGAGTCACAAGTAAAGATGAACTACTGATGAGTGATTGAACTTTAAAAGCAAGATACAATACCTTTGGCAGAGTGGTCTGGCACCACGCGGGTGCTCAATCAAAGGTCTCTGTATGGTATCCAGCTGAGAAATAGCAAAAGTGAAAATGAGAAAAAGGTTATATCAAGAAGAGAACAAGTATTTGTGAATTGAAGTGGTCCTGCGATGAGTCGGGCAAAATCCTGCGCACAGTTGAAAATCTTCGATTTTCATGAAGTAAAGAAAGTTTGAAAAAGTAGATCATTTTGGTCCAAGTCCAGCAGAGGGAGACCAATTGAAGGTTGTGTGTTAAAGTGGGTCTGAGCCCAGCAGAGGAGGACCCGGGGTGAACAGTTAATCACCCTAGAATTTGTGCATATGAAATCCTAAGAAGAACAGAACTTTAATGTTTGTTGTGTTGCATCCGGTACTCTGAAATAAGAAACTTTGAATGGCAAAGAGAATGTGGCACCGAAGGCCCTGATGTTGAAGTTTTGAACTGCATCCTTGTGCTAGAGAAGCCAGAGAGTGTACTAAGCTCAAGTGTGCCACCTTGTCCCGTGCTGAAAACATGGTGAAGGGAAGCCAACAGCTTGAATAACCTGATATATAATTTCTTGAACACTTTTTTTTTGCACATTGTTTCCCACACTATCTGTATTAAGAAGTAAGGATTGGCAATAGGTTTATTAGTATAGGCCCTTTTATTCTGGCAGACTCGACTAGGACTGTGTTATTATTATTTGATGGTCGAAGCTTGCTCCCATCGTTAGATTTAGGATTAGATAGGCGTTTTTTAAACATAATTGAAGTTCAATAAACCCCCTTGAACTGTGATCACTTGTATCTCTCTTACTGTTTGATACCATTCCTTCCTTACACCCTAGAGAAACAATTATACATTGTATGGCTTTTTCCCCCAATGTTTTAAAAAATGATGCTGTAAAAGGCACCATTTCAACACATAAAAAATGTTTTCGGTCGGAGATTCTCCTCCCCTGCACACTCCCCTGCATTGTTTCTGGGTCACTTGTGCCAATTTGGGATAGATTTCCACCCCTCTACTTAAACTATTCACCAGTCATGGCTGACCATGAATCATTTAGAATCCTGGTACGCGGCCCGAGGCTGAGTGTACATGCCATTGATAATCACATATGTGGTAAGGAGGTGTTAGAATATGTGGCAGGGGATAATCAGCCAAAGGGATGGGATGAGATGTGGGAATGCAAGGAGCCTAGATGGCACTTAATATTGACTGAAGAGTAAGGTTTTCAGTTTCTTCCTGAAATGCAAGCACATTGGCACAGTACAGGTTTCCACTGGAATGGTGTTGAAGTAAAAAGGGGATGAGCTAGAGAAGACCTGTTTGTTGTTTTTTCCCTTGCATGCCATTGTCCTCTTGAGCTGTTCTGGGTCCTAGAGAAACGTGACCCACCAGAGCTACAGAGTCTTTTAACTAGGTACACAGGTGTGCGAGGGGTGGTTACCTTATAGGCAGCACAGGCAATCTTAAAGAGTATTCTGACTGGAATGCTAAGCCAGTGCAGCTCCCTTAAAATGAGGGAAATGTGGTTGAATTTATTGCTTCCTGTTATGAGTCATGTCTCAGTGTGTTGGACAGCCTTAATTGGGGCCACATGTGTGGAATGACAATGAGGAGAGCTTTCCCACATTGATATGTGAGTTTACCAGGGCCCGAACTATCATTCTGAAGTCCTCGGGTGGAAGGAAAGGTTTAAGCTTCCAGAGGAGCTATTAGCAGTTACCAGGCAGATTGGCCTTTTCGTTGATATGCTGTTGGAAGCATAGAGTGCTGGCTATATTGCCCCTGAGTGATTTGGCATTTGTGGCCAGGTGAGGTGTGAAGCCTTTGGGGAACATGATGTTTAGCAAACCTTAAATGGATTTTTTCTTAGATGGGTGAACGAGTAGAACAAATGTCGTCTTTGTGGAACAAATGTCGTCTTTGTGGAATTGAGTCTCATATATGTGTTTGGGCCTCATTACAACCCTGGCGTTAAGGGGTCAACGGCGCCGTAAAAGGCTGCGGCGACGTTAAACCCTTAACGCCCGATTCACACTTTAACGCCTGCTTCTTGCAGGCGTTAAAGTCCAACCCGCTAAGGGACCTTGGTGCTAATTACGGCACCGTAATTTACGGTGCCGTAATTAGCGCCTTCCCCATTCCCATTGAGCCCTATGGGCCAAAAATGGGAATGGGGAAGGGGCCATGGTGAATGGGGATTTACCGCCTCGCCAACCTTGGAATGGGGCAGTAAATCCGCCATCACCCATGGCGGAATCCGGCATGGACCATGGTGCTAACAGCACCATGGTCCAACGCCAGGGTTGTAATGAGGCCCTTTGTCATTCAAGTTTGGAGGGAGTGAGGCAATCCCTGAGATGTGAAATGTCCTGTGAACAACTGATTTATTTAAATAATTAGTTATGTTCCACATGTTGGTGGAGTGAAATGTCAGGGTCATTAAGAAGAAATCCCAAAGGCTCTATGTATAGGTTAAAGACCATATAGTCAAAATGGGAGCATTTAAGGATAGGTGTTATGAGTGGGTCTCTCCTTTTCTGCTATTGAGAATAGGAAATCATTTTAACTGTATAATGGTCACCTAACTGCAATACATCATTTAGAATGTAAGATAGCCAGTATCTAAAATGACGAACCTGCCTTGCCTGAACTGGAAGAGGAATTATCATTGTCAAAGGCCAATTTGAAGGCAACTGATTTAGTGTACAAGAAACAGGTTCATTCTCACAAGAGGCAGCTCGCTTATCATTTCAGAGATACAACTTGAAGGTTATTGTCTCTCACTATTGGTTAAAACTGAAAGTCAAACTACTCACTTTATGCAACAAGGTGAAACAATTATCAATATGCTTGATCCAAACTTGATCAACCTAGCATTTTTATCAGCATATATAACACTAATAATAGCAACTCATTACATGAGGAATCACAATATGTCAGTGCTATAGTATTACCCCATACAATTTCCTCTGAATTTATTGGACTCAATTAGTCTTTCTGTTGATTAATCAGGTGAATTTGATGTCCAGTTTACAGGAATTCTTGCCTCATCATTAGCATTTGTGGGAAAGCTGACTGAATTGGAATAATCCCTTCCTCATCTCTTGTATATCCTATGTTTACCAGAAATCATGATTTTCCAATTTGCTCTTGTTTACTTTGAGATTATTTTGCCTGCAATCCTGGCCTACTGCAAACTTTTGGGCCTGTAACGCAGTTTGTGTTCTGACCAAGACAATCAAAACGTCAGAGGATAGAATGATGAAAACCGTCTCTGCTCTATTTGAGGGACATCATCTGAGACCATGGGCCTCATTACGAGTCCGGCGGTAACCGAGGCGGTAAAACCACCTGGTTACCGCTGGACTCGTTATACCATTCCGCCTCCGTGACTCCCGGAAATACCAGGGTATTACGACCCTGGTGTCCCAGGAATTCTGGAGGCAGAATTCGGTAAATCCCCATTCCCATTGAGTCCCATAGGACTCAATGGGAATGGGGAAGTGGAAACACCGGCACCATCTCGTGATGGTGCTTGTGTTTTCACGTCCGCCTGGAGGAGGGCGGTGTTAAAACCGCCAGGTCAGACCTGGCGGGAACATCACCTCCCGCCTGCAGGACTCGGGATCGGGCGGTCCGGAATTAACAGTGGCGGCGGGTTTAACGCCACTGTTAATTCCGGACCGCCCGACCTGTAATGAGGCCCCATATCTCTGAAAATATTGAAAACCTCACATAACATATGTTATAAAAAAAAGATGGACCCATTGAAAGGGCGATTATAAAAATGGTGAAGCAGGTTAACATCATTTTGCAACAAGTTGATAGGATTTTCAAAGCCAAAATAGGAAGTCGTTTGCCCTAAGGCGCTGAATTGTGGGGTTTTGATAGGCATGTGGAAACTAGGGTTGAATGAAAGATCTTTTTGGAAGCAGTTTTTGCTTCTCCCGAAGAGTTTTGCAAATGCTGCAGCAATTTAGGGGCTCATTTTGTTCCTCTGCGTAATTTGATGGCGGGAGCGGTTACATGTAGACATACACATAGGCGGCTCCCACTGCCAAATTTTGGTAATTTGCATGGAGGAGTGCAAATGTGCAGTGCAAAAGGTGGCGTATACACGTTTACACCGCCTATTGCCCTTCACATTTGCACTTCGCTGTGAAAATGAGTAAAACTTTAACTATAACCTTCTTCAGTTTTCAAAGTTCCATATAACCGACTTATAAATATGTACCCAATTGTAGATGCGCAAATTGCTACACTGTAAACAGAAACTGAAAGAAAATAGCAAAAATATCTTTACCTTATAGAACTTCTTTCTCCAAAAAAACATTCAATATCAACTTGTATTTGCCCAATGTAGCCTAAACCAATATATCAAATAGGTTAAATAGCCACTAGAGGCTTCAACATTTCTTAAACTAATCAGCCGAAAAAAACCTTTAATCTCTGCTTTTCCCGTTCCAAAATGGCTGACAATCACGTATTTATGCGCAATGACATCACAATGTCACGCTAGATCACGTTGAGCGTGGCGTGATGACGTCGCCGCGCTGACAACATAAATAGCGTGCGCACTTATGCTTGCAATGCACACCGGGCCTGGCAACTTCGCCGCAGCTTATCATGGCTGTACAGGACTTATCCAACTATATGGATTGAAAGAGGTAAGCCACCACTGACTTTAATGCGAAGCTTGAAAGCAATCATTGCTTTGCTCCTAGCCTCCATACTTTTACAAAATTTAAAACAAAAATCTATTTGTATTTCTCTCTTCCCTGTAGCAAATCTGATCGTTTGGATTAAAAAATAATAGCTATCAGATATTTTTGGAGAGACTTCCTAAAGACTATTTGGGACACAATAGTAATTTGTCATTTACCAGAAGCCAATTAAAAAACCAATTGGATGAAAATTAAGCCCTCAATACTGAATCACAATCAAGGTGAGTCAAACATTATGATTACATGTATATGTTTATTATGAGATTGCAAACCAGCATAACCTGCAAAACCTATGCTAACCCCCCCTTTTTTCAATCTTAATAATTTGGCTTTCGGTTGTTTTTTTTTCTTGTTAGAAACCATTTCCTTCTCCTGATGAACCATTGATAGTGTCAATGGGGAAACATGTGTCGAGTTAAGGTTATATAATATCGAATTGAAATTGAAGTATAATAAGCAGTTGTGTATGACAACCGATTTGGAAATCATAAAATGTGATGCTAACACCAGGCAAGATATGATTTGTTTCTTCAATTAAACAACGATAATAGAGTATTTTTGATAAAACTATCAACATTGAATTGGATTCTTTCAAAACCATATTTTGGATTTAACTCTAACTAAACAATACTATTTGGATGACTCACCTTTGAACAAATCAGAAATGTTTAGCATGAGGATGGAAATAGACAGCGGAGAAATCCCTTTGAAGTGTGCTTTATAAAATGTCAAACTGATAAGTGAGCAGGTAAGGTTCTAGGTGGTAGAAGGGCAAGATTCTAGTTAGATTGTGGACTGGTCAAACACAGATAACACAAGGCATGTATAATATGTACAGATATTTAGATTGTAATATTCAATTTGTTAGCTGAACAGTTTGGACTGCAGGGAAGAGGAAGTGACCAAGGAGGCGGCATGGGGTGCTGGGTTAGGGGCAGGGTACCCTTCCAGGGAGAGGAAATGGAGTATAAGAGCAAATCTGAAGGCACGGTTAGTAGTTATATTTGTGATATCGCAGTGGAGGTAGTTCTGATGGAGAGGAGTAAGGAGAGAAAGAAAGAAGCAGGAAGCACTGCATGGTGTTCGGGAAACAACAATGTTGCTAAGGGTGTCACAGGAAAAGTGGGCAGGTGGGGTGGAGAGGTGGGGAGTACCGGGAGATTGAGTTAGCCAAATGTGAGGATTGAGTTCTAGGCCAGAAATGAATTTAAAGTAGAGTAGAAGGAGCTTCAATGGGGAGGAGTGGTGCATGGGAAGGCAGCCAGCATGCAGCCATTGAGGAGAGGTGGAAGAGGAGCGTGCAAGAATGTGCAGACTATGTAAAGGTTGAGAATTATGTTAAGGAGGATAAAGAGTAGAGAGGGAATACATCTATGTCAGCATTAGCACTAATAAAAGAAGTCTAGCCAAGTGATGAAACCAATTATTTGGCATTTTAGTAACAAGTTAAAGAGCAAGAATATCTCTTATTCTGGCAAGGAACTACAGTGTTACAATTAACATTCAATGTAAAATGAAAGACATAACATGATAAGACCAGCTAACTAATACACTTAGCACTGTTTATCATAGGAGGTTTAGCTATAATGATATCTAATATTTTCCCACAGCCATGGGTAGGATGGGACAATAATTGAATTCAATCCAAATCAGCAATGAACTGTAGAAAACATGTTACTGTAGATTCTGCAATATCATTCAAATGAAAATTGAATTCTTCTTTGTTTATAGGCAATATCACATTTCACTGCAAAATAGTATCAAATAAAGACAGTGATAGAGATATGAAATAAATCAAAATAAAACAAAAAGAAAAAAAAGAAAAAAACAAATCTCAGGTGCCGGCTGGCAGTCTGCTGACCGTGCGGTATGTGCAGATCATTTCAGCTACTTCTTGGAACTGGTCAATCTTCTTTAATTTGTTTGGTTGGTATTTTCATTTAACTAGTAGATTTTGGATTTGTCCTTGGTTAGCTGGATATGTATAGTCGATTGCGCAAAAATCCATTTGCTGCAACACTATTCGGTGGAAACCATATGTAACTGATCATCTGGAATTCACATCTAGGCATGCTCTCCACAAATGCAATTGTCTCTAGTCGCAATCCCAATACAGAGAATGGACCGGGATGCAACTCCGACAAAATCAACAATTTAGTGAAAGAGGAAGAATTTAATTATGAATCCTTTCTAAGGAAGCCCTGTTTTTAGAGATAGCTGTTCCGGTGCATCATTTACTGAAGGAGTTAAATGTCAATAAAGAAGAGCATAGATCAAATGAAAGACTATCTTGCCGGCAGAGAGAACAATGTTGTTCTTCAGTGCATCTTTTGGGACAGTAGTCTCAGCTCATGCGGAAAACCCTCAGAATATGTATGTGTCTTCTGATTTTACTCATCCACATCTTGCAGTTAATCATCCATGTTAGCTGGGGCTGCACCTTCTGCACAATGACATGTAGCGGGCAGGGTCCCCTTTCACCAAGATACAGGAGAAATCTGTGTTACCTAGGTTTAAGTTGACTCATCACTCTAAAACTCATCTTTTGCTAAAAAGTGCACATATATTTTAATTTAGTTTCTTGCACTGCTGATTTCCCATCTACATACGTTACGATTAGTACAAAGAGACATACCATATCCTCCAGGGTAGCATCTCTTGTCAAGAGGAACAGAAGGTGCTCGTGCACTGATTCCACCCTGTGCAGTTTCAGTAACTCTTGAGTTCCCTGTGGTAAAAATAGAGAAGTGGGCATAATAAACAAGGAGTGGTAAAGTAAGCAGGTCTCACTTTATATGTATGCATTTCTCTATGAGCATGATTATATCATGTGATGAGTGTCCACATACTTCACGGGTTGTATTATGTACTTAGAGCAACAGAGATGTACTTATCAAGACAAGAAAGTTGCCAGGTTTAATGGCATGGTTAGAAAAGAGAGGGAGAAGAGGGGAAACAGGAAGAGAAAGAAGATAGAATGACCTTTAGCACAAAGTAGAAAAAAAGAGGAGCCACTGTGGAAACAATATAACACTGGAGCATTAGTCTTATTTTGGGTTAAGTATAACAGGGAACAACATTTACTTCCATATGGCACGAACTCGAAATCTAAGTCAAAGTTTATTTTATTTCTATGTTTTATCAAACGTAAGACTGCTCCACCCACAAAGGTGACTAATAGATGGTTCACCACTGGGCTAGCAACCCCAATGTAAGCAGGAAGAAGCACCAAATGAATCTTGTGGAAATTGAAGATGGAGGCAGATAAACAAATTGGAAAATGTACTAAAGAAGTTAAGAAGTATAATTTCACAAAGAGGATATTGGAATCAACTAATCCTTCTGCCATGCTCCTAAGAGTCCTGCAAACCTGTTTCACCAATACAGATGAAAACATTTGAATAAAGATTATGAACTGTCTGGTGGCTGCACCATTCAGATCACTCTGGATTATCCAGAAGCCTCCTTACTTTTAAAATGATCAGTCGCACTGACGACTGCATTCAGTGCACTCGCATCAGACCAAGTGGCAGGACTAGGACTTGACTCTGCTACTTTTGCGAAGAAACCTCGTACCCCAACGGTGGGAATTCGGAACAGCCGTCAGTCTTTCACTTTGGGAATCGGACATCCCACTAAGACTCACTCTGCAAATAGGATCCGGAATTAGTAATCTCCCTTTCATGGCCACTCCTTCTTGTTGGTTACTCATTCACCGGCTCTCATCCACGCAAGAGTGGACGATCAGACTTACCATAGTAGAAGAAAGTCTACGATAGAGAACCCAGGACTTGGATTTACCATCTACCACACGTCCTGATGAAGACCTTTACATATAAACTTCACTCAACAGCTTGTCTCTGGGCCGAAACACCATAGTGTCGACGATTGATGATTCCATTACTGATCCAGTGTTGACCCCACACACTGACATACGTTTGTTCTGTCCACGGAAATTTGTTTTGTTCTGTGCTCACATTGTATTTGTAAAACACGATATACGGATGAATGAAAGCAAAACATGTTGTCTGTTTATCAAAATCCAGTCCACCAAACTGGGTTGTACTCACCTGTATTGGAAGAACACTTGAATAGGTCAACGAAAATCACTTTTGGCCCACTATTGCCCTATGATCAAAATAAATGTGCACAACACTCCACTTATAATACCCGATCTGGGTACGTTCTTAGTTTTTATGGTTCAAGCAGTAATGCATTAGGTAAACACAAATACAAGTATTTCATAACACTCATACAGGTAGGTAAAACATGACACTTTAAGCGCTAAATGGCCTAATGAATTGTGTGTCAAAAACATGAGAGTGAATCATGCACTGTCAAGTTCTAGTGGACAGTGTTTAACAGAGAAATGATGAACATTCTTAACAAAGACAACAAAACAAATGACAAAATGTTCTTTTCCAAGAAACAGAGACAATGCACTGTGGTTAAAAGGTGCGCCTACACCAGAGTGTTTCAGGCCGTCTATGTGGGCTAGATGAGCCTTGTGTCTGTCACGGCCTTCTTCAGGACGGGGGCTGTATGAGAGTGGAGTGCTCAGAGGTTAGATTAACCCTAGGTACATGTTGGGCGACCATGTCTTAAAGTACTGGTCCCGGAATGGTCCTCAAAATGGAGGCTGTAATCAGGCTTGATCTCGTGGTAAGGGGATGAATCCTTAATAGGGCAGCGTGCGAGGCACTCGCAAGTTGTGTGTAGCTGACAGAGGGCTGCTGCAGCTACATAAGTAGCCCTCCTGGGCAGAATAGGTCCCTCACCAGGAGCCCTGTTCCATAAACTCACATGTATTGTACCTTTTAAGTACCAAATTAGAATGTGCCTGGGTACTCTATCCCCACATTTGTTAAATATACGTGAATTAAACATATACGGTCAAAACACTTTTTGATTGACTTTTTTGCAACCTAAGAAACATTGTTGAAGCTTCGTAGGAATACAATACGAAAAGAATGTGTGACCTCTCACCCTGATTTTTGCAATCATTTAAACATACTGTTATGGCCACTGGACAAAAACCACAGTTAACATCCCCTGAAGGGTCCAGTTAGACCCAGTCTTGGCGCCTTTGGCGCCAGGCTCATAAAAAAGTGTTCTTTGCACACTTCTTTCCTTGGGCACATGTTATTCCATCTCTTAAAGGGCCTTCGTCATCTATTGGGGAGAAAGAGACATTGCTAAGGAGATGAACATTAATCATGTGAAAAGACATTACTACCAATATGAACAATAATCATTACAAAGAACTCCTACCTTCAAAGTGGTCTGGTCGCAGCCGGCCTGGGCCGCCACATTCAGGGACCAGTGAAGCAACTCAGTCCTCTTGAAGCGCCCCTGCTGATGAGAAGCAGGATGGAGAGCTCATCCTCACAATACATCAGGTGAATTTATATGGGTAAACGCTTACTCACCTCATTCTGGCACGAAAGGTTCGGGGAACGTCACAATACCACAACACCCTTTTCATTGCCTCTCGTGTTCTCGCTGGGGCAGTGCCAGCATCCGGAGTAGTCTACTTGGCAGCAGCTGGGGGAGAGAACTGATCCAGGGGAGCCTAATCCAGGGAGGGCTCCAACCGTGCCCCAACGTCCCTGCAGAGACCAGGTGAGCATAACAGAACGCAAAGCCACTCTGAATTTCTGCTTGGGCATTATGGAAACCTCAGAAACCGACCAGTTGGACCAAATACTAGGGGAATTGCAGGCTGAAGTTCATGCTTCTAGACAAGAGACCAATGCCTTGCGAAGGGACTTAGTTGTAGCTCGAGAGCAAACTGATGACTTGGCAAGGCAAATACTTCAGACACATGCAGGACAGGTTCCGCTACCTGGGATGGCACAACCTCCTACGCTGCAGCTGTCACCACCAGTCAAGGTGGTACTTCCGGGGGCAGTGCCACTAGCCCCACCCAAATGTTTTACCGCTGATCCAAACAAATATGCAATATTTATGAATCAATGTCGTCTTCACTTTCTGTGCCGATCTGGGGCCTTTCCAAACGATAGCGCACAAGTTGCTTTTGTTCTTTCCTATTTAGTAGGGAGTGCAGCAAATTGGTCAATACCATTAGTGAATCAGGATGATCCTCTGCTCTGAAACATTGGGGATTTCCAACTGGAAATGGAAAAGCTGTTTGCCAGACATACACAAGGCCAAGCCTTGGACATCAAACTTTTGTCCCTCAGACAAAGGAACCAGGATCTGCTGACCTACATTGCCACCTTCAATCGCCTCGTGGCACAGACAAATTGGCCAGAAGAAAAAAGGACTATGCTCTTTTATCGGGGATTGCGTGGGGAATTAAAAGATGTGCTAGCCCAAGTGGTCAATCCTCCTGAAGGATGTGTAGCGTACATAAATCTGACAGTACAACTAGATCACAGGTTGCAGAATCGAAGAATGGATCGATCATGGAATGAAGGGTGGTCAGTCTATATGCGACCCCGGAACAATTCAGTCAAAACCCACGAACCAGCCGAACCAATGCAGATTGGGGGATTACACACTTCTATCTCCAAGGCAGAGTGAGAGAAAAGGAGACAGCAACAACTATGTTTATACTGCAGAAAAGCAGGACATTTCCTTCGAGAATGCTCCATCAAAATGCCCAAAAGAATTGTAAGAGCAACAAACAATGGTAATGAAGAAAAGGAACAAAATCAGGAAAACTCCAGCGCCCGGCAAGTGTAGGGGTCCACTTGTTGAGCGAAAAGGATGACTCTGTACAGACCTCACATCTGGTCATCCCGGTACTTTTGCTCAACCATCAGCAACCAACAAAGGTACATGCCTTGGAGGCATATATTGATAGTGGTGCAGTGGGAAATTATATTGATCAAGATCTAGCCGAACGAATAGGCCTTCCCCTTCAGCAAAAGCTCAAGTCAGAAAACGTCACAGCGGTGGACGGGTCTCAACTGCCATCCGGCCCAGTGACGCAACATATCGACAAAGTCATGCTGATATGTCAGGGCGGTCATCGAGAACACATTACCTTTGACCTTATTGGGGCTCCCCAGTTCCAAATGATCTTAGGAATGCAGTGGCTGGAAACACACAACCCAAGGATCGACTGGCAAACAAGAATGCTGACCTTTCCTCCAGAATGCACAAACATTTGCTACCACCAAGAAGAAAAAAGCAAGGAACTCAAAACAAAATCTATCTTGGGACTCTCTGGCTCTCTACCCCCAGAATATCTGGATCACCAGGATGTGTTCCAGAAGGAACAAGCAAATATTATACCTCCTCACAGGCCTTACAACTGCCAAATCGATCTGGTGTCCGGAGCACAAATTCCATGCAGTCGAATTTATGCTCTAACAGAGCAAGAAAATCAGCATATGCAATCTTACTTGGATCAGTACCTAGCTAACGGTTTCATCTGCCTGTCTAAGTCCCCTACCTCTTCAGCTCTATTCTTTGTACCAAAGAAGGAAGGTGATTTAAGAACTTGTATAGACTATAGAGGACTAAACCAAATCACTTTAAAAAACTGGTACCCCCTACCATTTATCCCAGAGTGGCTCAATCAAGTAAAGAACGCCCCAATCTACACTAAATTGGACTTACGAGGGGCCTATCATCTTGTGTGGGTTAAAAAGGGGGACGAATGGAAAAACGGCATCCCAAACCAAATATGGGCTTTTCGAGTATCAGGTCATGCCCTAAGGATTATGCAATGCACCAGCTGCATTCCAGTTCTTCATGAATGATGCACTTCATGAATTGTTGGACGTTTGTGCACTCATGTACATTGATGACATTCTTATTTACTCTGTGTCCAAGAGGGATCAGGTCAACCATGTAAGGGCAGTTTTAGAAAAGCTTTGTCAACACTGTTTGTTTGCCAAATTGGAAAAGTGCTCCTTCCACTTCACGGAAGTCGAATTTTTGGGCTTCATGCTTACCCCACGAGGTGTTCACATGGATACCCGCAAGGTGGATGCAATTCTACAATGGCCATCGGCAACATCCATCAAAGGAGTGCAAAGCGTGCTCGGGTTTGCCAACTTTTACTGATGATTTATTCCCGGATTTTCGCAGTTAGTCCATCCAATCACTTCCTTATTGAAGAAGAATAGGACATTTCTTTGGTCTCCCGAGGCAGAACAGGCCTTGGAGGAACTGAAAAAGGCCTTCACTTCAGCACCAGTTCTTCGGCATCCCCGTCCTGACCTGCCATATGTGGTCGAAACAGACGCCACTAGCATAACCATGGGAGCCGTCCTATCACAGAGAGATCCGGATACAGGACAACTGCATCCCATCGCCTTCTGGTCCCGTAAATTCTCAGTGCCAGAGTTGAACTATGCGATTACCAACAAGGAACTATTAGCCATCAAAGGGGCCTTCAAGACATGGAGACACTATCTTTTGAGAGCCAGACACATGGTCACTGTTATTACAGATCACTGTAATTTAAAGTATTTAAAGACAGCCAAGGCCCAATCCTCGCGCCAGCTCCGCTGGGCTCTTTACTTTTCAGAATATGATTTTGTTATTACATACAGACCAGGAGTACGTAATGGGAAAGCCGACGCTCTATCTCGCATGGCAGAAGACAAGGAAGCCTTTGCAAAATCGAAGCCTGTGGCCATTATACCCGAAGAACGAATTCAGAACCAAATCGCTGCAACCTCCTGTTTGGAGGAATTAAAAACTGATCTTCGATCTCAGATGAACCAAACTGCACAACAGGATTTGGTTAGCTCAAGGAGATCAATACTCCAACAGGGATGATTTACCCTATTTTCAAGAAAGGCTGACAAAGGGCCTCATCACGAGTTTGCCGGTAACGCCGGCGCTATTACCGCTGGCGCTTTTAGCCCTACCGCCAAACCCCCGGCGCTATTAGTGCCGGATCATGGGTTTGGCGGAACGGTTAGTGCCCATTCCCCATTGGGCCCACTCAGGAATTCCTGATTCCCCATTCGGCCCAATGGGGAAAATTTACGCTATTACCACCGGAGGATTTCCCGCCGGTGGTAATAGCGTGAAAATCGGCAAAATTGCAGCGGATTTCCCCCCAGCTCAGAGCTGGGAGGAAATCCGCCAAGGCCATGATCTGGCGGACCCTTAAATGTGGTGGTAATAGCGCTACCGCCGCATTTAAGGGTTATCGCCAGACTCGTGATGAGGTCCAAAGCCTTGCAAAAGCAGATAATAGCGAATTACCACAAATCTTTAGTGGAAGGACATCCTGGAATCGCCAACACTCGGGCCAAGATCCAAAAAGGCTATTGGTGGCCAACTTGGAGAAGAGACATTGCCCAATATATCGCCACCTGCGGTGTGTGCGCACAAAATAAATCTCAGAAACAAGGTCCCGCAGGGTTATTACATCTTATTATTGCCTTCTTTCCGTGGTGCTGGTGTTTCCGGCACATGTTACAGTGGGTCCCGATATTTGCGCTGTCTGTGCTACCGACAACAGTGGCACAGTGTGCAGTGCTCCCGGCGTCTGTGTTACTGGCATTGCGCCTCGTATTAGTATGGCCCTGAAAAAGTGCTGGTAAACGGAATTACCGGCACCTTAATTCCAGACCGGGTCACTCATAATGAGTACCAATATGTCCCTGCATGGAATTAAGGTACAGGACAGGCTAAGCAGAACAAGTCAAGAAGATAAAGACTTTGACAAAATAAGAAAATAGCCCTTTTGGGGTTACACTCTGGGGTAATCTGGAAAATTCACTCACCTTTAAAGAGAATCATCAACCAACTACCCATGTTTTCAAAGAGTCATTTTGCTGATAGTAATACTTCAACTACACTACCACATATTTCTCCCACATCTTTCCGAAGGGCGGGCCGTGTTCACCCACTATATTTCTATTTATTTAATAATAGGGTGTTATGGCAAACATAATTGACATTCAAAGTAAACAAAAACAGAGAGGAGAGGCAGTCCCGGGGTATGCCACATTTACACAAGAGCACTGTTGGATTGAATGACATATACTGGGTGGTGAAGGAGAAAGAATGTGAACATAAAAATGGGGACTAGAGGACATTACAATATGTTTAACTTAGAGAACCTGGGGACAGTATTTAAATATTTACAAATTACAAAAAGTACTCCTGAGGGCAGGATGCAGGAAAGATGGATTGGGCGGTTAGCTTGGATCAGAGGATTTTGGGATCTCCTTCCTTGAAGACTTCAATTGAAAAAATGGCTTTTATGGGAAGAGAGAAAGTATTCCAGTGGAGTGAGGCAAGTAGAGTGGAGGCACAGGGCAATCAGGAGTAGAAACAAGGAGGTTGTGAACAGACAAGGAGAGAAGGAGAGAATAATTAGAGATGGAGATGGAGATTACAGTGAGATGCATTCAATGAGGTGTTGGAGGCAAGACCATGGGCCTCATTACAAGTTTGCCGGTCCGGGCACTACGGTACCAGTAAGCTTGCCGTTACCGTAGTTCCTGGACCGGTAAACTAGGAGTTGAGCACAGCATGCTGCATGCACCGGCACCATTCACGAATGGTGCAGGTGCATGTGGCTTTCCCATTCCCATTGACCCTATGGGGCTTAATGGGAATGGGGAAGAATTCTTTCCAGCGCCCTGAAATGGGCAATTACCGGGTCCGCAGGGGTTGTAATACTCCAGTAATTGCCCATTCCAGGGCGCCGGAAAAAAAACGACTCCGGTGGCAGCTGTGCCTGCCTCTGCCAGGGTTGTAATGAGGCCCTGTGAATTGATTTATAAACAAGAAGGAGAAATTTAATAAGAGAGCAATTTTGCATGGAGAGCCATCCGTGGCGTGATGGTACGCAGAGGTGGGGGACATTGATAGGTTGAAAAGGGTGCATTTAGGCACAGATCAAGTGACTTAGTCACAATACCAAAACTGTTCCTCTAATACTGCCTCCCATTAGGTGCCCTTGGCCTGGGTGCCCTCATCTTTTCATTTTTATTTTTATTGTGATTTAGTTTATATCAAACTTTTTACACATAAATGACCACACATCATAACATTTCATCACTTTTTAAACTTTTTCAGTGTATTACACTCTCATTTGTCATCTTTTAGTCCATTAGAAAGCATATAAATTATCCTATTCATTCATTTGTGATGAGCAATTTTTGTCCAGTATTTTATCTAAAGAATTGATTCCTGTGCATACTTGTGCTGGATGTCTCCTAATAAGAACATTCTCCACCAGTCTTCCAGGTCTACAGTCCTGGTATTTATAACATACTCCGGTTAGAAAGTCCTTCTTACGACAATCCGTGCAGGGCACACTGTTATGAGGGGTTGATTGTTTCAGTGCAGTTCAGGTGTTTACAAAAGCGGCAGATACTATCATTACAGTTCTGCTGTTTCTGAACATGCAAACTTTCCTTCGTTGCATACAAGTTTAGCCTCAGACGCAGAAACTAATTTTGGTGCTTACGGCTGGGAAACCTTTGCAAATATTTCAAGATCGTATTTAATGCTCGAGTTTCGCTTGGCAGATTTAACAATGATTTATATTTTGCTCTCTGTTCATGAGTTTCAATCCAATCTTCTTTCTTTATTTTGAGTTTCACTACACAAGGATTGATCATCAAAGTTTCCAGATGTCTCCAAATGGAGCAGATGAAGCAAACATTTTTCATACCACCTCTTTAAGAGCGAAGGATAAGGTCCACTTAGCTGGGGTTTTAGTATTCTATATGGAATTGCTGCGTCGAATATGACTATTTCCAGAGGAAAGAAAACGATTTCCAAACATGACTGATTGTATTGATTGCAGTCCTAATTTTCCACGAGAGGTTTAAACCTGCTTCACCTCTGTATGTTAAAATGGGGGCAACCTTTTGTTTATAAAATGCAAGCAGAGGTAAAATTATACGTTTTCCATGTCTTGCATGTAAAATTGACCCCTGTGTTGCTAACATTTTAATTTTGCATTGAAGTTCGCCCAGCCATGTCATTTCTCCAATCGTTTTGGTAAAGCTAATACGCAGGTAGCAAATTGACTCTACTTGTTTTAGTTGTTCAGGTCCTATTTGCCACTTGAAGACCCTTCCTTTTTTGCTGCTGCTGTTGGCAACTGCTATAATTTGGGATTTTGTTTTGTTGATTAACAGATCATTGGTAAGCATATATTGTTACAAGGAGTCTAACAGCCGTTGGAGTCCAATTTGTGTCTGGTAGAGCAGACCTTTGTCATAAGTGTAGATAATCGATGATAGTGAGTGGTTATTAATCTTTGGTGGAAGGGTTTTTGCCATTTTTAAAGCCATGGGCAGGTCTGCTAAGTACAAGTTAAAGAGTGTTGCTGCTAAAGGGCAGCCTTGTTTAACACCTCTTTCGATATTAATCGATCTTGATAACTCTCCTTCTTTGTTTAGTCGAATTCACATTGACATGTCTGTATGAAAACCTTTGACAGCTTGTAGCAGATCGATTGGGCAACCCCAAGCCCGCAGTTTTGCCCATGACTTGGGTCTGCTCATGGTGTGAAAAGCTTGTTTGATGTTGATAAATCCCAAATATAGATTTGATTTATTTCTGATCAACTGTAATTTCATAGAATTGAGGAGAAAGAGGTTGAGGGCAGTGCCAACACCCTTCGTAAAACCTGTTTTTCTGGGGTAGATAATATCAACCTTTGATACCGATCTTGTTAGCCTTTTTTTGTAAATTGGATGCAAAAAGTTTCCCTATTATATCCATGATGGGATATAGCTTGATGGGTCTGCCCTGCCCCCTTTTTGGAAAATTGGGAAGATAATTGCTATTGTCCATGACGCTGGTAGCTGGCCTAAAGTTAGGATGTGATTGAACAGTACTGAGATGAATGTGGCCCATTTTCCTGGTGCTGCTTTAAGAATACTGTTTGTCAATCCATCTGGGCCTGCTGCATATGAGTGCTGTAATTTAGCAATTGCCTCTTTGATATCATCATTGGTGATACATATGTTCCAAGATTTATCCAGGGGTTTTGATGGTTAAGTGTGTATTCCAGCACCATGTGCAAAGACTTTCGAGTAGTAGTTAACCCAAAGTTGTTCTGAAACCCCATTGCTTGTACGTGCTTATTGGTTAGTAGTTGTCTGATTGATTAGAGACCAGGTGTCTTTTGTGTTCAGGTTGCATATCGTTTTGAGCATTATATCTGCCTGCTTTTGATCACGCAGCAGTTTCAAAGCCAATTAACCAGTTCTTGTATTGTTGTTTCCTTTTTTTGACTTCGTCTTTCGAGGAGATCTTGGCAGTTTTCTTTAGTTGTAGTTTTTTCCAATGTTCAGTGACAGCTGGACTGAATTGGAGCTTAGGTATCATATGTGGCTGTTTAAAGCCCATTTTTACAACCTTTTTAGCATGCTAAAAGGGGGGGCATAACATAGCCCATTTTTGTCAGAACCGGAAAGATTTAGATACTTCCTGGTAATTGACACGTCATTTGGTGTAATCTTTAGCCTATTGCATCCTTGGTTTATTGTGATTTGTCCAAACTGATAAATCAGTGGGCATTTACCTTTGAGTTTCCAGGTAAGTATTAGAGCATCGTGATCACTGTGTTTTTGATTTATGATGTCAAGACGCTCAAGATTATGGAGATAGTTTCAAGAAGACCAGATGTAATCTATTGTTGAGGCTGAATTATTACGTCTCCAGGTTGGCTTTCCTGGTATGTCTCCAGATGTCTGGCCATTCAGCATGACACAGTCTCGATAGCTCAGTTCTTGCAGCCACACTCGACTCCTAGTAGACAGCCTGATTGAGTCTGGTGCTGTCCATTTTTGCAGTTTACCATCTTTGTCAAGACAAGGCATTTCATGTTTAGTTCTCCACAGATTACGAAGTGGGGTTGGCTTAAGGTTATGTAGGAATGCTCAATGACATCGCAAACAGGTTGTATAAACTTAACTGCAGAAATCATCTTCAGATTCCAATACATATTTATCACCACTGTGTGCATATGGTAGTTATTCTCTGTGGGCTTGTGCTGGAGAACGGTCCACTGGATAAAGAGGTTTGGGTTGACAGTCTTTATCGCTTAAAAACTTTGGCCATGTTTGATCATGGTAATTATTCCAGCATAGGGTCATCCTTGCCTACCGTTTTCTGCTGGATTTACAAGTATTGTGTAGCCAACCCTGGTGTAATATGCAGCCATGTCTCATGTAGACAAATTATTATCAGAGAATTGAATTCTAATGATGTGTTGTTAAATAAGTGTTTGAATCCTTGTGTATTCCATGAAATCAAACTTCCACATATCACGGCCTGACTGTCTGCTTGCTAATGTTGACTTGCCGTTGCCAGAGCTTTAGATAGCCAGGCCCACTTGTCCAGTCTTCAGAATTGGCTAGCAGGCTAAAAAGTTTGACTACCTGTTGAATGTGTAGACTTAATGGTAAAGTGACTTTCAAGGGGCCCAGCTGGACTTCTAAAATCTTAGGGGGATCTTTTCATTGCTCACTGCACAAGTTATTTTGCACCGCTGGTTTTGAATTTTACTGTCATTGTATTGACGTGCAATGTTTGATTCTAGGTGTTCTCTCAACTCAAATCCAAATGGTAATAATGCTTGATTGGCCTCTAGTAGTGTGATTTTAATCAGTTGGGACTTAACATGTAGAATCACCCAATCGCTTCTAGATTCCTCTGGATATTCAACTATTGCAATATCGTCTGACTCAATTGTTCTCAGAGCTAGAACAGAGTGAAGTAGATTCATCACACTTCTTCAGTTTAAATGCACTTCATTTCTGGGGATCAGTATGTTTTCTAAGTGAATTTTCTCAATTTTGCCATTAAGGTAATTTTCTCTCGAGGTCCTTTTGGATTGAGGGCATTCTGTAAAGTCAGTTTATTGGCTTTACTTTGATGAGGGCCCATAATTGTACTGGGTAGTAGCCAACATCATTTTTTTGAGAGTGTTAAGAATGTTGGAGCACTGGGTATTTGGTGAAACTTGTTATTTTCCACTCTTATGTCGGGAGCTGTCGCTACCTTCATATTTGTATGAGGAGACGCCAGACCCCATGCTCTATCTTGGTGCTCAAATGCACTGTCCTGTATTGTATCATCAGGGGCATTATTTTCCTTTAAATATAATGACCGGTCATCTATCAGTTCAAGGTCCTCAACATTGGTTACTTCACTCGATTGTCTAGTGTGAGAGTTAGTTTGATGCTCGTATATTGTTACCAGCTTTACTTGCACTATTGGAGCCGTGTTTTCTTAAGTGGAATACACTACTACCGTAGATCTTGACATATTTCTGATTTGTTGACTATTGTCACGAAGCAATGAGTGAGGAGGCGGTGTTGTCAAGTTCCTGAGAAATGCACGTGAACCATTTGATTTCTGTTTGGTAGCACTTTTGACATTCTTTGTTTGTTTTTTTGCAGCCACAACCGAGGTACCTTTACTTGGGTGTGAGGAATCCGTCGTACTATATTGAGGATATTTTTTAAACATTGCAGACACTTCATCGTCTTGTTGAAAGGAATCATGTGGATCACTAATAGTAAAAGTGGTGTTGCTTGGGATACATTCTACTCCATTCTATATGCCACTAGTATGTTGGACGGAACCAGCTTCTAAAAAACTTTATTTACATTTGTTACTTTTATAGCAAGTATAGATTCACCAACCAGAGAATAGTCAATAGCGAGAGGCACAGTCATGTAATTAATCTCAGACCTCTTTGAATTTGGAATTTGTTCTTTTTGAAGCACAGGCATGTCTCTCTGCTCCATCGGCTTCTCATTATTATGTATATTGTAGAATTGCTCCACGGTTTCAGCGTCAACAACTAACTCGCATTTGTTGATTGGATTCAGAGATCTATGCGTTGGTAATCTATTGAGCTGTATTCTGATCCATTTCAAAGAATCCATTATGGTTCCTTTTTCAAAGAATCTGTCATTATGGTTCCTTTTTCCGTGTGGTCACCACTCGCCAGATCACACAAGCGAGCTAGCCACATCACAGAGGTTTCTGCCTCGTGGTCAAGTCTAGCTTGAACTTTAGTAGTAAACGTCTCAAGGTAAATCAGTTTTGTATGCATCATTGCTAACAGTGTAGCATGATCTTTGATATAGTCATTAATCATCTTATACAGCTTTAAGAATGGGTTTCAGCGAGATCTATAAGGCCGCCATTACATTGTTATGGATTTGTATTCCTGCAGACACTGATAATTATGCCTTGTCATTATGGACTTCACTGTAGTTATGATTGTGATGGTCGCTCGCTACAGTCGAAAAGCTTGAATCAGTTGATGGACAATTATTTTGAACGGGTGAGAGCTGTTCTTGAGATCATTGAACTCCCAACTGGGACACTGTGTCCACATGGAGTTGCTGTGCTTGAGGCACTTTCTCACTAGGTGAATCATAGATGAGGTTGGAATTGGCTCTTTCCTGGACTTCCTGAGCAAAGTCCTGCTTTGAGCTCACATTAGTTTCAGACACATCGTTTTGCGTAAGTTGACTGCTGACTGGCAAGGCTGGGCAGACAATAAACTGGCTTGTTTGTCCATTGTGTTTTTCTATGGTTTTGCTGCTTTCAATGAATTCCACCGTGCTAGGCAGAGTATCTGCTCTCAAAAAACCCATTTTTGCTTTTGAGTGCTCATCACAGTAATTGAACTCTGCTGAGAGAGACTTTTCATTTATACGGTTGAAAAGTCAATTATGCTTGAAAGCGGAGGTTGTAGGTGTAGAGGCTTGCAATTGCAATGTACTCGGCGAGATGGTATCGTGGGTGACAAATGGAGCTTTTGCAGCTATGCACGCCATGTCAAGTTTCGCCAGCTCATTGCCATCATTAGCCGCATAGTTGCAAGACTCTTGGTTTTCCTGTAACTCTGTAGCTGTTTCAGGGGGTAAGATCACAGATGGATCTGTGATCAAGTGCCTTGTCTCACCATAGCATTGAACATGGGTGTTACAAAAGCTGTCTTGTCTGGCCTTCCAAGCGAGACAATTCTGCGGGACCTGAGGTGATACTATCGGTAGATTTTGTCAGTGTACAAACATGGGTCTGGTCAATCTAACTTCTTTTTTTAGCAGAGATGCGGGAGATGCATTATCAAGAGATTTTCAGCAACTAGAATTTCCATGTCGGAGATGTCTAGGTGAATGTCACTGCCTATGTGAGGCGTGTGCAAGGTTTGCAACGCTTGTGTTTTGCTAGATTTTTTTCCAGCAGGCACTCACCTCGGCGGGATTGATGACCTCACTTGTAATCTCCTCCTATACGCCGTCCTGGAGTCTCTGTTGCTGGCTTTTCGAAGCCCCATATGCACAGTGGAGGGGGAGGTTGTTGCAGTAGGCATCTTTCGTTCTTCTTCGTTTCTCTGCCCAGGCTGCAACTCTGCGTGCATAGGGCGAATCATTCGAAGGAGGAAGAAAAAGGGCAGGATCTCCAGTCAAATCCCAGTCGTGTCTCGGGAGTGATTGGGAGAGACTGAAATCTCGCAAAGGCTCACGCCCCGGCGCTACATGCCTCTGTGTCCAATTATAGGAGGTTCAAAGTCCTTTAAGGCACATTAGCAGTTTTCACCACGGAGCAGCAGGATCACACAACCAACGCCAACAGAGCCTGGGAGAGACTGGACTCTCGTCGGAGTGCTCTCATCAAAGGATGACCCATCTAAGTGTGCTGACTTTCCCTAATTAGCCCCGTTGACTGCTGGTGCATTGCTTATACCTATTCTTGTCTCCTGCATTTATTCTACCATTATCATCCAAATGCCTTCCCCTCTTGGTTCTCTCTTCATAGCAGTTTTCCCCTGCTACCTCTGACCCATGGAATCTGCAGCTCTGCTATATCCATAATGCTTCTAATCTGTCCTTCCTATGCACTTCTGACACAAAGTCCTCTCACTAGTCACATGCTACCAGACATGGCGGCACAACTGGAGATCTCTAATGTTCTTCATGGTCTCTTTCCCACCCTCTTTCTGACCTTCCGCCCTTCTCTCATTTTGAATATCATTTCTCCTCCTTCACTATACCTCTCTTCCTCTCTCATTTCTTACACTATACCGAGATTCTGACCCTATTTTGGATTTTGATGATGATCTTGACACTCTTCTCTCTTTTCTACTACCTCTTGCTTCCCCATTCTTTCTACTCAGAGATTGCATACTTGACCTCCCTCCAGCCAGCTTACTTTCCCTCTTCTTTCTCTTCTCGATTCATACCATTTTAGCCAGATTTATACTCCACTTTGCCCTTCTCTCCCCCTCTTTATGATTTCACCCTGTTTTCATCCGATCAGACGGCTTCCTCTCTCCATTCTACTTTGTTCTCTACTCTCAATTCTCTATATTCTCTGGGCTAGCTTTCCCTTCCAGTGCGCACCCTCAGCCTTGGCTTAATCCTTCTCTAGTCTATTTCCGTACAAACCTGGGCAGGGCTCAGTGCCCTTGAAAAAAGTCCCAGTCTTCAGTTGACCTCCTCCCCTTTGATCATCTTCCTTCCAACCTCATTCCTTCCATCTATCCCCATCTCATTCCATATATTACTTGTCTTATAAATATATCTCTTTCTACAGCCTCCTTTCCATCCTCTTTCATTCATGCAACTATAATCCCATTCTATAAAAACCTACTCTTAATCCAACCACTCCAGCAAATTTCAGACCCATTTCTCTTCTTCCTTTTCTCTCTAAACTCCTAGAGTATTATGTCTATTTACATGTTTCTTCCCACTTATATTCACATTCACTTCTGCCTTCTCTTCAATCTGGTTTCCACCCCACTCACTCTATCAAAACTGCTTTTCTCTGTCACCGACACTTTTCTTTCTGCATGTCACTCTAAGCAATCCTCTATGCTCATTCTCCCAGACCTGTCTGCAGTATTCAACACAGTTAATCACTCTCTCCTTCTGTTTATAGTCTCCTCTCTTGGGTTTTCTGGCTCAGTCCATACATGGTTTCATTCTTACTTTTCGGACAGCTCCTACTCGGTTTCCTGGTCTGGTTCTACTTCTTCTCGCTTTGCATCATCATGTCCATTAGGTTTCAGTCCCTGGTCCTCTCCTTTTTTCTCTTTATACCATCCTGTTATCTCCTCTAATTTCTTCTTTCAATCTATCCTACCATTTCCATGCTGATGACACTCAAATCATCTTCTCTTTTTCATCCTTCTCTCACTCACTCCATTCTACTGTCTCTTTGCTATCTAATCGTGGATGACATCCCATGTTCTCTATCTCAACTCTACAAACGTCAAGCTCCTCTTTTTTCCCTCTGACACTCGACCACCCTCTCTTCCTTCATCCTCTTTGCTTTTCCCCCAACTCCTCTGGCCTTTTTGTCTTCTGCTAAAAACATAAGTTCATTCTTTGGGCCCTGTCTCTCCATCTCTTCCTACATCTAACACTGCTGAAATCTGTTGTTTCCATCTGTAGAGTATCTTCCACATTCACCCCTTCTTCTCTTTATCCACAACCAAACTTACTGTTTCACTCATGATTTCCCATATTGACTATTGTTCTGCTCTGTCAGTTTAACTTTCAAGCTCCCTGCTCACACTGCTTCAAGCTCCCTGCTCACACTGCTTCAAGCTCCCTGCTCACACTGCTTCCTTCTATTTATAATGCACCTATTCAACTTGTTTTCTTTCTCCGCCCATGCACGTGTATTACCCCACCCCCCCTGTCCATTTCTTTTCTTTCCTTTCATTCCTGTCTCTTATTTCATTTTCTTGTCATTGTGTTTAAATGTTTCCAAGGCCTTGGTCCTCCCTACCTTTCTTCTCTTATTTCACTATACACTTTGTCCCGTACTTTATGTTCACAATCCCAATTCCTTTTCCTCCTAGTGAATTTTCTTGTTTCCATTCTTTTTCATTTATCACACTCAAAATCTGGACCTCTCTCCCTATAGTCATACGCTCTACTCCCTCTTTGCATCTCTTTCACACTTGCCTCAAAGTCCATCTTCTTTCTTCGCCCTCTAACTGATTTCTTATATTTGATTTTTTTGTTCATATAATTTGTATCATGGCATATTGTTTGCACCATCACATTTAAATTGCACAGTGCATTGGCGAAAGTGCTCTATAAAATCAACAAAAAAATAGAAAAGGTAAGGACTTTGTCGAGGGGAGCAGAAAGGTGGACCAAGAAGTATGCTCATACAATAGTCAGTTTTCTGAGCACAAATGTAGAGGTGAGGGTTTTAGTTGAGTGGTGCATGAGGTGTGGGTGGATTTGTCTAATGTTTAGGAGTTTGATTGCAGTGGCAGTGATGATCTGGTAGGGTTTCAGGTCACTCTAAAAGAGAACCTATGGTTACGAGCCTTGAGTGACGAACTGAGGTGGTCCAAGGGAAAGAGAGGGGTGTGGGGCTGGCATTGAAGGCAGTGAGAAACATCACGTCCATCTTTGAAGAGTTTAGCAGTAAGCATTATAGAGCCACTCCGTGGCGGTTCAGCAGTTGGTTGTGCATTCGGCAATTGCAGGGGTGGAAGAGGGGAAGCAGAAGAATAGCTGAGTATTGTCAGCAAAGAGGTGATAGTTAAAGCCAAAGGAAGAAATTAGTTTGCTGACAATGAGATGCATAGGATGAGGAGGAATGGGTCGAGGAAGGGGTGTCATGGAGGAAGTGCTTGAGTCCCATGAGATGGAGAAAGAGTGGTGTCTTTGAAGCCAATGGTTTGTAGGCGGGAGGTATGATCCACAGTGTGAAAGTCAACAGAAAGGTGTAGAAAGATGAGAATGAGGAGAGGTAAAAGTGGAATGAGCAGAGTCTATGTGGAGTATTGGGACTGGAATCCAGACTGGAGAGAGTCATCAAGGAAATGCACCTTTAGATAGTTGACTATGCAGTTGAAGACAACCCTCTCTGTGATTTTAGAGTGGTAGGGAAGGTGGTCTGTAGAATGGGCTGTACTTGGAGACAGCAATTGGTTTCCTTAGGAGAGGTATGACTGTGGCTGTGGTGCAATAGGCTGGGAAGATACCATTTGAGAGAGATAGTTTAAAGAAGGCAGACAGATGTGCAGAGGAGATTGGTGCCAATTCCTTAACAATCTGTGGGTCAATTGGAGCACAAAACGGCACGGTAGAACGAACGATGGGTAGATGTTCAGTGGGGGGCAGGGCAGAAGAGCGATAGAGTGAAGAGTGCAAGGAAGATGGGAGCAGGGGAGAAAGAGGGGGCAAAAGTTATATGTCCCATATTTTGGTGAGTTTAATGGAGATGTGGGAGAGTGGACGAGGAATGGAGAGAGTGAAGTAACCGAGAAAATAGGCAGAGGTGTAGGAGCAATTATGGGAGCAAAGGAGGCCAGTGTGGAATATAGTGATTAGAGACTGCGAGATTTGCTGTGGTTGTGAAGGTTATGGAGGTTGGCTAGTGAACTGGCAGAGTTGAGTCAAGGGAGAGCTTTTGGGCCTTAGCCATCACACTGTAGCATTACTCTGTCAAAATAGCAGTGCTTACAAACGCTTAGGTTTACCAGCCGACCATTTCTATGTAGGGTGCTATTGTGCCATCCAGAATGCCCTGAGTCCTACTCAAAGGTCACTCTCATTCACCAGAATGAGGAGAAAGAGGGCACTGAACCAACCACAAGGATCCATGTTTGTGCTTTAAAAGAGGGTAATACAGATATAAACGTACACAAAACCGCTTAACAGACCTTAAAACGGAATAACATCGGTTCAAGGGTCCTTCATTATTAAAAATATTCTACTTACGTTGTTCAAAAAGCAATATGTCACAGACACTTCAAAATTAAAATGATTGGAACATATTGTTTGCAATGTTGCTAGAGAGTTTGGATACATATTACAATAATGTCACTGTTTATCATATAACTGGCCTAAAGATAATGACTGATGTGCAAATGTCATTTGAACCTTTCACAGGTTCCAATATACTGCCCTTTTGAGACACCAGGCCTTTAATTTCTCGCAAAACTGGGTTAAGGGATGATTCTGACGGATTGTAGCTTTTGGTGCGCATGCGCGTATGAGAAAAGTAGTGTATATGCCACAAGCAATTCGGGCAAATATGACATAATCCGGAAGCCCTGAACTGAGGCATCGGCCGGGGTGACGTACAGACAAGGTGGGCGAAAAGCAGCCCTTATTGACATGCCATCCCCTTGTCTTCCCGACAGTACAATTTGAGGGAAATATTATGGGCTTTGATAAAAAAATATGGCAGCAACTGAGAAAACAGGTGCTAACAGCACTACCTGTGTTTTTCAGTCCACCTGATTATGGTTTAGTAAACCCATAAGCGGTACAACCACTTGCACGTGCGTTATGGTATTACCCTGATAAAAAGGAGGTATCACCACTGCCATTACCACCTCCATTTCCTATTGAAGTCCAACAGAACTTCAGAATGGTGCCCAACATATAAGCTTCATCAGATGGAGACATCACTGTTACCACCAGTGGTAATCTTCATTTGGAGGTATCACCAGTACCTGCACTTCCATATTCACAATGAGGTTCCAAGTCCTGAAAGTCTTTCCTAAGCAAACAGGCACCATGAAGACTGCAAGCAATGAAAACCATGCCATTTTAGAATCAAACAATAAAGAAATCACGTTTAATCTCCAGCGCAGATCTTTTTCACCAAGTGGAAATGAAGACATGTTCAGTGGATGAGTCGGCCGAAGGGTATATGGCGTCAGCCATCTTCTCAGCCTGACGCTGGACATCAAGAGTTGGCCGCTGTAAGGAAATACGTTTCTCTCTATGTTCTGGACGGCGGAAAACTGAAGATCTGCCCCTCCAGCGTCCACAGAACACTGACATCCTCTTCTACCCAAGCTCGGCAACTTTGCTTCTTCCCCACTGTTGCCAGCTTCTGGTCCTCTTTACAACGGTCAGCATGCACTGCCCCTGGCAGAGCAGAAATGCCTGCTACCTGCAATGCACCTCTTCTGATAATTTCATACAGCACAGGCAAATTCCCCAAAATGGGCAGCATGTGTTCCTGCCCAACATAGGACGTGCGTGTGGATATCCAATATGGGCATTCTCTGCCCTTATCAGACATGGGCCGCTTCTGATCCAGGTCTTCATGGACCAACTTTACTCCACCACAATTTGGGCACATTCACACCTCCACTGGTGAGTGTCTGCTACTTTCCCTACACAAGACCCTTTTGTATATCCCGCAGCAAGTACATCTCCTGCCCAAACCCGAGTAGCATATTCTCCCGTGCCAACATGGGTATCTTCGCCGCTTGCCCAAGCATGGGCATCTTATTCTCCTCCCACAACATCAGAAGCATTTTCTCTCCTCGCTATATAGGGAGCCTCTGCTCCTCCCCAACATGGTCACCGCCACGATGCCTAAGGGTTGTTTTTGTGCGCGCTACAAATGCAAATAAACAAATAAATAAATAAAGGCATCTCCCCCTTAAAGTGACATCCAAACAAGAAAAGTGTCTGGCTCTAATGCTCATGCCTATACTTACATGAATGCCGCTGCACGCAATCGCTGTGATGCCATGTGCATGGACTCTTAGTGCCAGGACCTCAATATGGCTATGAATGTGTGTAGTCTGTGGCACAAAGCTGGCAGCAGCTCTCCGAAGCACATCTAATGAGGCGCCTATAGAAGATTTCCGTTGATGTAGCGTTGCACAGGTGAGCAGTGTAGCATCGAAGGATGCCTTCTGAACCAAGATGGATGCCGCAGGACACTTGAAAGGAAGTGCTGAGCGCAGCCCCTTTTCTATTTTTATGAGGGCCAGAGCATGGCAAAGTGGACTCTCAAGCAATGAGTGAAAGCGTGTGGAGTGGGAGAAAGGCAGCACGAAAGCGTGTGGAGTGGGTGATGGCAGAATTGCTGGAGTGCAGCCAGCTAAGAGAATGCTCAAATGTTAGGCTTGCAACCAGAGCCGGCCTTTGGGCAGGGCGGACCAGGCGACCGCCCGGGGCGCCATAGTCCCCCAGGGTGCCATTAGCCAACTAGGGAGCTAGCTCGGGGGAGCCTTTCAAGGGCTACCCCGAGCTGGCGTGGTTGGAGAAGTGTCATTTTAAAATTAAAGCAGGCGTATTTAACAACAATAGGGGGCTGGCTCTGCCTACACCACTTTTCACTTGCCATGGAGGCCAAGCCCAAAACCACAATGGAATCATGCTGCTGGGGACCAGACGTGTGCGCCAGGAGGGTGTGAAGCGCCAGGAGAGAGATGGAGATGGGGGCACTGAGCGCCTTCTTAGGTAATGGTGAGAGAATGTGGGCTTCCACAGCTAAAAACAGCCCACATTCTTTGACACCTGATTGGCTGACCATAAGCTCTCGCATACTAACGTGAGTTTTATGTTTGTCACTTTGTGACAGCTGCCAGTGAATGGATGGCCCGATGGGTGTCCCTTAAATATACATGGAAATGTAACTAGGCAACAAGGAATGAAAATATACTTGCAAAAGCAGCAGCGAATGTGGGCATACACCGTCCTATCTAAACAAGTAAGGAAAGCCAGCCTGATTTGTAGACTACGTTTGCCTCTGGCAGTTGGTACAGACGTTATGTGTTGCTCCTTTTCAGGGAGATCGTGGCGTATTCGTCAGAGAGCGGGACAAAATGTCCGAATAGCTGCAGATAAAAAGGGTTAGGCATCATCAGACCTTACAAGACAGCAATCTTACCAGAGGACTGTCAGTTGTCAATTACTTCATCGAGGTGGCGCCCTCTGCAGGAAAGCAACGCCTGAGGCCAAGCCCAATACGCTGTGTGATAGCGACTCCACAGAGTTGTGAGCACTGTGGTTCCAACCAAGTGAGAGGTCTGCCGTGTTCGATGGCAGTGGTGTGCAGATCTGGTTTCCTTCACAAAATACTACAATTTAGAAAGGTGAGACAGAGTGGGCCTAAAGGTTCTGACCGCATAAACTCCTTTTCAGTGCTGGGGAGTGTTGCCCAGGATATGCAACTGCTGTTGGTCCTTCATGGAATAACCACTTCAGAGAGTTGCATGAAGGTGCAGCCCCTGTTACTGCAGCAGAATGCATCTGTTACCCCTTTCTCCATCTTCACTGTCAGAGTCAATATATATATATTATTTAAAAAAATGATTTACAAAATAGTTAAGGTTAAACCAACAAAAAAAACGTAGTCTGCAAACATTACAAATAACGTTAATGTAACAACATCATTTACATATTATCAATACATTTATAAAAATAATTATATTAAAATCAAATATCAAGGTAACTTTAACTCCCCCGTTTTTGTTTTGTATTACTTAGGTTGGGTTGTAAAAATATTTTTTGTGAAAGTGGTAACGTTAAGTAACCCTGTTTATGTTTATTAATATATTTAGGTTGGGCTGTAAAATGTTTTACAGTGAAGATGATGTAATGTTTTCTGAATATTTGTTTGTAATACTTACAAATGTTAAAATGTTTTTATAGATGTATGTGGCTGATTTAGTGAGCTAAATAAGTAGCTCAAGTAAGACTACATTTACTAAGCTAAAAAGGTGCAAGTAGACAAAATGGCTTAGGCACTTACTTAAGCTACTTATTTAGCTTAGTAGATCAGCCCCGCATATATATTTGTATGGGTCTTTATTACTAAGCTCGAAAAAATAGTGTAAGTAAAAATAAATTTACTAAGTTAAAAAAAAGGTGTAACTAGAACAAATGGCTTAGGTACTTACTTAAGCTACTTATTTAGCTTAGTAAATCAGCCCTGTATGTTTTTAATGAGGTAATATGCCTGGAGGCGGCCTGCTGCCCAAGTTAAGGGCCAGAGCGAAGCGAGGGCCCCTTAATAAGTGCAGCAGTGCCGTGCTGAGGAGCAGATCGCCATTAGCACCTGAGTAGCTCACTACATGGGTGTTAATGTTAAAAAAAAATTCTAAAAACATACCTTTGTTGCGTGGCCCAGCGCTGCACAGTGCTGCTTTCAGGGAAGTCCATTTTCCATGTTGTGGACTGCAACATCATCAACATGGAAAACAGACTTCGCTGACAGCAGCACTGCGTAGTAACGGGGCCATGCAACAAAAGTATTTTTCTTTTGAAAAAATAGACACCATTAGCACCGTATAGAAAATTAAAAGTAGTGATGGGGGTGCAGGGAAGGGAAGTTAAGGGGGCGCTTTGCCACCCAGGCTACATGGAACGCAGGCTTGTACCATAGAATACACCCTGCATTCCGAGCATCCTGATTGGCCAGCACCCAATCCCAGGATGCCAATGTGTATTCATTTTGGGTTGGTTTTTTATAGTATTTAAATTATGCATTGTTGAGTAGATGTTAGTTGGCCCGCCCAAAATCTGTAAATGTCCACTCAGCAGCGCAGCATGGGCATTTAAAGATGTTAATGTCACTGAGGTGGGCCCAACTACATAAGGTTCTGGTCCCACTGGTTGGACAATCCTGGCTACGCCTCTCCGCTCACTCCCGAGACAAACTATCGCTTTGACCTCTGATCTTTTAATACTTCTTCTTTTATTTCATCTTGCTGCTCCCTTCTCCCTTCCCCTTCCCCCTTCTTACTCTACCTTTGCCTCTCTCATCCGACAACACTGCTTCTTCTCTCTCTGTGTCTATTCTCTACTTGTGACTTGCACTTCTCTGCCTCTCCTTTTTCTCCCACTTGCAAACCCCTCCAACCTTGGCTCACACCTCAGCTTTGCTCCCTGCAACACACTCTGCACCGCGCTGAGCATCACCGCTGTAAATCCGACTTTGACTCTTCTGATCTTTCCGCCCTGCATTCTTCGATCGACACTGCCCTCCTTTCCACCAAGCAATCTTATGATTCTGACCTTTTCAACTCCTATTCCTCCCACTGCGTCACCTTTTTCAAACATTAACTTGTTTTCTTTCGCCACCAGCCCCTGATTCCACTCTTGCTTCATCTCTTTCAGCCACTGACAAGGCCTCTTATTTCTCCTCTAAGGTCACTCTTTTTCACTCTGCTATGACTTCCTCATCCCCTACATCTGTCTCTCCTCCCTCCTATCGCTTGGCTGCTATGTCCTCATTTCATCCTATCTCTAATGCTGACACTGCCCTGTCTCTTTGCCAAATGTAACCTACTTCTGCCCCTTCTGACCCTATTCCTTCTTCTCTCATCCACAAAATATATCCTTCTCTATTGCCCTACCTTTGTGCCTTGCTTAATCTATCACTTCTAACGTCATCCTTTCCTTCCTTGTCTAAGCATGCCACCATTCTTCTGATCCTAAAAAGAAATCTCTTGACCCCTCTGTTCCCGCTAATTTCCACCCTATATTCTCCCCTATCTCTCTAAACTCCTCGAATGCCTCGTTTACTCCCAACTTTCTTCTTTTATGCCTGCAAACTCTATGCTTCCCCTCTTTCAATCTGGTTTCCATCCATGTTATTCCACCGAGACTGCTCTGCACTCGGTCTGCAACTCAGTCCTTTCTGCACGCCATGCACATCACTCTTCCCTTGTGATTCTTCTCAACTTGTCAGTTACCTTCAACACTGTAGATCATTCCCTTCTTCTTTCTTCTCTCTTCTCTCTTGGGTTTTCTGACACAGTCCTGCACTGGCTTCAGTCCTACCTCTCTGATCGTACTTATTCTATCTGCTGTGCTGGCAAATCTTCTCCCACTCCCCCTCTCCATCATGGTGTCCCTCAATACTCTGTCCTCAGCCCCTCCTGTTCTCTCTCTACACCTGTCCCCTCACCTCTATAATTCCATCCTTTGGTTTATGCCACCACCTCTGCGTTGATGACACCCAGCTTTTTCTATCATTTTCTGCATCTTCGTCCTCTATTCATGCTACCCCGTCTTCCTGTCTTCTGGCTATCCAGTCCTGGATGTCTGACCATTACCTCATTCTTAATTCCTCCAAGCCAATGTCCTCTTGTTTCCTGCCTCAATCATCCCTCCTCATTTGCCCTCTGCTTCAATCTCCTTTCCTCCCTCTTTGCTTTCCAGCTCTCCCTCTACCTGGAATGTAGGTGTCTACTTGATTCCTCCCCCTCTTTCTCTACTCATATCTCATCTCTCTCGCTCTTTTAGTGTTCATCTTTTTAACATTCGCCAAGCCCGGCCTTTTCCCACTTTCCGAGACTCTAAATTGTTAATCTCCCTTATTTTCTCTCATCTTCTCTATTACTCCTCTCTCCTCTTTGGTCTTTCTATGCCTTGCTTAAGCCCCTTAAAATCTATCTATAACTCTTTGGTCTGCCTTCTTTTCTCTCTTTCCCTATGAGATGCCATCTCTCAAGCTCTGTTTTCACTTCTTGGCTCCTCTCCACTGGAATGCACTTCCTCTTTCCCTCTTTCCATCCGCTCTCTTTCGTCTTACTCTATCTTCCGTTCTGGCCTTAATACTCATCTGCTTTCCCTGTAAGTTTTGGTTTCTGTGTCATTTTATCATTTAAATTGTACCATCTATAATATCATTGAGCGCTTTGGCATGAAGTGCTCTATGAATTCAAATAAAATACAAAATACAAAAACTATCAAACTTGTTCTCCAATCACGATATTGATTTCTCAATCCGACCCAGCACGGCCAGCACCGGTCTCAAGAAGGTGATGTGGGTCTAGACCACTGACGGCTAGGTTGTCTGCTGCGTGGTGCAAAGAAATCAGATGCTGCTTCTTTTTCCTTTTTATTTTTGCCAGTTGTCATTGTACTACCTGCACACAAGTATATTGATTTTAGGAGTTTAAAGCAAAGGAAGTAGAAACACTTGGGAGATGGCTCAAGTTGGGACCAAATCCATGGGATATTTTTTTTCATCCTGTTTTTTTTTACTTTGATTTGGGTGAGAAGGTGTTTCTCTGCGTGTAAATTGCTGTGTTACAGCTCACTGTTTCACGCGGAGACAGGTAGCTCTCCATTTATCATAGCCAATCAGGGGGCCCGTTCAGCCCCTCCGCCTTCTTTCCTCACTTCCAGTGTTATGCCAACAAAAAGCAGCTCTCCTTCAATCTTCCCTCCACTGCCTCCTCTTCTTCCTCTTTCATTCCCAACTGTCTGACTGCTATTCAGGCATGGTGTGCTGCTAACGATCTCTATGCCAGTAAGACCGATATCGTTCTCATTGGGACCCCAGCTCCCCCCTTCCCTCCTACTCTCTGGCCGCCCTCATTGGCCACCTCTCCTCCCCCTCTTGAGAGGAACAAAACCTTGGTGTCATCTACAACTCTTCTCTCCTCACATCACTGACCAAGAAGGCCCACTTCCAGCTGCACCTCCTCAGAGGCATTCTCCCTTTCCTCATCTTCTCCCAGTAACTCAATGTCTCCAGAGCTCTGATCCTCTAGGCTGGACTACTGCAACAGCCTCTTCCTCAATCTGCCTAAGTCCTCACTTCGCCCCCTTCCACTAATCCAGAATAGGACTGCAAGACTTATTGTTGGCCTCACGCCCAGGGACAGCATCTCTCCAGCCCTAAAATATCTCCACTCGTTCCTGGTTGCTGCGAGGATCAAGTGCAAGACCCCATGGATCATCCACAAGGCTTTCTGGGGCCTGGAAACCTTCTACATCCAACTTTCTCTCCCTAAATACCTCCCTGCTAGAGCTCTTCGGTCTTCTAGCTCCTACTCTCTGCAGTTCAGACGCATTTCCAAGCAGAGAGGGAGGGGTAAATCTCTCTCTCTTTCGCAGGTGCCTCTCTCTGGAATGGTCTCTCTGCCCCTCTCAGATTTTGAGCTGGATCTCCTGAAGTTCCTGAAGCTTCTCAAGACTCTCCTCTTCTGTTCCTCCTTCCCTCTCCCCTGCATTACATTTGTCCCCCTGCCTCATTTTGACAGCGCACCAGGCCCTCCACAACCAGTCTACCCCAGCACTTGGTTTTCCCGTACCCCCCCTAACCTGCACTTGCCATCCCAGGCTCCCTCCCTCTGCCCTGGCCAGACTGGGCATGCACCTGTTTGAACCCTTCCAGCCCTGTCCTCACACTTAGCACGTGGACCTTCTTTCCCCTGCACTCTCTGCATTACCCTGGAAGTTTTCCACCTGGCCTCCCCTTAGCACTCCTTAGCATTAGCACATCCCACTCTGACTGACACTTCCCCCTCCCCACTCCCCTGCACTTTGTGTTGCTGCACTTACACAATCCAAATGACACAAGGCCTAGTAGGAGCGTTTTTTTGTTTTTCTTCATCCCTGTTCCCCTGCCCCCTCTTTTTGTCTTGTTGCACTGTGAAACACCGTTTGCTGTATAGGTGCACTATAAACACCCGATAAATAAAATAAATAAAGGTAAAATGTCCACCACTGTCTCTGCTGTACTGCAGCATGATATGCTGGGATTTGCTGTGCATCTCCCAGCTGGCTTCCAGGGCTCCACTATGCCTGGCAAGCCCACTTTAGGGTTGCAAAGCAGAGGAGTGACATGGCGGTGGCCAGCTGAAGTACTGCACTGTAACTCATGACCTCTCGTCCCATCCGATCAGCGCTCCACCACACGCTTTCTGAAGCGATCATCATGCTGAGCCGTGACCAGTGCTGCGGAGAGCATCTCTCGCTACAGTTCTCTACCTGCCGCTGCTCCAACACGGGGACTGCACATTCCCCAATGCTGTCCTTTTTCTACAGTAACAGTTTCTATATGTTTCCTTTTAGTATTTGTTTTTTCTGCTGTGCTAACTATGCTGGAACTGGATTGCTTTAATGAAGTTTGTTCAGTACTGATTTTTATAAACATTTCTAAAATATATTTGTTCATGTTTCATATGTGCTAGCATTGCTGAATTTCCTAAATTATATTTTGGAGGAATATCCCTATTTAATTTTGATTTGCAGATGGTGCAAATTACTTCAGTTACATTTCGCACATCATCTGGAGCAGGAGCTTCAAAGTAGTCCTAAATCCAAGATCTTAATTTGCAAAATGGAATTGTTCCAGAGTTAGTTATACATTTTGAATGTTGCTTTTTGTTTTTACCAGTAATAGTGCTTGAAATGCTCTGATTACTACAAACATTTACTTGTGATATTTTTTAAGTTGTTGGCATTTGTGATGTAGAAGTTAAAGGAATAGTAGTAATAAGCAAATTATCTTTTTTTGTTTTGTGTGCCATGCTAGTTTTACTTTTTAAAATACTACTACTTAAAAGTGATGAAGTTTTACATGTTTCTTTGATGTTATAGGATTTGTTACTGGGACATTACTTGTTTTAGTTTTAGTTATATCAGAGGTTTTCTTTTTGAAATAGAAATAGCAGAAGTAGTAGTTTGCAATGTTGAAATAGTATTAGTAGTAGTAAAATGGAATGTATTTGTATTATCTTTTTGGATTGTAGACTGTTTATAATTCGTTGAGTTCTTTTGTGTTCACTTTCAATTATTGAAGCAGTGCTTGAACTAGTAATAGGCAATAAAGGTTGTATTTATATTTTGATAGGTGAGGTTTGTACTGTTAAAATACATTTTGATTTATTTTAGTGGTTTTTAGTCATTTTAATTTGTTAACTTTAGGTGTTTCGTATCGTGAATCTGATGAGATGTGGTACAGGTAGCATAAGTGTTAACATACTTAAAGGTGTATTACCTATTTCGGTGGGTTCTTTTAAATGTTGTAAAAGACATGAGTGGGAATGTTTATTTGAACATCCAGTTGGCTAGTTATATGTGTGCTTTTCTGTTCATTTTTAGTTTGTGTCCTTTTTTGGCATGTTTTTGGAATTTTTCTGTGTGTTTTCTCTTTTCTCTTTCACCTTTCTTTTCATGCTTGTGTTTTGTTGCTGCAATAAAATCACAATGGATGAATAGCTTATTACAAGAGTTTTACATTTTTAGGTTTAATATACCATTGTGTTTGTGTTGTTTGTAAAAAACGTACATTTTGTGAATGTTTCTATGTGTTTTTATAATAAATTATACTTACACGATATATGATGGTGTCTGTGTACTTTTTTGTCTTGTTCTAATGTTGATGTTTCACCAATACAAAAGAAAACATAATTAAATGTTGTGCTAGTGGTATGTATAGTATGCTGGTGCATACAGCCATACTGACATTTTGTATATGTGATTTTAACAATACACTAGTGGCTTTATGTGTATTAACATTTAAATTGCATTAGAAACATGTGGCTGTGGCATACACATTTATTGAAGGTCTGCATAAGGAGCATACTGGCTCATCCAACTGTTTACTGTATACACATGCATGTTATAATTTTAAGGAGATTACATGCTACTGTTTACATTTCTAATAACATTTTTTATCTAGTACTATTTATAGTCAGCTAGTGACTGCATTAGTATTTACCTTTGTCATCTTCTCATAATGTTGATGTTTCACCTATAGTAAAGAAGACATTCTAATGCCTACATTCATGTTAGCATTGTGTATGGATTGGTATGTATAGTATGCTAGTGCCTAGAGTGGTATTTACATATTAGGCATAGTCCTATTGAGAATATGTTAGTAGCTACCTGCGTTGTTATTTTGTAATACATTTTTATGGACCATTAAAAACATTGAATGTAACTTTCTCATCTTCTCTTAATGTTGATGTTTCACCTATAGAAAAGAAGACATGTTACTAATTACTGTATACTGTATTTTGTATGTGTAAGGAAATGTAATGCTACTGCTTACATTCATAGTAAAATGTTATTTATATTGGTATATATTGGTATGCAGTGTACGCTAGTGCAGAGAGTGGTATTTACATATTAGGTATAGTCTGATTAATAATATGCTAGTAGCTACATGCATGCTATTACTAATTGCATAGTGCTATTAACCCCAGTCTAGTGCCTACATTTGTATTAACATTTTGTAAATCGTGCTATCATGAGTACGCAAGCAGCTACATTGGTATTGATGACATCACATGCCATAGCTTACATATGTAATCAAATGTTCTATCTAGTAATATTTAAAGTACTGTTGTGCCTACATTTGCATTTACATTTTGCACATAAGGCTATTAATAGTATTTTAGTGCCTAAATTTGTGAGAACATTTTGTATATCGTGCTATGATGACTACACAAGTGGCTACATTCGTATTGATGACATTGGGCCTGATCACGAGTTGGGCGGTATCCCGGCTGGGATACCGCCTAACTTTATTAGCGTTAGCACCCACCTGTCCAGCGATATTGTCACCGGATCACTGGTTGGGTGCTAACTGTTAGTCCCCATTGGGTCCATCGGACCCATTGGGGAATATTCTGCGCAATGACTGTGCGGTAATACCGCCGGAGGTAATTGCACCTAAAATGGGCATTTTTCTGGCATGTTTGAGCTGGGAGTAAGCACGCCAGACTAGAGATTGGGCGGACCCTTAAATGCACCTATTTTGTATCTCACATGGCGCTGTGGCACAATGATGTAAGTAAGCGAATCTTGTTTGTTTTGTTTCAGAATCTGGCAGAGGGGGGGTGGTCAGGCAAGTCAGACACTTGCACTTTAGTGCTTCTTGTCCATCACCCCGGGGCACAAGTTGAGAGGTGTATCATGAAAACCGCAGAGCTCAGGGAAAGGAGCATGCATAGAAGCATGCAAACCACTCAATGATGTTTACAAAAGCATGATAGTCACAGGGGGATACAGCGACACTGCTGTTCGATACAATCAAGAAGCGCTACGGTCTGGGAGGCGACACTCTATGCAAAGTGAACAAAATTAGTACTTTGCACCAGTTATGCTTTCTTTGTAGAGGCAAGCAGGAATTTGGAACAATTCAGAATACCAAGGTTTGGGCAGTATTATTGGTTGCTGAAAACACTATTGAAGTGAGTGTACTGTGTTTATTTCACTTCGATCTGGAATCGAGACCTTTCAAGATGTTGATATTATTTGCACTGAGTATTAGGTCAGCCATAGTAAACTTTTCTATGTCTATATGCCCACATTTGCCCAACTTCTAACCAATCAGTGAAATAAGGCTTAAGGATGGTGCACACCAGAACATAACTGAACGCATGCACATGCGTGCCAAACAGCAGCTGAAGCAAAGTATACAGAGAAGAAGCAAAGTATACAGTAGACGGCTCTGTATTTGTCTGTAGGAGGCTGCACCGGTCTACAGTCAGGCAGCATGCCGGTAGCCAGTACAGAGCTCGCAAAAGTAATCACGCCTATTGATCGGAAATCAGCTAATTAGATCTGTTCCGGACAATATGTGTGAAGAAACCCACCACAGACAGGTAAGTGTATTAAAGCTCTTTATTGTGTGTGGACCCCAAGAGGAGCTCTGCCACCAAAAGCTGCAGAAACTAACTGCCCGGTGTGGAATGTTGATGTCTAAATGGCCATCAACATTCCACCCGCGCATGGCCATGGAAGCATTACAACATATCCTCTTCCCTTACATAACATAATGAAAATAACAGGAATTCAAGGTTAAACAACATAACTTAATGAGGAACAGAATAACACTGGCAATAAGCATACCCTGTAAAATACAGCACAGTATGTCCAAACAATATATTAAATAAAGATATTTCTGTATGGAAAAATATTAGTGCACATTAGGTGCACATACCTTTACACCTAAACACCAGTACGTCAGAATTTCATATAAATGAAATGGCCACAGAATTTCACCTGGCCCTCCTAACAGACATAATCTCGAAATTTTATGGGCGGGCCACACCGCCTAGGAACACGTCCCACAGCGTGCCGCACTTCAGCTTGCTGAGGAAATGCAATTTGAATATCCTCATTCACTCCTGTATCTGAGGGACACGCAATATGCTCTTCATGTTCACACCTATTTCCCGGGTAGTCAACAGGATCATAATCTAAAGCAACATCGTGAGATTCCTGAGACTCGACATCCAAATCTCCACTTGAAGCACCATCACACTTGCCATCACTCACCACCACACGTCTCTTACTCCAAACAGAGCCATCCACCTACTGCACATGGCCCTTCCCCACCTTCACCACCTTCCTCGAAGGCAAAAACTTGCTGTTGCCCTTGTAAACATACCTGGGATTTTTAACGAACACAGAATCCCCAGGCTTAACAAATAATTCTTTCCTAGACTTCTGAGACGAAACCATAGCTTCCTGACGTGCCAAAATACTGCGATGAATCCCATCCAGATCCACCTCACACCGACCACCACCACCCAAAGCTAAGGTTCTCAATAAGGTTCCGGCCTTCCTGCCTCTCATAAGTTCAAAAGGAGACCTCCCCGTAGCCACAGAAGGAGTCCTACGATATGCAGCCAAGTACTGTGACAAAACTTCCTGCCAGTCCAAACCGTTGGCCAAAGCCAATTGTATAGCAGACTTAATAGTACCGTTCGCCCTCTCCACCAAACCATTGGCGCAAGGCTTATATACAGCCGTCCGGTAATGAGAGATGGCATGCTGATCCAGAAATTCTCTCATGTTCCTAGATGTGAACTGCACACCATTATCCGTCACCAAATCGGCCGGTAACCCTTCTCGGTCAAACACTTTCCTCAAAAAAGCAATAACTGAATCAGTAGTGACATTTCCACACGCAGACACTTCAATCCACCTAGACGTGTAGTCCACCAAAACCAACAAATATCTACAATCAGGCTGAAGACACTCAAAAGGACCCATGATGTCCAAAGCCAATTTGGTCCAAACCTGTTTGGGAACATCCACAGGATGTATGGGTTGGGGATGTAATACCTTGCTTTTATCACTGATAGAACAAGCCTGACAATCCTTCACCATTTGTTCTACCTCCTTGTCCATAGACGGCCACCAGTAATCTTCCCTAAGTCTCCTCTTGGTAAGAGAATGACTCAAATGCCCAAACTCCACAATTTTACCCCTGAGACATACGGGGGGTATTAACTTGGGCCCTCTGGAAACACCCCAAAGACCCACAGCCAACACATGGAATACCTGGGAATAGCCCTTTCCCTCTGGTCTATCCTGAACAGCCTGCCATCCTTTTATGAGACCTTCCCTGATCCATTTCAACTCCAAATCAGTCTCTGACTCAACATCCCACACTGACTTCTCCACAGCGGAAGCAACATATGCGACCTGACATTCCTGCAAATCCTTCTCTTTCTCCAAATCTCCCTGACCTTGACTGTCTCCCTCCACTAAAGGCAACCGGGATAAACAGTCTGCCACTACATTAAATTTTCCTGGAACATAGTCCAAGGCAAAATTGTAATCCTGTAACTCCACCGACCACCTCGCAATCCTTGGTGACACTGCCACAACACCTCTGGTAGAAAACTCCTGCACCAAAGGTTTGTGGTCCGTACTGATTACATAGGGAATACCCCACAGAAATGTCCTGAAATGCCTTGAAGCCCACAACACCGCCAAAGCCTCCTTTTCAATTACAGAATATCTGCTTTCCACATCACTCAGAGTCCTCAACGCAAATGCCACAGGCTTCCATTCACCATCCAACCATTGTTCCAGCACCGCACCCAAACCCACATCACTTGCATCCACAGTAAGTACAGTCCTGTTTTTGGGATCAAATGATTTCAAACATGGGGCATTCTCCACATCTCTCTTAACCAGTTCAAATTCTGCTCCACATTCCCCTGACCACACAAATCTAGCAGACTTTTTCATGAGGGACCTCATGGCCACGGTTTTGTCTGCATTGTTGGATATGAATTTAACATAATACTCTGCAAGTCCAAGGAAAGCCCTCAGCTGGTCTTTATTGGAAGGAACAGGTGTGTCCCTCAAAGCTTGTACCAACTCAGCCTTAGGACTCACACCCTCCGAACTTAAAGTATGACCCAAATATGTAACTTCCTCCACTCCCACTTGACATTTGGCCAATTTCACAGTCAGACCTCTCTCCTTAAGGACACGCATCACCTTCCTGACCCTGACATCATGTTCCTCTCTGCTACTACCCCACACCAAGATGTCATCCTGAAAATAACTTACTCCGGCCAATCCGCCAAACATCTGCTGCATCAACCGTTGGAATACTGCAGAAGCTGAAGCAAGACCAAATGGCATGCGACAGAAACGGTATGCCCCAAAAGGAGTCACAAATGATGTGAGCGGCCTAGAATCAATGTGCAGGTCAATCTGATGATAAGCAGTAGACAAATCAAACGTTGAATAATACTTAGCATCCCCCAATGTCAACAACAACTCGTTAATGTTCGGCAAAGGGTGCCGATCCACCCAAATACTGGAATTCAACTGCCGAAGATCTACACACATTCTAATGTTTCCATCAGATTTCTTTACTAAGACCACGGGAAACAACCACTCTGATGACTCAATCGGTTCAATTATACCTGCCGTCTGTAGCTTGGTCAACTCAGCTTCCAATCCCTTCCTTGCTGACACAGGCACTCTCCTCACTTTGTGTACCTTAGGCACAGCACCCTTCTTTAACACAATGCGATGGGTAAAGCCCCTGAGCTTACCAAGGGTTTCCGAAAATACTTCAGGAAACTCACCCATGAGCAACTCTGGTGTAACTATGGCGCTATTCACAGCCCCCTCTGTAACACTGAAGACAGGAACTTCCTTACCAGGATGAATTTGCATTCCCAAAGCTGCCTGTTCATCTCAACCCAAACGCCGGGGGCCCTCAGATCTGCGGGCTACCCCCTGCGCAACGGATGTCCAGCAGCACACCGTCCTTCCCGCAAAGCTGCTCCAATCCTCCTCCGCTGATCGGACTCCGCTCCAGGCCCAACTGCCACTGCAGCCAGCCGCGCAAGTCAGACGCTGCACAGCCAGCCACAGCTCGTCAGACTGTCAATGGCGAGGCAGAATGGGACAGCCACGGCCCACAGGGAGAAGAGCCACCAACCGCCACAGCCCCGGGGGGCACCAGGGGCCTCCAGTTCCAGGCGCGCCAATCCTGCCGAGTGCCAGGTGCAACAGCGGTTCCTCGGTGTGAGAGGGGCCACTCCGATTCTGATCCCCCAACACTCCTCCGGTACTCCGGGCACATCCAGGGCCTCCCAGCCCGGGAAACCAGGCCGCAGTGCGCCGACAGCAGTGCAGATGCAGCGGAAGATGGAAGACACACGCGTGGAGCCGGGAGGGGTCCACACTGATCCTCGTCGCCACTGAAGAAACCCACCACAGACGGGTAAGTGTATTAAAGCTCTTTATTGTGTGTGGACCCCAAGACGAGCTCCGCCACCAAAAGCTGCAGAAACTAACTGCCCGGTGTTGAATGTTGATGTCTAAATGACCATCAACATTCCACCCGCGCATGGCCATGGACGCATTACAACAATGTGCTAAATGTGGGCACTGCAGTGAAGGAATTGGTGGGAAACAGTTTGGATGCCGGTTCCACTAATATTGAAATAAAGCCGAAAGACCATGGCGCTGAGCTAAACGAGGTTTCCGATATTGGATGTGGCTTAGAAGAAGAAAACTTTGGATACCGACTTGGCAATCCAGATTTAAATACCATGACGATGGCGGCTGTCTACGTCTCATGTCCATAGGAGATCATTTAAGGCAGTGAGAAATAATTAAGCGCACCCTCACGAGGCATACTGCCCCAGTTAAGAAGGGAAAGGAGGAGGCTGATTTGCTGTTCAAGCCTTGAGAGAGACGGACAATTTTGCTGTATTAGCTTTTCCTGTGGAAAGGAAACTATTTAGAAGGATGTTCTTTACATTTTTACAATTGTGTACTCTGATTATAAGGCATTGGCGTTCCCTTAACCACCTAATAGATGACAAGTGTCGACTACTAATGGTCTGAGATTAGACTATGTCAAGTGGTGTATGGCCTATAGTGGCCATTGACATACTGCATGATTTGAGATGGATTAAAGCCTGGTTCAGGAATAAAGATCTGTATGTTCATCTCGTTGTATTTTGCACCATTATGCTGTATTTTGCACAACAAATAATGTTTACATAAGAGATGTATAATTGTTTGAGTGATTAATAGGACTGTGGGTCACTGTAACAGTAGTCTAATATAGTAGATCCGATATATATAATAGGTTTCTTGGCTGCAGATACCTAACTACGACTGACATTCACTCAGTCAGTCTAAGAGAAAAGGTAAAGATGCAGGGTAGTTGGTAAGGTTCTGCACCAGTGTTAATTACACTCAAGTCAAGCGTATATATACAAAGTAGATTTATTGTTAACAAATATTTGTTCCGTCCTTAGTACAAAAAGCAGTCCTAGGACTTCCCAGGCTAATATGTTAACCTTCCTAAGCCAACATCATCCAAATAGTGGAACATGCTAATGTTAATCCCGTCACTAGACTTTGTCAAATCGTAGCAAAATTCAAACCAATTTAAAACCAATTGATATGTCTAGATATACAAGTTATTGTTCCCTTGATCATTAAAGACATTGTTCATTCACAATCTTAGATGTTATCAGCTCAGTCCCAATATGTATCTTTTTCCATATGTTATAATGACTTCATCATATTTGTTGCACATCGGTTAGTGGTTACAATCATCATGTATTGTTACAAAATACATTTACAGTGGACCATAGTTGTTGTTAAGTACGTTTTATAATTCGCATCATGCCCGCAGGCTACAATGTGCAAGACGACATGAGAAAAACAGGAAAAAAAGTCAGAGATACCCGGAGGTGCAGGTGCGCATATTCGGTAATCTAGTCATTAGAATACATAAAAATGGTGTGTAATTGCCTTCTTAAAACAGTTCAAGGATGAAGCATTACGAATTGAAGTAGGAACAGTATTCCACAAGGTGTGAGCACTAATCGAGAAGCTACTACCCCCAAAGTTGTTCGATTTAAACCTTGGTATTTTACATTTTGTGAGGTCATTGGATCAAAGAGTACGAGTGATGGGGGAGCCCATTGAAGCTGATCAGTAAGATAGGCAGGGGACCCATTTGCTGTACACTTATATGTTAAAGAAAGTATGTTATGATTGATTCTTTGTGAAACAGGTAACCAATTGAGATACCTTCTGTATTGAGACACATGCTCACAAGGGCTCAGGTTGCAAACCTCCTTAATGGTTCCATGCTGTACAGTTTGAAGAATTGTGATATTAGTTTTTGACATCCCAGCCAAGAGGCTGTTACAGTAGTCAAAAGGCTGTGGAAATAGAGGAGCGTTTTTCATAAAACGGGTAAGGGCTAATATGTCTAAGTAGTTTATTTAACCCTCGCAGGACAAGGCCGCGGTGTTGAGCGATGCAGGTGCGCAGGAGACTCTGCCCGATTTCACCTAGCATGTAACACTACGTCCACACTTCCGAGCCTTTAAGAACCGAGGATCGGACCCTCTGCGGCAAGGCAGTCGCAGGACAAGGCTGCAGTGTTCAGCAACGCAGGTGCACTGCAGTGGCTGCCCGATTTCACGTAGAAAGCAACACTACGTCCACACTTCCGAGCCTTTAAGTACCGAGGATCGGACACCCCTGCGGCAAAGCCCTCGCAGGAAAAAGCAGCAGTGTTGAGCGGCACAGGTGGGCAGGAGACGCGGCCCAATTTCACGTAGCATGCAACACTTACGTCCACACTTCCAAGCCTTTAAGAACCGAGGAACGTATCCTCTGCGGCAAAGCCATTGCAGGACAAGGCCATAGTGTTGAGCAACACAGGTGGACAGGAGACGCTGCTCGATTTCATGTAGCACACAATGCTACATTCATGCTTCTGGGCCTTTAACAACTGAGGATCGGACCCTCCGCAACAAAGCCCTAGCAGGACAAGGCTGTGGTGTTGAGCGACGCAGGTGTTTGGCAGAGATGGGATTGCAACGCAGATTGTGAGCACGGACGACATCACCCTCCTTTCTGTGGCCGCAAGGTAAGATGCTGGGAGAGTGATTAGCACTGCTACACCCCACGCAGCCCCCCTGACCTTGTACCCCTTCTCCCTCCTGTACACGCATTGCTCCCTCTGCAACTAGTAGACGCTTCCCCCACTCGCGCACTGCCCTTCTCCCCTGCCCACGCTCGTTCCCTTTGCAATGTTAGGCCATGTGCGCTCCCTCACAATTTAGGCAGCATGTGCTCCCTCGCAACTTAGGCCATGTGCACCCTCGCACTTTAGCCCGCATGCGTCCCCTCGCAACTTAGGACCATTCCCCCGCTCTTCATGCCTGCGTCCCCATGCAACCTGTACCCGCTGCCCTAGCCATGTGCATCTTATCTGCACTGCTCCTCCGTGACCCAGACCCAGCTCCCTCCTCTCCTTCCCATCCAGGCTCCCCTAAGCCGTGTCCAGTGCATTGTTCCTTGCATGTCTCTCGCATCCTATGCCCTTACGTACTTTGACCATTTTTTGAGTTTTTTCCTCGGTCATTCCATTGTGTTGTATTCTCTATGGTATTGTCATTCTACTGCATTATCTGCATTTCCTTTACTTCTAGGTTTCCTTGGATTACCAGTGTTTTGTGCATTCATTCCATTTTGTTGTATTCTCGACTGTATTGTCTCCCACTGCATTGCATGCATTCCTTTACTTCCAGGTTTCCTGACGACCAGTGCTTTGTGTATTTTATTCTGCTGGGTTACTATTGCCATTCTACATGTGCTGCACACTTGCATTCTCTTCTTCCCCTTTACGGCTCTTAGGATCACCAGCTATTTTCTGTACTGAACTTGCATTCTCACGCCTTGAGTTCCATTGAAGTGTACGCTTGTTGCTTGCATGTTTCTCCACTCACGCTAGGACTTGCAAGGTTCCAGTGCTCTTGTTCTGTGATTTACTACATGCTACCCCCTCTTTTGTGTGACCCCACTGTGTGCCTCCCCCATTTACTCCTAGCGTGTAACCCCCGGTTTGGGCTTCTCCGCCCCCCCTCTCTCCACCCAGCATTCCATATGGTGATCTATGTCTCCCCTATCTTCTCTAACTGCTATTCTATCAAGTATCCTATACCTCTCACTAAGTCTGGGAGGAAGAAGATCAAAAGGCACATCCTGGTCTCAAACCCAGGCCTCCCTATCACTGATACATACACCAGTGCTTCCTCCAGACAGACCTGAACTGACATCCTCTTTGTCGTTCCCTTTCCAGGCCTATTGACCCACCATATGGTCTCTGTTCTCTCTCCTTTCTCCTCCTCTCCCATTAATGCAGGCACCCAGTGGGAGGCCCTCCTGGCCCCTTCCACTCCTCCAAGACCTTCATATATGTCTACCTAAATGGTACCATCTTGGTCCAGGGCCCTCAGGCCAATCTCCTCTTTTTCGATAGACGTTTCCTGCATCATAACAACTTCCCTTCTTCTCCTGCTACTCCTATATACCCCTCTTTGGCTCCTCTGCCACCTCTCTGGCACCCTCTGCTGCTTCTTTGGCCGCTCTGCCTACTCATCCCTCCGCCACCTCTCTGGCACTCTATTCATCCTCTTTGACCACCCTGCCTTCTCTCCCTTCCTCCTCTGCCTATTCTTGGGCACCTCTAACACTTCCACAGGGCGTATCTCATGCCTGTACCCTTCCACGGAAGTCCTGCAAATGTGACAATCTCTTCCACGTCACTACTCTTAACTCTCACTCCGCTGTCAAACACTCATCTGACATCTGTCATCTCCTGGAAGAGGTTGATATGGATGTACTCAGTCTCACGAGACATGGTTCACGGCCAGCTCTGTCACAGGTTTTACACTCTCATCTCTGAGGGCTACAAGGTCCTCTCCGAACCCAGAACCAAATGTCCCAGTGGGGGTGTAGCCCTGATTTTCCCAGAGTGGATCCCTGCTTCTGTCATTCCTACGCAGGCGTTCTCCTCCTTTGAATGCCTGGTGTGCCAGCTCTCGATCTCTCCTGGCCTCTCTCTCACGGTGGCCACCATCTACAGGCCGCTTGGCCAGGTCGCCCTCTTCCTCTCCAAGTGGGCTGACCTATCCTCCTCCCTCCTTGCCTCTACCTCACAACTTCTCCTCCTCTGAGACCTTAACATCCACCTGGATGCTACTAGGCCCTCTTCGGGGCACTTTCGCAATGGTATGCAGTTATATTATTGAATTATAAAAACAAAGAATCAATTTAGAACAGACCCAAAAAAATGACAAAAGAAATTAAGAATTTTGGAAAACTATATATATGCGGTTGGGAATTGGAATAGTGGTTTTAGGGGTGGGCGAAAAGTAGTAAAAAGAAAAAGAGGGGGGGACCACCCAATAACAATGGAAAAAAAACATCAATATTTTTTTTCAGATGTTTTTTATACATTCTTTGTTTGATAATTTGATAAAATCGCATGTAACCTTTTGCAACCTCTGCGACTCTTTCTCTCTCTATTCTACCCTCTGGCCCGACTCACTCAGCATGGCACACCCTGGATGTTCTGATCTCTTCAGATCTCCCACGCTTGGACTGAAAACTGACCACTATCTTCTTTTGTCCCACCTTTTGCTCTCTACCCCTCAGGTTAAGCCGACCCAGCACTGCCACACACGTTCTCGGTCATCCGGCCCATGAAGCGTGTGTCATTTGAGGCTTCCGCTGCTTTTTCTCTCCTCATACACCTTCGGCTGACTCACTCTCTGACACAGCCCTCTCCAACCTTCATCCCTCTATCTCTAACACTCTCGATGTCCTTGCCCCTGTTATGAGGATCCGTTTGAAGCCTGCAATCAAGTGTAACTCCTGGTATGACTCCGACCTCACCACCCTTTGGTGCAAGTGTAGCGTGGCTGAGAGGAAGACGAGTGCATCAAGCATATCCTCTGACAAACTGGCTTGCTGCCTGATCCAAAAGCAATACAGACTCTCTGTCCTCTCGAACAATAGAGCCTACATCCAAGCCCACATCTGCTGCAGCCTCTACCTCTCCAGTTCCCACCCAGGCCCTATGCACCGCTCTGGAATCTCAATTCACCACTAAAGGCCAGGACATCCTGTCCACTCTCTCTTCCTCTACCTCCTCTTTCTCTCCCTCCACCACCCCAGGCCGCGCTTTGGTCGTTTCTCCTCCTCCTTTCTCCTCCTTTCCCCTGTTCACTCCTGATGATGTTTCTAGACAAGTCCGATCTATGAAAGTCTCGTCAAAGCAGGTGCTCCTCTGCTCTTCCAGAACCATCAAGGACCACATTGACACCCTTGCTCCAGACTTGGCCAATTTCTGAAATCACTATTTTGCCAATGTAACCTTCTCCTGCCCCTTAAGCACTCCCTTCTGCACCCCCTTCCTAAGAAGCAATCTGCCGAAACTTCCTCTCCAGCAAACTATCACCCGATCTCAATCACTCCTTTCCTGTGCAAACTCCTGGAAAAGATGGTCATCTCCCAGCTTGATCTACATACTGAATCTTTCGGTTGTCTCCACAATCATCAGTCTGGCTTCACAGCAGCCATAAGTGTGGAAACTGCTCCCCTGAACACCCTTGAAGACTTGCTCTCCAATCTTGACTCTAACCTTCCTTCTGTCCTCATTCTCCTTGATCTATCCTCTGCTTTCAACACAGTCAACCATGCCATCCTGCTCAATCACTGGTCAGAGCCTGGCCTGGTTTACCTCCTTTCTCATTGATCAACCCTACCAGATCCAACTTGGGTCTTTCCTCTCTTTAATCTCTCTCTCTCTACTTGTGGTTTCCCCAGGGGTCTAACCTCTCTCCCTGGCTCTTTAACCACTACCTGGCACCTCTTACCCACTGCATCTCTACCTTCTTCTCTAACTTTCAGTGTTATGTGGATGACACCAAGCTTTCATTCAGGCTCCCCCGAGCCCCTCTGCTCCTTCTCTCATACCAGATTGCCTGCCCGCAATTCAGGAATGGTGTGCCTCCAATGATCTCTGGCTCAATGCAAGTAAGACTGAGATCCTCCTCATTGGGACACCTGCTCCCTCCTTTCCTATCTCTCTCAAGCCGCCCACCCTGGGCCCTCTACCTGCTCCTTCCTGTGAGGCTAAGAACCTTGGTGTCATCTTCAACTCCACCCTCTCCTTGTCTTCTCACATCTCTGACGTCTCTAAGAAGTCACACTATCAGCTGCACCTCCTCAGAGGTATTCTTCCTTTTCTCACTTTCCCCCAGAAGCTCACTGTCTCCAGAGCCCTGGTCCTCTCGAGGCTCGACTATTGCAACAGCCTCTTTCTAAATCTGCTTGCCTCTACTCTTCACCCTCTACAACTTATCCAGAACAGGACTGCAAGTCTTTTCCTTGGCCACAAGCCCAGGGATCGTATGTCTCCAGCCCTGAAATCTCTCCAATGGCTCCCACTTGCTGCAAGGATCAAGTTCAAGACCCTTTGCATTGTCCACAAGGCTTTCTGGGGCCAGGGACCACACTACATCCAACTTTCTCTTCCTAAGAATCTTCCTTCTTGAGCCCTCTGCTCATCCACCTCCAATTCTCTGAGGGTCAGACGCTTCTCCAGGCAGACAGTGGGGGCTAGATCTCTTTCTTCTGCTGGGATCTCCCTCTGGAACAGCCTCCCTGCCTCTCTCAAACTTGAGCAGGACCACCTAAGGTTCCAGAAGCAACTGCCTCCTTTTCACTTCCGCTTTCTCTCTCCCTCTCCCTTGCTGATGTCCCTGACTGTTGCAAACACTGGTCACCTGCCCACCCACTGAATGTATGGGTCGAGACTCCTGTGTGTCCAGTTGCCCTTGCACTGCTTCTGGGCCTCCCATCCGCTAAAGTGACTATCTGCAACCCTACATTCCCCTGACTCCCGGCACTTATGAGCCACTTCCCAGCGGCACTTACGAGTTGCTTGCACTCCCCCTAGGCCCCTCCCCCCTGGCACTTCTCCCCCTCCAATTACCCCTGCATGTACGCAATCTGAATGATATAAGGCCTAGTAAGATCGTTCTTTGTCCCCCTTCTGTTTTCCCTTCCTTGTCTTGTCGCACCTAGAAACACTTGTGTACAGGCGCGTTATAAATGACTTATCATATAATATCGTAAGAGCCCTGCTGCACAGTCACTGTAATAAAATCCACTTAAGATAGAACAATCCATAGAATTTGCTAATTCACAAAGAGGATACGCAGAATTGAGGTCTACCGGACCATGAGAGACCCACTCAACCCCCTCTGATTAGGTTGTCCGAAGACCAACCAGAACAGGTCATAGAGGTAGCAGTGAACAGGATCATGGATACATGGATATGCACTTACCTCAAGAACCACCAGTGATTCCTGTGCCTGTTCACCTTGAGTCTCCAACTTCTCCTCCTCTGCTGATGCCACCCATCCAGGCTGATCAGAACACCACCCTTCCTGATGAAACCCTACTCCTGATGTCAACCCGGTGCCAGAGGGGGAATTATCTACAAAATGATTATTGAGAAGGCACTGAAACACCTTCCAACCAGCATCTGGATAAAAGGACATGCCCATGGCCACAGCAGAGAAGGGTGATTATAGTAGGTACATTTGGGACTACCCCCTACTTAAGAAGGTAAAGTACATCTTTCTTCAAGAGTAAGAAGGCCTTGAAAAGTCGACAGTGCTTAAGTAATGGTGCAAAATGTACCCTGTACAAGCATTGGATGAAGACTTTCCTGAGTAGCTTAAAGTTGATTCCATTCTCCCAACCTTCAAAGGCAGAACTCTGATAGTATCTGAGAATGTTACCCCAGCTGACAATATAGACAAGAGGGTGGAGTCTGCCCTCAGGTCCATGCTGCCTCCAGTTTTCTCCAGAGGGTGTTCATAATGTGGCCTACATGATTCAGTCCATCCTAAAACATTTCCAGTCCCTCCATACTGGCCTAGAGGAGTGTACAGATGTGTCACCAATACTGGTGATGCTGGAGAAACAGCTCCACCAAGCTTCAGATCTATCCTATAATATTTTACACACCACAGCCATGCAGGTCAGTGGCACATTGTCTGGGAGGCAGCAACTGTCATTACACTACTGGGAAGGGGAGGCCTCCCAGAGGGACCTACTTTTGTAGCTGCCTTTCCTGGGACAAAATATATTTGAGCCAAATCTGAAGGAGCTACTGAACAATTTGTTGAAGACAACCAGTTACCCAACCATTCAGCCACATCTTTCCCTTCCAAACATATGAGAAACAAAACCTTCTCCTACTCCAAATATAACACAGGTGGTGAAAGTTGTGGTCGAGGGGACAACCTTCCACAGACGGCACCTAGTCCCAACAAGAGTTAGTCCTCTTAACTATATAGTTCCCTGAGAGATATTTCCAGATACATTAACTCACCAAGTAGAGATGAGACACTGGAATGTTGCTCATCTATGAAACTCCCAGGCTTCAAACACCTGGTCTCAGGGTTTGGTAGGGTACATATGATCGAGTTCAACCACAGCCCTCAAGACTCTGGTGTTCACCTCATGTCATGGTCCAGCCCACCAGAGAACAAAAAACGACATTGGAATCAGGTATTCAGGACTTGCCATGAAAGCGAGTCATAAGCCCTGTACCGACAGAAGACTGGGCCTATGTGGTGTATTCCATCCCATTTCTGATCTGGAAGTTTTCAGGAAAATTAGGATCAATGATAGACCTTATGCATCAACCATAGACCTTAATGTTGTCTCTAGGTTTGTGGAGACCATCTCCTGCAAGATGGAGACCATGCAAAACAATAATAGAAATGTCTCACCTTTCGTGTCTGGAGGACGTGTTCTTCCATGTCCTGATCTTTCCACATCCCCTGAGAGGACAACTCTAGGATGCACAACCTGAGCAGTGTTCTCTGCCTCCTTGGAGTACTCCCACCAGCCTCAAATGTTGATGGAAATATGTAGCCAGTTTGGAGATACTAAATACGTCGGTTCACATCAGAAAGCAGTTCCCTCACCCAGACCTACTGCTTGAGATGAAGGGATATTCAAGCTTATAGGGATTATGCCCTTTCTTTTATAAAACCGCCCTGCTCCTATATGCCTCCCCTCCGTTCCACTCCACTCGTGGCAAGGAAAATACAGAACGGGGAGCTTAATGTATTCTAATTACTCTACTCTAGAAGAGCAAGGCATGGTTCCTTCTCAGAATGTCCCTTGGGGCCCCCTTCTATTGCTCCCTGCATTGGTCAAACATTGGCACCATGTGTGGTCAAACTTTAGCTGACTGCATAGAGACTGAAAGTAGTGGTCTCGAGGAGAAGGGGATCTCTGCCACTACACTACTCTCTTGCCCTAGCCCTACATAAATAACCTCCACGATTAAAGCCTATACTTGCCACGGGTTGTTCTTCTCCAGGCGTTGTGGGAGGATGGACATGGAGTCATATGTTGTGACTTCTTGAAGATCCTTGCTTTCTAAAGTAATGGTTTTGCATTGGATCTATCCATTACCACAGTGACGTTCCAACGATCAGCTGCGTGTATCTTCAGCGAACAGTGGAACAGTATAGCAGTGATGGAATCTTACACCACTAGGTTCCTTAAGAGCTTTGAGAATTCTAGCCCCAGGATTAGGTCTCCTTTAGCTTCCTGGGATCTACCACTGGTTTTTAGAGCTTTACAGAACCTCCTTTTGAGTCTCTGGAGTGAGCTCCCCTCAAACTCAATATCTTCTCTACTATGTTTCTATTATTTGTGCCAATCACCTGTGCCTGAAGGCTGGGCGGATTTTAGGGGCCATGCGCTGCATGGAGCTTTTTCTACACCTCGACTTTAGACCCAATGTCCTCTCAACCCAAACTCGAACTAGCGGGTTGGGGTCAATGGAGGTGCCCTTCTTGATGTCTACAGGGGAGTCACTTGGGCTCTCCCAACCTGTTCATTAAGCACTGTATGTTGTACACTGGTTTCGGAGACACCACTTTGTTATGGCGTTCCTGGACATGGAATACAGTATTCCCTAGTTTAGCATCAGTTATGGGCCTTTGTATTTTCCTGTATATCTCCTCGTTCGTGGTAAATCCACATACATGTAACGACTGTGACAATGACGAAGAAGTAAGGGGAAATGACCTGATTACTTACCATCAGAAAGGTGTGTTTCTTTGGCACATCCTCAGTCACAATCAGGCAAAGAGGGGGATGTTGCTTTATTTAAAAATGACATTACTCACAATCATACCCAGGGAATAGAGGTGGATTTCTTTGGCATAGACCCCGCACAATGAAACACACATAATGAAAGTGGATTTGTATGGTATAAATGAGGCACAGAGACAGAAACAGGCTTTCTGTGGCACAGCTCAGTCGCAAACCGACACACAGAATTGAGGGAGCTTTCTATGACAAAGTCTCAAACCCAAAGAGCCACAGAGAAGGGGTAGAGAGTAGGAGAGTGTTGCTTTTATGGCGTGTCACAAACAAACATAAAGAAAGGAAGTGGCTTTCTATGGCATCGTCCCGGAGGGTAGCTCAGCGGCTACCTGCTCGCCTTGGAAACAAGACGACATGAAGCAACGCAGGTTCGATACCCGGGTTCTCGCCGGTTCTGCTGGGTATTAAGCGCATTATAAATAGGTAACAGCGCCTCGATGCCCCCGGGCTTTGTGGGCGCTTTAAAAATGCAAAATAAAAAAAAATAGTCTCAATCACAGAGCCACAGAGAAGAGAGGTGGTCTTCGGTATCTCTGTGGCTTTACTTCATTTAGCTGGTACGTCCTGAGGACCACATAGTTCCTTTGCAGGGAGGATAAAGGAAACAGGGGCAATAGATGCCATTTGTGATAGTTGGAAAACATCTGATTATAGTTGTTTCCTAAGAGGTGATGTCATGTCAGTTCTCCTGGAAAGCAAAGAGATGGTGTTGCATGAGGGAGACGAAATGGGTGCCATGGGTGCCATGTTGTGCTGTTTTTACAAGCTCTTATTTTTAGGTCCTTGATATGGCACGGACCTCGGTCCTTTAAATGTGGAGGGTTCTGCAGAGAACATTGTATGTTTTGGTTGATGATTTGTGCAGCCATTCACCAGAGATCAACTGGACAAACAAAAGTACTGTATCCCAAACATTCTGTGCCCAATTTACTACTAGGCTCTCAGTGCATGCAGCAGACGGCCTAGGCGTGCACTTCCGTGTAAATCACCATCCTCTGTGAAATGTGTATCATTACCAAGGCCTAGTGGGGTGGGAAAGAAAGGTTAAGCAGGCGAAATCTCTGGTGCACCCTTTTTCGTCATTTTTGGAAAAAGTGTAAATGCCTCCCACAATTAATGATAGCAGGGCGCATTCGCAATGGGTTCATATGGAATCCATCTGCTTCGCGCCAGTGCAACAAACAGGTTGATTCCATAGGAATCCATTGGTTTTATGCCAGCTTGAAATGTTAATGCAGGTGGAGTGCAAATGAAATTCAGGAACGTATGTTTCACTCCCCGCCCCCACTATTCATGCGAAACCTATGTAAATGCCCCACAAGCTCATTCTGGCCGAGCTGTAGTGTAAAATGCATTTGTAAAATGCATGCGTAAAAATGGTACGCATGCATTTCATACCACACCGCATCTTCCTTAATTTGTATTACAGAGAGGGGGCATGGAATGTAATTTCTGTTTCCACATCCCCCATCCTCTCTGCCATGTAAATACTCAAGCATTTACGCCAGGATGACATTTTCAATCTGGCGTAAATGCCATGGCTTATTATGGAATCTGGCCACTTTCTACACGAGCAAATAAGCAGGAGAATTCCATAAGAATTGATTGGAAATGTTACCTGCCATGCGTGCATTTGGCAGGCAGCATTTTCTCAATTTTCTCGGTAAAATAAAAAAAGAATGCATGAAGGCAATTGTGCCTGCAATTTATACCTCCCATTTACACTTTGCAGTCAAATGATAATAATTGTGTAGAGGGGACCATATTGGAAAATGCTGAATGAGCTCCCAGGCGTTGTACATTTACGTATCCTGCATGAAAAGTAGAGATTGCAAAAGGATTCATATATTACTAAATACTATGGCATGGATGCTTTCCGAGGGAAGAGGCGAGCAACTTCTGCCCTTGCAGTATTAGCGCTGATGCCCTCGTGAATTCATTTTTAGTTTGGGATATTAGGTGTCACTTGTGACACCTATAAGCCAAAACTATTGCATTGGAGGACAGATAGGCATACCGATGGGGAGGAATGACATATGAGGAGGGACACACAGGGCCTAATTCACAGAACCTTTAGCATGGAGCAAAGTGCCTTTGCACTGCAAAAATACACTTTGCACTGGGCATAATTTGTGGAGAAAACTCTTTGCACTGCAATAAATGGGCCTAATTCACCAAAAAAGATCACAGTCTGCACGTATGTAGTGCTTTTTTATGCGTTAGGCCCATTTAGCACAGTGAAAAAGTACTTTTGCAGTGCAAAGTCACTTTGCCCTGTGCTAAATGTACTGTGAATTAGGCCCACAGTCTCAATGTGTTGTTTGGTTATATGCCCACCCATTGCCTACAGATGGCCATGCCAATACCAAGGTCCCATTCCTGCCTTTGCCTGCCCAAAACACCTCCTCATGGGAATGCTTTTTGCTTGCTTTAATCAAGCCTTAACATCAGACTTTGCATTCAGAATACCTGCCAGTGGTTGTTTAAAGCTGTCTTCTTAGAGTTAATTACTTAATTGGAGTCGTAAACATGATAGTGGTATAATAGCAATGTCTTACTAGGTCTTCCTTCAGCCACTCAATTTATAAACACTACATGTTCTTCACTGAAGTCCTGCTTCAAACAAACATTAGCAAAGCCAAAATGTTTGGCTTGTGCATACATTTCAAGCTTTTGCCAGGCACTGTGATTAGATGCCCAGGTACTAGCACCAATTTTGCAACTGGTACCAACAATGGTTACTTAATACCACTACGGGTGTGCGTGGCAAGTGCCTTTTCCATGCCTACGCAAAAGCCCGAACCTTTGGCATTGCCAATGCTTGTTTCACTTCCTACTATCTTCTTAGAGTTAATTACTTAATTGGAGTCGTAAACATGATAGTGGTATAATAGCAATGTCTTACTAGGTCTTCCTTCAGCCACTCAATTTATAAACACTACATGTTCTTCACTGAAGTCCTGCTTCCAACAAACATTAGCAAAGCCAAAATGTTTGGCTTGTGCATACATTTCCAGCTTTTGCCAGGCACTGCGATTAGATGCCCAGGTACTAGCACCAATTTTGCAACTGGTACCAACAATGGTTACTTAATACCACTACGGGTGTGCGTGGCAAGTGCCTTTTCCATGCCTACGCAAAAGCCCGAACCTTTGGCATTGCCAATGCTTGTTTCACTTCCTACTATCTAGTCACAATACCTGACAATGATGCGACTACATTAGCAGTGGGTGGCATTCGGAAAATGAAGCGAGTACCTGGTCATTTGTGACGAATCAACTTCCAGGGCACCAGTGGTGCAGGGATGGATATCGGTTTCTAAACCATCAATGAGCCCCACACCTCTAGTACAGCAGAAGGGATCCAAACAGATTGGAAACACAAGTCAATTATAAACCTCCTTCTCCAATTTTGGCAATGTGGACAGAACGGCTGGCTTATCTCCGAAAGTTCTTGGATCATTGCTTAGTTGCAACACAGTGAAAATACAATTATTACCCAATGATAAAAGGAACTGCCCAGTCAAGGTTGTATAAAAAATATCTACTTTATTATTATCACAACAGACAGTTCTAGCAGACTACAAAATACAACCCACTGTGTAAAGGAGTGCAAAGGACAGACATTTTCAAGAAGGAAAGGGGATGCACTCTGAATACTGACAGGAGGGTAGTCGGTAAAGTAATTCATCTCAATAGTTCAAAGATACTTGGTTTCAATAGAAGGGGAGCAATGGGTTTCCAGTGAAGGACCAGGCGGACAGAACCACAATGTACCCTGTGCTTGTAGAAGTCCTTGGTGCTCAACAGGGTTGAGTCAGTTACAGGGCGTGTTGCAGCTTCTGCAACAGAGTTCAAGATGGGAGGCCGCTGTGGGTATCAAGCGGCAGGCAGTTCAGTGAGCGAGGCTGGACAGACAGCTGCAGGCTGGCCTACATGGCTGCTTAGGGTCAGGAATAGTTGTCTTAGTGCTGGTCGGCGGGTCTGAAGCACTGGTCGAGGTGTCTCGGACGGCATGACTGACCGCGACGTGACAACAGGGTGCAGTGGGTTGCAGCTCGAGGGGCTCGACTGGCTCAAAAATCTCCTTAAGGCGACACTGGTTGATGCATGTCGGTGCACTCGTTCTAGCTTCTTTGCTGGGCGCACATCATCCTTTAAGGCGGGCGGCCCAAAGCTGTGGCGAGTGCTGCAGTCAACGGCCTTGTCCTTGGTTTGGTTCAGAGACTCTCTGGCAATTCCCACCTAGGAAGCTTGCTTGCTGATCCTAGAAGGGCACGCTGTGCGCTGGCTGGGTACCAGTTCTGGAGCTGCTGGAGGGTCCTCTGGATTCAGTATATCCCCCTGTTCCCTGGGAGATGTTTAGGGGAGGGATCTTGCTTGCCTCTTGGAGTTCCTGCCCTTCCATCACTGGTGGAAGATGTAAGGCAGACTGTACCTTTAGCCAAGGTCCCAATGAGTTCTTCTTGCCACTCCTTGCAAAGTCTTCAGATGATCTGCCAAAAGAGGGGCTCAACCCTCTTTTAAGGCCAAATTGGCCCCATTGATTGGTGTAGGCTAAGCCTGCCTTAATGAATAACTCCTGTGTTCCCACCAACAATCTTCTGTTATGCGTGAAGTCATAACCACAGTGCCTTACAACAGAAAAGGTAAAGGAGTGAATACATGTGCTACCTAGTCCCACCCATCTTCCTGTCAGTTATAGATCAACGGGTATCTCGTGTTAATTGAGCTCTCTGTTGTGCCTGATTAAAGGTAGGTCTCCCTTGAAGTTGTGGCGAGAACAGACTTTCTGTCTCCATCAAATCACATACTCCTACCCCCTGCAGGGGTTGCCTAATGAAAACACATGTACCAGACATGACACTTCACTGCCCTTGATACTGAGGGGTGGGAGCGGGTTTCAGGTTTACACAGTGCATATCAAAGGTTGTTGGGGGTTTTCCTGTCTTTTGTTAGCCTATGAATCTAGGCCGCATGCGGGCCTGCTTGAGGTATACTCTAATAGTATGCTAATTATGTCTAATGGCTGCCACCATTCTGCAGGGCCAACAAAGGATAGGGCGTATCCATGAAGCCTTTGTTATTTAATTAGGCTGGCCATGGCAGGGGGAAGGTTTTGCCCTCCCCCTTTTGAAATGCCTTGATGTACTCCTGGGTCTCACATTCCAACTAAAGGTGACAGGCAGGTCTGTGCCTGTAGGCAGTGTCCACCCAGAGTACACAGGTCTATGTGTCTGTCATGAGGTGAGCATAGGAAAATGTGTGCAGATTAGCCCCACACATTTTCCAGAGGTAGGCCTACCCTCATTCAATTACATATATAATTTAAAAAGCCCAGCTGAGCGCACACCCACCGTGCGGATGGTCGAATTGCTCACAGCATTTGAAGACTGGAAACTGGGAACTTTGTAGCATGAATTTTCATTGCAAAATCTGATTCTGAATACCCGAGAGCTGTCGATGTCAATAAATGGCTTATAACAGCAAAATGCGTTGTATGATGTGTGCAACAGTGCAAATGAATGCGGTGCACGTGCATATGATGGCAAATGCGGAATGCCTTGCAAATGCCGATGCAAAAGCCGAAACCACTGTCTCTGTCATTGCCTGTGGAAGGAGCATTTCGAACATGAGCTATTGCACATTCACCAGTCTGGCGTGAACGGTATGGTTGGCACCTGATCACAGAACCAGAATGCGAGAGGGAAGAAATGCCACTGGGAAAGAATTGCGTGGCGCAATGTGTAGAAAGGCGTTTCACATTGCCAACATTCTCCACATGAGAAAAAACCGATTTGCTCAGAACCCCATGATTTCTGTTCAAGTGCTGACGTCAGAGAATACTTAATTCCCAGGTCAAACTCTTCTTACTGGGTTCAAACTATTGTAAGCGCTTTGCACCCTCTTGTGTGTTGCACGCCTAAGGCAGCAAGTTAGCCATTAGACATAACCTCCACTCCATTCAAGATTTTTTAAATTCTTGCATACAAAGCACTTCAGAAATGAAAGTGTCTACTGGCGACAGTGCAGGAAATTGCTTACAAATTGTGTGATTTTAAGGTAGGCCGGATTCACTGAAAAAGCTTAGAACAGGAGGAGCCAGAGACGTGAAACCTATGCAACAACAGTAGAGACATGGGCTGTAAGGGTCAAATGACGATCTAGATACTAGTCCGAGCCATTGAGCCTGTTTTGAATGGGCGAGAGGAATGCCTGTGGATGCTAGCAAGACAGTGAAGCAGTGTTTGGTGAGCTGCCTGCCACTGTCTATGAATCACAATGATGTCTGTTTCCTCTGATAGCATGTCCTTACAGTGCATCTAGGATATAATGGCAAATATAGGTGGACAGTCAGGTTGTACAGGTCTTGCCTCAAAAATTCGAGGTATAGCCTGCGCTATGTGAAAGGGGTTCTAAGAATCTGCGTAGTGTACCACCAGTGTAGGGGAAAAGAAAGGGCACCAGAGTGGTCCTACAATCAGCAATCTCACTGCAAGAGATGAGGGTGACAAAGTGCCCCTTTGCTTGATGTGACATAAATCCTTGCACAGGGCCTGGTGCCATGTTGTGAAATGCAATATTCCTAACAAAATGTGGGTGCTTAACAGGAATATTAAAGAGACACAGGGAAGGAAGGTCCACATCTTTCTTTTCTCCAGCTATCTCAATCCTCTCTTCGGAGATGAATCTTGGTAGGGGCAAATCTGCCTTTAGTCCATCCAGGGGCAATTATGAGTCTTACTTACACCGGGGGACACCAGGCCTAATATCCCCGAGGTAAGAGAGCACCCCTGGTTAAAGGTACACAAAACACAAACACTGTAAAGCTCTCAACCTCTGTATCCCTGCGGAGGCTACTAAACACGTGTTCCTACGATGTAGCCAATCAAACTCATTGAAACTCCACAACAAAAGCGCACCTGCTTGCCAAGGATAGTTCCACCTTCACAAGGGGACACCTCATAAATTATTCAACAGTTTTGTTTATTAAATGTATCGTATAAAACACGTCATAAAAGCATCCAAAAGTGACCAGTGCTTAACAAAGTCACCAGTCCAGACTTCCTGTCAGCAGAGGCATGTGCCGGCTGCAACGATAGCCAATACATTGGCAGATGGCGTGTGCTCACTTTCTTTGCATTATTTCTCCTTAATCCCTGTCCTCTTTAGAGTGGAAGTGCCTTGTCTTGCTTGCTTAACACACGGAGGTTTAGGTTTCATTCTGCCTCCTTGAGGACGCCGTTATAAAATTAATTATTTGGCTGTTTTTGATGTTAAATATCCAGCAACTAAACTGTTCCTTGTATTGCTGTTGTTCAGTATGCGTCGACTGACCAGATCATTCACTGCACTCATTGTGTGTGCATCACATTTTACGGCTGTGTCTTTCTACGCATTCATAATGGAACTTGCAATGCATGTCTTTCATTGTGCATCTACACTGCATGTAGCACTCTACTCCATGGAATATAGATGAGCCCCACGAAAGAGCTGGTGCAGCTGTCATATAGTCTCTGGGATATGGATGTACACTACATGATAGCAGGGCCCTCAATGGTTGACAGTTGCCCTAGTGGTTCATACACTTTTCATTCCTGCTACATTCCTCCTATAGAGTTGGACCTCGTAGCATACAGCTGCGTGCCACAAATACATGTGGTCCAGCTGTCATACAGTCTCTGTCATCTTCAATACATTCAAAACATTCCTTTCCTCTCATCGGCTTCTAATGGCTCCAAAATAGACATTCTGCTTTTGTGTAACATTTCCAATACTACAATTTCTGCTGCATGCATTGCGAGGCTCCTCTCTCTTGTCTTTTCAGACCACGGTCTGCAGAAGGGTCATGCTTCCTACAGTGCTTTGACACCATTGCATATGGCAGAAGGGGCTATACAAATACAAAATTACATAACATGAGATAACGACCACTTTCTCTGCCAAGGGGGAGCTCTATATAATCATATCCTGCTATAAGCCCTCATCCTTCTAATCATCCCCAACCACTGTCACTGCTGGATTGTATATATTTATATTCCTGTAAATATTGTAATCAACGACAATGTTTTTAAAATCTGTCTCGTGCTGGCCCCATTTACTGGTTCCATTTCATTTCCCACCTCAGGCGGATTTAATGTATTAACTATTACTTTAAAGAATGGGGTTATAAACGTTCTTAAAGCACCCAGACATGTGACTGTTTCAGCCATCAATCACGGTTTAGGGTCATTCGTTCAAATCAAAAGATTCGAATAGTCAAACTTTCGAAAGAAAAGTTTTGAAATCAAAATGTACGGCATGCCATCTTTAATATGGAAAGTGCATTTCGTTGGAAATAGTCATGGACAATAGTCATGGATTGGTTTCAACTGAAATGCACTTTTACATGTTAAAAGTAGCATTTCACTGCCTTTTTGTTTGTAACTTGAAACTTTACATGGAGCTGTCCAGTGCTGAAATTACAGGGCTGGACAGTTCCATGTAACGTTTCAAAGTGTTTTGTGTATTTTGGCATTTAAATGCCTTTTTTTAACTTTGAAACGTTACATGGAGCTGTCCAGGCCTGTAATTTCAGCACTGGACAGCTCCATGCAACGTTGCAAGGTTTTAGTGTATATTGGGGTGGTCCACCCCAACCCCCCCAAACCCTACTCCACCCCCCCAACCCTAACCCAAGCCCCAACCCTAACCCTAACCCCAGTTTCGAAAGGCAAACTTTCAATTTTTTTTCGATCAAATTGGCATTCAAAGCTTTTGTATTTCGAAAAAAAGATTCGAAAGTTTGCCTTTCGAAACTTTTGTAATCGAACAAATGACTGGACACCATCAATCAGTACATCCTTTTTATAGAGCTTCTTGATAAGCACTTTTCATTTTCAACAAATAAATGAAAATAAATATATATAAAACCTCTAGTTTATGGCGCTACAAAAAAGCAACCCTGTTGTAGGAATGCATTCAAAAAACGTACATTAGTCATAATATTATTTTTACATACTTTGAAAGTGCATCCATACTTCTGAAACTCACACCAATTTTCAGCCAGGGAGCAATGCACCAAGTGGGATGTTATCTGAAAGAAAAGATACAAAAGCAGTGTTCCATGTGGGGGTACGAACAGTATGGAGACTTTTATAGCCACTAAGGCCAACCTTGAAAATGTAATGGTGATCACACTGCCATGCACATTGTAGTCCCTTTCCCAGATTCAGGGATGTTATCCTCCAATATGCTTCAGGTCACTATATCCACTTCCACACATTTACAAGTTGTGCATGCAGTGTTTGATGACTATCTTGTAAGACCACTTCTTTCGCAATGCTTAGCCCTCAGGAGTGCATAATGATGATCAGTCTGCTTGGATCACATGGTATTAGCATAATTGTTCGTGTTTTTTGATCGAATGATACATTTGACTGAATTTGGCCAGTACCATTCGATTGAAAAAAAAAAACAATTAGCCTAATACATACCGAACATGGTGAGCAGGGGTTGCGGAGGTGTCCCCTGCTCCCCATGTTCGGTATGTATTAGCCTTGGGGGATTGCGGGGGACAGGAAAAAAAGAGAAAAAGGGACCCTGCAGTGTCGGATCCAACCTGCGTTAGAGGTATGGATCTGACGCCGCAGAGCTGAAGTGAACCAGGCGGCGAGCAAACAGGTAAGTGAGGGAAGGGGGAATGGGGGCTGGTGTGTGTGGAACAAAAAATGTTTTCATATTTTTATTCCGCAAAGCTGTGCCGTATATCATACGATCAAATGTTGCATGCCTTCAGCTTTTTTTATATCAATTTCCCACGACCAATTATTTTTCGGTCAAACATGCCTAAACCGATTACATCACTACTACCACACTCTCAACTCTGCCCTGAGCATCAAATATATAAAATACCACAGAGATAAAAGGACTGTTGAATCTTCAAGTTAGGGCTGGGTGCTATGGACCAAAAGTCATAGCTCGATATTTTTGGGATAAATGGCGATATACAATATATATCTCGATATTGCTTATGTGGGTTTAATGCTCATTTGCAAGCTGCTAACTACATGTGAGATGCCACAAACACCTTTATTTATGACACATAAATCAAAATAAAGTGAAAATACAGGCTCCCTCTTCCTGTTTGAGAATACACACAGCTGTGTGAATATCAAAATGTAAATACAAAATTGTATATGTGATAATGTATATATGTATAACTCGATGTTAACAATATAGTCTTATCCTATATCGATTTTCAAAATATATCGATATATCTCCAAAACTCGATATATCGCCCAACCCTACTTCAAGTACATACCAGCATCACTGCCCTCTTCCATCCCCATATGAAACTGCTGACATGCTACAGGGTCTACAACATTCATTCAACTGAAACTACCAGGACTTGAAGGGCAACTGAGAATGTATCTCATTCAGTGGTGGAAGTGATTGAAAAGAAGTAGTGGAACGATGTTCCCTTCCTGTTCCGGAATTATTTCTTATTAAAATAAAAGTATAGGAACGGTGAAACCTAATTAAAAAAACTAACGTAGCACCGCTCCCAACTGTCCCCGACAACCGATTGCAGTGACCTCTGGCATATGAACCCCACTGCCGTTTCTGACACAGCCGAGATAGATTCACTGGTAAACAAGGAAAACACATATAAATCAATAATATTCAAAATACAGTACAATTGTTTATTAATAGTGATGCTAATGTGAATACGACAACCAAGTTAATTTGGCTCAATACATCGGGATGATTTATTTGCAATTTCTATCAGTACAGATATTTGAGCCCTCTATGGAATGTTTAATAATTAAAAAAATGATGTGTGCATCTCCGGTGATGTCACCCCATGATCTATCAGTCACGACTGACCAGCCGATCCCGGTGGCCGGTCCCACCTTTGCTTACCTGACTCCGAGGAGTTGGTGCTATTCCACAGTCGTTCGGGCAGGCAGTCGGGTAGGACGGGCAGACTCTTTCTTCATGTTTCTGCAAAGTGAGCAGGAAGCCAAGAATGCTGTATCAATAACTGAGACCACCTAGAATTAGACACCCTCTCACCACTGAGTGTCTTGCCCGCACTGCCATGTGAGGCCTGGGTGCAAATTCAATCCCCAACCGCCCCCCCCCTCAGTACCCCTACCTGCATGCTCCACCTACATGCAGCGCCAAACAACACTTCTTCACAGGCAAGCCTGCACGTTTGCCCTTCATGCTCCCTAACTCAGGACGGAGCCCACCAAAATGTGCAGCACCTACATAGCAACCCACTCATTTCAACCAAGTGGTGAAGCACCTGGGAGGACTTTCCTAAATTAAATGTTAATCAAGGGGATGAATAATACAATAAACACAATGGACCTGGGTTCAAAATGTAATGTAATTGTGTCCTAGCTAAGTTTAGAGCACCCCCAGTCTGCTCTATTCCGCATCAGACTGGAATGCAAAAGGGGCAAACTTTTTAACTCCATTGCAAAACTACTTGCATAATCTGGAGCGGGGCATTGCATGTTTGCTCAATGTTTAATTACAAATGCCCTTCAACATTGTTGGTCCCAATGTGAAGTTTGAATTGCTTATTGAAGTTTGAATTTTTTATTGATTTTATTTTGTATTAACATGCAAGTTTGAAAAGTTGATTGATTTCAACTAAATCAAAATCAAAATAAAACAAAAATTACAAATGCAGCAAAGCTCGAGATAAGAGCATTTGCTCAATCTTTGCACTAAGTAAAAACAACTGCGTTTCAAAAGATACCTGTTTTGTAAGCATTCCTTCTCCATTGTAACTACCAGTCATCAAATAAAGAGGTTTGTGTGATCCTGAAAGATGTCATTTCATACTGCATTTGCACTTCCTTTGTTGGTCATAAGACAACCTATAATACACGAAGGGTTCTCGTGTACATCAGAAATGTTCTAGGGAATCGTTACTCTCATCTCTTCTTCCTTTTAATATTCCCTCCCTCCTTGGCAATGTCCACCTTCCTCTAAACTTCATCCAATCCTCTGCTCCTTTGCTCTAATTTCTTGACTCATACAGTCTCTCTCAACATTTCTCTCCTCACTCTCGTGACTACTGCTCTCCTTTTGAGCTCATTTTCTCCTTCCTTTGCTTCTTACTTAGTTATCTGTTCTTATTCTCTCTTGCCATTTTGTCCTCTCCTTTTCTCGCTACCTTTCTTCTCCCTTCTAGCGCTTCTTCTTCCTCAACTGTGTTCCGGCATGACGACTTACGTTCTTTCGATCCCTCCTCCTATTTTTCTTCCCTCCACTCCTCTCTTCTTCCACCTAATGTTCTGCTCACACCTGTCTGCTCATCACGCTCATTTAATCTTGACTCTGGTCTCCTATCTACTCCTGGTCCCTCTTACATTCTCATTTTTTCTATCTCCTTCTCCTCCTCCTTCTCTTCTTGCCCTTCAGACAGTCCTTTGCTGTGCTCGAAGGTGATGGAAGAAATCTCATTCTGCTTCTAATCCTGCTTTCCACTCTTCACTGTTCCTACGGCTCCTCCCAGTTACTAGCCAGGAAAGATTACTTTTCTACCCTTAGTCTTTCACTTTTTCTGCACCCCATTGCCTTTTCCAGCACCTTAATCATATCCTTTTTACCCATTTGCCCGATCCCTCCTAATTTTCCTCCTTCTCGGCCTCTAACTTTGCCAACTATTTCACTGCTAATGTTTCTTCAATAAAGTCTTACTTTTCCTCCTCTGCTCTACTTGCTGGCTGACTCTCCCTCCTTAGCCCCTTCTTTTCTTTCTTTCTTTCTTTCTTTCTTTCTTTCTTTCTTTCTTTCTTTCTTTCTTTCTTTCTTTCTTTCTTTCTTTCTTTCTTTCTTTCTTTCCTCCTTTCCTTTCTTTCTTTCTTTCTTTCTTTCTTTCTTTCTTTCTTTCTTTCTTTCTTTCTTTCTTTCTTTCTTCCGACTCTGATATGGCTTCCTTACTAACTCAGGCTCATCCTACAGCCTCTCCCCTTGGCCCAACTGCCCATGCTCATTCCCTAGCCCACAGCCCTTTTCCATTTTCCTCTTCCCAACTTGTCTTTTCCATCTTCCTTTAAGCATGCAGTCATTCTTCCAATCCTAAAAAACCCTCCCCCGTTCCAGATAACTTTCATCATATTTCCCCCTCCCTTTTCCTTCCAAAGAACATGTGCATAGTTATTATGCACAGGTATCTTGTTATCTGGACCTACATTCTTTCTTCTCTTTCTCAATTTGAATTTCACCCAATCACTCTGCAGAAACAGTTGTTTTACATGTCGCTTATTACTGTGCTCTGCCTGTCGTGCCAAGCTTTCATCGATTCTACTGCTCCTCGAGTTATCTGCTACCTTTGACATTGTTGATCACTATATTCTTCTTTTTGGGCTTTCTGGATCTGTTCATCAATGGGTTTGCTCTTACTTTTCTGATATAACCTATTCCATATTTTAGTCTGGTGATATCTCATTGGCTTAACTCTTCAATATGAAGTTCTTCAAGGCTCCGTTCTAGGCCCCCTTATTTTTTCCCTCTACACTTCCCTCTACACTATTGCTCTCTCTACTTTCACCACTTCTCTTTATCTTTACTGTCATTTTCATGCTGAAGACTTTTTCCTTCTCTTCTTTCACTAATACTCTCCCCAATACTCTTTCAAACTGTACACTTGTTATAAACGACTCATCGTATCATATCATATATCTGTCCTATTCAACCCAAGATGCTGTGACGATTCATTTGCTCATGTCACTCCTCCCCAGAGGGGATGAGGCTAGGGCGGTGGGGCCGCTAACAGATAGTCCCCTTAGGGATGGTTACATGAGGGAGAGACTCCCCTGCTGGGGATAAGGATGTGAGTCTGAGGCAAACCCTCTCTTACTCTCAACCCTACAGGGTGACAACGACTGCTAATCCTTTTAGACATAAAGATTCTTGTCCAGTGACAGATCGCCGTTACCCTCCCGGCCTTGAGAACCCAACGCTTACAATATCGGGGAAGAGTTATTCAGAAAGTGCCACAGTATACTCTTGTACTAGCTTGTCATCTAAGTCTACTAGTTTTGATCTTGTTAAGAAGACTACACTAGACCGATTCACAGAGCTTTCTCCTCACAAAGGTCAGCACACAGTCCCACCTTCGTCTAAGGGCCTCGACTGTCTGGCACTGCCCTCTCTGCTCAGCTTACGGCTGCACTTCTGATCTCCTCACTCTGCAAAATGATGACTCACTCTCCACCCCCTTGTAGCTAGATTTATACCATAGGCATGTCAAACTTACTGACCCTGCCCCTTCTCTCCTGATGTCTCCTGTCACCACAGCTGATCCTTCTAGAATCATGGCATTTCTCTCTCCGAACACCCAAGCTGCTGAGCAAATTTGTATCTATTTGCTTCCTGCAAAGCACACAATAGTGCCTTCTGAATGAAAAAGACAGCCAATGCATTTTGCATGCACGTTTACTTCCACTGAACAAAACAGAATCTGTCATCTGAATCATTTGCACTGCTCTGTTAAAGGGTACAATAATGAACTACTGGGGAAACGTTATTTCAAGGGAAATTCTTAGTTGATTACTCTGGGTTAGCTTATTCAGTGCAAACTGTACAGATGACCCATTCACCATAACATGGAACAATTTGCACATGCCAGCCATGCAAGTACTGAGAGGAATTGGCGGTCAGGAGCCATGAAGAGTGGCTCAGGGAAGAAGCAGGAACGTTATAGACTTCTGTGGAGGAGTGATCACGGGAGTCTCATAAAGATCGACAATGGACTAAACACCAGGTCTCGGGCATCCACGGGAGACTGCAGGTGTGCTGGTCACCAAACACGGGAGATTCAAACCTGTGTCCCTAAGCCGAAAGGAGAGAGCTCCAGGGACACTGGAAGTCTGCAGCGTCTGATGATTGAAAGGTCTGCGGGAGCAGACCTATGCACAGCATTGTCGAGAGAAAGAAGGAACGCAGACAGCAGCGGGGAGTGCATTCGCACAGGGAGAGCAAGATGCCCGGAGAAGCTGAACCGAATTCCCGCATCCCAGGAAGCCCCGGTGAGTTTCCTAAAACCCTGGCATGGTAAAGGGTGACACAGGAGACTCATAGAGGACGCAGGGAGGCTCACGAAGAGGGTGCATGCAGTTGTCCCTAGGCCCCTTTGCAATCATAATGCTTGGGTGGCACGGTAGGGGAAGACATCCTATAAGCCATCTCCTCCTCATCGCAGTGGTGGAACGAAGCCTGTTGACCACCAAGGAAGGGTTGAGAACCCCAAGCACCATAAAGAGAACTTTAGAGGAAGAGTCCCTCCTGACACTGGCAGAGATAAGCCCACCGACAGCTAAAGGAGGGTCAGGGACCCCAAACAAAGTACAAGCCATCTTCTTCATGGTTGTGCTTGGCAGGGAAGTGAACCAAGTGGGTTAGTCCAAAGAAGAGGAGAAACCAGGGTCGGGGACGCAAAGCAAAAAAGTGATACGAGTCATCGTCCTCATTGCAGTACTTGGCAGGGAAGTGGACCAAGTGAGCCAGTTCAAAGAAGAGGAGAAACCAGCATCTGGGACCCAATGCAAGAAAGTGATACAAGTCATCTTCCTCGTAGCAGTACTGGGCAGGGAAGTGAACCAAGCTGGCCAGTTCAAAGAAGAAGAAAAAACATGGTCTGGGACCCAGAGAAAGAAAGTGACACAAGCCATCTTCCTCGTCATAGTACTCTGCAAAGCAGTGGACCAAGAGAGACAAATCAAAGAAGAAAAAAAGCAAGAGTGTGGACCCTCCTAACACTTAGAATTGTGTGTTGTAGGTGTGGAGCCGGTCCTGCTTTTCAGGGAAGTGAATCAAGTGTGAAGAGGAGGTCCCAAATAAAACCTGCACTCCAGTCGCCCATTTTGAAGTACCAAGAACATTCACACCAAAATATATGACGTATGATGAGCAGATAAATCAGCAGAGAGCTGTAGTAGGGCCCTGCCCAGTACCTATCAGAAGAGCAACACCTATTGAAGTACCGATACCAAGAAAACCATGGACAGTGAGGTATCCATTAAGGAAACCTTACCAGCAAATGAGACGAAATGAAGATTGCCTAAGTACGGTCTGGGAAGAAACCAAAATGGTCTTAACGGAAGGCGAATGGTGACATCACGAGGACCCGGACTGACGTACAAGTAGAAGAAATGACAACCCGAGAATGACACACAGAGACGAAACACCATGAATAAGGATGTTGTGAACCTAAAAGGGGAGAACGATGTTGAAGTACAAAGAAGCTTAAGCTGTAAACAGGATGAAGATATTCAACCAGCTAACACTTGTACATATGCTTGGAACCGCAAGAAAGCTGAGAAAACGATGCGGCTTGCAATGCTAAGTAGAAGAATAGTGCGGTAAGTGCCATTATACATAATCTACCTCAAAACGAAGCACAGTATTATAAGTGTAATTCCACTTTGCAAACAAAGTAGAATCAACCCAGGTTATTAAAGGCCGAATGAGCAGAAATTCAATTCTAGTAAAACGAGAAGAGACGGCGAATCGAAACACGGCAGATGCAATGCGTGCCAGGAGAGCCAAGGTCATACCAATAGAAGGAACAAACAATAGCTACATATAATTGAAACTTAAGAACAGAATATCCTGTCTCTGAAAGGTCAAGATAAGGAGGCGTAGGCAGGTGGCAAGCTGAATAAGAATCAAATGCACAAATTGAGAGAAACTAGACAAATTCATGGTTCGGGAAGCACGTGACCATCCGAGCGAGGAGAAGCACAAGTTCACACCTAAGCTTGGCATCCGCCCAGGAAGAGATATCAGAACTTTCCCAGACAGAAGATGCAGTTTCGAGGCCAACCACAATAACATAATTGACACATAGTTGTTGAAGTGATGATTGATTGTAACCTTAATTGGAGGAAGGCCGGGTAACTGAAGTGATCCCGAGGGTCCAGAGAGGAGCCATGCCAACGGTGAGTGAAAAAGATTGAATGTTTTGGCAAATGTGCATGCCTTAGAACAAGTAAAGGGGAAAGGTAACAGAGGGAGGCAGGAACAAACAAAATGTAGTTAGAAGTAGAGAAGAATGTATATATATACATGGGAATAATTACTCGAGAATAATTAAGTAAACAAAGGTTAATGGGGAGGACACCCGAGAAGAGAGGATAACGGGGAAGACACCCGAGAAGTGAGAGGATTCGCCTTATTCCTACGCTTTTTATACAAGCGGTTAGAAGAAACGTGTACTCAGAATCCCAGCTAAAGGGGGAACGATTAGACTACCACAAAGGTTAAAGACGTTGTGAAAGGGGTAGGTTTAGACTCCATGAAGGGGTAATGATTAGACGCAGAGATATTTGTGACCAGCTGGTATTCGTCTAGTCTGTTAAGCGTCTGTCTTACATGTTTTTTGGTGTGACATCATACATTGAAAAAGAATTCCTTGAGGAAATTGATTTGAATTTTGCTCAATTGAATAGCTGAGATAATATTGCATATGAATTGATGTTTTTCGAGTAAATGAGAAGGTATACAATTTTGTAAAAAATTTGGATTGGAGCTTGCAGTGTTTGGTGTTCGCTCATATTGTTGGAACTGTTTAAGCCATGCGAAAGTGCTGACAAGTGTTATATAAGAGGAAAGGGAACAGATTTGAGCATGGAGGATATAACTCCATTGACACACTTGTGCAAACAGTTGCTGAAACACGCACCCAAACTGAAGAAATACAGTACAGAATGGGTTAAAGGAACCACCCACAAGATGTTTATGCCATAGCCACAGGGTGGGTGATTATCTAAAGCTGTCTTACAACACATGACGACATATTTGCATGCCACATATACAGGCAAAAAGTTAGACAAACGCCTCGTTGTTCTAGAACTTTGGAAAATGTATGAACAGGGAAAGGAAGAGGAGCCGCCAATAGATTGGATACTTAATGAATGCACAGAGGGGGGTGAGATGCCTACCGCGCCACCCACCCCATCCAAAACAAAGGGTGAAGAAAGAAAAGATGAAGGATTACACCCACTGAGAGAGCTCAAAGCAACCACGGGGTATAGCAACCCTACATACGAGTCACCTACGCAAAGTAGTGACAAAAATCAAGGGAAAGATAAGGTTAAGGATATTACCTCCATAGTCCCAGAACAAAGGCATTGATGATGTGAAACGAAAGGAGAGGTTAGATGTGGTACAGAGAAAGGGAAAAAAGAAGGAGTTAAGAGATGAAAAATAAGAAAGAAAGACAAAGGCGATAACAGCTATATTGTGAAGAGCAAGAAAGACAGCTCGATCGCAACCCAAGAGCAGACAATGATCAAGACAGACAGAAGCAGCAGAGGTTAGAGGAAGAGCAAAGGATGCGTGAGAAAAGAATAAAGAGACAAAGAGATGAGGAAATGCAAAGGGCAGATGAACGTAGAAATGAAAAGAAAAAGGAAGAAGATAGAGTCAGAGAAGAGGCGAGGAAACGCAAAGAATTTGATGATGATGTGGAACATAAGCGAAGACAGAGAGCACGCGATCTTGAATATCTGGGAAGAGAAGTTAAAAAACCCGATCCAGTAGTAGCTTGGGAAGACATCGAAGAATTATTTTCTGCGTACAATACAGTACCAGACACGTCTAGGGCAATTATGGAAGATGACTTCGACACCAGAAGCACGGAGTAACGATCAATAGAATATATGATGAAATGGGGTTAGAATAAACACCCCAAGGTGAGGGGGAAGACGAGCGCCTGGAGAGCACTCAGCTTTACGACAGTGAGGATGTCATCCGAAGTAGTGGGAATTGGAAACTATCCCTGAATAGATTAGAAATAAGTAGGAACCAAGAAGATACAAGAAGTTGCACGAATTGGGGACAGACAATGTCCAACTCGGAAAGGGAGGAACGCGAGGAAAATGAGGAAGAGAGATGGAGTCTGCACCAAGAGCATCAGAATCAGCCACACAGTCTGACCGACATGAAGAAGTATCTCACAGTCAGAGGGGGGTGTCACCACCACCCTACGTGGACAGACTTAGATCCCTACCAGGCAGACGGTGATGCAGGAATATTACCCCGGCAATAGACAGGAGAACAATGAGAGAAGAGAGAGAGGGCTATGCATCCCAATTTCCGTTACTCGAGAAAGGGGGAGGAAGACCACAATATATTCCATGGCCACACATGGATCGAGAAAATTTGAAAAACAAGCTTCCAATGCTGACATCGGGAGCCGGAAAGTGGATACATGAGTTAGAAAAAATGACAGGAGGGAACACGTTAGCTATAGGGAATATCAAAGGTCTCCTAATCGCCATACTTGATGAGAAAGCAGACGATGTGTGAGCACAAGCAGGCTACCCTGGTGTAACCACAATTAATACCGCGCATGACGGAGCTCCATTTAACAATTGTAGAGCTGCAGTATGGAAAGCGCTATGAGAGCTATACACAGATACTTCCGATATGGGAGCTATATTGACACGGAAAATGAAGGAATCTGAGGATCCGTTAATTTTTATACAGAATTTTCAAAACGCATGGGTACTCGAGACTCATGAATCTTGGACAAAATCTATACCTGTGTTCTACCATAGATTGTGTCAAGGACTGCCAGAGCCGGTACAGAAACAGCTCAAGAAGTTGGTTGGAATTGAGGCCAAGCCTTGGGCTGAAATACAGCTTACCATCGCACACTATTGCAGATTGCTGCAAGAAAAGAATTGCAAAAAAGAAGCTGCACGTAAGGATGAGGAAGCGAAATTGGTACAGAAGAAATTGTCAAAATATGCTCTTGAGGAAGCCATGATAACTAGCACAGCTGAATCAAGCATGCAGCAGGTGACTAATACACAGCAGAATAATCAGGGTTTTACCCCAGGGGAAGAGGATTTAGGGGAAGAGGATGGCAAAGTAATCAGGGAAGTTTCCAAAATAATCAAGGAGGTTTTCAAAATATGCAAAATGGTAATCAAGATATGTCAAACGGGCAAATGATCCTACCACCGCTGGTATGTTGGTTGTGTGGAATGATAGGGCACTTAGCCCGCACTTGCAGAAACCAAGGCATGATGCAGAACGGCCAAGGAACAGGAGCAGGCATGGCGAATCCACCTGCAGTTTTACAGCAGGGTCGTGCACAGAATCACATGGTGCAACAACAAGCGCCAGCAGCGCAACAAGGGGTGCAACCGCAAAGCATGGGGAATTTTCCACAAGGACAATCCCAGCAGGCACCACTGCAACTATCGCAGACGATGAGCGCAGGGCAGACCATGAACCCTGAAATGGGAAGTAACAATGGGAATGGGGAAATCCGCCAGCACACAGTGGGCCAAATTTGTATATGGACTAGGACAGCTCGCTGGAAACCCTGATGTGTTCTATCCTATCAGTGGCACCAGACCCTCACAGGGAACCTAGGGTGGATGTTGTTATAGGGGATAAAGAATATTCCTTCTTAGTTGACACGGGTGCAACACACTCGTGCATACGTGAAGGCAAGTTTTCCTTGTCCAGAGAAGCCATAAATACTCAGAGTTTTACAGGAGCAACAAGTTGTGTTCCCTTCACAAATGCACTTCCAGTCTCCATAGGAGAATGTGAGATGAATGTGCCTTTACTATATTCACGTCAGACCCCAGTGAACATTTTGGGTCGAGATTTAATGACAAAGTTAAACATGACAATCTCGTGCACGGAGGAGGGCATAATATGTTCAACTCCAGGAATGCACTATTCAAATGTATGCAAAATGATCAGAGCGTACTCAGGACACAGAGCCATGAGGGCTATCCCATTAGAGCCAGAAATATTTGCATATGGTATGCATGTGTTTATGGCAGGATTGCCAGGCCTTGCAGACAGAATCATGAGAACCCCTGATGAATTCCTATTCAGGCCAAGAATACCGATGCATGAGGAAAAGGGACAAGTATTTCCCTTGATACACACAGCTGCAGTACGAGGGAGGGTGGCCTTGATTGACGGTTATGATGACGAAGGCCGACAATGGTGCGCAATAATTGCCATTGAAGAAGGATATCGATTGACTGACGTCACCGATGGCGATCTGTTTAAAGAACAAGTAGATATGGGAGAGACAATGGTGGAAATGAGTCTCACCTTTTGGGTAAAAATAATCCAAAGAGAATTACCTCAGAGAATGAATTTGGCACAAAACCGTCCTGAATACTTTGATGATGACATGGCCCAAGTGCCTGTCTCAGTGTGGACCACAGGCCCCTATGACGTAGGCCTTTTGAAGGGGGTTGGAGAAGTGAAGATTAAATTGAAACCAGGAGCAATTCGCCCAAGAGCATGACAATATCCCATGTCCAGAGAGGCAGATGAAGGTATCTTTAAGACAATTTCGGCTATGATGGAGCAGGGCATCTTGTCACGACCCACCTCCTAAAACCCCCCAGGCAGGCCCATAGACCAGGAGGGGTCTTGGCTCAGGCCCCCAACAAGCTAAGACATCCTTTGCTCAGGCCCTCTTGGGGCCAGTCCTGGCGCCTTTGGTGCCAGGCTCATACTTAATGAAGGCTTGTGTTTGGGAACTACTTTATTCGATGCCAGTCAACATGGAGGTGCCCACATAGCTTGGTTCCTTGGAACCAAGCTATGCGGTATAGTGTTTTGGGTGTGGTAGCCTAGGTACTACTTTACCTGGACTATTTTCTTGATGCTAATTAAACCAGGCCCGATTTGGAGAACACGCTTCGCGTTACTTTGCAATCCTGCAACATGACGCTCATCGTATCCAGCAGCATCTGCGAACCTCGGAAGAACCGCACCTGAAAAAACCGCTAGATGCCCTCTGCTCCAGCAAACAGCATCCAAGGAACAGCAAGACTCCCGGATCGTCGGACCTGCTAAAGGAGAGAAACAAGACATTAGACATTCACAATTATACCGGCAGCTTACCTCTCGAGTTGCCCATCGGCCAGCACCACCTTGGAACTTCTTGCTCTGGGTAACACCGCAACCTACGGGAAACAAAAGACAAACAGGTTAGCTAAGGCAAGGCATTTTAGCGCTGCTCATAGCGCCTACTTACCGCATCAAGGCGCTCTCACCATAATCACCTGCCGGTGATTCCGAATTCAGCCAACGTTCCACCGCGAACTTCCACGCACCTATGGAGAGAGAAAAAGACATTAGTGCATTCAAGAAAGGCTTACAGTATAACAGTAATAGGACCTACCTGAAAGACTTAAGAGGAGCATCAGTGAAGTAACTAGATCGCTCTCGCCCACAAGGACAATGCGCCCCTGCCAAGAAGGCAGGACGGAGAGCACGCCAAAACCCATAGCAAGGTGAGGAAAGGTCTGGGGAGGGGCTACGGGAATATCGGGTGTTGGGAGGCTCTTACCCCAGTTGCCCAGTCTTGAACATTGCCCACCTGTTTTCCAGGCAAACTTCCCTGCTGATAATACCAGGGAGCGGCAGAGAAGGGCACCAGAGTCCCCTCAGCTGGGTGGCGTCCCCGTGGATATCAGGTGAGCGTAACAGAACTCGAAGCCTCATAAACCAAAACACCTGGGTGCCATAGAATCACCAGAATTAGACCAATTGGCCCAACAATTGGGAGAACTTTGTGCCGAGGTTCACTCCGCCAGACAGGAGACTAACGCTCTCCATAGAGAGTTCTTGGTGACTAAAGAGCGTATCGAAGATATCAGTAGGCAAGTCTTGCAATCACAAGCGGGTCAGACTCCCCTACCTGGGAACAACCCACCAATGCAAAATCCTAGCATGACTTCCACTGCCTCGACTCCGGTACAGGTTGTGTTACCAGGTACAGTTCCTTTGGCACCACCGGAGAGGTTTGCTGGCGATCCACAAAAATACGCAGCTTTCATGAATCTGTCATCTTCATTTTCTTTGCAGGCCGGGAGCATTCCCAAATGACCAAGCCCAGGTAGCCTTTGTTTTATCATACCTAAGTGGCAGCGCCGCATATTGGTCGGTACCATTGGTGTCCCAAGATGACCCTTTATTATATAACTTTGGAGACTTTCTGAGGGAAATGTAAAAACTCTTTGCCCGCCATACCCGAGAACAAGCTGTGGACAATGAACTCCTTTCCCTCCGACAGGGGAATCAGGATTTGTTAACATACATCGCTACTTTCAACCGATTAGTCGCTGAAGCCAGGTGGCTTGAAAACAAAAGAACCACGTTGTTTCATCGGGGCTTACGAGGCAAACTAAAAGACGTTCTAGCTCAAGTGGTTAATCCTCCCCGAGATTGTTCTGAATTCATAAACTTGGTTGTGCAACTGGACCACCGGCTGCAAGACCGAAAAGCAGACCGTTCTAAAATGGACCCTCGGCCAGTGTATGTGCGGCCTAGAGACAATGTAACCTGAGTGCAAGAAACTACTGCGGAGCCCATGCAAATCGGAGGAGTGCGGCCCCCACTAACAAAACAAGAGCGAGATAAAAGGAGACAACAACAACTATGTCTGTACTGTGGAAAGTCAGGGCACTTCCTGAAGGACTGCCCAGTGAAACCTCCGAGGAAGACCATTGGAGCCACGGAAAAAGATGAAGAGAAGGAGGGTCAGTCGGGAAACTGCCCAGCTCGACAAATGTAGAGGTCAGTTTGTCGAGTAAGGGAAAGGAGCCACCGACCTCACACTTTGCAATTCCGGTGATCCTAATTAATAACCAACGATCGTCAAGGATGCACGCCATTGAAGCATACATCGACAGCGGAGCAGTTGTGAATTATATAGATCAGGACCTAGCTGCAGAGATGGGGCTTCCCCTGTGTTACAAGCCGACTACAGACAAGGGGCCTCATTACGACCCAGGCGGTAAGGGGTTTACGGCAGCGTAAACAGCGCCGACCCTTACCGCCTGAGTACGAGGTCCCTTAGCGCCATGGAGCTTTTAACACCTGCTTTTAGCAGGTGTTAAAATCCATGGCGCTAAGGGACCATGGAGTTAATTACGCCACCGTAATTTACGGTGGCGTAATTAACGCCTTCCCCACTCCCATTATGCCCTATGGGGCAAAAATGGGAATGGGGAAGGGTAAATGGGGATTGGGGACTTACCGCCCCGCCGACCTCGGAATGGGGCGGTAAGTCCGCCTACCACCAAACGTAGTTTACGCCATGGTGGTAAAGTCACGGCCCAGGCGGCAACTTACCGCCTGGGTCGTAATGAGGCCCAAGGTAACCACGGTGGATGGGACAGAAATCGCTTCTAGACCCGTAACCCAGCGCACAGCCGAGATAACCTTGCTGTGCCAGGACGGGCATCGAGAACTTATTTCGTTCGATCTCATCAAGGCTCCTCAATTCCGGCTCATACTAGGGATGCCATGGTTAGTAGCTCACAACCCTTTGATTGACTGGCGAGCAAGAAAATTAACCTTTCTCAACAACTGCTCTCCAGCCTGTTGTTACCAAGAACAGAAACTTGCTTTCAGTATCTCTACGAATCCAGAAGTAGTAACTTTCGGAGTGACAAGTACCCTACCTGAGGAATACCAAGACTTCCAGGATGTATTCCAGAAGGATCAAGCAAACACGCTGCCCCCGTACAGGCCCTATGATTGCCAGATCGACCTTGTTCCAGGTGCTCAAGTTCCTTGACGTAAAATCTATGCTCTCACAGAACCTGAAAACCTTCATCTGAAGGCTTATGTAGACCAGTACCTCGCAAATGGATTTATCCGCCCATCCAAATCCCTTGCAGCCAGTCCCTTGTTCTTCGTACCGAAAAATGAAGGGGACCTAAGAACTTGTATTGACTATTGCGCATTAAACCAGATCACTGTAAAGAACCGTTACCCCTTGCCTCTCATCCCAGAAATGCTGGACCAGGTCAAAGATGCCCAAATTTACACCAAACTAGACCTTCGAGGAGCGTACCACCTGGTGCGGGTTAGGAGCGGAGACGAATGGAAGACTGCTTTCCGCACCAAATATGGTTTGTCCGAATATCAAGTCATGCGATTTGGGTTATGCAACGCCCCTGCGGCGTTGCAGTATTTTATGAATGATGTTTTGAGAGAGTTAACCGATGTCTGCGCCCTTGTGTACATAGATGATATCTTAGTGTACTCAACTTCAAAACAGGATCACATCAAGCACGTCCGTTCAGTCCTTTCTAAGCTCCGAGAACATCATTTATATGCAAACCGAAGTTGAGTTTTTGGGTTTTATTCTTACTCCAGGTGTCATGATGCCTGCCCCCGGAAGACCAGACCAGGCCCAGCAGCCCCGGAAGCAGGCATCATGCCACTTGGAGCATGCCCAAAAGCCCCAGTTAGGGGCTGTTTGGGTACAGTCCTGGCGCCTATGGCGCCAGGCTCATAAAGATAAAGTCAGTCCTGGCGCCATGGGCGCCAGGCTCATTATTGATAACTTACCTGAAGCAGACCATGCTGCATACTCACCTGAGGCAGACCATGCTGCATGAAGACTCAAGCCAAATGAGGCTTAGGAGGGACTATTTTACTGAAGGGACTATTTTGTTACTTGGGTGGGGCTGTGGAAGAATACTTACCTGGATCTTCTTCCAAGGCTATTTAAACCACACCACACGTGCTTCGCATTATTCTGCTTGCTGCAGCGTAACGCTCACCGTGTTTTCAGCAGCTCCAGTCTTCAGCCACGCCCGCTTCAGTCCTGGGACTCCTGAAACAAGAAGATAAAAAGGATAAAGGTTAGAACAGGAGTTTTAACTTTAATCCTTATCTGAATCCTGATCCATTTCGCCACGGAACTGAAAGACAGAAGTCTTTCAAGCATAGCTTCGCATTCCTACAGCGCCGCGCTGAACTCACCTGCTTGGCGGTACTTCAGCATTCCATCACGCTCTCTCCATCTCGCAGCCGCCCTCCGACACCTAAGGAGACAAAGACAGCAAGGTGAGCAAGGGGACTCTCTAAGGCCATACAAGCTACCCCCAAGGACTTACCTGATTTACCACGGGAGGTACTCACCTCATTTCGGGTCGGCGCAGTCAACTCTGCTTCATCGCCGTACCCCGGCCCCTAAGGGGAGAAAGCAAGGGCAATACCAGTTACCCCCCACAAAACTTACCTGATTTACCATGGGGGTCTCACCTCATCTCGGGTCGGCACAGTCAACTCTGCTTCATCGCCGTACCCCGGCCCCTAAGGGGAAAAACACAATAGACTTACCTGAATCTTACAGAGTGCCATTTGGAAATCTTCAAGTGGATTAATCGGCAACTTGCAAGGAATCGGACAGAGTGAAGAGCAGACATTTGAACTCTTATGAACAATTGCACTTTAGAGTCAATACTGGAACTCACCAATTCCTCTACTCCAGTGAAGTAACTGGTCATCAACGCGCTCCTGCGGTTGACGCAGGATGGAGAGCTCATCCTTCCAAACCATCAGGTGAGACTAAGGAGGGGACATCAAGAGTGATCAGTGGGAAGACAACGGGAGTGGGGAAGGTGGGTTGACACTCAATTCCACGGTTGGTTAATTCCTCTTCTCCTTTGCAGAAGAATATTCTTGCGAGCCAGACAAACTAGGCTGAGCGGGCCAGTCCAGTCAGTCATCTCGGCGCTACACGTCACGCTGGTGGAAATAACAGTGGCCCAGTTCCGGTCGACGCCCCCGTGGGAACCAGGTGAGCGTAACAGAACGCGAAGCCTACCCACAAATGCCCACCTGGGCGTCATGGAGACCTCGGAAACTGATCAGTTGGCCCAATTATTAGGGGAATTAAGGGCCGAAGTGCATTCCGCCCGCCAAGAAACCAATGCCCTCAGGAGGGAACTGATAGTGTCAAAAGAACGAACTCATGAGTTGGCCAGACAACTATTACAGAGCCAGGCTGGACAAACACCTCTACCAGGACTTGGGGCAAGTCCAGCTCCTGTACCATCGAGTAACCCGGTGCAGATAAATTTACCTGGAGCCGTTCCTTTGGCTCCGCCTGAACGCTTTGCCAGAGACCCAAAAGGGTTTGCAACATTCATGAATCAATGCCGCTTGCACTTTTTATGTAGACCTGGAGCTTTCCCAAACGATCAGGCCAAGGTAGCCTTTAGTACTGTCATATCTCAGCGGCAGTACGGCGGATTGGTCCATTCCACTAGTTAACCAGGATGACCCGATTCTTCGAGATTTCCAGGGTTTTCGAACAAGCATGGAAAGACTATTCGCCCGACACTCCCGAGGACAGGCTTTGGACAACAAACTTTTATCCCTACGTCAAGGTAACCAGGGATCTTTTATCGTACATTGCAACTTTCTATAGATTAGTAGTGGAAACCGAATGGCCTGAAGCCAAGCGAATCACATTATTCCATCGAGGACTTCGAGGAGAACTCAAAGATGTTTTGGCCCAAATCGTGAACCCGCCTCAAGACTGTGCTGAATATATAGATCTAGTGGTCCAGCTCGATCACAGACTTCAAACCAGGAAGGCTGACCGAACCAAGTTTGAGAACAGGGTGTTGGTTAAAACCCACGTAAGCTCCAAGGGAGTAGATGTCTCAGAACCAATGCAAATCGGGGGGGTTAAAGGACCCCTAACCCAAAAGGAGAGAGATAGAAGACGGCAACTGCAATTATGTTTATATTGCTGAACTGCTGGACATTTTCTTCGGAACTGCCCGGTAAAACCACCCAAGAAAGTTATAGGAGCAGCAGACGAAAACCATGTGAAATCTGACTCGGGAAACGACCACGCCCGGCAAGCGTAGAGGTCCGCTTGCCGAGCTTAAAGAAGGACACTCTGACCTCGCATTTCACCATACCCATGGTCCTTGTAGATCCAGAGCAGCCATCACGCATGCACGCGGTAAAGGCGTACGTAGACAGTGGAGCCATAGGAAATTACTTGGACTGGGAATTGGCTACCAGGATGAATCTATCTCTCACCCGCAAGACCACGGCCGATGTTGTCACCACTGTAGATGGAACGGAAATCGCCTCTGGACCCGTAACTCATTCCACTGCAGAGATGACATTGCTGAGTCAAGATGGGCATCGAGAGGCTATGATGTTTGACTTAATCAAGGCCCACAGTTTCAGCTGATACTGGGGATACCTTGGTTGGAAAAACATAATCCCTGTATTGATTGGCGAGAGAAGAGACTAACCTTCCCAGAATGTGCTCACACCTGCTACCCAAGGAAAACTCAAAACTCAGTCCTGGCCCCAGTAATTCCAGTAGCCATGCAATTACCTGTTGAATACCAAGACTTTCAGGATGTCTTCCAAAAGGAACAGGCAAACACCTTACCACCTCACAGATCGTGTGATTGTCAAATAGATCTTGTACCTGGAGCACAACCATCTTGCAGCAGAATCTATGCCCTTACGGAACCCGAAAATCTTCATTTGCGCCAGTACCTAGACCAGTACCTTGCTAATGGCTTAATTCGCCCGTCCAAATCCCCTGCATCTTCAGCTTTGTTCTTCGTACCGAAAAAGGAAGGCGACCTTAGAACATGTATAGACTACCGCGCACTGAATCAGATAACCATCAAGAATCGATACCCACTGCCTTTTATCCCAGAACTACTAGACCAGGTGAAGGACGCTTGTATATACACGGAACTAGACCTTCGGGGGGCATATCATCTGGTACGTGTCAAAGAGGGTGACGAATGGAAGACTGCTTTTCGCACCAAGTACGGACTATTTGAGTACCAGGTGATGCCCTTCGGACTATGCAATGCACCAGCAGCCTTCCAGTTCTTCATGAACGATGTCCTCCGAGAGCTTATCGACGTTTGTGTGGTCGTTTACATCGACGACATCTTAGTATACTCTTTATCAGAATCTGAGTATGTAAAACACGTCCGAGCAGTCCTAGAGAAGTTACGCCAGCATAAATTATATGCTAAACTGGAAAAATGCATCTTCCACACTACGGAAGTGGAATTCCTTGGATTTATTCTGACCCCGAAAGGAATCCGGATGGATACACGAAAAGTGGATGCCATTCTTAAGTGGCCTTCGCCAAGTTCAATCAAAGGAGTTCAAAGCATGCTTGGCTTTGCCAATTTCTACCGCAGGTTTATCCCGGACTTCTCGCACATTGTACATCCCATCACAACACTATTGCGAAAAAACAAACGCTTTGTGTGGACAGAGGAAGCCGAGAACGCCTTCCAAGAGTTAAAAGCTAAATTCACATCTGCTCCCATATTAAGACACCCGCGCCCCAAGCTTCCCTACATAGTGGAAACAGATGCATCCAGTTCAGCCATGGGAGCAGTCCTTTCCCAAAAGGATCCCGAAACTAACCAGCTTCACCCAGTGGCGTTTTGGTCAAGAAAATGTTCAGCCCCCGAATTAAACTATGCCATAACCGACAAGGAGCTGCTGGCCATCAAGTCCGCCTTCAAGGCTTGGCGGCACTATCTACTGGGTGCCAGACATACCATCACGGTCATCAACGATCACCGCAACTTACAATACCTAAAGACAGCCAAAGCCCAATCTTCGCACCAACTCCGTTGGGCATTGTTCTTCGCCGAGTTTGATTTTGTAATAACCTATCGACCAGGTTGTAAGAATGGTAAAGCAGACGCCTTGTCCCGGATTGGAATGGGAGAAGCAGAAATAACTTTAGAACCCGTACCCATAATTCCGGAACAGAGAATCCTTGGCCTGACTTCCATACAGACACTGGAGAACATTCAAAACAAGATCCACCAACTCTTTGATTCCGTTGCCCTACAGGACTGGGCAAAGAAAGGTCCAGAGTACTCTGTCATCGATGATTTACCTTATTACCAAGGCCGGCTATTTTTACTGCAAAAGGAACTACAGGAACTTGGCATTTTCCATTACCATGACACCTTAATAGAAGGGCATCCGGGTATTGCAAAAACCGAAGCTAAAATTAGGAAGCAATTTTGGTGGCCTACCTGGCGAAAGGATGTCAAGTCATTTGTCATGTCTTGTGGCATTTGTGCACAAAATAAAGGGCAAAAGAAAAGACCTGCTGGATTATTGCAACCATTAGACATACCACCTACCCCTTGGCATACCTTGTCATTAGACTTCATCATGGATTTACCCCCGTACCAAGGTTACAATACCATTCTAGTTATTGTAGATCTTTTTTCTAAAATGGCCCACTTCATTCCTTTAAAAGGGATACCTTCAGCTTCAATCCTGGCCAAGGAATTCCTTGAAAATGTTGTCCGCCTGCATGGCTTTCCTTCAGTGTTAATTTCAGATCGGGGCAGTCAATTCATTTCACATTTTTGGAGGAAATGCTGCCAACTGGCACAAATTGATGTTAGGCTTTGGACCAGTCACCACCCTCAGACCGACGGTCAAACGGAGAGGACCAACCAGACTCTTGAACAGTACCTCCGTTGTATGCTACATCAGTCTGAGGGGAATTGGAAAGACATTCTGTGGATCGCAGAGTATGCGTACAATAATTCCGTACACTCAGGAACTGGACAAAGTCCTTTTTTTACCAATTATGGGCACCATCCTCGAACCTCGGATTTGGACTCACCCCAGCATTTAGAGATGCCTGCAGTGGACCATCTCCACGCTGTTATTACACAAGCCTTTAAAGAAGCAACCATCCATTTGCAAAAGGCTAAGGAAAAATACAAAAAGGATGCGGATCAGCACAGAAGTGAAGCTCCTCAATACCAAATAGGGGACCAAGTATGGTTAGCCACTGAGCACTTACCACTCAAGGGGACTCGGACCTTTAACCCCAGGTATTTGGGACCTTTTTCTGTCAAGGCAATTATTAACCCAGTGGCCGTCAAGTTGGACCTACCTGCTCATATGCGAATCCATCCCGTTTTCCACTTGTCTCTTTTGAAGCCAGTGCAACCAGGAACAAGGCTAACCACTCCACCTGAACCTATCCTCATAGACGGGGAGCCCGAGTTCGAAGTCAAGAATATTTTGGACTCAAAAAGAGTGAGATCAAAACTCTTTTACCTAATTGACTGGAAAGGTTATGGTCCACAGGAAAGGTCTTGGGAACCTAGTGACCACGTGCATGCACCTCGTTTAGTGAAGAGGTTCCATCGGGAATTTCCAGACAAACCACGGCCAAGGGGGAGAACGACTTTAGGAGGGGCCTTGAGGGGGAGTGCTGTCATGATGCCTGCCCCCGGAAGACCAGACCAGGCCCAGCAGCCCCGGAAGCAGGCATCATGCCACTTGGAGCATGCCCAAAAGCCCCAGTTAGGGGCTGTTTGGGTACAGTCCTGGCGCCTATGGCGCCAGGCTCATAAAGATAAAGTCAGTCCTGGCGCCATGGGCGCCAGGCTCATTATTGATAACTTACCTGAAGCAGACCATGCTGCATACTCACCTGAGGCAGACCATGCTGCATGAAGACTCAAGCCAAATGAGGTTTAGGAGGGACTATTTTACTGAAGGGACTATTTTGTTACTTGGGTGGGGCTGTGGAAGTATACTTACCTGGATCTTCTTCCAAGGCTATTTAAACCACACCCGGACAGCCACACGTGCTTCGCGTTATTCTGCTTGCTGCAGCGTAACGCTCACTGTGTTTTCAGCAGCTCCAGTCTTCAGCCACGCCCGCTTCAGTCCTGGGACTCCTGAAACAAGAAGACAAAAAGGATAAAGGTTAGAACAGGAGTTTTAACTTTAATCCTTATCTGAATCCTGATCCATTTCGCCACGGAACTGAAAGACAGAAGTCTTTCAAGCATAGCTTCGCATTCCTACGTGCCGCGCTGAACTCACCTGCTTGGTGGTACTTCAGCATTCCATCACGCTCTCTCCATCTCGCGGCCGCCCTCCGACACCTAAGAAGACAAAGACAGCAAGGTGAGCAAGGGGACTCTCTAAGGCCATACAAGCTACCCCCAAGGACTTACCTGATTTACCACGGGAGGTACTCACCTCATTTCGGGTCGGCGCAGTCAACTCTGCTTCATCGCCGTACCCCGGCCCCTAAGGGGAGAAAGCAAGGACAATACCAGTTACCCCACACAAAACTTACCTGATTTACCACGGGGGTCTCACCTCATCTCGGGTCGGCACAGTCAACTCTGCTTCATCGCCGTACCCCGGCCCCTAAGGGGAAAAACACAATAGACTTACCTGAATCTTACCGAGTGCCATTTGGAAATCTTCGAGTGGATTAATCGGCAACTTGCAAGGAATCGGACAGAGTGAAGAGCAGACATTTGAACTCTTATGAACAATTGGACTTTAGAGTCAATACTGGAACTCACCAATTTCTCTACGCCAGTGAGGTAACTGGTCATCAACGCGCCCCTGCGGTCGACGCAGGATGGAGAGCTCATCCTTCCAAACCATCAGGTGAGACTAAGGAGGGGACATCAAGAGTGATCAGTGGGAAGACAACGGGAGTGGGGAAGGTGGGTTGACACTCAATTCCACGGGTGGTTAATTCCTCTTCTCCTTTGCAGAAGAATATTCTTGCGAGCCAGACAAACTAGGCTGAGCGGGCCAGTCCAGTCAGTCATCTCGGCGCTAGACGTCATGCTGGTGGAAATAACAGCGGCCCAGTTCCGGTCGACGCCCCCGTGGGAACCAGGTGAGCGTAACACCAGGAGGCATCAGAATGTACCTGCATAAAGTGGATGCCGTTTTGAAATGGCCATCACCAACGTCAGTTAAAGGGGTACAGAGCATGCTGGGATTTGCGAACTTCTATCGCCGGTTCATACCAGACTTCTCACAGGTCGTACACCCGATCACCGCATTGGTAAGAAAAAATAACAAGAAATTTGCCTGGACCGAAGAAGCAGAGGAGGCTTTTCAAGAACTCAAGAGAAGGTTCACCTCCGCGCCAATCCTGCGACACCCTCGCCCCGATCTTCCTTATATCGTAGAAACAGACGCTTCCAGCGCAGCGATGGGAGCTGTCCTCTCACAAAGAGATCTAGTAACGGGCCAGCTACATCCAGTGGCCTTTTGGTCGAAGAAATTCTCTCCCCCGGAAATGAATCATGCCATCACAGACAAGGAACTCTTGGCAATCAAATCCGCCTTTAAGGCCTGGCGGCACTACCTCTAAGGGGCCAGACATACCATTACGGTTATTACAGACCACCGAAACCTGCAATACCTTAAGACAGCTAAGACCCAGTCTTCACGCCAATTGCGGTGGGCCCTTTTCTTCGCCGAATACGACTATATCATCACTTTTCGACCAGGGGTCAAGAATGGAAAAGCTGATGCACTCTCTCGTACAGGCACTGATGATTTGGCATATACGCCCCCAGACCCAGTCCACATCATACCGGAAGACAAGTTCTTGGGCCTCACTACGACCTTAACCCAAGCCGAACTGAGAGATAAGATTCAACGAACCATGATCCCAGATGCCTACCTCGCATGGCAGGCGCGAGGAGAGCAATATTCTGTTAAAGATCACTTACCCTTTTTTAAGAATCGATTGTATATCCCCACCAAAGATTTGCAACAACAAATTGTTGCTAGCTATCATGATTCCCTGATCGAGGGGCATCCAGGAATCACCAAGACTCTAGCCAAGGTAAAACAGAACTTCTGGTGGCCAGCCTGGCGTAAAGATGTCATCCAATATGTTCAGTCCTGCGGAGTTTGTGCGCAAAACAAGTCGCAAAAACAAAAAACATCCGGTCTTCTGCAACCTTTAGACATTCCTCCCACTCCCTTGCACACTCTCTCCCTCGACTTCATCACTGACCTACCTCCCAGTCATGGGTTTAACACCATCCTGGTAGTCGTGGACTTGTTCTCAAAAATGGCGCACTTTTTTCCACTCAAAGGCCTCCCTGACGCCCCCACTCTGGCCAAAGTGTTCCTGGATGGTATTGTAAAACTAAATGGCTTCCCATCAGTCTGATCTCCGAACGAGGTAGCCAGTTCATCTCCAACTTCTGGAAGAAATGTTGTGCAATGGCACAAATTGACGTCAGGCTATCCACTAGTCATCACCCCCAAACGGACGGTCAGACCGAGAGGACCAACCAGACCCTCGAACAATACCTACGGTGCATGTTACACCATGAACTAAGAGACTGGAAAGATTTGTTATGGATAGCCGAGTACGCATATAACAACTCCTTACACTCCAGTACCGGACAAACCCCCTTTTACACCCTTTATGGTAGACATCCACGTACCTCAGAACTAGATGTCCCAACAAATTTGGAAATGCCAGCAGTTAAAACTCTTCACACCAACATCACCCAGGCTTTCAAAAAGGCCAAAGAACATCTTCTTTTCGCCAAAGAAAAGCAAAAGCAATTTGCTGACAAACACTGGAAAAAGGCCCCAGACTATCAGATAGGAGACAAGGTTTGGCTTGCTGCCAAGTTTGTACCCATCAAGGGAACCCAGACTTTCCAGCCCAGGTACTTAGGACCTTACACCATCAAGGCAATTATCAATCCGGCAGCCGTCAAACTAGATTTACCACCGAACCTACAGATTCACCCAGTGTTTCATGTGTCCCTTTTAAAACCGCTGCAACTCGGTACACAGGTTGGGACACCACCAAAACCCATACTTATTGACGGAGAACCAGAATTCGAAGTCAGAAGCATCTTGGATTCCAAATATTCGAGGGGGCGGTTATATTACCTAATCGATTGGAAAGGGTTTGGGCCCCAAGACTGATCCTGGGAACCCTGTGAAAATATTCATGCACCACGTCTGATCAGAACTTATCATCGCAACTTTCCAACTAAACCAGGGCCGGACAGAAGGAATGCCTTGAGAGGGGCCTTGGGGGGGAGTGCTGTCACGACCCACCTCCTATAACACCCCGGGCAGGCCCATAGACCAGGAGGGGTCTCAGCTTGGGCCCCCAACAAGCTAAGACATCCTTTGCTCAGGCCCTCTTGGGGCCAGTCCTGGAGCCTTTGGCACCGGGCTCATACTTAATGAAGACTTGTGTTTGGGAACTACTTTATTCGATGCCAGTCAACATGGAGGCGCCCACATAGCTTGGTTCCTTGGAACCAAGCTATGCGGTATAGTGTTTTGGGTGTCGTAGCCTAGGGACTACTTTACCTGGACTATTTTCTTGATGCTATTTAAACCACGCCCGATTTGGAGAACACGCTTCGCGTTACTTTGCAATCCTGCAACGTGACGCTCATTGTGTCCAGCAGCTTCTGCGAACCTCGGAAGAACCGCACCTGAAAAAACAAAGGAACATCATTAGTAGCAGCAGCTTACCTGTGATTCCACCGCTAGCTGCCCTCTGCTCCAGCAAACAGCATCCAAGGAACAGCGAGCCTCCCGGATTGTCGGACCTGCTAAAGGAGAGAAACAAGACATTAGACTTTCACAATTGTACCGGCAGCTTACCTCTCGAGTTGCCCATCGGCCAGCACCGCCTTGGAACTTCTTGCTCTGGTGAGCACCGCAACCTACAGGAAACAAAAGACAAACAGGTTAGCTAAGGCAAGGCATTTTAGCGCTGCGCATAGCGCCTACTTACCGCATCAAGGCGCTCTCACCATAATCACCTGCCGGTGATTCCGAATTCAGCCAACGTTCCACCGCGAACTTCCACGCACCTAAGGAGAGCGAAAAGACATTACTGCATTCAAGAAAGGCTTACAGTATAACAGTAATAAGACCTACCTGAAAGACTTAATAGGAGCATCAGTGAAGTAACTAGATCACTCTCGCCCACAAGGACAACGCGCCCCTGCCAAGAAGGCAGAACGGAGAGCACGCCAAAACCCATAACAAGGTGAGCAAAGGTCCGGGGAGGGGCTACGGCCATATCGGGTGTCTTACCTCAGTTGCCCAGTCTTGAACATTGCCCACCTGTTTTCCAGGCAAAACTTCCCCGCTGATAATACCAGGGAGCGGCTGAGAAGGGCACCAGAGTCCCCGCAGCTGGGTGGCATCGCCGTGGATATCAGGTGAGCGTAACACATCTTGGTGACGTCAGAATCGTCATGCAATACTTCAGTTTATCCGATCAAGAAATCAAGGGGGGGGGGTCTTGGAGGCGAATCCAGGATTTACGCCCAATAAATGATATTGTTGAGGCCGAGTTTCCTTTAGACCCTAACCCAGCTACAATTCTATGTAATGTACCTGTTGAGGCAAAATATTTCACGGTGATTGACCTGAAAAATGCATTTTTCTCAATCCCGAACGTGATTCACAAGATCTGACGTCAATTACATTCAGACAGATGCGTCTGAAAACCACGAGGCTGCCCCAGGGATATTGTGAGTCTCCATCTATTTTTAACAGAGTCCTGCAGATGGACTTGAGCAATATTGCACTAAAAAGTGTCATCCTGCAATACATGGATGACATCTTAATTTGCAGCACCACGGAAGAGCAATGCAGGTACAATTCTGTTCAGCTATTGACTATACTGGCTGAGAAAGGTTATAAGGTTGACAAGGAAAAGTTACAATATTGTCAACAAGAAGTGCTGTACATAGGCCAGCTGATCTCACATGAAGGAAAGAGAGTGACCCCAGAAAGGGATGAAGCCATACTGAACATGGCTAAACCACACACGATAAAACAGATGCAGAGCTTTCTAGGCCTATGCAACTACGTTAGGGCATGGGTCTTCGACTATAGCTCTTACACTAAGCCTTTACTTCAGGCTCTAAAGAAGGCCCAAGTGACAAATGAAAAGATTGAATGGTCTGAGACCATGGAAAAAGGGTTTGCTGAACTCAAAAGAACTATTTGCACAGCACCAGTACTAGGGATCCCCAATTATGCAGAGGAATTTTACCTGTTCTCACACACGAATGGCAGCGTTATGACGGCAGTACTCTAACCACGTTGGAGTACAAACCCCTGGCATACTACAGTGGGAATTTGGACCCAGTAATGAGAGGTCATTTTCCTTGCGAAAACAGTTTAGCTGCCACAGCGTTCACCATAGAGAAGGCTACAACCATTGTGATGGGATGCTCAATGACATTGTACATCGAGCACTTACTATTTGCCATTCTAGAGAAACCAAAGGGCACATTGACATCTCAGAGAGCTTCGGCTTATGAAGTGATCATATCAAATCCATCGATTAAGCTAGTCCGATGCAAGATAGTGAACCCAGCTATGTTCATAGTCGAGCCAGTCACCGAAGGAGAGCCAACGCATGACTGTGCAAACTATGAAGAAAGCTATGATGAAATCCCCAGGGTGAAAGAAAATGCCTTGGCAGAAGGAGAGATCATCTTCATTCACGGTTCTTCGAGGATCGATCAAAGTGATGGACAAAGATATACTGGCGTTGCTGTGGTAAAACACACAGCAAATGGAGAATTTCAAGTACTTATTAGTGCACGAATACCATCTCATTATTCAACACAGACTGCAGAATAATTGGCATTGATATTCGCCATTAAGAATCACGCAGACCAGGAAGTAACGGTGTACAGTGACTCTGCCTATGTGACGTCAACAGTGCACGCAGGATTAGCGCGCTGGAAAAGGAGGGGCTACCTCTGAGCGGATGGCACGCCAGTGCAGCACGCAGCCTTATTGGACAGGCTGATCAAGACACTACAGCTCCCAGTGGGCATAGCAGTTGTGAAATGCACTGCCCACACAAAGGGGACAGATTTTATCTCACGCGGAAATCAAGTAGCAGACACGGAAGCCAATCGTATGGCATCCAAAAGTGAAACGATCATGGAAGTGGAAGTTATCCATGCCAACGAAGCAAATGATGGTTACACGAACTGCACCTGAAGTTTACAGTAATTTGGGGCAAACACAGCTAATGGAACTCCAGGGTGAGGCACCACAGGAAGAAAAGAACCTTTGGAAACGTCAAGGGTGTTCTTTAAAACCCTCTTACAGCTTGTGGCGACAAGACAAAACTGGTAAACCAGTAATGCCTGTAGCCCTATTAAAAATAGCGCTGGAGCAGTTACATTATCCAGCACATATGACAAAAGAGAACCTAGCAGCAACGCTCGCTGAAGACTGGTTCATACCGAATTTAGCTGAGCATGTTGCATTCTTTATAGTGAACTGCATAATCTACCAGCAATTCACGGCTGGGCACACATTAAAAGTAATGAGAGGAGTCATCCCAAGACCAAATGGGCCTTTTCAGCACTTGCATGTCGATTACGTCGACACGATTCAAGTATGTAACGGGTATAGATACTTAATTGTTGTGGTGTGTCCATTCTCTAGATGGATTGAGGCATGTCCATATACACACCCAGACTCTACTTGAGCGGCAACATTTTTAGTGAGAGAGGTATTCCCCGGTGGGGGGTGTGCGAGGTCATGAGATCAGATAATGGCCCTCACTTTGTTAATGCAACATTCGAACAGATTAGCTTGCTGCTTGGTATAAAGCACAAGTTCTCATCGGCGTATCATCCGTAAAGTAATGGGATCTATGAGGAGCTCAACGGCTTGTTAAAGGAAAGGATAGCCAAGTTGAAGCTGACTCTAAGAAAGGGATGGTTGCACTGCCTTCCTTTGGAACTGTATGCACTTCGGAGCCAACCCGGTTCTGACCATCATCTTACGCCACACAAGATAGCCAAAGGAAGAAGAATGAGAACTCCCTTGACACCCCGAGATAGAGCTAAGTGTGATGCCAGTCAACAGGAGAAATTTTAGGGTCTGAAATGCCAAACTATTTGAACTGCATTACATCTTGCCTTGCTGTAATTTCAGACCAGCTTGCAGTGACGACGAAAAGGGTGCAGGGCAGAACGGAACACAAAAGGAGATACTACTACAGACACAGCTCAAGGACTTTGTGTTCCATCCGTATTCCCTGGAAATACCGTCCTTGTGAGGAATCATACAAGGAAAAAGTGGGACGAGCCAAAGATTAACGGTCCTTCACAGTGGAGGACTGCACTCGATCCACAGTAAAACTACAAGGCAGGAGAGCTTGGACTTTTCTCAGTGATATAAAACCCTACGTCGGAGAAGGCCGCCTGCCTGCACCCCAACGAGAGGAATCGACGAGCGACAGGGAGAATCATGTTGCACATTTATACCATCTCATGATGAGGAGAATGGAACCTTAACAGAGGCCATAGGTATGCTGACAACCTGCAGAACCAGATGATCTATGAAACTGATGAAGTTGATGAAGACAGCTGGTTTGGATCGCTGTTTTCATGTGTTCCACAATGGATGGCAGATGCATTCAAGTTCCTGGGAGCCCTGCTAGTGATTATATTGCTAGGATTTTGTGTTATCAAGATAATAATCTCGCAATGCCATAAGACTGCGAAAAAAACCATAGGGATGAAGATCATGATTGATGTCAAGCCAGGATGTAAGCCCAAGGACCTGACTGATGAAGAAATAAGAGACTTTGTGAAGACCAGCATTCACGCACCAGAAGGGACCAGGTTTCTCTAACCCAGAAAGCACAGAAATTATGTGGGAAGATGGGTTTATTGCAGCCCAAATGGACAATGTCAATTGATGACTTGGAATAAAGAAAAACATATAAGAACAGCAGGAAGCTTGAAAGGAGTAACAAAAATATGGACTCCAAAGAGACACTTCTTCAAACCATCATGTATATACCCCGAACATGAAGAAGGAATGAACCTAGGCGATGGAGTGAAGATAAATACAGAAGAATCGAGTAAGTTGAATCCAAAGATGGAGGTGAAAGTGGTTGATAAATCGCCCAGAGGGGGGAGTGTAGAGGAGGTCCCAAATAAAACCTGCACTCCAGACGCCCATTCTGAAGTACCAGGAACATTCACACCAAAATATATGACGTATGATGAGCAGATAAATCAGCAGAGAACCGTAGTAGGGCTCTGCCCAGTACCTATCAGAAGAGCAACACCTATTGAATTACCGATACCAAGAAAACCATGGACAGTGAGGTATCCATTAAGGAAACCTTACCAGCAAATGAGACGAAATGAAGATTGCCTAAGTACAGTCCCGGAAGAAACCAAAAAGGTCTTAACGGAAGACGAATGGTGACATCACGAGGACCCGGACTGACGTACAAGTAGAAGAAATGACAACCCGAGAATGACACCCAGAGACGAAACGCCATGAGTAAGGATGTCGTGAACCTAAAAGGGGAGAACGATGTTGAAGTACAAAGAAGCTTAAGCTGTAAACAGGATGAAGATATTCAACCAGCTAACACTTGTACATATGCTTGGAACCGCAAGAAAGCTATGAAAACGATGCGGCTTGCAATTCTAAGTAGAAGAATAGTGCGGCAAGCGCCACTATAAATAATCTACCTCAAAACAAAGGACAGTATTATAAGAGTAATTCCACTTTGCAAATGAAGCAGAATCAACCCAGGTTACTAAAGGCCGAATGAACAGAAATTCATATTCTAGTAAAACGAGAAGAGACGGCTGAATCAAAACTCGGTAGATGCAACTCGTTCCAGGAGAGCCAAGGTCATACCAATAGAAGGAGCAAACAGTAGCTACATATAATTGAAACTTAAGAACAGAATATCCTTTCTCTGAATGGTCAAGATAAGGAGGCATAGGCAGGTGGCAAGCCGAAAAAGAATCAAATGCTCATATTGAGAGAAACTAGACATATTCATGGTGCGGGAAGCACGTGACCATCCGAGCGAGGAGAAGCACGAATTCACACCTACGCTTGGTATCCGCCCAGGAAGAGATATCCGAACTTTCCCAGACAGAAGATGCAGTTTCGAGGCCAACCACAGTAACATAATTAACACATAGTTGTTGAAGTGATGATTGATTGTAACCTTAATTGGAGGAAGGCCAGTTAACTGAAGGGCACCGTGCACCTGGCTGACCATTCTGCGTGCTGCTAAGCGAAGTGGAAATGTATGCATGGGGTTGGTGCCAACCCAATCACAATGGACCAAATAATCTAGGGTCCTATAGTTAGTAGAACCAATGGGACGTCGTACTTTTAGTGACGTCTACAGTAGTCATCTTTGAAGGAAGGGCTTAGACACCCACCTGACAGTGTTTACCCAATCCCCTCACTCTGTTACCATATACAGATATAGTACCTATATTAAAGTTACCTTTTCCTAACCAATAGAATTGCATATCAACTTTTGAGTGTTATACGTCAATTATGACAAGTTTTCAGTATAAATTCTATGACTTTTATGGAGCTCATTGGAGTTGAAACGAGAAGGACGATCGCATCACTGCTGATTTCCATGGCTCCCTGTTTTTTGTACCTTTCATTAAACGGACTCCCTTTGCCAAACCATTGAGTTGTCCTTATTGATTGGTGTTGGAGTAATAAATCTGCACTGCCATCCATCTCAAGGGTGCAGCTATCTAGTCTTAAAGTACTTTTGGAGCAAACCTCGGCTCTATGGGCTGGCCGGGGGACTCCGGAGTACAAGTGGGCAGTTCAAAGAAGAGGAGAAACCAAGGCCTGGGACGCAAAGTAAGAAAGTGATACGAGTCATCCTCCTCGTTGCAGTACTCAGCAAAGTAGTGGACCAAAGGAGACAAATCAAAGAAGAAGAGAAGCCAGGGTTGTAAACCCTTATAACACTTAGAATTGGGTGTTGTAGGAGTGAAGCCAAATGAAAAGAAGACCAGGGGAAGGTAGTCATTCCACCTGGGTTTAAGGAACTGATAACAAGATACCAGGAGAAGGAAGTCCTTCTTACCAGGTTATTAGGACTGGAAGTAATGTCCAATAAGCCTGGGGAAGAAATTCCCCCGGGCTATGTGAAACCGAGGTTCAGGAAAAGGGACACACTCTTGGTCCATTCGAAAGAAGAATACAGATATTGTTTGGAACTTTACCATCAGGGGAAGGGAGTCATTCCCACTGACAACATGTGAGACACGAGACTGCCCTAAGATTTGGGTATTGTTTTAACAAACCAGGAACCATAACCCAAGAGAAGGGAGTCATTCTCCTCGGACCAGAACAGTACTGCCTTTTTCTTAAGTTTCTAGTGTAAGGGACAGAAATAAGGTTTTCTTGACCAAGATAGTGGACACTTTTTAGTTGACAGACATGCTGACAAAAATCTTATCTTTTTAGTTGAGGTAGAGAATGCCCTCCTAAGTATAGGGATAGGTTTTATTTTTCTTTCCTATTCAATAAAAGTCTTTTTCATGATACTAAAACATATCATCTATTCCCTTATATTCCCTTGCCTTCAATACTGTTCTGCCCTTAGTCAGTCTCCCTACCTCTCATCCCATCCAGCTTTGTTCAATCTATAACTGGTGTGCATCCTCTCTGTTCTCTTCCCCCTTGTTCTTCTATTGCACCATCTCTTTGCGCTACTTCCCTTCCATCTTTTGGCTCCTGTCTCCTATTTCATTTTCTTTGCATTGTCCATAAATGCATTCACGTTTTGACCCACGGTCTAACCCTCATCACTGATCTCCTGTTATCGCTTCTCTATGATCTCAATCAATCTCCACCTCTTCTTTTGTCCCAAAGCTTCCATGTGCCCAGTCCCATTTCCATTCCTTTGCTCTTCTCTCAACAAAACATTGAAATTCACTTCTGCTACCGGTTCGTTCTTCTACCTCACTTCACATATTCAGTTCCTGTCTTGAAAGTCCATTTTTCCTCTCTTCTCTCTGACTTCTAATTCCCCTCTTATTTTCTCTTGACATTATCAATCATTGCTTGACTTTTTGTACCATTCTTTGAAAGTTATTCAGCTCTTTGGGGAACGCGCCACACAATCCCAATAAAATACAAATGCAAAATACCTCCAGTAAGAGATCCAAAAACCAGGTAATCCTTAAACTATTGCAAATCATCCAAAATTCCAAGCCCCCATTACAGACCCTGCACCCCTCTCCTACTCCATTGAAAGATGTAACAAACTCACCACTAAATGTGCCATTCCAGAAATGATATTTCCCAATTCAATCCACTTTAGCCAGTTGACAACCCAAACACCTCTGAGCATGTTGTTTGTGCAACCAAATCAATCAGCACCCTCACAGAAACATCACAGTAGCTGTGAAGAATTCGACCACCCGCACGAGGAGTGTGCGCTCGCCTGGGCGTTTTGATTTTTTGAAAATGAAAATGAATTATGGCAGTTCAACCTCAGAAAATGTGTGAGGCCATTCCGTACACATTTTCCCTGCTCACTGCACAAAACGCATAGTCACGTATACTCCGGGAGGACACAGCCTACAGGTGCCCTCCTCCCCTGTCATGTTCAGCTGGAATGAGACAGCCACAGTTACATCAAAACATCCAGTGGAGAAGGGCAACACCTTCCTCCTCCCATGGCCAGCCTAATAAAATATCAAAGGCTCCATGGATCCCCTGTGCTATTGTCTAAGTTCTGTGTGGTGATGGTGCATACTGATATGAGAGTTAATTGAAGGGGGCCTAGTCACAGAATTTAACAATGGGCAGGAAGACTAACACCTCTTTTATATGCAATGTGTCACCTTGAAGTTAGCTCAGACCCCTCTGTATGAAGGACAGTGAATGGCATGTCTGGGTCCACTATTTACTGTAGGCAACCCCTACAGAGTGAACCCCTTTCAGAGCGAGGAAGTGTCTGATTTGAGGGAGACAGAAGTTTGTTCACACCACAGTCTTCAAGGGAGACCTGCACTTTGATCAAGAGCCACAGAGGGCCCAGTTAACCAGAGAGACACTTTGATCTACAACTGACAGAAAGATGGGTGGGACTCAGGAGTACTTGGAGTCACCGCTTACCTTCCATGTTGCAAAGTATAACAAAGGATTATTGGTTGGGACCCCTGGATTGGTTCCTTAAGGTAGGCTTAGCCTGCAAACAATCACTGGTAGCCATTTGGCTTTAAAAGAAGGCAGAGCCCCTCACTTAGCAGATCATCCGAAGGTTTCACCAGAGGCAGGAAAGAAGAAGTCAGCATTGGACCCAGGCTGAAGGTACAGACTAACTTACATTTTCTACCAGTGAAGGAAGGCCATGATTTCCAAGAGGGAAGCAAGTTCCCTCCCCTAAACATCTCCCAGGGAACAGAGGGAGATACCGGACTCAGAGGACCCATCCAGCAGCACCAGAACTGGTACACAGCCAGCACACAGCGTGCCCTGCTAGGTTCTGCCAGCAAGCTTCTTCGGTGGGAAGTACCAGAGAGTCTCTGAACAAAGGACAAGGCCGTTGCCTTTAAACACTCTCCTCAGATTTGGGCTGTCAACCTTAAAGGACGACACAAGCCCTGCAAATAAGCTAGGAGGAGTGCCACACAAGCATCAACCAACATCCATCTTTTAAAGAAATCTTCGAGGCAGTCGAGCCCTTGAACCGCGACCGGCTGCACCACTGACTGCTGTCACGCTGCAGTCACTAAAGCCATCTGGGACGCCTCGATCAGTGTTCCAGATCCACCAACCAGCACAGAGACAATGATTCTTGACCCTGAGCCACCGTGTAGGCCAGCCTGAAGCCGTCCGTCCAACCTCGCTAGCCAAACTGCCTGCCACCTGACACCTGCAGCGGTCTCCCGTCTTGAACTCTCTCGCAGGAGTGGCAAAGCATCCTGAAACCGAATTGACGCTGTCGCGCATCAATAACATCTCAAGCACCATGTACATTGGGGTTCTGTCCACCTGGTCCTTTTCCGAAGACCGCTAGTGACATTTACCATCCCCTGCTGCCTTGGTGCTGAAACCAAATAACCTTGAACAGTTAAGACTGATTGCGTTACCGATTACCCACCTGTCAGTATCCAGAGTGCATCCCTTTCCTTTGTGAAACTGTCTGTCCTCTGTGTTCCTCTACAGAATGGGTTGTATGTTTTAGTGTGCTAGAACTATCTGTTGTAATAATAATGAAATAGATATTTGTATACAACATTGACTGGACACTCCATTTTATCACTGGGTAATAATTGTATTTTCGCTGTGTTGCAACTAACCAATGATTCACGACCTTGCAGAGATAAGCCTGCCGTTCCGTTCACGTTACCAAAAATTGGACAAGTAGGTTTATAACTGACTTGTGTTCCAATCTGTTCGGATTCCTTCTGGTGCACTAGAGGTGTGATTAATGGTTTAAAAAACGATATTCATCCCTGGACCACAGATGCCCCGGAGGTTGATTCATCAGCGTAGCAGACAGTGAAGGGCTTTTTAAGCACCTTAGCCACTCACCATACTCAACAACACCAAAGAGGGAATCCTAACCACGGAGAATTACCCTCTACAGTTTCCATTCCATACATTGTTTAGCCTGCATTGCATTACCAAGTGGAAAAACCATATGCAAACCAAGCCTGAACAGACCCCAGAAGGAGCATCCTTCTTTGGACCACAAGAAAACACAGAAATGTTTCGAGCTCATCAGTCCGTGCCAAGTGAAATTTTCGATTTTGAAACAGCGAGAAAAACAATCAATTTAGAAAGAACACTCAGAGACTGGTCCGAGCAGTCTTTCTAAATCCAAATGTCATGCCCTGCTGCCCACGAGTGCCCGCAGCAGCTGACAGACGTGGCCAGGTGAAGGAAGTGGCAGGAGTGAGGTAAGTGTTATGTCTTTTTTGTGTGTTGTCTGTGTGTGTACGTGTGTCTCTCTGTCTGTGTGGGAGAGGAGGGAGAATATTTGTGGTGTGAGAGGGAAGGGTGGTGTATTGGTAAAAGTGTGTATCTGTGTGATTGGCAGAGGGCGAGGAAGGAATGTGTTGGGCTGGGAAGGGGGGCCAGGGCATGAAGGCATGGAGACTTGGGGGGTAACCCCCTGATTTCATAGAAATTCCGCCAGCGTAGTAGAGGATGGGGGCTGGCCCAGGGATCGTCTTACCGGTGGGTGGGGTGAGGCCAGAGTGTGATATTTCAGGATTTTGAAAGCCACACAAAATCGGCATAAATAAATCTGGCCGTTTTGCGTTTGACCTTCAAAATGCAGAAATATCACATAGAACTCGAGACAAACATATAAGTGGACATTCACGTGGGCGACGTTGCAACACCAAAAAGGGATGGAAAGCTGTCAATGAATTATAACTACTGGCACTTCATATGGGCATCTTTCCAGTGCATAATTTTAGCCCACCAAGCACTTACAAAGAGAAAAAAGAATATCAAATGAGTGGTCACCAAACTCAACTCTCTGCTGGCCTCCAGATCCTTCCCTAACGTCTTCAAAATCAATCAAGTAACTGCATACAGAACATAGCAAACACTGGGAAAGGTAGAAGGATCTTCGAAACATAAGCTTATAGAAGTCATACATCTCCTTGGGTCTGACCAGTCTCAATGCCATGCTATGTGCCAAACAGAAACAGCAATCTTGCTACGCAGTGACCAGAGGATACCGGCTCTAGAGATTCGAAAGACAGCCCTATGCACCCCATTAGACCTGCCACAGCATTCAATACTGCTGACCATTGAGGTGTCGGAGCCAGGAATTGTCTGTGTGCAGAATGAATCCTGGGTGACACAAAAGGAGAGGAGTTTGACAAAAAGGATCTCCTCCAGTCGTACCAGATTGACCTCAGGTGAAGAACAGAGAGCAAGGGTAGCCCTTGTATATAGTGAATTGGTAAATATGCCACTCAAATGCAGCATTGGAGAATCCATGCTAGCTGGGCAAAGGAGACATTAACGTTAAGGACAACACTCTAGGAGGGCAACTCTTGAGAATAAGCGCCATATGCAGAGTCTGTCTGGCACCTTAAGTACAGGAGTGGAGCACTTCCTGCACTGCCTTGGTGCCTTCAAACAATGCCCAAAGTAGCACGAGAGCACACACCCTTCCACTTACTCCCTAGGCCCTGAACAGCAAATACCACCTCCAAAAGATAGGAAAGCTGGGAGGGACGAAATGGCACTATAGGGTGACTTTGGTCTGTGGCGCCACTGGAAGCACACCTGACTTCCGTGAAGTTCTTGGGGCTTGTTAGAAGTTTTATGGGCATGGTAATTGGAGGTTGCAAGGTTGGATTCCTCTTGCCTTGTGGCTAGGCTCTTCTAGGAGTTAGTCTGTATACTCTAGAATTGTCTACCCTTTTAACCATGGCTGAAGATACCTCATCCTGTTAATATATGGCATCAGTGCAACCTTATGTTAAGAAGGGTTGCAGAGTTTGCTTCTGTGGGCTCACATTGGGCAAGGTGGCCCTTCTCTGAACTGAGTGCTGCTAACGAGTATTATGTAATTATCTTATGGTGTGTAGAGTGCAACAAATCTCCTCTCTGCTGTTTCACAGCCCTTGCCGCTCTTGACATAATACAAGGTATAACTAAACCACCAATGTATCATACAATTGGGGGATAGGCAACTTCTCATTGCATAAAACTCCTGATAGCCTTGAAACTGCATATTTTTAAATAATACTATGAAATATGTAATACTGTGTTTGAACTCTTTGGTTCCAACACTGAGAATGCATTTCTTTAAGAGAGATGTATACACCAGCACATTTTTCTCTGAATGTACCGACGAACATAAATCATACACAACAGCAGCGTATGCAGTACATTTCATTACATGTACCTACTTCATTCCCTCTGCAGCCTTTAAACATGGAATGGCCAATACAAACTGCACAAAAGTATTATTCAGAAAGCCCCCCCACCACCCCTCATGACAAGCTCCTTCTGGCAGCACATCAGTGGCGCAAAGGGAGATCAGGTTCTAGGTTAATTCACTATTTGGAGGTCATTATGAGTTTGGTTGCATATTTGTGAAACATACTGCCTGCAGAGATTACTGTTACACAATGTGGTCTTCTGAGATGCACTGGCCGGTTATGAGGTTACTGCCACCAGAGCAGTATTAAAAAAGAGTGCTCATGTGGTAAATCTGAGATACCACATGCAGTAACAAAAGCACGAAATGTTGTGTTCAATTACCACCTATACATAATTGGCAACCATTTTTTGGAGACTCAATCCACAACAAACTCAGCACTCCTTGAACAGGCAACCAAGAAAAATCAAATTCACTGAGGAGGAGCACACCTTTTACCTTATGATCTGGAAAGGAGCTTTTGGGCATGGCAGTGCACGAACCAGACCCTGCCCCTATCCGATCTATAATTAATTCTCTCACTCTGTCTTCTTCCCATCCTCTCAGCTCCCTCTCCTTTCACACAAGGGTCCGACTGAGGCCTTCTGTAAAGGGTAGTCCTCAACCGGAACACTAAGTACTCTAAGGATAATGCCCTTGGAGATTCATTTAAATCTGGCTTCCATAGCTAGCACTCCACTGAGACTGCACTCATGCCTGTCTCCGACTTTCTCTCTGATGCTCACAAATCAAAAATGGGAAAAGCAAGGGCTTACCGCTAAGCAGCCCACAGCTGGCAGTTTCGCGGGAGGAAGGTACTTTTGATTTCAGTCAATTAAATGAGGCCAGTAAAAAAGCATTAGAGTTGACTGATAATCAGTTGATCTTGGGTCCCTGGCCAAGCGGGAACTTGTCAAAATTGAAGAACGATGGAAAGAATATCTCCTTGTGTAAAAGGGAAGGAGGGACTCTGGCAAGAGACACTCTATCCTCAGCTCTGAAGGCAAAGTCCCACTCTAATAACTTAGACACTTTTGGGGGAACAGATTTCGGCTAGCTCTCAAAATAATTTGCTTCATTGTTTCTTTAAAAAAACTAAATCTTCCCCGGGCGGCACGGCACAGCGCTCTGATTCTGTGGCAACAATAAATGAAACATGCCTTCTTAGAGAGGGGAACGCACCACCAAGGGTTGGCTCAACACATTTCCTCTTACCAGCCAAGAGGGCTTCCCTCTCTACCACTGGCCAGATGTTAGATCCAATAATTGCTAAAACCGAAACTGTGATTACGGAGAAGGCAGCTAAGAAGAATTTAGGCAATCCTTTTTCGCCAGCTAGAGGCGCTCTCTGTGGTGGGGCCCCATCCTGAAGCTCAGGAGAGGGACGGGTTGGTCCCTAGTTCGAAGCAGGTTGTTAGGGGCTCCAAGACCTCGTCTCCCTTAAGTGAAACGGTTGGAATGGCCGCTGAAGCTTCGGTAGCTATGGACTTTGTACCCTCACAGAGAATGGGATTGCGTTCAGTTCTTTTGGTGCGGTCACCAAAAACAAAACTGAATGAGGGTGACTTGCATGATGTGAATGTATTAATACAAGGAATACTGAACCAGGCAAGACAGAAAGATTTACTTCCCCCTCAAAAAAATGATCTCCAAAATCTTGGAGGAAACAAGCTTGAAACAAGTAAACCATGCTTAGGTGGAAGGAATGAATTGGGCATGAATGGTGTCAAGGGCTTTGACAGACTCAATAGACCCTGGTAATGAAGTCACATTGAGATTGCTAGTAAAATCATTGTTACAAGAGCATGTGATTGCAGTGAAATCTAAGGAAGACCCTTCCCGAGAGGTAGTGGAGGCGACTCAGGGCTCTACGGGCCCAGTGAGGGAGAAGGACCCTTATCCCGGGCAAAAGCGCCTGCTTCCCCTGCGCGGGGCAAACTGGGGTGAGGCCCCGAAAGGCAAGGACACTATAGGCCTCATTACACGGTAGGCGGTAACCATGGCGCTATTAGCGCCATGGTTGCCGCTGGTACCGTACCGAGTCCGCCATGGTGAATGGCGGAATTACCGCCACATTCCAAGGTTGGAGGGGGAATCTAGTTGGAGATGGCTAGCCCTGACGCTGAGAGACTACATAGCTCAGCTAAAGGACATGAAGGCCTCCCTTTAATGTGAATGGCCTCTCAGTGTTGTCATGGAATTCAAGGGGTTATTCTCATCTCTTGAATTCTACGGAAGTATGTGGAAAACTAACCCAATACTCGGTTGTGTGTTTGCAGGAAACATGGATGACTGGGATGGTTGTGATGGATGGATATACATGTTTTCAGGAATTGGCCACGCAGGGCATCTTGGGTCGTCCTTCGGGGAGTCTCTTAACAGCTGTACATACAAAGGGACCCTTGAAAGTTTGCAATTACAAACAGATTGCAACTGGATTTTTATCGATCCTCCTTGAGATGACAGTGCAGATAAGGAAAACCCTAATACTAATCATTAATATCTATTGGTCTGCAAAATACAATTTGGAAGAAGCGCTTGCAATATTGAATACCTATGTGTCTGCAGAAATGTCGACATATTTGGGTCTCCAAATTATGGTTTTGGGTGACCTAAATGCAGATCTTTCATCTGATACACACTCTGGGTGGGAACTAGAATCCTTCCGATATATTGAGACGAATGTCCTAGGCAATATTAGCCGAAAACTAAGGCATGGTAAATGGTGGCATACATTCTTTCCGGATTGGGGACTGTCGTCGACGTGTGTCAATCAAGATAACGAAAGATTGATTCCTACATGGTCGAATGGTGCATACTTATCGACTATTGATTACATATATGTCTCTCAATATTTATTAGAGGTGGTGACGAAGTTTGAGATTAGTAAGTCCCTCTATAGTGATCATAGTATACTTACGGTCTCATTTTCCCTTGAGGGGCAAAAACCCCTTGGGTTTACTTATCCGATTAATGTACACTTAAATCCCTCTAAAAATAGATTGATATGGCATGAGGGTAATGTCAAGAAGGCAAATAGGTTCTTTATGAACATTTTTGAGGAATCAAAGATTGATGAAAAGACAGTCCTCTTATCCCAAAACAATTTTAGTATACTAGTAAGATCTACACTTGACTCTTTTCCCACCAAGAAGCGGGCCCCTATGTGCAGGACTAAACATACCCACATTTATGATGGGATAGTAAGAGCAAAGAAAGCGGTCCTTCATAAAGAAATCAGGCAACTCAGGAGATCCTCTGACGATGCTGAAAGCTTGAATTTTAATATCAGAAAGCTTAAGCAATCTTATAACAATTGGCTTATCGGTTATAGGCACCCCCTTCATCAGGCAGACAACTAACAGATCCTATCCTCCCTGAGGGATGGTTCTTCCAGACAATTTTGGCTATTGCTCAACAATCTGGAATCTCATCAAGTTACCTCCCAAACCAATCCTATTTCTGAGCAGGTCTGGGTAGGGCATTTTGATCAAGTATATAGAAAACAAGCCACAGGTAGGAACTGGATCTCGACTTTATGTTCTCCCTGGTCTGTAAATTTCTCTGTGTCGGATATAGAGTCACAAATAAAATCAGCTTGCTTCTTGAGAGCGGGAGGCCCCAACGGCCTGTCGAATGCTACATTTAAACGGAATTCGGGAGGATGGGCAAAGATTCTTTTTTTCCTGTTCAAAGATGTTATTAGAACTAAAATCAAACCGACATCCTGGCATCTCTCCTACATTGTCCCCATTTTTTAAAAGGGGGATAGGAGTTCCCAAAACAGTTATCTCCCAATCGCTATACTTGATGCGGGCTCGAAGATCTTTGCGGGACTGATACCAAAGGAAATAAATCGATGGATGAAGCAAGAATCCATACTCTCCCCTCAGCAATACGGATTTAGAAAGAATATTGGGACAGAAGTGGGTGGCCTTCTCTTGACTACTCTCCAATCTAGGGCTTGGAAAATGGATGCAACTCCTATCTACCTGGCGGCCATAGATCTTAGTATGGCTTTTGACAGCGTGGATAGAGACATACTCTGGGGGAAACTGAAAAGTCTGGGGATGCCTAAAAATCTGCTGTCCATTCTTATTCACCTTCACCTTCATTCTCGAGTGCAGATTAGGTTGAATATGGACGGCCTTCTTTCCGGCCCTTTGGAAATTAGGAATGGATTAAGACAGGGATGTCTCTTTGCCCCAACACTTTTTAATTTATATGTTTCTGAAGTGGGTACTTGTCTGGAGAAAATCTCCTTTATTCCTCCTAAAATTGGTGTTACTTCTATTGCCTGGATAGCTTATGCCGACGATTTCCTTCTTATGGACCAGTCCCCTAAAGGCTTGCAACATAAGATTACGGCATTTCATGAAGATATGGCTGCAAACCACCTTAAAATCAACCCGAGCAAAATGGTTATAGTTACCCTCTCAAATAAGAATTCAAAGAAAAGTGGGAAGCTTTATTCTTGGTTTTTGAATAATGAAAAATTGCAGGTTCAGACTGTAATGATATATTTGGGCTTCCCTATCTTTAACAAAAATAATCTAGGGCTGTATCGAGAGCACCTACGAACCAAAGGAAACCGCTTATAGCACAACTAAAAAATATAGAGAATACATTTGGTAAATTTTCAATCACTCTATTGCTTCGATATTTTAAGTTAAAAGTAACTCCAAAAATGGTCTATGGTTTAGACATTTTTCCGGATGCTGCAATGATAGAAATCCCCAAAATAGAATTGAAAGTATTAAAAGGGATTATATACTGGCTTCCGAAATCTATCCCTGTTGAAGTCTTGCACTATGAGTTGGGACTATTAACTTGGAATTTCTGGATTAGGTGGCACAGGCCCTCTATAGAAGATTGGTGCATAACTCGGGAGACAACCTATACACAATTTTGGGACAAGGTCTTAAAACTGGCATACCTAGACTTGACCAATTGCTCAAATTAAAAATCTCAAGCAAGAAAACCCTCTCAAAGTTGGGGGTGGATACCAACATTTTGATTACAAATCCTGCCCATGTGAAAAAGCGACTTCAATGTGTAGATTGGTCTAACACCATTGCTAAGGTGGCTAATTCTAAATTATATTCCCACCTAATCACCCACGAGAAGGTGGTGGGGGTCGTGGAACCGTACCTCCAAAAATATCCTAGTAGAGTTCTCCGTAATGAGATCATGCGATTTCGGTCTAATGTTTGTAATACAGGCGAAATCACAGAGATTCACTCTACAAATAAACACAGAGAAGCAACTAATATTGATTTTCTCTGCAGGTTTTGTCATGAGCTTGAAGAGAAAGAAACTCTATATAAACTCCTGCTAGAATGTAAGCCATTAATGGCAGCTCGAATCAAATACTTTGCCAAATTTGTAAACTCAACTGATCGTGTGTTAACGGAAATGCTATGGTGGGAAATGATGCATGGTTCTGGTATAGCACTAAAGATAGTGGTTGTTCGATTTCTGAAATATGTCTGCAACATTGTCTGAGTATGCAGCAGTTGCGTTGGTTTTAGTAATAATACTTAATAATGGTTTGTGTACTGTGATAATGTAATACTTATGTCTCCTGTTTTCATAGATTTTGTGTTGGATTTTTATACTGTTCTAAATTTTGTAAATGTTTATTTCAACCAAATGCAAAAAAATATATATATAGTACAGACACTCTTTTTGGGTATGCCTTCTATATCTGTAAATGTGATATTGTGAGTTATTTCTGATCGAAATTGGCATCCCTTTTCTCAAATAAATACAAACCATACTGTGAAATAACTATGAGCCTCTGCCTTGCATTTCTCTCTTTTTTTCTTTATTTCTCTCTATTTATCTCTTCTTCCCCCTCCACCTTTCCTCCTTTCATATCAGAATTAGGAATGTGGCAGTGAATGACTTAGACACTCCCCTTTGTTTTCTCTCTCTCCCTCTCTTTCTCTCTCTCTCTTTCTCTCTCTCTCTCTCTCCCCCCCTTCTCTCCCTCTTTCTCTCTCGCTCGCTCACTCTCTCCTCACCTTCCCTTTGACATGGCAGTCAATGCCCTGATTACTCACGTGATCTCTGTTAGTCTGCATCTGAACCCCTCATCACATTCATAACTCTTTGAAGGATGTCATCCTTGACAGGCATATGAACTATCCCTTGGATACCTTTCACCTGATGCAGACTGCATCCTCTTGTACCTCCCTTGCTGTAATAGTCCATTCAACCTATCCAACTGGCGATAGATACCCAAGCACTTCCGAGAAGCGGCTTAGTGGTATTACTGTCAGGGAAGGCAGCACGGCAGTATGAATGTGACGAGGAAGAATAGGACTCAGAGTAATGACGATTACCATAAGTAAGCAGGACATTACTCCATCATCCTCCTTCACTTTTTTTTTACTATTTGAAGAATAGTTGTACAGTTGAGGCACCCACTCTATAACAGAAGACATACATCCAATAAATGCTGCACAATTAAAAGTATTTCAGAATTGGAGGATCTGAAGGAGTAAGAGGGATAATGGGAATGTTGCTGACAATATGTTTTCAACCAATTAATGGGTTGGTGCTTAGTTAACAGTGGGTATTAAAGGTGTGCAGAGAGGCCCATGTAGCAGGCCTGCATATGTCTGGCATACGGATCGACCCTTGCCTCTGCCCATGAGGCTGCCACCCCCCTGGGCGATTTACCCTGTGTGAGAGAGGGAAAACGAGCATGTGCATGATTTGAGAATGGTAGACCTCACCCATCCACTCAAGGTAATTGCTGATGGGCGTGCTCCTGACCTGTCTGATCCAAATATAACTAGCAGAGAATCCACTCCCCTGTCCAAATAGATAAGGTCCGCCCTGAGACCTCCCCTGTAAGTGTTACAGGGTCTCATTATGAGAGGATGGAGCTGATGACAAGGATGGAAGATAAATGAAATGATTCACGTGGAAAGGGGAAAAGAGCTTGGCAAAAAAGCAAGGGTCTGTTTCCAAAATCAACATGTCTGGTAGAATTCTCAGGTTGCCACCAGCGAACTCAATTCTTGCAAGTATTGAGCGGACATTATTGCCAGCAGGAATGCACCTTTCCAGAACAGGAGTTCAGTTCTTTATCTTTATTCAGAAAATATTAATTTCCATCAAAGAGTATATAACATAAAAACACTATTGCCCTGATTCATGGATTATTTGCGCCAAAAAAAAAACAGGATTTGTGCGCCATTCTGCCCGCAAATCCCCATTTGTTAAACAGGGATTTACGGGCAGAATGGCGTGCAAATCCTGTTTTTTTCAGCACAAACAATCCAAGAATCAGGGCCTATAATTCAAAGATACATACATAAACTAATCTAATAAAATATCATCAATTATACAAAAGGCATAAACTATTTACTGACTGTGCAGTTGAGGGGTACTTTCAATATACAATTAAACACACTGCGCAGTAAGCGAATCGGCGACTGATAAAAGAAACCTAGAGGCCGCTAGAACATGTCTTACTACACAAGCCCTTTATAAGGGAGGGGACATTTCTTCCTCGATGCCATAAAGGGCAGGGCAGAAAACATAACATGTTGCAAATCATCTACATTATTCCAAGAGCAAAGACATTTGTACTTGATAACACTGTCGCCCTGAGGAAAAGGCACAATCATTTATAAACAGTGATTTGTTCTAAAACGAAGAATAATTGCCCTTTTCCTTGGTTCTATAAACCACTGTGCATAGCCTGTTTTATTGGGAACAACAGCTGTGTGCTTATGGTAAAATTGAAGGCTCTGCTTTTGACGTTGTTTCTTCCTCTTAACATCTACTTTACGAGAAACGAAGCCATCCACCAACTGCTTTCTTTCGATATTACTAATAAGTAACAGAAAGGGAGATGATGTCATACTTCCTTTAGGGCCTGAAATGGGTGGAACTGTAGAGAACTGAGCACCAGCTGAAGGTTGGGGGGGGGGGTGAATCACCCCAACTGGTGGCCAGGGAAGCTCAAAACTCTGTAGGAACCATGGTGAATAGGATGAATTCTCAGAGTCACCGCATGGGTCTACTGTAATGCTTCGTTGTCAGCCCACCTCACCCTCAATGAGGGCACAGCCAGGCCCATTAAGGACCCTTTATTGCGGAATGCCACGATTTCCAAGGGGGTCGCACTACTGGGAACACAGAGAATTTCTCTCACAGAAGTCAGGTAATGTGTAAATGGACATTGAGATGTTGAGTGTTGACAGCTGACACTCTGTTCAAACCCTTCTATTGTAATCACTTCTTTTCAACCTCCAAGCCAAAAGGCCGCAAGGCGCAGGCCAACGAATTCCTCCCTCACTAGTAAAGGGAATTCCAAGAGACATGGATACAATGGGAGGATTAACTCTGGGGCTGGGCCATTCTCCTCAGTAAAGGGAAACAGGCATTCTGGTCTGGGATGGCCCCACGTTGAGCACCTGGGCACTCTCCTGCATGATCTTTAGCAGGACTGTTTGGATCAAGGGGAATAGGTGGAAAGCATACAGATGTGACCTTGGCCATTACACTGTCTGGGGCCATAAAATACAACCAATAGCTCGTAATAGGTGTGGTTTCAAAGCGCCAACCCCACAATGTGGATCCATGGTGTGCTTCCACTTTCTGAGGCCCATTAATACATTTGTAGGTCACTGCATCTAATTTGATCTTAACTAGCAGTCATTACCACAATATTTTGGGTGGAAGGACTGGGGGTATTTCATTAGATGCTCTGCCATTCTCTTAACTCATAAACATGCAGTCTTTACCACACGCAGTGTCTTAGAAATGCTATATTAAGTATTACATAAATACCGGAGAACCAAGGCCCCGTCAGCAGACCACCACTCCAACACTTCTGCAACAAATACAAAACAGCCATATGCAATGCCAAAGCCACACATTGCCTCCAAGAACTCCAACCTGCCACCAATCGTACACAGAAACTATTCAAAATTGTCAAATCTCTCTCAAGACCACCATCCCCACCTTCCAAACCCCATCCATTGCAGTATGCAACTTCTTCATGAACTATTTCAACTCTAAAATACACATCAGGTAAGCCCTTCCATCTGCTCTTGTACTCCCACCCCTGCTCTCAAACATACTAACACCTTCCACCCCATTGACACAGACACCCTCCTCACCCTTACTGCCAAAACAAAACCTGCACACGTTCTAGATGATGCATGCCCACCGCAGGCTGCATCCAGTTGCATCACCACCCTCGCTACCCACTTGCTCAACATCATCAACTCCTGTCTCTCGCATGACACTATCCCCTCCTCATTCAAAGCTGGAAAAATCTTGCCCTCTCCTCACTTCTCATTCTAGAACCCACGCTCTACTCCGAAATGACCACCCCATCACTATCCTGCCACACCTCGCCAGAATCATGGAACAGTTAGTCACTACTGAACTGTAATAACACATCACTACAAACAACCAACCACAGCACTGAGATCGCTAAACTTCACATCCTTGATGCCTCCACAATATCACTGACAAAGGACACAAAGCACTACACATACTCCTTGACCTCTCTGCAGCCTTCACCACCACTCTTTATCTATTCTCCCTTCCTACTCTCTAGCCTCATTCTCTACTCTTTCTAATATTGACAACTCTGTTCTTCTTGCACCCACCCGACTGCTTCCCTACTTGACCCTCTTCCCTCTGCTCTTATTCCTAAAGTCTATCCTCATCTCATTCCTTATCTGACTTCCTTATTAATTATTCCTTCTCGAATTCTATTTTTCCCTCTGCATTCTCTCATTCTTCCCAGTCTGCAAAAGCACTCTCTTGACCCTTCTGTATCTGATAATATCCACGTTATCTCTCTTCTCCCTTTCCTCTCTAAACTCCTTGAGGGTGCTGCCTATTCTTAGATATCTTCTTATCTCAATCTTCATTCACTTCCTCCCCCACTTCAATCTGGTTTCTGTCCATCCCACTCAACAGCGACTGCTCTTCTTTATGTCTCCAACTCCTTTCTACTCGCCTTTCCAAGCTCTCCTCTATTCTTAACCTTCTTGATCTTTCTGTTGCTTTCAACACTGTCAACCATACGGTTCCTCTCTCTGCTCTCCCCTTTTTGGGTATTTCTGGTTCTGTTCTCAAGTGGTTTCCCTCTTATCTATCTTCCTGTTCCTACTCTGTCATTAGGGCTGGTAAGACTGGTAAGACCTCTGCCCCCCTACCCCTAAGTTACAGAGTCCTACAAGGGTCTGTCCTGGGGCATCTTCCCCTCTCTGCTCTCATTGCTTCTTATAACCTCTCATTCCATCTCTATGCCGACGATAACCACAGTCTTTACACTCGGTTTCTAGCTATCTCTGCGGTGTCCAAGCATGGATGTCATCCAGTTTTCTTCACCTTGATCCATCTAAGACTGAGGTCCTCTTTTTCCTTGCTACATCTATTAGCCCACCTTGGCCCTCCTTTTCTTTTCTTTCCTCCTTTCCCCCTCTCTGACTCCTCATCTGATCGTAACTAGGCTGTCACCTTAGACCCTCTCTTTTCTTTTCCCTCCATATTTCTAACATACGGCTGGGGCCTGGTTCTTTCAGAGTCATACAGGGGCCAGAACACCCTCCTAGCAGTCCCCCCAGCATCCCTTGCTAGCACTTGCCCTCAGACTCCTTTCCGCGGACTAGCCCTAACCTGGTCCACCCTGTCCACCCCACTCATCCTCCCTTCCCCCTCTCTTTCCCCTGGCCGTGTCTTGGCCCCCCCAAGTACTGGCTCACCCTCTCCCTTTGGGCACCCCACTCCTACACTTATCCCTCTACCCCCCTCTGCACTTACCACCTTGTATTGCACTTGCACAGAAGTAGTGTCACAAGGCCAATATAACCGTTTTTGTTGTTCTACTTTCTTTCCTTTGTCCCCCCCCCCCACCAACTTGTCTTGTGGCAGCTGGAAACACTTGTATGTAGGCACCATACAAATGCCCATTAAAATAAAAATAAATAAAATAGCTAATTCCTCTCGTTATGCCTTATTTAACATCCGGCATGCACATCTCTACCCTTCCTTTCACGCCACTAAACTTCTTATAACTTCTCTGATTTTCTCTCGTATTGATTGTTGCTCTGCTCTTCTACTTGGTCTTCCTGAGTCCCACTTGGATCTCCTCCATTCAGTCTTTATCTCATACTTTTGTCTTTTTTCCCTCGTCCTCGCTCTTTAATTTCTGTTTCTCTTCTCTCTATGTCTCTCCTTCCTTTTGATTCTTGTTTTCTCTTTCACTTCGCTCTATTGTCTTCAAGTGTATCCATAGTCTCACCTCTCTCTACCTTTCCACACTTATTTCGCTTTATTCTCCCAATTGCACAATGCGTTCCCAGAACCACTTTCTGGTCTCTGTCCCTAAACCCCCATGTGCCTCTTATTGGTTCCGGTCCTTCGACCTACTCGCCCCAAGCACGGGAATGCCCCCCTCTCTATCCGTTCCTCTTCTTCCCTACATTTATAATTCTAATCTTAGATCTCATCTTATCTGCTCTTTCCACCAACTGAGATTCATTCCTCAATACCTCTGCTCATTATTGAGAATGTGCTGCTTCACCCAATTGTACTGTTTTTATCTTACTGTTCGGTGCTTTTTATCGAAAGCACAGTAAAAATCAAATAAAATACAACATACAAATACCATCAATCAGACCATTATGCTTGACATCCTAGCCCACCGGATGAAACTCTGAGGCACCGTCCTCGACTGGTTCACCTCCTTCTTACTGACAGGACACACTTTGTATCCATGCCCCCTTTACAAGCCAACTCCATCCAGGTCAAATTCAGCGTAGCTCAAGGCTCCTTCCTATCTCCACTCCTCTTCAACCTATATGCTGAATCCCTTGGACAGACCCTTAATAAACAAAACATCAATTTCCATCGATACACAGACAATGTGTGAATATACAGCCAAATGTCATCTCCCTCACACGTTCACACCCTCAAAAGCTGTCTATCCACCATCACCACCTGGATGGCCACCCACGTCCTCAAATTCAACCCTTTCAAAACAGAATACCTCCTCCTCTGCCCCCTAGACAAAAGCCTGAACTCACCCCCTGGATCAAAGAACTTGCCACAGACAACCCACACATATCCCTCTCCACACATGTCAAATCCCTTGGCTTCACCATCGACACCCACCTTTACTTCACAGAACACTTAGCTGCTGTCACCAACACAAGCAACCTACAACTACACCTCCTACAAAAGATCAGATCCATCCTTCCTCCTGACTACCTCCACACTGCAGTCCAAACACGTTCTCTCAGAGCTGGACTGTGGCAATGCTCTCGTCACTGGACTCCCCAACAGCACTCTTTCCCCACTGTATGCCATACAAAAAGCAGCAACCAGACTCATCCTACACCTATCACATTCACACATCACCTCAGCTCTCGTCCAGCTGCACTGGCTCTCCGTACGCCAAAGAATTGCCTTCAAAGAAGTTTGCATTGTTTTCAAAGCCATCCACCACAAAACCCCTTCTTACCTTCACGGCATACCCATTACCCATACAAACACCAGACAAGCAAGCCAGCATCTCCTGCACATTCCACTCTGCAAATTAACATGCACACAAAAACAAGTATTTACCCAGTGGGCACCGAGATCCTGGAACACCCTGCCTCTTCACATCCGCACTGCATCCTCCATCACCGGTTTTAGAAAGAGCCTCAAAGCATACCTTGTTCCCCACACATAATCCTGTCCCTTCGCCTCCTCTGCTACCACTTGTCCTACCCTGAAAATATTTTGTAACTTCAGTTTGACATCCCACCTTTTCAACCTTTGAACCTTGTAAGGCGCTCCTATACCCTACGGGTAGGGCCAGCGCTGTACAAAATTTGCCAATCAAATTAATATAGCAAGTAGTAAATGCTGCCTGCTATACCTACTCATAATAATGCAAACAGTAATAAACTGTCTTTTTTTACAATATACCAGCAAAACTCATAATGACCCACTTTGTCCCGTCTCTGCAGACATCACCTCAAAATACACAGAGCTTGCCATCCTTATCCTTTGCCTTTCAATAGAGGTTGCCTTGCCTGCCTAAAACCAACAGTGGGGTAGCTTTCTTTGAAGGGGATACTATAAGCCTGGTAAGCAGATATTTTGTACTTAATAAATCGGCATACGGTGTTTATATCAAATCTTTTATATCGAAAGAACATATATCGAATATATCATATTGAAAACCTTTGTAGTGAATGCATTTAGGGGTGCGGTAAAGGGTTAAATATTTTTGGGAAACGATCGGGGTGGGTTTTTAGGGGTGGGAAATGGGGGTTTGTGCATTCACTGTAAAAGTTTTCAATATAAAATATTCGAGATATGTTCATTCAATACAAAATATTTCGATGTAAAGACATGCTACCAATAAATAGACCTTGGTCCAGCGCACTCGAATGAGAACGGAAGCACGCAGGCACCCACACTGTCACCAGATGCCAATGCCCTGGCTGACCAACCTCAGTTCTAAGCTTAGGGCCCACTAATCCTCTGGCAAACACTGGGGCAAACGCAGCCAAAACGCACCCCGCCATCCCCACAGTCCCACTGCAATCGGGGAAACAACCAGTGACTCACCTGCATCTGGGAGATCGCCACACTCTGCAGGCAGTGGCTGCATTTCTGTACCCGCCACGGACAGATGACACACAGGTGCTCGGACAGCTGGCAGCGTGGTAAGCTCTCCGGGCAGTCTTTGTGCAGGCAGGGCACCAGCTGGTAGGGGCAGCTGCTCAAGTGTCTCTGGAATTAATAATTACATGGATCAGGCACAGAAGCCGTGTGAGGCTTAGTGAAGTGAATGGAGCACTTGTGCGTTCATGCCGTTCCTAGTGATTGTGTGTATGTGGAATTACAGGTCTCGGTGAATGTTTGTTTCAACCTAAACACGTAAACGATCGTAAATGTCGCCAGCTATGTCTGTGCATGGCGGGAGGAATTTATATGGAATCCGACTGCTTTTTGCAGATGCAAAAGACATGCAGATTCCATAGGAACCCGAAGCATCCACACCCACATCAAAATCTGAAGAGATGCTGTCGGATATGTCCCGGAGTGTATAGGCAGGGAAGTATCGATCCTTCCGATACACTGCCACTCTACGTGAATAAAATCCATTGAAAAAATCACTTGGTGCATGAAAACCATGCCAGCACAAACATGAGCCTTTGAGCATTTACTTTTCGTTAGGGACTGCTTGGTATGTGCATTAAGGCCATGCACCACTTTTGTTCGATAGTCCATGTTCTGATTACCCTATTCTCTAAATAGCTAACTTTTGGTATGGCTATTTCGATCTCAAGTGGAGCAGAAACCATTAGGTCACTGCAAGGGGGTATTTATTATGGTATTATTATTACAGTATTCATGGAGCGCGGACCTAGCTCCGAGAAGCAACAGAGCGCTTTACTGAGGCAAATATTTGATGTCAAAATTCTGGGGCATCATCTTCCCAACACTTCTTTAGAGCTGGTTAAAACGTATTCTCCGGGAACAGTGCTCTCTTCCTTAAATTCTATTTAGGCGGTGAGTGCTCATGACTCCCAAAATCTGCGCAGGAAAGGTAAGCAGCGCAACTGCTTCTGCCAAATATATCCCTTGATCTCCATCACCTGGGAATAGCAGACATTTTGCGACAGTCACATTGGCGAGAATCTGCATGTTGCCTCTGGTTTGCAGATGGAATGCGTCAAAGTGTCTTCTGGAACATTCTGGGTCACATTACTATGCTGCCGGGGAGTTTGATTTCAATGTTGGAAGACAGTCAGAGGGTTACTTGCACGGGATTACAAGTGGTTACAATTCCCCATTCCAAAGGGATTTTTGGCAGGTTCACCGCCGGTGGCATTACTGTGTGTTAAATCTGCCAATATTTGGCATTAAAGTGGCCGAGTCATATTTTTCTGGAGGTAAATCCTCCACGTTACCTCCAAATTTATAATTTGGCAGTGCTAGGAAAATAGTGGTAATTATGTTACCGCCAAAACAAAATGGTGGTAACGGAATGACTGTGACCACAAAAATGATGGGTGGAAGGTTTTGAAGGAATCTAAACCACTGGCATTGCTCTGGGCAACCTTCCACACCACCGTTTTTTAGCCCGTCTGCGCCATTGCAAAAGGGGTCCAGCCATATGCAAATCAGTCTGGTACTGCCACCAATGGGAGCAGCCCAGCCCGAACTGCTAGACCAGGCCCCCTCTGCACGGAAACACAAGCAACCCCAGACATGTTTCAGCCCTGTTGGGTAACGGAATGACTATCACTTTTTTCCTGCACTGCCGAACTTGTAATGAGGTCCGATATCTGCTGTGGGTCTGTGATAGGGGGAATATTTCTTTATGTTCCGTGTTGCATTTTAAGTTGGGAGCTGACGCTGACGCTACCGACCCAAGTAAGGTCACCCGAGTTTATCAATTGAGGTTTTGTGGGCCATGTAAGGCATGCGGTGTGCCTCATAGAGCAAACCTTATATATGGTAATATGCCAGGCATATGATGGCATTATTGTGATGGCATTATTGGGGCATTTGAAGCTGCATTTGGCATATGATGGCAGCAGCTGCACATATGGGTTACACCTCAATATACGGCGACCATGCAAGTCATGGGATGGCATTTGAGGCTTCATTTGTCAAATGGTAACCAACACCTATTGGCTTTGCCTTTGTTTGCTAAACGATGCTGAGCTGACAATTTTTGCAATGGGCTAGATGCAAATTAGATGTACTTTTCTTGCCTGAAAACACACAGAAATTTCAAGGATTTAGCAGGTATCAGATTTAAAGTAATCCACTGTTTGTATGAAATCAGGCACTGTACCGAGTGTCCAATCACCGTCTCAGGGAACGGTTTCCACTGTGGTCTAGGGAGTATGGTTAGCAGTTCCTCTCAGTGGTGGTGGGTCAGGGTTTCCGGGCGGTCCGCAAAAGGGAGGAGCACATGCATCTCTGGAATTCCGTCATGCCCCGGTCAGAAGCAGCCTGACCTTCACAGGAAGTTGTGCTATTTCGCAACGGACAACGCCAATGGTGAGTCGGACGGACCCAAAGTTAGTCACTTCCTGATGTGTGAAGGACTCAGCACAGCCTGACCGCCCTTTCAGCACCGCCACCAGCCTCAGAACATCTCACTAACCTTTCTTTCACTATTGTCCAGTCTGCTGCTGCGCCCTCCATTTATTCTTTACACAAAATAGGAACTACTGAACTTTGCACGGACAGTTTAGAGCCTGGCAGATTTTTGCAGCATCGCTTTCAGTAGATTTCAGTTGCCATCTTAACGGTTTTTGGGGTTCAGTGCCCCCACTGAGTCTGACCCTCCACAAACAAAAGAAATGAAGCCATCCAAGAAGGTCCGCTGGTCACTGCCCCCATTCCATTCACTACCCAAAAGTTGATCTGCTGTCCTGGCAGCTGTCAAAATGAGCTCGGGAAGCCCCTTGAAGCCCCTGATCCCTTTCATCCGTTCTGGAATCAACATGATAAAGATTTGGCACTGTGCTAAGGCATGTGAACATAGATCTCTGCATCAAGCGCTTAGCACACGTGGGGCCGGATTACAGAAACTTTACACGGGTGCAAGTGCAAAGTTGCACTGTATTAGCACTAGTGCAAAGTTTGCCTTATTGCTAAAAACATTGGGACATATTAGAAAACCATTGCACCATGACAAGTGCAGCTTGGCCTGGGACAAGCACCGGGGAAACAATCGCCATAGTGCAAAAAAGACTTATTTTCCCTGCATTTTTTCACCAGGGCAAAGTTTGCCCTATGCGAATACGTTTTGGTATTAACACTAGGGAAAATTTAGCCGTGGTGCAAAAATGCATTCAAAATGTATCTTTTTTGCACTAAGTCAATTTTTGCCCTGGTGCTAATCCCACGCCAAACTGCACTTGTCATGTTCAATGGTCTTCTAATAAATTCCAGCGTTTTTAGAAAGAGGAAAAAGTTTGCCCTAGTGCTAATACAGTGCAACTTTGCACTTGCACCCGTGCAAGGTTTCTCTAATCTGGACCCAGAGCTTCTTAACCATTGTCGCACGCAAACTTGCATTTCTACTTCGTTTGTTAAACACGATCCAAATGGTCCACAAAATAAAGATGAAACTCTACACAAGTTATGTTATTGTGAACAGCCAAACGTTATGTACTACCGTGAACAAATGACTCATTGGTCTAGGGAGGATAGTTCAGGGGTAACGTACTCACCTTGGAAGCAAGACGACACGGAACACGCTTAGAAACCTCTGGGCAGTAAGTGCGTTATAAATAACCTATCATATTATTACAGGATTGCTTGATCAGATCTGAGTTGTCAGGCAGCACACTATGCAAGAACGAGCAGAATGTTGTGGCATGCAGTTAAACATTTTGCTTTATAAACAGGATATTTTGCAGCTCAAAATTATTTTCTTTGCGTGATTTTGCAGCACTTTCCTTCAGAGCAATACCTTACTTTTGTATTCTTTATGTAAAACAAAACATTTTCACTTTAGGGGATTTCACATTGAAACATATATACTTAAAGTAACCTGGAGTCGTTTTTCCCTGCCAAAAGGCACACTATTAACAGATGTCTTGCACATAACTTGAGCCCTGCCCGCCTCCAGACTGCCAAACACAGCCAAAGCGTGGTGATCCACTGCCCCACAAACACTGCCCATACCTGGCAAAAATCTCAACTGACCCTTATCTGGAGGCTGCCACCTACCGTGGGTTCTTTTGTTACACCCCAGCAAGCCCCATGACTTCCTTGGGCTTCAATGGGATTGACCACAGGAAACAAAGTCAGCAAATGCTGATCTCCATTGACTTAAATATGACCCCCCTGCAAAAAACACAATTGGCTAGGAGGAACGCACACCCCTACCTCGCATCCTGTTCCCTCCTCACATAAGCAAGCATACTCATGCCAGCTGCGATACTGCCCCCTCCCTCCTAAACACACCCTTACCTGGTGACTATGCATTTTCTATTTGCTGGCTATTTCACCCAATAAACCACCCACTGCAAAGATAATCTCTCGCCGCTGTGAGTCATCAAATGCCCAATCACATTTGGTAGATAGGTGAAGGCAAGGTCGGGGACATGTACCCAGAGAAACATGTCACATTAGCAAGCATTGGTCTGTGAAGCATTTTCATTGGTTGGTATGATCTAATGTACCTCCAGTGTCTCCAGGGGCAGCTGCTCGGTGCACCCCGCTGCCTGGTTCCGGCAGTGAACCTGCAGTTGTAGGATCTCCCTCTGGCAGCAGACATCATTGAAAGCCTGGGGGGTGGAGAGCAAAATTAAAACCCAAACCAGCATGCATAGGTTCTGCTTTGACTGATCGCAAGTAAACAAGGTGGTAACTCGCTCGGAAAAAGGCACATGCACTGAGACTCCCACTCATTCTGCGGCATCATGGGCAGCAAAGACTAGAATCTGTTAGGCGTCAATATCCTGGCAGACTGCCCTAGAGAGTCACTGATCTCAGGCGTCAGTGGCCTGCTGAGGCCTTAAAGAAGGCCACGCACAGGATTGGTCACTCGCTACAGATCCAAAGGATCTCAATGACCTCTTGATCCAAAATAAGGTCAGATTAATTGCTGACTTCATTGAAACCGTACTGCAGTGGCACGCCATTTGTGGTCTTCCTCAATGGTATAATCAAGCCGTCTGAGAGGGATCGCCCAACACTGTCTTCAAGCTTCAAACTCTCACACACACTGGACAACTCCAACTCACTAAGACCACCTCCAGATCACACCATCCAACTAATGGTTACACCAGGTCAATTCGTTCATAATCCAGTCAACTCATTCAAGAAAGGTCAACTCTCACTTACTCCTGTCCAACTACTCGTCACACTGACTCATTCTTGATGACCACCTATTGCCAAGGCACATTATAAGGTGGAATTCTGTCACATGGGATTTCTGACTGGACATTCAACTTCAAGAGAAAGAGACTCGGCTCCACTCTGTGCACGCCAAGAAGAGGACACTACTGGGTGCTAACTGGCGGGTTCCCTCAACCCCCAGTTTGTGACTAACATTCTCCATCATTCCTTAGAAAGTAGACAAGAGTCCATAGCATTGAGTCATAGGGCCAATTCGGTCAGAATTTTATCTGAATTAAACAATGATGACCATTTAGAAATTGCTGTACAAATTGTCGCAAATTGATTAGATAGACGTACATAGTCCATTGAAGCTACATCATTTTGTTGCTCTGGCTGCATTTATAATGCTCATATTAAGCAAGATATCTCTGTAATCAACATAGATATGAAGATAAAAAGGAGGCTTTGACATACATAAAATAAACTAAATGAAAAATTCACTTTCTGCCCAAAAAATAAAGACTACTGAAACTCCATAAATCAAATGGTTAATTAGCCAACGGACATAAGTGCCCCCTTCTGGGCATTTCTTCTCTTTATCTTAAAAAAATAACTTGTTATTGTGGTCTTACGTGTTATGGCAGAGGAGATGTCTTTACCAAAACAACCCTTTTGTTATCCACCCATCACCCTGTATCTTCCTTTTGGGCAAAACCATAAGTGCAGGTCCATGTCCCCTTTGGCCCATCCCAATTCCACAGGATCTTCTGGCACCACTCAGTTGCTCATTCCTCCATTTCTGTCCTCTTCCTGTGCCACATTCACCCCAACTCCCTTACTCCGAACTCAATGCCTTCACCCAGACCCCAAGCCCTAGACCCATACTCCCATTTGGCATCCCTATATGCATGGCTGGTCGGCCATCTCCAATTCCCTGTGACTTACTTAATGCAGAAAATGTCATTAAGGGCATATGTTTAACTGTATGGCATTTTAAAATGTTGGCAGTAGTACATACAGAACAAGGAGTTGCAATGATTCTGGAATATTGTTGTAAAAAAAAATGACTAAAGTTCCACTTACACCTACACAAAATAAAAAAATCAATTTTAAAAATACTTTGTTGAACCCTTTCTTAATAAAAGTGTTAAGGTTTTACACTGACATATCTCTTATGTGAATCGTCGGGTAAAAGCAGTCACTGGGCTTGGGTAGCAGGCCTAAGGATGGTCTGAATACAATCCTCAAAGGTGAGTGTGTAAGAGAGGAGGGACAAAGGTGATTTGGAAGGGACCGAAAGTGAGGAGTAGGAGCCATAAGAGAGGGGTTTGACATTGGCAACATTGTCAACCATAATTTTTCCATCTAACATTTGCAATAGGTAAAATATGCAACCCGTGTTTTTCTTCCAAAAGAATCTTAAATAGTCAATGTAGGCTGATTGCGACAATACCAAATATTTGCTACCGTTACATAGAATTGACAGCACTGTGACTTCTGGCATTTCCGTCATCATCGTTGTGTTGCTTCTTGCCCACCCCTCACTGCTGGCCTTACATGTCTCTCCTCCTTTACATTGGCTTTATCCTGAATTTAAGAGTATCCTGCACAGACCATATCAGTGCTCAGGTTCCACACAAATGCTACATGCTTTGGCACGCGTTCTTCTATAAGATTCCTCCAATAAAACTCCTCCCAGCCACATCAGCATGAGCATACAAGAACCTGAGCCTTTAGATGTGGTAAGTATAAAAGCAAAGCTCACCAAAATTAGGGACATTGACCTTCAACTGCAAAACAAATTTGCCTTACTATATTGGCAAATTTTAAGAGACTATATAAGTAAGTTCAAAAGACTCCTCTGTCAGGGATATACGCTGGATTACCCTGCAAGAGTGCATCATCTTCAAGACCCACTGCTTCAGCCACGAGCCTTTTATGACTAGAGCACTGCCCTATCTGGTGGAAGAACATACCGGAGGCAAGCAGAACAAGACTGGAAATCAAGACATGGACACAGGCAAAAACCAGGAAACAAGCATTCTCGATCTACACACCAAATCTCTGGAACAACATGCCCCCGCACATCCGACTAGCTCCTTTGCGCCTACACGTCAGTGTTGAAATGAAGACTTGTCTCTTCTGTTGAAACACAAAATGTCCTGGATACAGCATCTTAAAACTCCTAAAACCTTGGGAGATGCCTGTGAACCCTCTCTCCCATCATACATGCAATCTTGAATAGTTACCTCCTCCCAACCTTAAACATGATCTAGAAAATCATCCCTCCCTCCCTTGAATAGAACACAGCTTCTTTCTAGCCACTCTTATGCTTGCTCAGCACCAATACAGAGATGTACAAATTGGTATTATCAAATATAGGGAAGAACCAGCAAAAATGTGTTCTGTGGAGCAAAACGCTACAAAGTTATTCTCCTATAACGAAACGATTAAAATACTGTTTTGATTTCGGTGCAGATCTACATAACAATGTTTCAAAAAAATGTTCTGCAAATAAATCATGCTATAAAGAAATATTTTCAACATAAATATGTTGTGTTGAAGATTCTTTGCACGCGAGTGACAGAATCAAGTGTGAAAGATACTCATCTCAAAATCAGTCCCAGAACTATCCCCATTCCTTCCTGCCCCACGTCAGTTTCATTTTGAGGGTAGTTGCACATTCAGATGTGTGAAGGAGATTAAGCCACACAAATCCTTTGAGGTCTCTCAATATCCACCATCTTTGAGGATCAGGCGGGGGTATAGGTTCTACAGCAAGGGGATCCAGAACTCAAAGGAATGCCACGCCACGTAGGGCCAAATGAAGGCTGTTTCTATTATTACTTGCATGAGCAGGAAACTAAGGCTCCTATTGGCAGATTGACCTCCTGATACAGTAGAGATTTCGCTATGGCGAGATGCCCAAACATTCAAGGGGCAATATTGATTCTACTTGTGAAACCGTTGACATCAGAATCTGTCCAATGTCAGGAAAGAGTATGTGTTCTATTCTGCTATAGGTAAGTTCTTTAATGTCAGGAAAGAGTATGTGTTCTATTCTGCTATAGGTAAGTTCTTTAATGTCAGGAAAGAGTATGTGTTCTATTCTGCTATAGGTAAGTTCTTTAATGTCAGGAAAGAGTATGTTTTCTATTCTGCTATAGGTAAGTTCTTTAATGTCAGGAAAGAGTATGTGTTCTAATCTGCTATAGGTAAGTTCTTTAATGTCAGGAAAGAGTATGTTTTCTATTCTGCTATAGGTAAGTTCTTTAATGTCAGGAAAGAGTATGTGTTCTATTCTGCTATAGGTAAGTTCTTTAATGTCAGGAAAGAGTATGTTTTCTATTCTGCTATAGGTAAGTTCTTTAATGTCAGGAAAGAGTATGTTTTCTATTCTTCTATAGGTAAGTTCTTTAATGTCAGGAAAGAGTATGTGTTCTATTCTGCTATAGGTAAGTTCTTTAATGTCAGGAAAGAGTATGTGTTCTTTTCTGCTATAGGTAAGTTCTTTAATGTCAGGAAAGAGTATGTGTTCTATTCTGCTATAGGTAAGTTCTTTAATGTCAGGAAAGAGTATGTGTTCTATTCTGCTATAGGTAAGTTCTTTAATGTCAGGAAAGAGTATGTGTTCTATTCTGCTATATGTAAGTTCTTTAATGTCAGGAAAGAGTATGTGTTCTATTCTGCTATAGGTAAGTTCTTTAATGTCAGGAAAGAGTATGTGTTCTATTCTGCTATAGGTAAGTTCTTTAATGTCAGGAAAGAGTATGTGTTCTATTCTGCTATAGGTAAGTTCTTTAATGTCAGGAAAGAGTATGTGTTCTATTCTGCTATAGGTAAGTTCTTTAATGTCAGGAAAGAGTATGTGTTCTATTCTGCTATAGGTAAGTTCTTTAATGTCAGGAAAGAGTATGTGTTCTATTCTGCTATAGGTAAGTTCTTTAATGTCAGGAAAGAGTATGTGTTCTATTCTGCTGTAGGTAAGTTCTTTAATGTCAGGAAAGAGTATGTTTTCTATTCTGCTGTAGGTAAGTTCTTTAATGTCAGGAAAGAGTATGTGTTCTATTCTGCTGTAGGTAAGTTCTTTAATGTCAGGAAAGAGTATGTGTTCTATTCTGCTGTAGGTAAGTTCTTTAATGTCAGGAAAGAGTATGTGTTCTATTCTGCTGTAGGTAAGTTCTTTAATGTCAGGAAAGAGTATGTGTTCTATTCTGCTGTAGGTAAGTTCTTTAATGTCAGGAAAGAGTATGTGTTCTATTCTGCTGTAGGTAAGTTCTTTAATGTCAGGAAAGAGTATGTGATCTATTCTGCTGTAGGTAAGTTCTTTAATGTCAGGAAAGAGTATGTGTTCTATTCTGCTGTAGGTAAGTTCTTTAATGTCAGGAAAGAGTATGTGATCTATTCTGCTGTAGGTAAGTTCTTTAATGTCAGGAAAGAGTATGTGTTCTATTCTGCTATAGGTAAGTTCTTTAATGTCAGGAAAGAGTGTGTGTTCTATTCTGCTATAGGTAAGTTCTTTAATGTCAGGAAAGAGTGTGTGTTCTATTCTGCTATAGGTAAGTTCTTTAATGTCAGGAAAGAGTGTGTGTTCTATTCTGCTATAGGTAAGTTCTTTAATGTCAGGAAAGAGTGTGTGTTCTATTCTGCTATAGGTAAGTTCTTCAATGTCAGGAAAGAGTGTGTGTTCTATTCTGCTATAGGTAAGTTCTTCAATGTCAGGAAAGAGTGTGTGTTCTATTCTGCTATAGGTAAGTTCTTCAATGTCAGGAAAGAGTGTGTGTTCTATTCTGCTATAGGTAAGTTCTTCAATGTCAGGAAAGAGTGTGTGTTCTATTCTGCTATAGGTAAGTTCTTCAATGTCAGGAAAGAGTGTGTGTTCTATTCTGCTATAGGTAAGTTCTTCAATGTCAGGAAAGAGTGTGTGTTCTATTCTGCTATAGGTAAGTTCTTCAATGTCAGGAAAGAGTGTGTGTTCTATTCTGCTATAGGTAAGTTCTTCAATGTCAGGAAAGAGTGTGTGTTCTATTCTGCTATAGGTAAGTTCTTCAATGTCAGGAAAGAGTGTGTGTTCTATTCTGCTATAGGTAAGTTCTTCAATGTCAGGAAAGAGTGTGTGTTCTATTCTGCTATAGGTAAGTTCTTCAATGTCAGGAAAGAGTGTGTGTTCTATTCTGCTATAGGTAAGTTCTTCAATGTCAGGAAAGAGTATGTGTTCTATTCTGCTATAGGTAAGTTCTTCAATGTCAGGAAAGAGTATGTGTTCTATTCTGCTATAGGTAAGTTCTTTAATGTCAGGAAAGAGTATGTGTTCTATTCTGCTATAGGTAAGTTCTTTTGCATTGGTTTAAAGATGCAGCAGTTTCTCTTTCTCTTTGCTTCTGGTTATGCACCCAAAAAAGTAGCACTGACTTTTCGTGCCATCACGTGTACGGGGCACTCCTCGCCCTTGCTAGCTCCCCCGGCCTTGCAGTGGTAACTTGGCATAATGGATCCTGCTGTCACTGTGATAATTGGGAATCATATAATCTTCCCTGTACTATGTTGACTGCACATAGTCAATATTCCATAATGCAACCTTTCAACATGGGCACATACAGTGTGGCCTTTCAGTGCTAACTGGCTATACTGAAATCGCCCTTACTGTACTAACAGGCATTTTGGAATCTGGCCATTCTGTTTCAACTGGGGTATGAAATCTGGATGTGCTGTGCTAACTGTGCATAATTAGTCTGTCCTTACTGTGCTAACTGGGCACAATTGAATCTGGCCATAGTATGCTACTTGTGCCTAATACAATCTGTCCTAACTACTAAAAGGGCATCCTAGAATCTGACCTTACTGTGCTGAGCATAATGCAATCTGTACTTACTGTGCTACCCGGGTTTATAGAATCTGGCCTCACTATGTTGACTAGGCATACTGTGTTTTTGCCCTCACTTTGGTAACTGAACATACTTGACTCTCACATTACCGAACTAACTAGACTTTTCATATCTTGCCTTAATTCAGTGCTAACTGTGGGGACCTGTAAGTTATGACTTTACTGTGCTAATTGAACACACTGGATTCAGGCCTCATGGTGTTAACTAGGAATACTGGTACCCTTACTGTTCTAACTGAGCATACTAGAATGTGGCCTTGATGTGGTTATAGCAGACATAGGTATGGTGTTGTTTATTTATATAGCGCCTTCACACAGGCAAGTGTTTCAAAGCACTCAAACAAGGCACTGCTTTGCTAACTAGACAGAACATGAACACTACTGTGCTAACAGAGCATACAGGAATCTGGCCATGATGTGCTAACTGGGCATAAAGGAATGTGTCCAGGCTAGGTTAATTGGGCATAATAGACACTTGCAGTGCAATGCTTTCATGGCATAGTCTTAACCATGTTGTTAGTGCCTGGGCATTGAAAGAACATTGTGCAAGCACCTGAGGATGAGATGGCACTAGCTGCCAATGATGTGAGTACCAGGGATTTTGGGAACAAAGCCTTCAAATGATGCGAGTATCTGTGATTTTGATATCAGAAAAGGTATGATAGCAAAACCTGTCATATGATGTGAGTATTGACGCATATTGTCTCAACACCTAACAAATGATAATACTGCTTAGCGATAGTGGTGATAAATGGAATATGGTTGCGAGTGCAAGGACATGCAATGCTAGTGCCTGACAAATGCATATAAAATGTCTAGAGATCAGCCAAAACTATTACCTTTGTCAATGATTGTTTTTCTTTGCATTCTGGTACTTGAATGCTTCACTTTCCCTTTATTATTGCAGGACTACACAATAGCCACAATTCAAAGAAAAGACGGATTGCAGAATCTACTTTCATCTATTAAAGCATTAATTGAGATTTCTGTCCTCGAAATCACAAGGATCTCGTTACATTAAACGTTAAGAAGTGTTAGCACCCCGTTCAAAGGGCTGGAACGGGGTGTAATGGCCCGGCAGTCCGAGTTGCGAGGGCCTATAACGAGGGCACCGGGCCGTTACCCGCATTCCAGCCCTTGAAACCAGGTGCTAACGCCATTAGCACCCAGTGTTACCAAAGCAGTAACCCAGGGTTTACAAAAAAAAGGATTTTCATTTATTGAATGGGACGCCACAACAATCCTGTGCAATTAATGAAAATCCTTTTCTAAGTTGGCTGCCAAGGTAATGGAAGGCGAGGCTCCATAAAAAGCTCCTCTTCCATTAACATGACGGTCTGCAAAAGTGAGAAGCAGTGAAGCGGCGGCGGCGCGTGCTGCCACCACAACAATCAGTAAGTGGGATAGGGGAGAGGGTTTGGGAAATCGTAAAAAATTTATTCAAATAAATTAAAACTGGGTGGAGGGCTCGGGGAGGAGGAGATCGCGCTGTGGGGTGGGGGGGCAGCCAGCAGATTCAGTGGAACACGGCTGAGATCAGAGCACTTAACCATCACAAGCACTATAGCGCACTGAATACGTTTACTAACACTGGGTTCCTACTCCTGATGAATGTTCCACATTTTATGCTATTGTAAACTGAAACATGTTGAGATATTAGACTGTAAAGTGACAATACAGTGACAAATTGCTGCAAATGAACACAGAGTTCTGTGTATAAATTCGAGGTTTGTCCCTCTTTGTGTGTACACCAGAAGAGAACAGTGAATTTATAACTGATGTTTGTTATGATACCCAGGCTACTATTGTGGCAGACTGCAAACGTGCAGGATCAGTGAACAATTTACCTATGTTTTGGTCTTTTAACAATGATGTATTTTTAGAAAATTCATGTTTTGATGCTGAATGTTTATGTTTATGATAATTAAATTGTTTTTTAACCACTGAAAGAATATTCCTTTCAGTTGCCCACCCTATCAGACCTGTCTCTATCTCCCTTTTGTTCCCAGATAAACATACACACAAAAAAAAACGGAAAACAGCCTAAGCACTATGCCCTTCTCAAAGGCAACAGCCAGAATAGTGCCAGTTATGCAATCTGCAAAAAACATGTTCAATACTACATGCCACCTGCCTGAACACTTTGAAAACCCATGTGTGGGCAGAGCTCTGCTTCAAAGCCTTCCCGGGTCGCTGCGTCTCCAGACCACGCCCCGAAGAAAGCCAAACAGCAACTCTCAGCTGCCCCAGTCATCCTACAGAGGCCTCGGGCATACAATGGGCCAGAAAAGGAAAGCAGCCCCAAGTTGTCAGTGAACACAGGGAAGCAGAAAAGCCAGGTTAACATAGACCAGCAAGCCGCACCGTGGGCGCGCCCACCAGGGAACGTGCACGCTCTCCTCACGGCCGCTTCCGCTAGTCACAGCTTGGACTATCCCTTTGGTATTTTTAGCCTGAGCCTGTGGGCTTGGCTGTGGCTTTTTCCCTGGAGACTTTCTGAAGAGACTCTGCCAGCCTACCTGAGTTATGTCCTCCATGCTGCTAGATGTCTGTTTTCCTGACAGGTCCCGAGACCTTCTGTGTGCTGCCTCGCTGCTCTTCACCTGCTGTTGCTGGGAACATGGCAGGTGTGGTAGTCTCTGGACATCATGTGAGCACCCTAGCCACACGTGAGAGCTGCTCTTAGATTCCAGCAAAATATACTTGTATTTCCCAAATCCTGGGCAGACTCTGCTCTTGCAGCCCTTTTAGGTTGTCATCTGCCTTTCCTGGTGTACCACTTGCATTTAACCCTTTCTTCCATGAGTTATGTGCTCTGTTCAACTCTGGTGCAGTAACCTCAGCCGTGAAAAGGTGGTGCTGCGCTCCTTTCCTCCCACTGACTTTGATTGTGTGATGTACTTCTGAGATTCAGTTTAAGTGCAGTACCTCTGACCACATCTAGAGGGACCCTCCCTTTTGCCAGCGAATTTAAGTATGCCCCTTTTTCGAATGTTCTGAACACTGTTTTGGCTGTTTTAAACAGTCATTCTAAGCTTTGGGACTGTGCAGCCTGTATTTAATCCATGCGTGACCCTCTGATGTGCAAATATGTTTACTCTACTGCTTATCACTTCCTGGAGTGATAAAGCTCATTCGCATTGACTTCTCTTGCACAGGATTGTGGGTTCGCTTGGCCCCAGTGGTTTGGAGAGGTTGGATGCTAGTGCAGGAATTGTGTACAAAGTGTAATTTTGATTGAAAAATCCGGTTTAAGCTGACAAAAGGGAGCTTAAGTTGAAAGGCACACTAAGTTTGCTAGTACCTTTTAGCACTAAACCATTCATTGCGTAATATTCGTTTCCCAGATTCCTGGGGGCCAGCTTGTTTAGCTCTAGGCTGGTCCATAGCACATAGCACACAGGATGTGAGCTCAGCATGTCCCCAGGGCTGTGTGATTTGGAAACATGGAGATCAATTCAAGATACACATGGACACAGTGTTTATGATTGCAGAAAGAGAAAAGGTTGAAAATCACATGCATTACAGCTGCTATAATGGAAACACTTTGAGCATTCATTTTGTATTGTAAATGGATCTTACGCTGTCAAATACAGGTGAAGGCCCATTTCATGGTTTGGTATCACGGCTGTGTATATAAATGCAAATCCAACCGCTCTGTTCTAATGTTGTTCCTTGTGCTCTTTTGTGCAAACGTGTCACTAAACGGTGTGCCAATTTCTATTCAAGTGTCATATTTGTTATTTCTGGATTCCAGTGTTCATTTTTGCATTTACTTTGGTTTGCCTGGAATGCGTATCCTGACCAGCGTTCCTGCCAGTCTTCATTTGTTTCCCCATTTCCTGTCTGTCTATACCAGGGTGTACTTACTCCATTTTGTCAAGAACTCAAGTAAGGGATCCTTGGTAAACCATGTATCGCCTTTCCCAGTAGGTTTGTGAAGGAACGCCATTGTCATTATCCCCAAACTCTCCAATGGCCGTTGCATTAATTAAAGTACTGTTCCCCCCACCATGGTGCCTGTGTCTTTATGTATCTCTCTGCTTTCTCTCAGGGGGGCAGTGGGCTACATAGAGTTGATGACAGCAGCAGCGAGAGATATTATATATCTTTGTAGAGAAAGAAAAAGAGGAGTGAAGGGTTATGCCCAGATGACGCCCAGACCGAGATAGAGTGACAGGTAAAAGAGGAAAAGAAACGGGAGGGAAGTGCAGATGACTCGGGAAGAAGAGAATTTGAGTTTTTGAAGCATTGTGGTGAAGAAAGTGTGTGCGTGTTCGGGACTGGATTGTAAGTAGACAAGCAGAGAATGTGGCATGATGGGAGTCAGAAAAGGAGGACAAGGAAACGAAGGTCTGAGAATCATCAGCCCAGAAATGAGTGACTAACCCAAATGGAGAGATAATAAACGAGAGAGGAAAAGTATTCTGGGAAAAGAGGGCAGGACCCAAAAGCAAGGGAAATCTGGAAGAGCATTTTCCATCACAAGAGGTAGCACGGATCAGATAGACAAGACCAAACCCATTGGAGACGAGAGCCAGACAAGCCCAGTGATGAAAAGCTTGTGAGAAAAATCGTGTGGTCGACTGTGTCGAATGCAGCAGAAAGATCAGGGAGAATAAATATAGAGCACGCTTTAGAATAACGGGCAGTTAAGAGTGAGGGGCGTTCACTAAGGGGGGCCTGATGATTAAGCTAGGGCGAGGCCTCCTGGGACTAAACAATGCGTTCAAGAATTCTGGACAGAAATGGAAGAAGAGAATGGTAGCGAAAGTTAGCTGTAAGAAAAGGATCAAGGGAAAGCATCTTTAGGATTGGAAGCATGCTGGCATGCCTAAGTCAAAGGGAAAAACAGCGGTGGGAAGAGACACGTTATTAGAGAAGTCATACATGGAGAGGGCAAAGTTTGTGAAAGGAAGGGGGTCGAGAGGGCAGGCAGTAGGCGAGCTTCAGATGGATACGATTCATATCTTTTCTTTTCAAAAAGAGTTAGGTGACAGGGAAATGCTGGTGCTGGTGATATTGTGCACCCTTATTTTCTTCCTCTGCACTGTGCCATATACTCTTTTTTCCCAATGGTGAAATCAGTGGGATATCATTAACTAAAAATGGACTGCAAGGGGTCCCTAGTCATAACCTTGCCCTGCGGGTGAAGGCTGGATCAGGCCTGTTGTGCAATTCTCTGCATCAAAGAGAATCTACAGTGCAATTTTACTCTGTAGATATGATATGATATGATATGATATGTTATTTGTAACGCGCCTATACACAAGTGTTACAAGGCGTGACGAGGCAGGGGGAGGGAACAAGGGAAGACAGACAACGATCCTACTAGGCCAAGTGTCATTCAGATCGCGCAAGTGCAAGGGAAGAGGGGTTGGGAAAAGTGCAAGGGGGAAAGGGAGAGGGGAAGTGCAGTACAAGGTTAGTAGAATAACAAGATAAATAATAATAAGGGCCAACTGGTGGCAAGTGCAAGGTAAGTGCAGACAAGTGCTGGGAAGGGGGGCAGTAGGGATACAGAGACAGTCCCGCAGTGCAGGGGTTGCCAGGGAGGCAGTGCAAGGGGAGAGTGGCTGGGCCAAGGGTCGAGATCGGTGAGAGTGGCCCAGTTGCAGATTCAGTGCAATTTCAGTCAGGAATTTAGCAGGGGAGAGAGGGAGAGAAAGTAGAAGCAAAGAGGAAGGTTTTGAGGTGCTTCCGGAACCGGAGATGGTTCTCCTCATGTTTCAGGGAGGCAGGAAGGTTGTTCCAGAGGGAAGCCCCTGCCAAGGAGAGAGGTCTACCCCCAGCTTGTTGCTTGGAGAAGGGGCTGACCCTGAGGGAGTTGGAGGCGGATGAGCGAAGAGCACGAGAGGGCAGATATTTAGGAAGAGAGAGTTGTAGGTATTTTGGCCCCAGGCCCCAGAAGGCCTTGTGTACAATGCAGAGGGTTTTGAACTTAATCCTCGCAGCCACTGGGAGCCAGTGTAGGGATTTCAGACCTGGAGAGATACGATCCCTGGGCTTGAGGCCAAGGACAAGTCTCGCAGTCCTGTTCTGGATGAGTTGCAGAGGGCGGAGAGTAGAGGCAGGCAGATTTAGATAGAGGCTGTTACGGTAGTCCAGCTTAGAGAGAACCAGGGCTCTGGAGATGGTGAGCTTCTGGGGGAAGGAGAGGAAAGGAAGAATACCTCTGAGGAGGTGCAGCTGGTAGTGAGGCTTCTTAGAGATGTCAGATATGTGAGGAGAGAAGGAGAGTGTGTAGTCGAAGATGACCCCTAGGTTTTTTGCCTTGCAGGTAGGAGCAGGAAGAGGGCCAAGAGAGGCCGGCCAGAGAGCTGCAAGATCACATATACATTCCCAGCTGTTTTGAAGCCAAAAAACATGCATTGAATAACATGTCACCAAATGTTCCCCCCACCTTGCCATTCAGGCAGAAGTGGCGTTTACTGCTTAGCACACAGTGCAAATTGAGTCACCTATTATCACTTGGCAGTGTGCATTTAAGATGGCGAATGCCCGAAGGTAAGAGTGTCGGAGGGCTTAAGTGCAAGCATCTCACACCACCCTCCCACTATTGCAATCAATAAGGCCCACCCTATCCACCTCTTCAAACTGCCCATCAGTCTGAGTGCCTTATGCAAGCCGTTGCAGCAAATCCCTTCGCCTGTCCTCCAGGGCAAGCTCCTCACACATTGCAAAGGCGCAGGAGTCTCCAGGTGTCTACCAGGGTGGCGTTTTCAGGTGACCAACCAAAGCAAGAGTCTCACACTGACCACAAACACGAGCTTCTTCCTCTGCCCACCAGTGTCAGCTCCTCGCACAAGATGCAAGCTTCGTATACTACCACACCTAGGCTGGCCACCACGCAATCCTCTAGCACTGCCCTCCAATGCAAGCTCCTTACCCTGTCAATGATAGCAAGTTTCCACGGCTGGCCATCAGCGAAAGCCGTTCAAATAGACCACCAATGGTATGTTATATATCTCTGCCCACCCTGCCTGGTCCTTCTACTTTCCATCACTGTCTCCCTTTCACATTGCCCAAAAGAGCAGGGTTCTCACACTGCCCAGCAGTACTAGCTCCTCACAGAGGTGGGCAATGCACGCGTCACTGAACTGCTCCCCAGTACAAGCTTTTCATGCTGCCAATGACAGCAATGTTTCCATGCCGCCCAGCAGTGCAAGCACCTCACAATCTCCAAAGGTGTATGCTTCAGACACTTTCCAGCAGGGCAAGCTTCTCACACTACCCACCAAAGTCCTTTTTTTCCATGGCCACTAATGTCACATTCTCAAACTATCCAGTGATGAGGGCTCCTCATTCTGCCCCACCAATCCAAGTTCATCATACTGCCATCAGTGTAAGCTCTTTCCCACGACCCACCAACCAGTCACCCTGTTCACAACTGCAAGGTGCTCTACTTGAACACAAGCACCATCTTCTCTGTCTGATCACCAGTACCAGACCCTCATGAGTGTACGCTTCTCACAATGCTCACCAGTGCAACCTCCTCACACCATTTCCTAGTTTGAGTTTCTGATACTGATGTTGATAACAGGTGCTAGCTTCTCAGCCTTGCCAACAGTGCTAGTGCACCCATGGCCCATTAGTGAACGTTTTTCACCCTGTCCCCCAGGACCAGACTCTCCCCCGGTACAGCAGTACTATCTTGTCACCCTTAACAGCAAGTGCAGCACTGGAGCCGACCGGGATGCCACTTGTATCCAAACCACAATGTGTACCGCCAATATCCTTGGAAGGATAAGGCAGGATAATACCCCTGCTCTGAAGCTTATACCCTATTTTGAAACACAAACCCCAGTCTCACCGACCTGGTGCACTTGATCCTCCCCCTCCCTGCAACCCTTCTTGCACTTGCTCGATCCGTGTGCACCGCGCCAAAGATCAGTGTCTGTTCTCCCTTGTCTTCACCCCTTAATTGCAGAATCGCCATCAGGCCTAGTTGCTGTCATCCACACTGTTAAATGTACTTTTTACGCACTTACTCTGCCCAGAATTTCAAGTTCTCTGAGCGACTGATTGTTTTTTCCCCCTATGTTCCCACCCTCCTTGAGCGCTTGAAACACTTTCCTGTGTATAGGCGCTATATAAATAAACAATACAATACAATACACACACACACACAATGTGGAAGGCCATAAACAACATATTTTGTTTTATTGTAGGGCCTACAAATTCCATGGGAGTCCCCCACAGCCATGTCGATACCTTAACGCATGCCCCTCAGAGTCATCACAAGCGTCAGCAGCAGGAACTGACACCTTAAGCGAAGTGATGTGCTTGTCCTGAGCTCTGCAGATGTTGCTGGCGTCATTGAATAGCCCTTTATGTTCCTGCAGATTGTGCATGAGGAGCGGGTTCTGCGTCAATGAGTGTAAGGAATGGTAAAGTGATCGCATCAGTTAATGTGTTGTGATCTTGTTTAGTGCACCTCTGCCGTTTTTGGTGGCCTCGCGGCACCTTCTCTGCATAAAGGCAGACAGGAGGCGGTTCTGCGGGGTACAGGGAGAGGCAGGTGCAGATCCTGTGGTGATTCTAATTGCAGGCTGGAAGTACCCGTGTCGTTAGTGCCGCAATGGCTCTATGTGGTTTGTAGCAGTGACACTTAGGCATACATTTTAACTGGAGGGGAAAACCCAAGCTTGTATTAGATGATCGAGGTGTGACACCAGGAGAGCCGCTGGTCTGAATGGGGGGGAGGGGCATTTGTGATGGAGCTAAAGATGTAGTGGGCTGTGTGATGAGTTGTGTGTGCGTGTGTGTGCGTGTGCGTGTGTGCTTGTGTGCGTGTGTGCACGTGCATGTGTGTGTGTTCAGATCGTGTCCTACAGGACTATGTCATAGGCAAGCTACTGACTGAACTGCCTTCACTTAGCAAGGTGTCCAGAGTGTATGATTTTTGGCATATGTGTCAGAGATTCCTACGTTTGAGGAAGGAGGACGTTGGGGAGGCTGAACCCCCTGATTCCAATCTCCAAGATGTCTGTTTTTCCCAAGCATGTTATTCACATCAATGAGGATGACCCAAATGAGTCCATCATTGCTTCATCCTGGTTTCTGAGGGTGGCTCTCTGCTCAGTGTTTGAGTCTAAGTTCATGATGGTTTATTACGTTGTAAGATTCCTCGTGGAAGCTAACAATGTGAGTACTTATACTCAAGCTCTGTACTTGTTTTATCTGCTGAGTCAGCCAGTGGACAGATGGGAAAGGGAAGAGTGGTGTTGATCATATGCAATAATGCAGCCCTAAATTAGCAGGAGTCCTACCCTGACGACTCTGATGCAGATGGTCAGCCTGCCTTCCCCAGTGAGGCCAAAGGCCAATCCATTCCTGGCCAGCTCCTCAAACTCTTTGCCAAGGCTGGCTGACCTACTAGTCCATCACGAGCAGAATCTATTTTAATAAAACAAGTTATACCTATGGCTTATGTCCTTAGCTCTGACGTCATGTCCCCAAAGTGGAAACAAATCCGTTCCTGGTTGGATCCAAGGAAAAGCGAAAAGGGGAACTCTCCCTATCCTGGCTCACTACTTTCCTACAATTTCTAAAAAAAAAGGTGCACGCCGTGTGGGAGTCAACAAATTCCTTTATTCATGTTGCTACCCCTTGGTGTAACTTATACTAAAATCACAGCGGTCTGTGGTCCAATATTCCTTGGTCCCATTCCTGCTGTGTTCATAAAAACAATGGATAAGTTTTACCAAGCTCATATATTGATTCTCTATGAGTCAAGTCGGTCAGGTCATCACCCTGAACCTGTATTTGTCAACCGGTTTCAGCAGGGGAATATAGTTTGTCACTTTCTTCAGGACTATAGATTATGCTTGTTTAGGGCACTCTATACATTCATAAAAAGACAGAAGTGACTGTTCTCTGTCCTTCAATTGCTTTGTCTGGATCCGTCGTGGTCAAATTTAGATGGGACATCTCATCTGTATGTCAGCTCCCACCATCCGTTGTCTACTGTAGTAGAGAATCGGGTTGGTCTCTGTGCTCTTCCTCCCTGGAGCCCTGGTTTCGTCACCTTGATGGTATTGGTGCACAGTATTCACGTGTTTTCTTGTCTCATTTCTTTTCACAGGTATTGTATTCCAGAGACTGTCATGCCTCGAATATCATAATCACGCCACTCCGGTCGGGTTTGTTTTCTTTTCCCGACAAACCCAACCGGATGGCGGGAGCTGAAAAACAGATGAGATGTCCCATCTAAATTCCCCCCCCCCAAACCCTGCATCCCCTTTAATTTGTTATCTATTCCCGAACACCCACACCCCATATATATACTTTTCTAACCCCCCCTAAAAATTTCGATGAGTTTTTTCGTGAAAAAAATATGGCATCAAAAATCCAGCAACATTTCATCCCACGATGCAAGGACGTCGTACCCAGTGAAGACAGTGCCTTGTTTAGGAAGAAAGTTAAGAACATTTGTGTCTAAGTTGCCATTCTAACATAGCCCTTTCTTAGACTCAAGAGCGTTGATCACTTTTGGGTCCCAAGAACCCTCTATGCAACCCAAATCAAAACAAGTGGTGCCACCTTCAAACGCTGCCCACCAGAGCAAGTGTCTCAGGGATCTGCAACCTTTGGCTTACCAGGTGTTTTGGACTACAGCTCCCATCAGCCCTAACCAGCACAGCCGGTTTGGTCAATGGTGAAGGACCATGAGGGTTCCAGTACATAACATCAGGAGAGACACAGGTTACAGACCCGGGCCCTAGAACAATCTTCTCATACCGCTACCAGTGCCAGCTGCGCACACTGCCCGCGGATGCACATCTGTTCCAGCAGCTGTGAAGGGGGTTCAGACACTGTTCTGAATGCTTGCAAACCTTTATTTCTCTCCCGGAAATGAAGGCAGTGCAGATACTCATTGTTCAAAAGCTTTGTTTTCAGACACGAGACGCACGACATTTCCTTCTGAAAGCCTCAAAAGTGCCTTTGTACGAATGCAGATAAAACCGCAGAGAGGGTGAAGCCGAAGCTTGTAGCAATCCGATGGAAATCCCCCTAAGAGAAAGTCTGAGTGAGCAAACCGTCTACCTGGCAGCCCTGAGCTGCTTCTGTGGGAAGAAACACTAAAAGAGGAAGTGGGGCTCTTTCTGCCAAGGTCAACATCCGGCTGGGACTTTCAAGAAACGGGCTTGAAGTTGGAATCCGTGGAGGGGCTAGCCTCTAATATGCACTCAGGTAGCAGCCTAGACGCCACAGTTATCTGGATGCAGAGACCCAGCCTCACTCAAGTGCTATGGATCGTTCAGTGGCCTATCCTTGTCCACTTTGTCCAAGACTGGAAAGTGCTCCTGTGCCAGGTTCCTTTCTGTTCCAGACTGGCGGGCATTGCTGTCGCATACTTCAGCATGTTCCGAGCTGGGCGGTGCTTCCAGGCTGGAGTTCTCTCTGCCTCAAACTGGGGTGTTTATAGGAGTACTTGAGGAGTTGAGCAAGGTCTAGAACGTGTACAATGATGCAACTCCTCTTATCAGTACACTGTGTAGCCCAGGGGCCGGCACACATCCCTCAGCATCCATCTTTCCAAAGTCGGCCCCTGTTACTGGTGACAACAGGTTCATCAGCCTAAATCTTGGGTCTTGCTCCTCAGAACCGCATCAGAGGGATCCCCCGGAGGGGACGGTGGCACAAGCCACATGGGGACCCAGGCTTCAGGCCTACTTGTGCTTAATATCAACCTACTTGATTCTGATAGAAGACGCACCCGCAAACCCCTGTCTGAACATTTTGTGTAGCTCCCCTACTTTCAGCGACCCACACCGTGCTTTCCCTGTCACTAGGCGGGACATACAAACTCTTTGGGGTCAGTGTCTCTACCAACATCCGTGACCACCATGAGGTATCTCTTAAGAGCCGGACTACATGGTAGAAGTTTAGGGACATTTGTAAAGGACCCACAGTCTGGAGGGGGCCTAAAAATAGATGTTTTCAAATTCCTTTGAGATTTAGTAACCTGCCTGTTATTGCTAAAGCAGGCTGAGCTGCCTGGCCAGCAGCAGAGCACGCAGTAAACCACCTGTTCCCATATGCACTACGCGTCCAAGCTTTGTTTGAAAAAGAAATGTCGACACAATTTTAAAGTCATCTGATACAAGGCAACACCTATGAATCCCCCTAGACATCATTTACAAAAAGAGAAGACGCACTTTCACTTTAAAGCACCTCTGGCTTCACCTATTGGTTAAACAGAACAGACTTTGGGGACACAACTGGAATGCTATTTTGAGTGTCCCCCCCAAAGAAAATTTTAAACAAGACGTGTAAATGCTAAGGTAAAAAAATGGCTTGACCTTTGAGACTGATCAATACAGATTTTAGTTTAGAGGCACTGCACTCTGACTTGCGTGAGGGGTTTATCATGAGAACTCATGTGGGCAAGAGGAAAACAGAAAAAGAAAGCATGGTTTTAAAGACCTTCTGCACTGACCCAATCATAAATGCATTTGATTGCATTTAATTGTATACTTTCTTTGTGAAGGCTTTTAGGTTATCGCCTGAAACACTCAGGACAATTATGCCTTTTCGAGCACTATCATGCTGGTTTATTTATTGAACAGATTATAATTGGGATGCAAATGACTATTTCTGAAAAACCAAAAAGGGGGGGATTTTGAAGCACTTCTGTTGGGAAGTTTTCTAAAAGGAGACAGGACATCCTGAAAAAGGCTCACCTTGTGCATTTGATTCCTCCACCACTAGCAAGAAAAAGTCGCTGGGATCTTTCTTAAAAAGTAAGTTTATGTAACCCACAAAATGAACTGAACTATCTTTGGCACCCAGCTGAAACATTAAAGCCACCCACCCTCCCCAGGGTTCAAATATCCACACACATCTCTGCAGCAGGTCCTCAACCTATTGAACCACCTGGATATCAAACATTGGTTAATATGTTCACAATCAGTATAGAATTTCAACACTAGCACTCAAAATCAGAAAAGTGTGTATCCTTACACCAGAGGTTATATCTCACTAGTATCCCAAACAAATGCCATAAGAGCTGCATGATAATGCCCACCAGTGTTTTCAGGATAGCAATACCCAGTAGCACAGGTTTATACCAGTGAAAGAAGTTTACCAAAAAAGTAGTTGAACCGTGACTCCAGCAGGGGACAGAGTAGGAAGGAAGGGAGCAACGTGCAACACTTTTTTCAAGGGTTGCAGTCATGCTAGTTGACAGCCAACTGAGTTGAAACAGATTTCAGTTAAGCTATAATTGATATCCGGTGGTAAAATGGCGAAGTGTGCTTTAACTTCACAAAGAACAGTTCTGGAAAGGTGAGCATGGTTGAAAAAAGTAGTGGAGCTGTTAACAGTAATAAATAAAACTAGTGGAGCACCACTCCCGAGCTCCTGACTTTTCCCACTCACTTAGACCACTGATTTATACACATCAGTGGCTCATTATTAACACTGGCTTTGCCTTAATATTAGCTCGATATAGTAATAGCTTAGTAGTGTCACTAGTACAGTGTCATCAGTGACTCAGCATAATCAGTGGCTCAATATCATCAGGCTCAGTTACCCAGTATTTTCGGCAGTTGGATTTCAATGACCCGGTGTCATCAGTGACTAAGCTTCTTCAGTGGCTCAATATCATCAGGCTCAGTTGCCCAGTATTCTCGGCAGTTGGATTTCAATGACCCAGTGTCATCAGTGACTCAGCATCTTCAGTGGCTCAATATCATCAGGCTCAGTTGCCCAGTATTCTCGCCAGTTGAATTTCAATGGCCCACTGTCATCAGTGACTCAGCATCTTCAGTGGCTCAATATCATCAGGCTCAGTTGCTCACTATTCTCAGCAGTTGGATTTCAATGACCCAGTGTCATCAGTGAACCAGCATCTTCAGTGGCTCAATATCATCAGGCTGTCATCAGTGACTCAGCATCTTCAGTGGCTCAATATCATCAGGCTGTCATCAGTGACTCAGCATCTTCAGTGGCTCAATATCATCAGGCTCAGTTGCTCAGTATTCTCGGCAGTTGGATTTCAATGGCCCACTGTCATCAGTGGCATGGTATTTCAGTGGCAACTTATCATATGGTGCTTGAAATGGTTCCATGTGATAATGTCGCCTGGGAAAAAGTCGCCAGGTAGGTTACCTTTTTTCCTGCACCCCCAAAAGTCTTCCTCCACATATTCTAGGACAGGTATTATTTACTATTATAGAAAACGTAGGGAAAGTGCTTGAATTTCTCGGGAGTGCAAATTTGGGGACCTTTTCCCAAGAGACTTTATCAATGGATACCTTTCAAATTGGCTTGGTTTCATCTCTGCATTGTCTGTGGCTTGATGTTATCAATGGATTAGTGTAACAAGTGGCCTAGCGTCATTAGTGTTTGGGCAGCACTGTCTACTGTCAATAGCGCAGTGGCTCTATACAATCAGAAGCTCAGCATCATGTGTGGCTCAGTATTGTTAACAGCTCAGTATCACTGAGGACCCACTGTTACCAATGCCTCACTTTTATCAGTAACTCAGTTCCAAAAGTCGCTCATCTCCCTGGGCCAGAGATCTGCAACTGTTGGATCGCCAGCTATTTTAGACTATGACTCCCATGATGCCTACCATTTACTATGCTGGCTCTGGCTGATGGGAGTTGTAGTCCCGCACATCTAGAGAGCCACAGGTTGCAGACCCCTTCCCTGGGCTCGCTATGCAAGATAGGCAGTTCTCAGAAGGCTGGGAGAGAGCAGCCATTAGTGCTTGAGAAAAGGCGCCGTCAGCCATCCGCACTGCTGAGAGCAAACTGGGCATCCCGGGGCATAACTACACTGCATAGTAGGATATCATCATAAGGACAAGGGTGTCACACAGAATTGGCCAGCATTTGGGGCAATTCTTTTAGCCACAAAGAAAAGTGTTATTTATGAAGAAGCCCTTACATGGTGTGTCCCCCTCCTGCTCTCTTTGATACCAAAAGCGCACAGAGGCACAGACATGACTGCACATGCGTGTCAGGGTGCATGACGTCATGACGGGGGAATACGGACACTACTGTTATCCTGTGCATATGTCCTGCACTGTCCTGTGATAGCACCAGCCCTCAGGCAGGAATCAACAGAAAGTAAGGTCTTGTGCTGGTTGTCAGGTGCTCATTTATGCAATTACCTGAGTCATTTCTGCACTGAATGCCCACTTTTTCATCTGAATGGTGTGGGGTGGTGACGTTGCATCGGGATGTTAGCCTCGCCAATAACTGGTTGTGTGCAGTGATCACAAACCATGGCTTGGACCCACACACCTGCAGACACTGATCCACAGGAGAATGTATCAATTTATGGTGAAGACAACACACATGTTTGCCCAGGCCCAAACACAAGGTAAGGACACAGGGCTCTTCTACCCTGCTCCGACCACCACCTTTCCACACTCAAGGCAGAGCGTCACTGGTATTCATTTATTTTATTTATTGGTTATTTATAATGCACCTATACACAAGTGTTTGGCGGTGCACGAACCACAATGGGGCCTGTGGCTTGGCCATCTAGGCAATTACTTCTTTATTTGTGCTTGGAATAATAAGATGCATGCTAGCTCACCCAGTTAGTCAAGAAATACATGGGGCCTCATTACGAGGCTTGCGCTCACGAATGAAGGGGGCCGGTACGGGACCGGCCCCCTTCATTCCGTCAGGGCTGATTACAGGGTTCCCATCACGGGACCCGGATGGGACGCCTGGTAAAACCAGGCGTGCTTTCCGGATCCTGCAAGGGGAAGAATAACGTAACAATGGGACACTTATAATGTGCCCATTGTTACCTCCATCCCCATTCCAATTGAGCCCTATGGGGGCTCAAATGGGAATGGGGAATGGTTCCTGCAAGGAGGACTTACCGGGTCCTCCTATGTCGGAATGACCCGGTAAGTCCCCATTGCAAGAACCCGGAAAAGGAGCCCGGTTTGGAGGCAGCCATGGAGCTAGTAGATCCATGGCTGCCTCCAAACTCGTAATGAGGCCCATGGACTTTTTTTGCCTTGCCGAACTTCTGAGATTATTGTGACTGTGCCACAGTGGCAACTGCGCACTTTCGCAATCACCGACAGAAACCATGTGCAAACCCTACGCTGCTTCCATGCAAGGGTGTGATATTTCAGGAGCACCAAAATCTGCAAGCTTGTAGCGTGCATGATCGATACACTATATCCAAGGGCACTAGCTATGAGATGGGCTCTGGTAGCGTACGTTTTTGATTGCCTCCCAAACAGACTACTTTATATTCTTGTTTTCTTTCTGTTTTGTGAGGCGCATCTTATTCATCAGGTCCAGGATTCACCTCTTAACTAAAGGTTGTGTGATCTCATGTTATTTTTTTTAAAAAATTTTAATTGTTTTTTATAACACGCTTAATAGTTCGGTTTCTAAGTGTGGATCCGGGATTCAAAACTCTGTTGCTTTGCATGGTCTTGCTTCCAAGACCAGCACATTTGCCTCATTACAAGTCCGGCGGTAACTGTGCCGGTAAAACTGGCAGGTTGGTGCTGGACTTGTACGTTTTACCAGCACCTGGCTTGCCGGAAACACTGTGGCATTACAACCCCGCGTTCCGGGAAGTCAGGCTCCCGGTAATGGGAATGGGGACCACAAAGCACTGGCACTGTTAATAACGGTGCCGGTGCTTCTGTGAAAGTCTGCGGGCGGATGCCGTTCCACCTCCCAGGTCTGACCCTGGCGGGCGGAACAGCACCTGCCTGCAGACTCGTAGTGTGCTGGTCTAGTAAAAACAGTGCCGGTAGCGTTACCAGCACCGCTGTTACGGGACCGGCACACTCGTAATGAGGCCCATTGTCCCTGTGCTATCGACCGTTCTCACTGCTCCTTTTCTGTGGGAGTTCTAATGCAAACTAAAGTGCAGTTTTTGCATAAAGGAACAGAGGTGGATCTAATAACTAAACAAAACATGTGTAGCTATTTTTCTAATTATTAACAATATTTATGTTTCCCCAGATGGAAATAATTGAAATATGCTGGGGAAAGAGCAGAGTTTTGATGCCTACGGGTGGAGTTAGGAACACACCACACAGCATCAGTAATCTCAGGATTTTTATTTTCAAATGTAGGCAGGCAGGGCTGTGTCTTTCTCAGCTCAGCAGGAGTTACTACCTACAACACACACACTCCAGTGCAGCTGACGCTGAAGACCTTGGGTGTTCCTGTGAAACCATTCATGCTGTAGGCTAAGTGGTGACTGAAGAAGTGAAACGTGCTGACTGTTGGCTAAGGCTGCAGAGATAAATCATTAATGAGTTAGTTCATTGGTGGGATCTAGGATGGACAATCAATCCATATTTTTTGTAACTGCCCCATTTTGGAGGACTTTGTCCTGTGTGTGTTGGGGGGAAGTTTTGACTCTGTTTATTAAGCAGAGTTGGGAGGCAGATGAATACGTCATCCATAGCTTCTTCTACTCCCCCGGGCCAATATTGCACAGGTACGAAACGTTACTCACTAAGAAACTGCCCCACCCTTATCCCAGGCAGGTACAGCAGGAGATGGACACAATCCGAGCTAAAGATGGGCAAGAGAAATAAAACAAACATTGCAACAATACATATGCATGCATTAGACATGAAGCACATTTGCACTCAACATGAAGAACGCATACACTATGTAATATATGCACCTATACACAAAGAATATTAACATATCATCAATAAGACATGAAGAATACTAACATAAGCAATATATAAGCTGAATGCAACTGGAACAACACGCAAATATAGCTCACCAACATAGAAACACAGCAGTAATGGGCAGCCATCTTTTCCAAAATGGAAGCCACAACATGCTTCTAATTAGACACAAGGCCTCAAGGCTTCATGAGAACACAAAATGATGAAACCACAGAAATACAGGTCCATGCAGGGCCCAGGCAGGAGCTGGTAACCACAGCCAAGGTTACCGTGAATTAAGGGAGGGTCAGAGGGCCTCATTACGACCCTGGCGGCCGCGGTATGAACGGTACCGGGCCACCACATTACGAGTTTGCTCGACGGTGGCGGTATGCACGTCTGGTCTGGCCAGATGTGCATACCGCACCCGCGAACAGACCAGGATGCTAAGGGGGCTCAAGTGGGAATGGGGACATATCGGGTCCGGGTCCCGAAAATGGGAATTACCGGGCCCGCAAAAGTCGGAATGGCCCGGTAATTCCCTTTTTTTCGGGACCCGGACACAAGTAGCCATGCCGGTAATGACGGCATGGCTACCTACAAACTCGCAATGAGGCCCAGAATGTTGTAGAGGCAGCACGAGATAGCAATTCCCAGGATACAAGAAGAATACTCCCAGAACAATTAAAGTTTTATAAGACTACAACTAGCCTTTGTAAGCCAGGTTCAGGTCCAAAAGACTCCGCGAAGAATAACTCAAGAGTGTCCCCAGTGGCAAGAGAAAACATACACTTGCATCAATATTAGCTAAAATCCTAATACATAAGGGGTGAAATAATTCCAAACACAATTCCCATCAGACGTGACCCATAATTCAAGAACGCTGTCTATTCATTATTAACAAACACAGATAGGACACCTGGCTTACTCCTTACATGTGTATCCAGACACGAGACACCACTCAAGGCCAAATACAAAGAGATCACCCTAGCTCATGGCCTAGAAATGAGGGATGGCATCTTATTTAATTGAAAGGAAAGCAGTCAATGGACCTCTCTCCCCCTACTTCTGCCTGACTCATGTCTTGATGACCTGTCAGTTGTTCAAGGATAGTTAATAAGAAGCCAACCAATGGAAATCTCTAAAGTTATGCCACCCATGAAGTAAGGTGCTAGGCAATGAAATATTAAATATTGCAGAGATTATGTCTTTTCTGCCTTTATCAATTTAGAGGTGGTCTCAGGAGGAGCCATCAGACAAGTGTAATATAATAACAAATCTAACCTCTATAGAATGTATATGCAATCACCAGAATTAGCCAATCCATGCACCCCATAGGTTTTTGGTAACTATGATTACAGTATGATGTCAGCTATGACAAATGTTGAATATATAAACCATTGTTTTTTATAAGCATGTCGACAGCACCAACAATGATATGCTTGTATGCTGTCCCTGCTTTATTTAGATGATAATAAAGCTGGGTTTTGCCTTGCACTCTGTCTATTTTCGTTATTGAGTCTCCAGAACCTGTGTGTAACTTGGGACTTTCCAGGCCATCTTCACAGCAGTTTTGACCCAGCCCTCTTTTTTGTGTCTGCAGATTGAGCGTTCTGCTGCTGCTGCTGCTGCTTTGCCATTGTTTTAGCCACTAATTTAGTAACAAGAATGTCTTTTGACTATAACATTGTGCACCTGCATATTGTTCTGGAGATTTTATTATTATCATTATTATTATTATTATTATTGTTATTATTATTATTAGGGTATTTATTGTGCGCTGAACTAGCTTCAGCAAGCAATGGCACACTTAACAATCATGGGGGGAAGAACACAATAAGGTAAGCAGAGACGAAGCGAGCAGAGAGCTAACAGGGGGAGTGCAGGCAATTGGCCGTAAGGGATCTACAAGCAACCAGTGGAAGAGACAGCAGGGAGCCAATCACTGAGTCTCAGGTAGGGTGGGCAGTGGAGGCTGTGTGGACCACAGTGTTAGGGAGGGGCTTTAAAGCATTGTATTCATGCCCTGCAGTGTACTGGCTGTGAAATGGCCAAGATTTATTGTAGTGAGTTTCACTGTCCATTGAGCTGAACTGTTTATGTGCTCTGTGATCTTTGTTTCCTTTCACGTGCTCTGCACAGGGTGGCCACATTGCAGAGAACTGTTCTGTGAGGGATGGTAGTTCCACAGACCATCAATGGTTTTAGGAAGGCAAGTGTGCAAGTGTGGAATTATGATATCGCCTGCATCCTGTGCTTTAAGTAGGATAAGACATTGAGGGGCCTCTAATGAGTCACAAAATAATATTTGGGCCCAAGAAGCAACTGGCACGTCATCAGAATCGCAAGTCAAGAAGGAACCTTTTGCTCTAACATACAAAGTCAAGTTTTTCTACCTGCCATGAAAGAGAGTAAAATCTGTTTTGGTGTTTTAAATATGATATAATGAAATGTCTATCAAATGAAAGCAGGGGGTCTGAGCCCTCGATAGCCTTGGCTAACAGAGTGACCTCTCACCATTTTCAAGTGCTTGCTTTCAACTTTGGCTTTTAATTCTCATGCACAGAGCCACAGAAGTTATATATTACAAAGCCAAGTCTACTGCCACAAACTTGTTAACTTTCTGTGGCTATGAAGTGTGACAAAATGACTGCTGCTCCTCAGGAGTACAGGGATGAGTAGTGGGTAAACTGCCTACTCAGCTCCACACTGCCACTACACCAGCAGTAATCCAAGGCATAAAGGTAAAACAGGTGCAGCCTGAAAGGTATACCCTTCTCCGCCTCTCTTGGCAACGTGGTCTCAGGGAAGGCTATATCTACAAGAGGGGAGTGAGCGGATAACTTAAGTACAATAGTCCAAAATAAAATAATGTCTAATAAAGGTTCTAAACAAATATAGACTCTTAATGAAAGAATAACATGTAAATAACTAATCTGAAAACACTAGGAAAGTCCACCGCTGTAAAAGAAAACACAGAGAATGCAGACTTTTATAAGAAAGGGCACTCTGGCTTGCTAGGCAGTGATTTTTAGGGAATCAGATTGGGCAACAATGTTAATGTTTAATGTTCTAGAAACTAAACGGCACAGAAGGGGGCTCAAAAGCCGTTATGGTCCCAAAAGTGGACTGGCAAACAGCGTGAGGTGGTGTTTTCGGTGGTGGGTTTGTGAGCTTTTTGACTAAGTCTGGCACACAGTGCTGCCCAAGCTTCAACGACACGTGGCATGAAGACACTTGGTACAGGCAGGCAATGTGGGGGACAGGGCAGCTCACAAGCGGTTCAATGTGGGAATCTGGGCCCATGACTTTTCCTTCATGCCTTGGTGGCCGGGAAGTACAATCTAGGCTGTACAGGACAAGTGAGTCCTTCTGACCGGCACTCCTATTCCAGGGAGCTTGGTTGGCTCCTACAAGGGATCCTTCATCTTCAGTGAGCGGGAGCCTAGTTTTTTGTTATGTTAGTGCCTGCCTTTGGAGCCTGATTCCCAGGAAAACTCCTGAGGCAAGTTCATTGCTTTTTATTGCACTATTGAACTCATGATGGTCAATTGTATTTATATTTATCCATCAATTCAGGATTCAAATTCAATTTTGATACATTTTTTCCATTGAATTAATTTTCAACTTAACAAAGATAAAAACAAATCTGTGTTTTGAGCTTTATCCCACTACTATGGTATCTGTATTTCTAATTCTTTTTGTGGGCAACCTCACCTCAATAATGACATTGTGTGATATCAAATTGTTGTGGCTGTATATTTGTGTGATTCTCTCAGTCATCATGCTAAACCAGGAATGGCTTATATTCACAGATATATGTTCCACCACACTCTCTAGATTGCACAATCCCTTGAGTTTAGGTCAGAGGTGCAGACAGTTAAAATGCCAACTCTGTCTGCAGGGACTTGCTGTCCCAGCAGCTGCCGGAGAGGCACAGGTGACCTTTGAACCTGATGTGTTTCCACTGCAGAGCTATGTGTTGTAGATGTCAGGAGGCTAGTAACAGCAGGGCAAATGTGCAAATTATCATTGTGGCATGGGATATTTATGAAACAGAGATCAGTTTAGCAGACCTCCCTTCCAGAAACAGAATTGTCAACATTATTTTTTGGTAACAAAAATAAAAAGTCCATCGCTTTCACAGCCTAGTCAGATGGCTTGCTGTCCCATGAAGATGTAGGATTTTACCTTGAAAAAGCGACCACCTCATATGATCCTATGTGACCTCTGTTCCTGAGTCATCACATAGCCTACAGTGTTTGTTATTATAAATTACATGAAAGCGATTGTGCAATACTTGAGCCTGGCCAACCTTAATTCCAGACACTTACAACATAATGCCAAATTCACAGAGGCTCTAATAGAAATTATGTAAGCATTATTTGAATGCACACATATATTCAACTCTTGATAGGGCGGGAAACCATATAACGGCTACAGCGAGTCAGCACTTATAAAAGACAAGACTTCATTTAAATCTCACATTCACTCAGATTAGGTTAGATTTATTTAACACTTTTGGCCACAGGGCCTTTTGTGAAAGAAAAATACAATACATTGATTAAAAACATCAAACAACATTTAGAAGATAAAATAAACTAAAAGCAGGTCTGAAGTCTCGAGATTTTGCATTAATGTCTATGGGCCTCATTACACGGTAGGCGGTAAGGGTTAACGGTCACCGGTAAGGGTACCGGTGACCGTTAACCCTTACCGCCTTATTACGAGGTCCCTTTGCGGGTTGGTACTTTAACGCCTGCTTTTAGCAGGCTTTAAAAAACGAACCCGCAAAGGGACCTTGGTGCTAATTACGGTACCGTAATTTGCGGTACCGTAATTAGCGCCTTCCCCGTTCCCATTATGCCCTATGGCGGCAAAAATGGGAATGGGGAAGGGCCTTGGTGAATGGGGAATTATCGCCCCCGCTCACCTTGGCGTAGGGCGGTAATTCCGCCATCCTCCAAGGCGGACACAGTAAAATACCGACGGCAACCATGGTGCTACTAGCGCCATGGTTACCGCCTACTGTGTAATGAGGCCATATATGTGTGTCCATAGGTTGGTGAGTGAGTGTGTTTTGGTGGCAAGTCAATGTTTATGGGTTAATGTGTTCCTGCACCTCGATGAGTGAGTGTATATGGGAGTGTGTAGATCTGTGAGTGAATGTGGTTGGAAAACCTAGGCAGCGTATGGCAAGATGCATGGTGGGAGAAATTGTCTGTTGGGGTCATATTTATACTTCCTGGCAGAGGTGTCATTCTTTATCTGCCTAAGGGGTTGTTATTGTTATTCTTCCTGCTATTGAGGTCTTCTGTAGCCACGGTCCTGTCGAGTAACCATGGCTATGGGAAATCGTTTGTGCTCTTCACTTGGTCCCAGGGCCCCCTCCGCCCCCCAAATTTCACAGGGTATCCTCTCCCCCCTTCCTGCCCCCCACCTCTAGACTGAGGCCACCTAGTCAGTTTTCCTGCTCCAAATGGCCTTTTTCAGCTTTTTGTTTTTGGGTAGCCCCGGGTATAACTGCGGTTATCTCTTGCATCGCCAAAAAGATGCCAGCTTTTTTCATTTCTGAAAAGGCTTCATCCTGCAAAGCTCCATGAAAGATATCTCTATAATTTTGGGAGAAATTGGCACCCCCTTCTCCATTAAATATTTTAAAAGGTACTGGATGCAATAACTCCAGACCCCCAAAGAATCGTGAGTCAACGCTTCGTGCCCAAGTTGTTTTGGACCTGGTCCAATTACATCCAGCGGTTTTTGCTGTGCGGTCTGGCAAAAACGTATGTTTTTTTGTCTGTGAGAAAATGAATGGGGACTAGGCCGAAACTTCTTTTTATTGTTTCTTTAATAACTTTTTAATTTTTTAGCAAATCTTTCACAAAATGTCCAGTCTTCGGGAGGGCGAGGGGGGGAGGGGCGTGCATAGAATATTGTCTGCAAAACATCAGCCATGTTCGTCAAAAAGTTATTAGCAAATCATTTTTGTGATTTCCTATGGAACTCACCACTCACCTTAACTATATAGACCGCCAGACTCTCATGAGATGACACGCTATGTTTGGGTCAGAAGCCAGATTGGGGCTGGGGAGTCCTGTATTAGGAATGTGCAACAGAGCCACTTGGTCCTATCTCCTGTCTACCACCTGAAGACCTCTAAGTCAGGATTTTAGTCTAGGATTCCTGGATCCTGGATGGGTACCTCAAGCAGTAGGCCACAGCCCATCTCTAACACTGAGCACTGCATGCCGCACACAGCACACATGAATACCTCTCCAGAAAAACACCTAGCAGACTGCACGCTACGCACACACAGGAACACTGAGGCATGTTTAATGAACTTACATACACATGGATGTGGGACAAAGCTGCAAAACCCACCCCACTCAAGTTAAAGAGTACATCAATCAAATAGACTTAAAACCGTGTTGAGAAAGGTGCCAATATCCAATCCCTAGGTGGTGCTGCTTGTTAGGGAAATCCTTAAATAACATGGCATAAGGTAAAGACTATAGGCTTTGCCCATGCTTGCTTAAACTAGTCACAGTAGTAAGGTCGATTGTGCTACCCTTTATGAATGTGTACCCTTTGTAGAAGTTCAGAGTTAATACATTCCATTTCTAGAAGTTTCCTTTCCTGAACGTAATGGTATATGTTTCTTACTGCCATTGAATTGTTTTGAATACGTCTTCACACCTCATTACCTCTGCCTTCTGCTCGTTGAAGCTGCACAACCTGTGGGGCAGGGAACGGGGGGCCCAGGAGGCCATGGTTCACTCTAGTGAGTGACGTCCTGGCCCTGGTTCCTGACACAGAATTTTTCGGTGGCACCCATCTACACCCTCATCTTACCTCTTTCCTTTAAAGGAGCCAATGAAATCCTTACAGTAAGAAATATGAAAGCCTTTCCGGTTTAGATGCAATGAAGATGCCCTGAAGGCCTTTCAGTGCCATGCCTTTCAAAGGCTGTGCACGATAGCGGCTGCCACACCTCGTTGAGACGGTCTTTCCGGGGGGGGGGGGAGGGTAGACTGCCTGGGATGCCACAGACATTTAGGAGAATGGGCCCGATTATCACAATGCGGCGAGCCGCGAGCTCCCTGGCCAAAAACAGGAGACATTCTCACATTCTCTCTGTTGCGAGTGACAGTAGAATGGCAAAACGCGTTCCACCCTTAACACATACACTCATCACACCAGCACAAAAGTACTCCATACTCACCTTTAATGAATGCAATGTGTGTTGATCTACAGGACACAACGAAGCAGGGCAGCTGAAACAGAGAAATCACCATGATCAGTGGGGAACAAAGGACCCACCCTTCTCCCCCGAAAACGTTGTGGCATATGAGGCTGGCACAAGGACTTGAATATATTTGGTGCTTGCCAGCCATTAACCTGCTAAAGACACTGCAACATGTAAGAGGGGCGGATTCTTGCGAGAAACTGGCAGGGCTGTGCGGGAGGTATGAGTGGCAAGGGGTTAATACAAAGCCATTCACCTCTAGACACTACTGTAGGAGTCAAGTTTCTTATAGACCTTATATACAGTACCAAGTTACATAAACATACAAATTTGACAGCATACAATATTAAATACAACCATAATTCCAATAAATACATAACATGAAAATGCATTTCCGGTGCGTAGGCAAATGTCGGGATTTGTCATGACGCATTTAGAGAGTGCAACCTTGACTTTTTGTGCACTAGCTCACAGAACAAGTTGAGCGAACTTTACACTACTCCCTTCAAGATTGCACAAGCCTGCCACAGACACGGACACACACTCCTGAACATAGCTTTTTAGGTCGTGGAAATCACTTCCAAATTATGTATGTATTTGTGGGTTAAGCGGTCAAAGGGGAGTTGACGTAGGTAGGGGCTTTAGTGAACGGGGAAGGGGAATTCCCACCCCCCCCCACCCCCCCGCCCAAGAAAAAAATGAAAGTCAAATTTCGAAGTAATTTCCACGAAGTTAATTACAACCAAGTAATTTACATCATGGAAATGACATGCAACTTCCTTGTGGAAATCTGTTATGCAAAATGGTGCATTTTATAACTATCTCTCAGTGGCGATGTTTCCTGGGAAAATGTAATGCACTGTTGCCGGAGTAACAGTGCATCCACAGGCAACATGAAATTATATGACATGAGTTATTTATAACGCAGAGCCTGAACAGAAGCGTTTCTAGGCGCAACACGGCAAGGGAGGGAAGACAGAGGGGGGACAAAACAAGCGATCTTCCTAGTCATTCAGATCGTGCAAGTGCGGTAACATCCATGGCTGTGTGCTTTGACCTAAATTTCGATGTGCTGTTTGGCATGCTGGGCTCGCACGTTTCCTGCCATGCTCCCCACCTTTACAAGTCACTAGCAACATGTTCACTTTACTGCCAGAAATGAGCACCACTCCCCCACGGGCTTTCTTTCTATGCATTCACTGTGGTTAGTGGAGGGGGCAGACTTTCTAAACCTGCAGGTGAATTAAAGACACTTCCCCACGACCTGCTGCTCTCAATCCTTCATGTTTCCCGCTCTACTCTTCAACACACGTCTTAGGTTCTTGCAGCATTAATGGCCATCGATGGTGTGGGCAAGTATAAGGTGGATCAGCACTGGTTGGATTAGGAGTGATATTCAGGCTTCTCTGTTATTTCCAACCCAACGTCATTCCTCTCTTTCTTGTGACATAAATCGCTTATTTGAGCATGTTGCATACAACACATGTTCATAGATTGTGGATATCCCCTCACCCATCCACCCTCGCAGAAATGTCCGTAGCTTGCAATCTTCAATCCTTGGATTCCATAGGGGAGGAAGGATAGCTCAGGGGCAACGGGTGCCTTGTGCAACATAGGTTTGAATCCCGAGCCCCACTCTCTGGTATTAAGCGTGTTACAAATGAACACTGAACTAAATTTAAAAACCTGTATCAGCATCAATTAGGGTGCAATCATCCCCAATTCAACAAACACCCTTAACATATAAATCTACTACAGGCTTCCTTGCATGGCTGACAGATACAACAATTTCCTCCGCACATTCACACACTTCCCTTGCACCCCATTGGTTCTCTTGGGCCCCCTACTACCTTCCTACACAATATAAGGCAAGGCAGCTCTGGAAGTACTTCCCTCCCTTCCACCACCAAGACAATGGACTAGTAGAGCCTTCTTCCTTTTAACGTTTTAATTTGCCGCCCACCACACAAATATATATAATTCTCAACCCGCCCCCCCTTCCACACTGCCCATTTAATTGGACATTGCCCAGGGGATGGTAAAAAAATATCAGGCCCGGCAATGCTTTGCATTTTTGTAGAAGACATGGGCAATTTCCGTGTGACTGAAAAAACAAAAACACTAATCACGCCATGCAAATGAGGAATGAACACTGACAAAAGCCTTAATGAGCAGTCCATTTAGGATGGGATGGTGAATTGGAGGTAATATAAAATAAGGAAGGTTTGTCACACAGAAATCACTGTTAACAAAAAAAAACTGCTCTTCAAGGAATGGCTCCTCCTTAAGACTTAGGCATCTCTGCCTAACCTGAGACTGGTTGATCTGCTCCCCATGTTTCCTCCTCTGGTTACTTGAAGATCCCGTATTGCGAAATTGCCTGCCGCTGGTCCCCCTGTTGGTAGGTCTCGCGCTACCTTGTACTGTTCCATTGCAGTCGACTTCACTCACTGTGTGCTTCTCCCATGACTTGTAAAGCACTCTGTGTCTTCCCGAAGATAGGTCCGCGCTCAACAAATACGCTAATAATAAAAAGGGGCTACATGTTGCACCATAGCTCTCTTTTGCTGCTATTCACGCAACACTGCTGACAAGAAAAAAGAAAGCAACGCAGAACATCCATGTGCAGACAATGGCATGAAAACACAGAAGGTAGGAGAAGAGATCTTCCCAGTTACGCTCAAAATGCATTGTATTTTTATTTTATTATTTAAAGCGCTGACTTAGCTCCAGGGCAGCGGAGCGCTGTAGAGGGTGTGGGTAGCCAGCATTCGGGCTGCCATCCTTTAACAGTAGTGCAGTACTGTGAGCTGCAGTCTGTGCATCTAGTGGGCTTAGTCCTTGGTCAGATGTTTTTCAACATCTAGAGAATATGTTGTGTTTGACATGTACTTGGAGTTCTAAAAAGACACAGATACTTTGATGGGTTTACTATCAAGAATATATTCATTTTCAATCAACTAACTTGGTGTTTGTTGTGTAGGTCGCATGGAGTTTTGGGATTTTTGATGATTTTTCTAGTATAGTTGGGACAGGTGAGGACTTACCACAACCACTGCAGCACACATTAATCAATATTAAAAATATTCTTTGTTGATTAAACAAGTCTGAATGGGTGCTAGACCACATTTTTTGTCATAGGACATAGCTGAATTCTGATGGCACAGATGTTGTGCTTTGTGTTTAGTTTGGTGTATGGAGGCAAATGCGTGCAGATGAGCGGCCGTGCCTACGGTTGGTGTCCACAGAAGTGGTGAGTAACTACGTACCTTGAGCCTCAGTTGGGACTTTGTTTTTGATGTGGCAGTGGGATCAGTTTGTCTAGTCTGCTCCGAAATTATACTTTACCTCTCTCTGGAGAATATACTGGGGAGGCGCTGACAGTGTCAAGACCTGGGTATCATGAAGGTGGGTGTGAAATGTGTGCGTAGGTGGAGCTGTGTAAGGAGGGTTGATTGCCGAGGCGGCGAGAGCTATGCTTAGGGATGGAAAATATGAGCAAAAACGTTGAGGCTCAACCTAAGTTCACAAGTTAAATACTGAGGAATGCATTACTACGTATCAACACATTTAAGGGTTTAATGCTACAGCTAAGACTTGTTTGACGTTTTATCCAACTATCAAAGCTTATTTGTAAAATTTGATTCAGATCAACAAAATCTCTAATTCGTAAAATAATAAATGGTCATTCTCAGGTTCAGAGAACTGTATAGAAACGTAATTGTACCCACACTATGGGAGCTTGGAAAATCATAAACAATTCAGACCTGAAAATAAACACCAAGATTCATGGAACAGTGCTCCGTGTTAAGGTTTAAAAGGGTTGGTGAGAAGATGGAGCCATTTTGAACTCTGCAGGAGACTGGGAGTCAATTAAAACGTAAAATGTTATCTGGGTGGCCTGCTGTCTGCTCAAGAGGTAAGAGGTAAACCAATTCAGGACAGTGCTAGAAAATCCCACCCTTTCGGTGAGGAGGGAGAGGAGGATGTGGTGGTTCATGGTGTCAAATGCAGCCGAGTGGGCAAGAAGGCGGAGGCGGCATGAGTTACCCTTATTCATGAATTGGAGGGAATCATCCACCCTTTTGGATGGTCACTGTCTCAATTCTTCACTTGAGGTGCGACCTCCAGTGATAGTCGTTTAGGAGGTGTATTTGTTAGAATCTTGCGAGTGATTGTCTAGCGACTACTTTTCTCAATATTTTGCCAATCAACGGCCAAGTAATCAGGGTATAAGGTCAGTCTTTAAAAAAAAAAAGGTTGTATGAAGCCAGTTTTGAGGGTCTGTGAATGACCCTCTATGAGGGAGGCATTAATGATGCTGAGGAGTGTATTGAGCCCCAGGCCCATCAATTTTTTAATGATGGCCCAGATGATATCGTTGCTATAGACAGTAAGTTTGAGGGAGGCAATTGTTTTTAGACATTTGGGCAGGGAGAGGAGAGGATTCAGTCGAGAGGGGCAGTGTGCATGTTGGCGAGTGGGGGGGTAATGCTGTGGAGGGTTGATTTGATGATCTGCCGGATCAGGTCTATTCCTTCAATAAAAGAGTTATCGATTTTGTTGCAATTTTGCTGGCACCTCAGGGTCAGGTGTGGGTTTGGTACAATGCTCTACTACTCAAAAAAGAGCTTTGCTCTTGTTAGAGGCTGCTGCGATGGTAGAGGAGTAGTAAGCAGCTTTGGCCTTGTATTCAGAATCCTACAGTTGACACAAGAGATTTGAGGTCAGTGAGATCTAGAGGGTTACGGTTTTGCACCACCGTTTCTCTAGGGCTCTGGTTGAGCATTTGCTGGAGTTGAGCTAGGGAATGTACCAAGGGACGGATGGTTTGGTCTTTGCCCTGTTGTTTTTTAGGGGGACATGAGTGTCCACAACTTTCATAGTGGAATTGTTGAATCATTTTAGGAGGACCAAGACATTCTCTGTGGTGTGGAAGTCTGCAAAGTTTGCTCCCAGCTCATTGACCAAGAAGGTTATGAATGAGTGGCACCGAGTGAGACAGCATTTAGCCTGACCTTTATGGCCATGGCTGATTGGGTGATTGACAGTGGGATGGCGGCATGGCCAGACCAGTCAGGTGGGATCGGGTATGTGCAGGTGATCAGGGGGAGGATGTAAAGACAAAGGCCCTCATTACAAGTTTGGCGGTCTGGTAATAATGTGCCGGTAGCACTGTGTAAGGCACTATCCTGAGTCATGTTGCCCGAAACATGGCCACCAGTAACACCACACCTTGTGCTACCGGTGCAGGAAACACAGACATCGGTAGTATCGGCACCCCCAGACTCCTGCCAGAAATACCAGCAACACAGAACCACTGGCACATTACGAGCATGGACATTCTGGTACTACCGTCATAAAAATGCTGGTAGTACCGGAGAATCTCCACACCACGGACCAGGCAGTAAATAGTCCCAGGTAGGGCCAAAAAGGCCACAGATGCTCCAATTCCCCAGGGAGAGGAGGAGGATGATGTCAGTCCTGCACCTCCTAGCCACAGGCACATTCCAACACTCTGTGGGCCAGCTGCATGGCATATCACAGCCTGCCTTCTCCAGAGTACTGGTGCAGATACTGGAGGCCCTTCTGCACCATGTGGGCCAGCACATTGTCCTCCCAACCACTCTGGCACAATTAAATACCACCAAGACCTGCTTCTATGCGCTTGAGCATGCCAAACATGCTTGGTTCATTGGACTACACACATGTTGAGCTGGTGCCCTCACACACCACAGAGGAGGTGTACAGGAACCGGAAGCAGTACCATTCTCTCAACATACAGATGACCTGTGACACCGACCTCACCATCACGTACTGCTGTGCCCTGTTCCCACGGTCAGCCCATGACTCCATGATTCTGCAGAACAGCACCCTGCCAGCATAAATGGCGCAGCACAGCGGACAAAGGACCTGGATGCTGGGTGAGTACATGGACAAGTACACACACATTGCTGCATGGGTCACAGGCCGAAGTGGGGTCGGGGGGCATGGCACAAATGCATGCCCCACAACCACCATGCATAAGTGGAAACAAATTGCGCATGACCAATAGTCAGTTAAAAAAATCACTGGTGCATCACCAGACAGTTGTTGTGTCAGTCAGTGGCAAGTACACACATGAACCCTGAGGATGAAAGCAGGCAACACACTACAGGTAACTGAATGCAACACTGCCACTCCACCAAATCAATGCATGCGGTGCACTGTCCCACCCAGGCCAATGAGGACATGGCCCTGCGAGTGCATACATACATGCTCTGACTGAATAGAACCCTCAGTCACAGGCAACATCACTGCCGTGCACAGCCCGTCATGCATTTACACATTGAATGCAAACATCAAAGTGCCCCATGCAGTGCACCACTACCACTTTTGTGAATGCCCAGTGCACAATTGTGACTGTTATCTAGGGGTGTAAGTCTGTGGGATAGGACGGAAGATGGAAAACACATCCATGGAGTGCTGTTGCTATCTACTGTGATGCCAAAGAGTAATATGTATACTATGCCTACTGTGCATGTAAGCCCTCATGCTTTGGTGCATGTCAGTGTATGTCCAGACCACTGTGCGGGTGTCATGTAGTGTGTGCAGGCACTTTGTATTTATACAGCCCATGTATTTTTGATTGTAAAAACTGGGGATCTGTGTATGCATTATCTATCTACAGTTTAAAAACTGACACGTAGGCAGCTTTATTCAAAACATGATCAAATGCTGATCATGAGTACATACAAAGGATAGGTACCTTTGTCCACAAGAAAGTTTGATTCAGCATTTCAAACATTGATTTTAATTGTGCATTTCGTTTGCTTTAATATGAAAGTATCTCTTTCCTTTTTTCTTTACCCTTTACTGCATTTACATCTTGTATTATCCAGTTTGTAAACATTAACCATTTAAGTGGTCACTCTTTTGTTTTCCCTTTGTTTAAGTTTTTGTCTGAATATCTTATGTGTACATTTTCATGGCACTGTTCAGAACCATTACTCTTTACTTAAATTCAATGTATAATGAAAACATTTAAAACTTCCCTTTTTTTGTTTACATTAATAAACAATATGTATGACTAAATATATACATGTAGTTTGCCCTAATTGTTCTCTTTGGAATTTTTGCATTTTTTTCTGACTTCTCAAGAAGCAGAACATTCATTGTTTGGGAAAATTAATATATTAACCTAGACCATAAATTGTTTGGTCATATGATAGTGAGAGTTACAACCCTGTGTTTATTTTTTGTGTTGCCCCAAACTCTCACTGAACACGCAGGGGGCTCCCCCTTTTTTGTAAAATATTTCTAGCAACCCAGGTCGCCTGGGGAGTGTTCATAGATTTATCTAACTTATATTACAATATAGCTACGTTTTTTTGTTTAACTAGCCTCTGGTAACTGTTTTGATTTGTTTGAACAACGGTGTGCAGACTACCTTTCCACTGGCTTCTCTCCAACACCTGAGTCTTCGAGAATACCCGCCCATTTTTTAAATTTTTGAACATCAATTGTGACGTATTATGGCCGAAGGTCAAACCTTCGGTTACTCTGTTGAAGAAACAGCAGAGATTATAAAGGGACCTTCCCTATTTGACCCAAAAGGACAAAACCCAGTCAACAATTCAACTTCAGGGAGTGCTGACCTTTTGAAACTAAAGAAAAAGCAATTCCGTACTGAACTGCATGGTCATTTCCTTCGGGAATACTTACGAACAGACACGATCCCGGCAGGACTAATCGTTAGAAACGAACCCTGCCTTTTCTTGACAGACAAAGAGTACACTACGACGTTCAGTCACATAGCCATAAAATGCAGTAGAGATCTTATGGTATTAACCATTACTACTGCACAAAGAACTAGCAAAGAAATACAAAAAAACCTTGAAAAAGAAGAACAAGCCTTTCTCAACAATAAAACCATTAAGGACGCCCAAGAACAACTCATAGCTACGAATAAATTATTAGAAGACTTCAAAAACCTCAATATTTCGAAAAAAACGAAAAAACTAAATAAAGACATACAGGACTTCAATTTGGAAATCATTTTTCCTTACACCACGGATAAAGCTATTGAGGCAGCTAAACTCTCCCAAACACAAAACCAACCAAAAAAGAAATGGGTTTCTTTTTCGAATACGAGCAGCAGTGGCTCGGACGACCAAGGTCGACTGAACAGAATGAAACCCCGTGGGAATCCTCAACAACCTCAATACCCGCAACAGCCTTTTTTAGGAGGTGGCCCAATGATGGCAGGACCCGGATGGGGCCCCCCGTGGTTCCATCAATTCACACCTATGATGCGCAGCAGAGGACGCAGACGTCGAACACGTTAAGTGATCACATCATCCCCATCTTCAATTTGGCTGAAATTGCCCTTACTGAAGCACAAACATCAGTTCTGAGTAAAGGCCTATCATATGTACCCACCCAAAAAACAGATTGGTACTGCACCGAACTTGACATCAGGAAATTCTTTCGATCCGTACGGCTCAAGGTCTACTTTCAGGACGAGGGAATATCAGAAACGGAGGTAGATTCAGGTTTATATGTCCCTTCCTCCTTCTGTCCCACAGATAATCAAATGCCACCTGAGATTCTGGCATTCGAGAAATGTATTATGAGTGATCTTCACAAATTTAAAAACAAAAAACAACACTAACAACACAATATGATGAAAGAAGAGAACAATGCTCTTTTGGAACTTTCCAAAAATAGAGCTATAGTGATAAAACCTGCGGACAAGGGAGGCGGCATTGTACTTATGACCTCCCTACAATACAAAAATATGGTACATGTGCTCTTATCTGATAATCAAAGTTATAATAAAATCAAACAGGTCCCCAGTAAAAGTATCTTGGCCGAAATTACAGAAATGGCCATATATGCCAGAGATTGTAGTTGGATCACTTCTAAAGAATTTGATTTCTTAACTACCAATCAAGGTCGGATTCCATCCATTTACGCTCTACCCAAAATACATAAAAACTTGAACAATCCACCTGGACGACCCATTGTCTCAGGGTGTGGTTCAGTGTTAGAACCCATCTGTAAATTTATAGATGTTTTTCTCAAACCCTTGAAACTGAAACATATTTGAGAGATACAACCCAAACCATCCAAACTTTTGAGGGAATTGACTTTGATAGTAGTTCTCACCTTTTAGTGACCTTAGACATCTGTTCACTGTATACCAGTATCCCTCAGGAACTGGCTACAGAGTGTATACACAGGTACCTGACCAACTCTGATGTCCAAACTAGAGTACCAGCAAACTTTATTGTAGAATTACTTACACTTGCTCTATCCAAAAACTATTTCGAATTTGATGGACAGTTTTATTTCCAATGTAAAGGGACAGCAATCGGGGCTAGTTTTGCGCCCAGTTTGGCCATATTATTCATGGCAGATTTTGAAAAAAACAATATTCTATCTGCAAAGAATCCCTATAGAGACCACATCAAAATTTGGAAAAGATACATAGACGACATTCTCTGTATCTGGAAAGGATCCAAACCAGATCTGAATAATTTCTTGGAATGGCTCAACGAGGTTGACCGAAACATTCAATTCACTATGGAGTGCAATGATTCCGAGATTAGCTTCCTTGACCTCAAAATTCAAGCCAACAATGGTTCCTTGAAATGTAATCTATTCCGCAAGCCCAGCGATAGAAATACTCTTTTGCATTTCAACAGTGACCATCCTAGGCACATTAGGGAGAATTTACCCTTCGGTCAATACCTGCGAATAAGAAGGAATTGTACCGAACTTCAAGATTTCTATGCCCATGCCAATGACCTCGATCATAGATTGACCGAGAGAGGTTATCCACATCATATAATATCCAGATCAAGGAAAAGAGCTAGATTCTCCAACAGGGACACACTTCTGCTGGATAAAAATGCCAATAGAAATGAGGAACCAAGAACGACCTGTGTTATTACACATGGCGCCCACACACCATTGATTCGAAAGTCCATAACTAAACACTGGACTATGGCAAAACTGTGCCTCCCCAATGAACCCTTACCACGCTTTGCATACAAGCGGGGCAAAAATCTGCGAGACCAGTTGGTGCATTCCAAATTCTCAAACCCTGCCCCGAGACTGGGATTGTGGAACTTGAGAACACCTGTAGGACATTTCCCATGTGAAAATTGCACATCATGCAAGTTTACCAAAAAGATCAAAGAATTTAAGATCGAGGATAGACACTGGAATTTAAGAAGTATGACAAACTGTAAAACCAAAAATGCCATCTACATTATACAATGCCCATGTGGCTTGAGATATGTTGGACAAACAGAAAGACCAGTCCACATCCGGATCTGCGAACATCGTTCTTGTATAAGGTGTAAACATGAGAGTGCTCCCTTGGTTAAACATTATCTTGCACACAGACACACAGCAGACGACATTTTATGGTGGGTGGTAGACACCATTACATCTTCCACAAACCTTAAAATGAGTCTATTACAGAAAGAGGCCCAATGGATTTATAGAGTTAATTCATTCCACCATGGCCTTAATGAAGAATATATTTGCCCTACCTGAATTGATTATTTCCAATTGGACTTCCTTTTTTCTTTTTTCTTTATGACTTATAGGCCCTCATTGGGACCCAGGCGTTAAGGGGTTTACGGCGCCGTAAACGGCGCCGACCCTTAACGCCTGATTCCAAGGTCCCTTTGCGGGATGGTGATTTTAACGCTTGCTTTTAGCAGGCGTTAAAACCCATGCCGCAAAGGGACCTTGGTGCTAATTACGCCACCGTAATTTACGGTGGCGTAATTAGCGCCTTTCCCCATTCCCATTATGCCCTATGGGGCAAAAATGGGAATGGGGAAGGGTAAAATGGGAAATGGGGATTTACCGCCACACTCACCTTGGAATGGGGTGGTAAATCCGCCATCCACCATGGTGTAAACATAGTTTACACCATGGTGGTAAGGGTACGACCCAGGCGGTAACTTAACGCCTAGATCGTAATGAGGGCCATAGACTCTTGCGCAATGATGTATTCTTATAATGTCCAGTGCGCCCCATACACCTCCATTATTGCCCTATCCGACCGGGTTATTCCTAACTTAATCTTTCCGGTCATGGTTTTTTGACTTCTGTGCTACGTTGTTGCTTCAATGTTCAGTGCGCCACCGTCTCTTTAACTTTGCATCTCGGCATCCTTTGCCGCACGCAACAGGCTACTCCTGCTGGGTTTTACATCTCCCTATCATTCTGAGCATCGGTTGTAATCACTGAGCCAGCTTTCAACAGAGCGAGGAACATTCCATTATATCGATGGACTGGTCCCACTTTGTAACTAACACTACGGGCCGGTCCCACCGGACGTAGCATCCCTCCTCACTGATTCTTTTCTTTTCCTTTTTCCGCTACCATTCCATTCTATGTTAATCTTTCCATTAACCACAAGGTTAACACATGGAAGGCACACACAGTAACCAACCCCCGGCTATCCAGCGAATTGGTAGCTCCCAAGCACTCGGCATTCTGGGTCAGCAACAAAACCCATGGTTTCCATGACAAACTGGACGCCTCGCACGCAGCTCACAAGCAGACGCGACCAACCCGCTCCTCTCCCTTACCCTCTGCATTGTTCTTCGATGCAGTGAGTATCTACACCTTAGCATATCCAGATGCTCTTGCTCGCATCTAGTAATTACCAGAAACTAACATTCTTTTAACGGTCCTTCTTTTTTTACTTTCCAGTGCTATACCAACCCGCATTTCACAAGGCGGCTCCAACCACGAGCACTCTCATAAACAGCGACTTCTGCACTCCATGAGCGCCCTGGGTCCACAGTAAACTGCTGGCTCCAGCACTACAACTTTAAGGTATAGACCACTTAGTAATCACTTAGGAATCAATTAGGAATCTACCCGTCTCCCCCCTTTTATCTCGCAATTTTGCATGTTTCTCAAATTGTTTGCACTATTCTATAATTTTTCTCAGTAACAACGGTGGAATTTTTTTCACTTTCTCCCTTTCAGTGTGCCAAAACATTGCTCCTGAAACCGGGTCCCTACTCGAAGACTCTAATTTTGCAGACGCAGGTTGTAAAGGAATCTGCCACCACCAAACCCCATAGGCTGAAATCTCCGCACTGCCCTGTGTTCTATACAGGGTGAGTACAGTGCAGCAAGAATCCTTTCATCTTTTGGTTTTAAAAGTATCATCAGTACCATTATCCCACAATGTTCTATAAAAATAGGAATTCCTGTTTACATATTTGGGCCTATAGTATCCATTTATTGGATTGTGTTTTGTCACATACCTGCCTTACTTCTTTTACACTAAAAAACCTTTACTGTGTTTCCTGTTCTTGGACTCTTTACAGATCCAATTGCCCTGAGGAAAGCTCTTCAATCAATGCCAACATTAATGGCCACAAGCCGAAACGTGCCCTTAGCACAGCCCATGTATTTTTGATTGTAAAACTGGGGATCTGTGTATGCATTATCTATCTACAGTTTAAAAACTGACACGTAGGCAGCTTTATTCAAAACATGATCAAATGCTGATCATGAGTACATACAAAGGATAGGTACCTTTGTCCACAAGAAAGTTTGATTCAGCATTTCAAACATTGATTTTAATTGTGCATTTCGTTTGCTTTAATATGAAAGTATCTCTTTCCTTTTTTCTTTACCCTTTACTGCATTTACATCTTGTATTATCCAGTTTGTAAACATTAACCATTTAAGTGGTCACTCTTTTGTTTTCCCTTTGTTTAAGTTTTTGTCTGAATATCTTATGTGTACATTTTCATGGCACTGTTCAGAACCATTACTCTTTACTTAAATTCAATGTATAATGAAAACATTTTAAACTTCCCTTTTTTTGTTTACATTAATAAACAATATGTATGACTAAATATATACATGTAGTTTGCCCTAATTGTTCTCTTTGGAATTTTTGCATTTTTTTCTGACTTCTCAAGAAGCAGAACATTCATTGTTTGGGAAAATTAATATATTAAACCTAGACCATAAATTGTTTGGTCATATGATAGTGAGAGTTACAACCCTGTGTTTATTTTTTGTGTTGCCCCGAACTCTCACTGAACACGCAGGGGGCTCCCCCTTTTTGTAAAATATGGCACTTTGTGGGGGTGGATTGGCGATTACCACACCACGCCATAGGGATATGCGTGCAGGGCCTGTTGATAGCTAGTGTAGTCCCACACACACCAATCCACCCAAGGGAGTACAACACAGCACTGATGTGACAGGATTGTTATGGTATGTTATGTTATGCTATGCGATGTGATGCTACATTAGGTTTACTCTCATATATGTAGGCCTCAGATCTTCCATTTTGCCTTTTCCTCTATTTCCCTCTGCCTCCCTCTGCACTCCGCTCCTCTGACATGCCCCATCCCCTCCTGGAGCAGATTAGACCAAGACCCTGTAACAAGGCAATGGGGCACATCAGACCTTCTCTCCCGCTTTCTCTCTACAAGTATAGCATTAGCACCATGTATGGTAGATAACAGTAGAGTTTCAGCAAATGCTGCTTATCGATAGTACAAAATGATGTACCCAGCCGATGTCCCTGCAAGGCTTTGTTACAAGGTCACTAGTGAGATGTTTATTTTTATTTTTTTATTGTTTGCTTGTTAGGTATTTATACAATAGGAAAATACTGTTTCAAAGCACCCACAGGGAAGATAGGGAGCAAAGGAGGGGAATAGATTAAAAACACAATATTTAAGAGCAGTGGGGGGAAAGGGTAGAAGAGACAAACCTACTATGCCTTGTGAGTATTCAGAACGTGCAAGTGCAGCAAGGAAGAAGGCAGAGGGTCAGTGCTGAGGAGTCCGAGCTCATGGGTGAGCCACAGATGAAGTGCTAGGAATGTTGAGTGCTACACAGACTGGGGCTGCGGGAGGTGTAAGTGCGAACCTCCAAGGCGGAGGGTGTGCAGATGCAAGTGCTGTGGATAGACAGGTGCTGAGCAAAATTGTTGTGGGAGGTCAGGGACCCGAGGATGCATAAGGGCCCAGGACACCAATTCAGCAACGGTGGGATTAGCAGAGGAGAGAAGAAGGGAAGGAGTAGGAAAAAAGGAAAGTCTTAAGGAACTTCTGGAATTTGAGAAGATCCTGCTCCAGGCGCAAGGGGAGGAGGAGGCTATTCCATAGGAGGGAGCACGCTGAGGAAAGTGAACAAGCAAGGTATATGTTAAAGAGCCAGGGGGAGAGTATAGAGCCCTGGGGAACACCAAAGGTGGAGGGGGATGTAGGTGAAGAGTAGGTGCCCAGGATGAATTGGGAAGAGTGGTTAGTGAGAAAAGAGAACAGCCAGTCCAGTACCCATTCCAAGATACCAAGGGCATCGAGGAGCCTTTGTATGAGGATGGAATGGTTAACTGTATCAAAGGCAGAGGAGAAATTGAGATGGATAAGGACAGCTGGGAGTTGGAATCCAGAGATGCAAGAAGTTCTTCATGGGTGTTCAGAAGAGCCTTTTCCGTGCCTCTGGATGCTCGGAATCCAGATTGATGGCCGTGGAGACCACCAAGTTCAGTGTGTGAGTTGAGTTGGGGCAAGGCCAGCTTCTCAAGCAGCTTCCCCTGGAAGGGAGTGATGGAAATAGGGCGGTATCTGGCAGGGCAAGTAGGGTCAGAGGATGGTTTTCAAGAGTGGGCACACAAGGGAGGGCGTAAGGGGGGAGAGGACAGATCCAGTGGCAAAAGAGTGATTGCCGAAATCAGTAAGAGCAGGGGCAAGAGAGTTGATGACAGCTGTTGACAAATATCTGCATTTTCATGCCAAGTAAGGGCTGTCCGAGTGCCGACTGCCCGCCATTTGTCATTCTGTATTTTCCTGCTTTCAGTTAATCACTCTGTATGCTGTATATTTTCTATCTAATACAAAAATCTTGGTTTACCCATCAGTATGTCTAAACTCCTTATTTGCTACATGCCGAAGCCGAGACCAAAGTGACCCTTGGGGAGGGGGCGCTTTAGCTATCAGAGATGGTACTGTGACTCTTGCCTAACTGTGGAGGACTATTCAGGGGGGTTGCCCTCGACCACGATTGCAAGGTCTACTTCATAAGGTCCTCACAATACCTGAGGGTGCTTTTATAAGCATGGTACACCTGTTGTCTGCAAAGTTGCCAAAATCGGCATTGTGGTTGAGATGTGGGCCAAGGAGAATCTCTGGTACAGTGCACAGCCATGAACATATTCCCCTCGGGCTGATCATTAAATACAACCTTCCTGCCACTTATTTTCTGTCACTCTGTTTTTCTCGGCATTGGACTATATTTTTACTAAACAATGATTTTCCATGTCAAGCCCATTGCCTCCCCACCAAAGAACGCATCCTATTCAAAGCTCTCGCCATCACCCACAAGTGCATTAACCACACAGCCCCCCATACCTTTCTTCAAAAGTAATTAGAACAGACTCATCCAGACCCACGAGAACACCTTACTCATACCAACTCATAATCCCCAGAGTCAAACGAGCCAAAGAAGGTTGCGCCAGCTTCTTCTTCATTGCTGCCAAACAATGGAACTCCCTTCCACACCACCCTCAGAAACAAACCCTCGCATCCTGCAAAGCACTCAAAACTTGGTTGTTTAACTAACCTCTGCCTCACCCTCAATCTGTGCCTCACACATGCGTACTTATGTCTCCGGCAACCTCTTGAATTGTCTACACCATATTTGCCTTGTCATGCACAAATGTAAGTATTCTTATACCACTGTAACCATTTCACAACAGTTGTTACATCTTTAACACTCTCTGTCTGTACCATTGTAACTAAGTAGCCTACTTACCTGTGTATCAGCGCCACAATGCCTATGGGCTGTTGTGTGATATACAAATTAAAGAAATGTAAACAAATGTTAAAAAAAATTTAACCTCTCTATGTAAACCCTCTGGTATATTTTGGATTTGTCTGTAACTGGGTAGATAGCTGTGCCGTGGATATTATTAGCTCTGTCGGTCGCATTTATCGTGTCTGTCTGGCTTCTGCCGGTCTGTCTTGCTTCTCTGCACTGTTTGCTGGCTCCAATTTAGAGCCCAAAATTGAGTGCCCATGAATGAAATTAGTGCCTCAGGCTATCCTGTGCGTAGTTATTTTGGGACCGTCGCTCAGAGACCACTAGGGTGACAAGTCTGTGTTGCGCGATCATGGCAGAAAAGTTGAAAAAAAACAGTTAGAGTTTCCATATTTTAGCAGAGCAGGTCCCTGCAGTCGCAAAAGCACTGACAGGGTGCTACAGCCCACGACTCCCCCCTCTTCCCTGTATCAGAGCAGTACCCTGCAAATGCAGAAAAGCACTGGCAGGATGCCTGCCACAGCACACAACAAAGCCAATGTTTTTGCCAAACATAAAACAAAGATAAAGACAAGCACTGACCTACAAAATGCAGTCCTTTTGTAGTTCTATTCGGTAGTTTTAATCTGGGTATCATAGTTCACTGACTCCCACTCTTCTTCAATAAGGATCTGCACATTTTAAGATGGCCTTTCTTGCAAACAGCTTGTACATATTGTTACTATCTATTTGTCATGTTTTGCTAGTACAGCCTCTGCTGCTTCTGAGGTTTATTGTTTTTTCCGTGCACTTTTGCTGGGGAGGATTTAATTTCTATTTTTGGGTTATCATGTTAGGTTTAACTGTGTATGTTGCTGTTCGGTTTGCAGTTTACACTGCTCAAAGATGATGTTTTGATCCGCACTGTGTTTTCTTGTGAGTCAGGCCTACGGTCCCTGTGTGAAATCACAGTCTATTTCTGGTTTGCAATCTTTTGGGACATGCTACTGAGTGAGTTTCAGAGTCACTGCGCCCATGGTTGATGTGTGCCGCCACATAACCACGATTTGTGACCTGGGTGGGTATACAGATTGGGGCTCTAGATGTGTTGTCACATGGACCCCGGGATTGGTTGCATGTTCTGATGCATTTGCCCCTTGTTGTCTCTTAAGTGTTCTTTCTCAGTGTGCCATTGCTGTAAGATTATTGTGCATTCCTGGGGCTACCGTTTCTATGGTTGCAGCTGATGGTGTGGCATTGTGTGTGTTCTCGTCCGCCATGTTATATTTGACATTATCCATGCCGTGGGTTGCCTTTGCCACTCAATCAGAGGGACGCTGTGGTATGCCATTACCACACATGTCCTTGGCCTACGGCAGACGTCTTTCATTTGCTACCTGCCAGCCTGGCTTGTTTAGGGAATTTGCATATTCCCTTGGGGTTACTTGTGTGATTTTTGGATGATCAATGACTTTGTGTTTTATTTCTTGATTTATTGTGGGCATGGTCGAGATTTTTCGCTACTATTTACCAGCGCCCTGTCCATGCTGCAGACAACTTAGTGCACAGACATACCTACGTGTTATACTTCCACGCTCGGGAGAGGTCTTGATTGGCAAGAACAAAAGAATTTGATCATAACAACATTTTCATGATTGGCCCCCTTCATTGCTTTATATATTAGTACTAGTAGTAGATAAAGCAATGAAGGGGGCCAATCACGAAAATGTAGTTATGATCAGAGCCTTGCAGTCTATATCTGTGTTCTTGTTTCAACTAAAGAGGCGATGATGATGGAACATGGGCATTTGGGAATTAAGTGCCAAATGGTATTGCTGAGTTAACCCTAAAGCAGTTCCACCAGTTCTTCTTATGGATTACTTTCTCTTTATATTCTTCAGACTCTATCATTCCTTGCTTGCTTGCTCCTGTTTGCTCTTTTTGTGCCGCCTCACTTGGTTGTCTTTCTGCTGTCGCCAATGGTGAACACCAATTATCGTTAGGTTGTTTGCACCACCCTTCTTTCCCTGCACTAGCTGTAGACCCAATCCCCCTTTGTGTCTCCCTGCTCTTTTAAATTCCAAGACTTAGCCATGGGCTCTGAGCTAACTACAACACCACTTACACCTGCAGTAGGGACCAATGCCGTCTTCATGTGTTTAACGAATGTAGCATTCACCTGTAAATATTTGAAAGAGTGGATGTTTTGACTCGGGTTCAAAAGGAGTTTCAGTAGCCACTTGAGGTCTCATTTCATGCAGATCATCTTGTTGTCTTGCGCAAGGCTTTGGAACAAAGAACGTCTAAGGTGTCTTATGGTAATTGGTCAGCTTATTTTGCCTTGTACAAACTGTCTATAGACAGATTGCATGGCAGTCAGACTAGATCACTGAGGAACTCTCAGGCTACGTTAGAGAAGGAATTAGAGCAATACAAGCATCCCTCCAAGGCCGTCCGGCTAAACAGTAAACGCACTCACGAAACAAGCCGCTACCCAAGTGTTTCTGCAGACACTGTTAAAGATTCCCTTTCAGAAGCACCTACAGCGCCACCTATAGACCTTTTAGACTAACTAGCAGCATACTTGGCTCTCCGAGGGGCTGCACACCACCTACTCTGTATCAAATGGGCCCACCACACCCCACACCACAGTGAGCTGCCATGCCACCTCAGCTACCCGCACCCACCCCCAGAACCCTCCTCTAGCTCCTGCACCACCCCATGCACCCGAATTTCCACCTCACATTTTACGTTCTAGCGCCAGAGCCAAACCTCTGACTTCCTCCACCCCCATTGCTCCCGCCAACGTAACTGCGGTAGCAGCTTGCAATAAAGGTGGACGACTGACTATTTACAAAAATCGTTCGCAGCAGCAGACCCAGGCTCGCCACGCTACAAAGCATTGCAAGAACTAACTAAACAAGAACCCAACTGTCACATGCCTCCATGTCTACACCCCCGGTACTGCACACCATGAATGACTCATCATCCATCACTGCTGTCACCACCCTTATACCTATGTGCACCTACCCTCAGGCCAATACCGATGCTGTACTTATGAGAAATCACACTCCCTGGAGCTCCACTGACTTATACCATATGGCACAACAATTCCCCACATTGCGTGACAACCCAACTGCTTTCATGGATCATTTGAACACAGTGATTGCCTGTTATGATCCCACCATTGGGCACCTCAAACAACTCCACCGAGCTGTGCTCAAAAATACTCTATACAAACAAATTATGGACAGACTACAATGGCCGGACACACTGGCTGAAGGTGAGGCCATTACTGCTAATATTACCGCCCTCATCAAAGAGAAATAGCAGCCGGCAAACAGAGCCAGTCTGAATCTCCTTCTGACTACCTATCTAGACTGACTGACTGTTTCACTAAACACTCGGTATTGCAAACACTGGGGAACAAGCTAAACCTGTGTTAGTTTCTCATTTTGTGAATAGTCTCCTTTCTGAAATTTCTAGTAATATTCAAGATATTTGGATTGGGTGGCAAGTTGAATCTATTGAAAAAACACTGCAAGCAGCTCAACATTTCTTTGAAAAGCTCAAACGCCAGGAGCAAGATGGTGCAACCCTCATGGCTTTGCAGATACAGCATGCTCAACAAAAGACTGCCTCTGTGGGCTGGGGACACTCGAGTACCCCACGCCAAGAATACACCCAAATGCTCCTCCCGCTTTTCAGCAGGGCCACCAGCCATAACAGACTTTTACATACCTATTTTTCCCTGCCCAGTAACTCTAGCCGGGCCAACCTTTCTGCAAATATTGTAAACAGACAGGCCGTCTCATCCAATAATGCCCTACCAAACTTGCCAGACCACGGCAATATGGTCCCACTACTCCTCGCAATAATTGAATATATCCTGACGATTCTAAATTGGATCCACCACCCTGCCACCACCCCCTCCGAATCCTCCTTCTCCTAACAGAGGCTACGAGGACATGCATATCTCCTATGATGCACAATTACATTGCCAAAGGGCCCTGCCGTGCTGTCTGCTACTTTACTCATACTGGACTGGTCTGGTCCCTATAACAAATGTGACATCCAAGGAAAAAGGGTGAATTGTTTAATTGACACAGGTGCCAGGCACTCCACGCTGCGAACTACGCTTCCAAATGTGGATGTTTCAAAGGAAATTGTAAATGCTGTTGGGATATCTGTCACCACTTTTCCACACCCGGAATTAAATGAATTGTCTGTTTCTATTGGTCCCATCACTGAACATCATGCCTTTCTGTTGAGCCCTTGCTCACCAGCAAATTTGTTGGGGATTGATCTGCTATGCAAAATACATTGTACCATTTATTGTTCTCTTGATGGTATTCATCTAGAGGTTCCACAATCTAGGCAAACTGAATGTTTGTTTCTCCTCCAACACCCCACTCACCCAGAGCCACTTATGGAACCTCCTTCACTCCTCACACCCGCACAAGCTACACAGGTACAACACCTTATTGACTGCCCTCTGGCCAGCACATGTCAATGAGCTAGGACACATTTTCTCTGCTAAACCTGTTCACATTACTCCCATTCCGGAAGTCCCTCTCCCAGTTGTGCCCCAGTACAGAATATCCCCTCAAGCCGAGGAAGGTATCAAGCCTGTCATCTCTTTCCTCATTGATCAGGGCATCCTTTACTACACCACTAACCCTTGCAATACTCCAGTGCTCCCAATTGAGAAAAAGGGCACAGTCAAATTCCGTTTTGCTCACAATTTGTGTGCCATTAATAAGGTGGCAATACCCAAACAGCCGGTGGTCCTGGACCACCTTACCAATCTCTCCTGTATCCCGTCCTATGCCCAATTTTTTACTTCTGTTGATCTTGCCTCTGCCTTCGTCTCTGTCCCCATCTACCCTGACTCTCAGTATCTCTTTGCATTCACATACAAGGGCCGTCAGCTCACCTACAGTTCCCATCCAATGGGCTTTATTGAATGCCTATCTCTCTTCTCCCAGATTCTGCAAGAAGAACTCCGGGATGTCGCCTTCCCGGGGGGCTCCACTATGATCCAATACATGGATGACCTACTGTTAGCATCACCTTCCTTTCGGGTCTCCCACGCAGACTCCAAAGTGCTCCTCACTGCCCTAGCAGCAAAAGGTCAGAAAGTGAACAAGGCAAAATTGCAGCTCTGCCTACCCACTGTCTGTTACCTGGGACACCATATTTCCCATGGCACTAGCTGCCTTGCCCCCTCTTGTGTGTCCTGCATCTTACAATGTCCCATGCCGCCACTAATAGACAGTTATGCTGCTTTTTAGGAATTAGCAACTTTTGCCGCCCCTGGATCCTTGACTATGCCTCTACGGTAGCATCTTTGCAAAAGAAGCTACATGACTCACAGCCTGCCAAAGTCACATGGTCTCCTGACGCTTCCACTTCCTTCTCCAATATCAAGACAGCACTTTCTATTGCCCCACCCTCACTCTTCATGACTACTCGAAATCATTCACCCTGTTCTGTGATGAGAAAGAGGGGTATGCCTTAGGCCTTCCTCATAATGATCATATTTTATCCAGACCAAAATCAGGACCCTCACTATTACTAATTGAGTGAATCACAAAGGCCTGAAAGTTTGTCCGCAAAAGAAACTCACAAAGAGGGGCTATATAGTGAATTCAAATAGTTATATTTAAACATATAATTCATTTTCACAAATAACAATGCATGATTGAGAACAAATGTGGTAGTTCCTTAAAGGTGTAATTGCTTCCACACATAATTAGTTTGTTCACAATTAACACACTAAAAAATCAAGAGGTGTGTGTCGGCACCTAAAAAGTGAGGTTACTTCTGAGGTAGAATCTAGTGTACCAAACAATCATGACAGAGAACAACATGTAATATCCAAACAAAGAGACTCAACATAAATGAAGAGATTAATCTCTAATAGAACATGGTTGTAAAAACATGAAAATTGGGATTTTCAAACAATATATCTCGAGTCACCCGAATTTTGCCCATTGGTGTACACAGAGAAAAGAGGTTTCACTGTTGTATAGATCACAGAAAAAAACCCAGAAAAAATACATAGAATTTAGAGTGTAATTCAGGTTTACATCTACTCGTTTAGGGTAAAAAATCCTGTAGGGGTTATGCCACCATGTAGTTCAACTAGCAATGATCCTACCCAATGGTTGGTATATATCTTCTATGTTGTGTGCTTTATAGTTAGCAGTGGTGTCTGCTGGTTATTTTCACCAACCAACACTTTTTGCCGACGCTGCAGGGGGTGAAACTGGAAAAGTCCAGTAAGTCAATGTTGACAGTGTCTTCGAAAGTACAAAATAGTCAACCTAGATTTTATTTCGTGAATTCCACCCTTGCTCAGTAAGTGTTTCGGCGGCAGATACATGGCAGAATTCAAAATGAATGAATGAATGCAATTCGTAAATGTTTGTAGTAGCCTCCTTCTTCAGGGTGAAATTAATGACCCTGAGGACATTCTATAAAGGTTCTTCATCTGACCTTCAGGGCAAAATCAATGACCCCTATGAGAGAGAGAAAGAGGAGAAAATAAATTGGGACCCCCCTTTCATTCTATGCGTTTCCTTCACGGAAACTAGAAGGCACCAAGTAATACTTTCACAAACAAGGATAATATCATGACCTTAGAGTTTAGCAGGCAAAGTTGAGTTTGGGAGAAATATGCTACCTATAACTCGTCACAGTGAGAATGAAAGTATTAAAATTAACTCACCAAGGACATTCTATAAAGGTTCTTCATCTGACAACTCCCCCCTGGGGACTGCTCTCATCTTAGACCGCCTTCATGGTAATTATTCCCATGGAAAGCTCTGGATTAGTGTGCTGGAAGTCGGCTGAATCGAGTTCCCTACGCCAGAGGAGAAGGGAAAAAGGAGATATCCCTCATCAGTGTGTCTGCTACACATAGGGGCTATGTGTTATCTTAAATCGAACTTACATGCAGATTTACCTATAAGTGTGCTTGTGTTCTGACACACTGATGTGCTTCCATCTACATCACTATGTGGGTGGTCCCCTTGCGTTGTGTTTAGTGAACACAGGAATCGAATGTTGAAAGGTTCCTCCGTTCGGCTGTCCACGTGCTACATATGGATAGCATAAAACAAAAAAGGGCGGCATAATGTAACATATGTCATTGATGTGTTCGGGTCAGTAGAACCCCTGGTAGCAGTACTTCTCTCCTTTTTGTTTGTGCTGTCCTCCTCATCACAACAGCTGGGTTGCCAGACATTTGGTCGAAAAAAATTGGTCGACCAGACAAATGGTCGAACCAATTTGATCGAAAACCAAATGGTCGAATTTTTTTTTTTTTTATTTTAACCCTTTTTTTTATTTTTTTGGGGGGGTGCCCCCCCAACCCCCTTTTTTTCTCTAAAAACCCATTTTTTAACTAAACGAAAACCCGAAAAATAAATATATAAATAAAAAAAAAAATTCGACCATTTGGTTTTCGACCAAATTGCGTCGACCAAATTGCAGTCGACCAGTTTTTTTTCGACCAGTTGTCTGGACACCCAACAGCTGACAATGCTGTCCTAGCACACCGCATATACGTAGCAGTACCACACTCGGTATTAGAATTCCTCCTCAGGGGTAAAACACAACACCTATCTGCTGCACGTCTCACCAAATATGAAAAACCTCTCCTCTCTGTCACCAAAATCACTCGCATCAGATGCGCCCCACTCTACCCGGCCTCCCTCCTACCCACAACTGATGATGGTCACCCGCATGACTGCCTTGCACTGGTTGATGTTATATCATCACCAAGAACCGACCTCAAGAATATCCCCCACCGCAATGCAGGCCTCATCCTCTTTATTGATGGGTCTTGTCTTATAGATTCAACAGGTAGTCTCCAGGCAGGTTTTGCCATTTGCACCTCCTTTGAAGTGTTAGAAGCTTGTCAGCTCTCATCAATATGATCAGCACAAGTTGCTAAACTTATTGCTCTCACACAGGCTTGCATGATGGCCACACAACGCATAGCCACTATATACACTGATTCACGTTACGCTTTTGTTATCTCACCCGTCGCATGGTACTCGCATTCTGAAAGTACCCTATGTTGAAGCACTGCTTAATGCGATCTTGTTACCTACCGAGTTGGCCCTTGTGAAGTGTAATGCCCACACTCGCCTTTCTTACAGCACCACGCAGGGTAACACGCAGGCTGACGGCCATGTGAAAAATGCAGCCCTCCATGGCCTTCTGTCTCCTCATTATGTGCTGCTGTTTATCCTCTCATTTGACGACCCGCTAACATCTCTTTCCGTCCCGGTGGACCTCTAAGATGCAGCCCCCCAGGCTGAGGAACAGGGCTGGGAAAGTAACACATGTGCGTATTGCTCTGATCGCCTATGGCGTGATAACACAGGCCGGTTAGTGGCCCCATTAGCATTATTACAGTATCTCGCATGTGTTGTTCACTCTGTATCCCATTCAAGCAAGGGAAAAATGACCTCAAAGGTCCATAGATATTGGTTTGCTCCTAGGTTCCCCTCCATTGCCCAGAAATACTGTGCTCACTGTCCAACATGCCTCACATTCAACCCTGGAAAGCCTGTGAAAACCACTCCAGGGACACATGAAGTCTCTTATGGCCCCTCTATCAATCTCCAAATTGACTTTTTCACCATGACCAAGTGCGCCTCCTTTGACTATATCCTGGTAGTGATAGACACAGTTTCTGGATGGACTGAGGCCTACCCCTGTAAATATACTGATACGATATGATATTGCATTTATAACGTGCCTGTACACAAGTGTTACTAGTTGCCAGAAGATTCCAGATTCCATTACAGTGGGCAAGAAACTGATCAAAGAGTTTATCCCACGTTTTGGCCACCCAATCTCCATAAACTCTGATAGGGGAACCCATTTCACAGGACAAATTGTACAGAACATTTGCAGAAATTTCATTTCATTGTAGTTTTCACCCACAATCGGTGGGGGCGGTGGAATGCTGAAACTTTGACGTGAAGCTATGCCTTGCCACGGTCTGCCAGGAAACAGACCAAAAGTGGCCTGATGCCTCCCTCGTGTACTCATGGACATAAGAAACAATGTAAATAGAGTACACAGCCTCTCCCCCCATGAGATACTCATGGGGAGGCCCATGAGAATGCCAGTTACTGACCACCTTCTCCAGATCTCTGATTTACAACTGAATTATGATCTTGTTGTTTCATATTGCAAAAGACTAATGCTTGTTGTTAGTTCTCACTTCCAGCAAATCCAAGAAAGTCTGCCTTGACGGCCTGAAAAGCTGTGCCACAGCTTCCTGCCCGGATTCTGGATAGTCCTAAAAGTGCATCAGTGAAAATCATTCCTGCATCCTCTCTGGAAGGGTCCTTTCCAGATCCTGCTGACAACCCACACTGCAGTACACTGTAGAGGTCAAGACTCCTGGGTCCACGCCAGCCAGTGTGTGAAAACAGCACCACCAATTGTCGACAACGACGAAGAGCAAGAGGTCCAGGACACAGACCACTCACCATCTGCCAGCACCAAAGACACAGCAAAGCTGCAATCTGCAAGGGTACAGGATAACAACACACCTCTTCAGCTGCCCACTGTGGTCCCAGCACCTAAAACCCCAGTGCCTCTGCATCCAGCACTCCACTGCGATGAAGTTCCACTATCTGTCCCGAGGTACAACTTGCAAAGTGTGGTCACCATCTCACCTGACATCAGCAGGGAAACCACATCTACCGAAAGCACACCACTGCTATGCCTGTCTCCTAGAGGTGGCCCATCGCTCTCAAAGGTTTCCTACACTTGTCTCCTATGGGTGGCCTATCGCTCTCAAAAGGTTTTGTCACCAAGCAGCTATAATAACGCTGCACACTTGGAGTGTAGGTGCATAGATCCTGCAACCCAAGAGGATTTGGCGGCCGGGCTGAATGTGCTCAGTGCTTCAGCGGATTTCTTCCAGCTCAACACATCTGGCATTATTATGCTTGTCAGGATCCTGAACCTTTGTATTATCATATTTCCTGTCTACTGGGTCCTGTAATGACTGACATTCTATGGAACCTTTCGGCATAAGGCCCCAATCTCCGTAGGGTTGGTTGGCTAAAGCTAGGAATAATGCAGCAGTTGCATTATTGAATCTGAATTGTTTACAACATGTTGCTATTCCTTACCATGGTATAGTCTCTGCCTCCCCCTTCCTCCACCATCCTAGATGCAGATACCAACACCTTCCTCAACTTCTCTTGGGCCTACGCTGACCTAAGGAATGCCTCTGGTTGCTATGTATACTCCCACACTCCTATGTACACCAGTGGGGAGCTCCCCTTCATCCCCGTCCCATTCAATCTTGCTGAATAGTATTTTTACCTCCTGATGAATGATTCTTCTTTTCCCAATTTGACCCATCCCTTCTCCCAGGGATTATTCTACCCCAGCTGCACCAATACTTTACCTCCTAGGATACCAACCACATTTGTTCCACACAGTCTGATCTCCTTCACCGCAATACGCACTCTGCCTTCAATGGGCATCACACCAGCCACCTATGTCCTTAACAGAAGTGCTAGCACCATCACCCGTAACCACAAAGCTGTCAGTAGGATAGGACAATTTCATTGTAATGGCACACCTAGCACTGCAATAGCACTCTACACACACAGAGTATTATATTTCCTTTCTGGGGCTAGCGCCTACCAATGGCTACCAGCTAACTGGACGGGTCAGTGCACCATTGGGTTCATTCGCCCAGCGATCCGTCTTGTGTCCCTTTTTCCAGAAGCTCACTGCATACCCTGATTGAACAAATGCGATGCCTGGACATGGTTCAAAGGCCTCATAGGGTTCCTGATCCCAAATATTGGCACTACAATCAACAAGGCCATTCTTTATTCCCTATCACTCCTCCTAGAACAGGTAGCCAACAACACTACAAAAGGAATCCAGATTCTTAAAAGTGAACAAGTTGCACTCATAACTATGGTCCTCCAGAATAGAATGGAGCTCGATTATTTACAAGCTGCCAAAGGCCTGTAAAATATTAGGTCAAGAATGCTGCACCTGGGTACCCGATAACGCCTCCCAGGTTGAGGACGTCATAAAACATTGTCAAGGGGTAGGTACCACCTTAAACGATATAAACAAAGATTATGCCGGCTCACTGTTGGTTCACTGGGCTCTTCAATTCTGCATGGTATTTTGATCATTGTTGTTAAAATTGCTGCCTTTGCAATTATATTTTTTCTTATTTGCTGCCTTCTGTCATGCTGTGCTAAACAGGCATCTCAATTGCCCACCAAGGTCAGGCTGTTGCCACTCGAAATAAAGACACCTCTACTTAAGGAGGACGTCTCCAAAGAGGCCTCCAATGAACAGGAAATTATAGATGTGTTAGCACAAATGTCTGATGCCGAATTGCATGAATTTATGAATTGCGACCTTAAAGGCTGAAAATCTATGTCTCTGAAGCAGCATCCTTTCTATGACAATCCCTGTGCCTAGACACTCTATCCCTATGTCACCTATGTACCTGGGCATCTTTGATTGATGCTATGCCCCAGTCCTGCTCCATGTGGTCTATGCCCTGTCTCAGGGACGACCAACCGGGGGGTTGATGTGGCAGGATTGTTATGTTATGCTATGTTATGCTATGCTATGCTATGTTATTGTTCTGATCTTGGTGGTCCGCCTTGATGGTCGTGCAGCTATAAACTACCTCCGTCCCCAAGTACCGCTCGAGCAGGTATAGAATACTGCCCTAGCAATCTTTGAGGCCACAGGTGTGGAGTGGTGCCGTCAGTCTGATACCGGGAACACCGGAAGGACCCCTGAGTGCTGTAAAGCAAAGGTTAGGATCAGGTATACTTTGAAAAGAATGGCAGTGCAAGCAAACAAGGTAAAATGACAAAAGCTTACCCCGTGGATGGTAGAACTGGTGGGAAACGTGAATGGGCAGCAAGGGAAGACAAACAGCAGGCTGGGATGTACTGCAGTTCCTCCAACCCACACCTGCAGCAAGAACGTGGCCAGTTAGCGAGCCAATCCAAGGTCCAGAGAGTGAGCACAATAGTTAGTGAACCCCAAGTGGTTCAGGAGGCAAAAGCGTGATAAACAGGAATTGTGTGGTTCGTAGTTCGCCAAGACAAAAGGGTAATCCAGAGCAGTACCAGGGCCAGAAAGTGAGGTCAAGAGTTCCAAGGGTCCAGAAGATACGTCGAGTCCAGAGGAAAATCCAATACAAGTCCAAAGTAACGTTCCGTGGTCGAGTTCCAAACTGTAGCAAGAAGAAAAGAGTAACGCCGAACAGGTCTCTGGTAGAAACTGCTGTGAAGCGCAGAGTGTTTCCTCTCGGCTCCTTTTGTGATGGAAATTGAGGTCACGTGACAGGGCATGTGACCGAACAGGAGCGTCACGTGAGGCCGGACGCCAGCAGTGATTGGTGTTGCCAAGTGTGTGGACGCCGGCGTCGGTGGCAGACGAAGAACCCGTGACTAATCACGTGATCGCCTGAGCGAGACGCGATCGGGTTTTCCAGTGCGCGGGCGCTGGAGCCGACGGCCTCGGAGCCATCGAGCATGGATGAGACGCCTCTGACATCCCGCCTGCAGTGTCTTCCCCGTTGGTGTGGGTGGTGGGTATCGGAACGGATGGTGTCGGGTAAGTTTCGGAAGGAGGGCAAGATTGAGGACGTGACAGAGCCCCCCCCCCCAAAGGCCCACGACCGCGTGGGCTCGAAGGGTTGTCACGGTGAAAACGGGCCAACAAACGGGGGGCATGCACATCACGGGCAGCAACCCACGACCGGTCTTCAGGGCCATAACCCAACCAGTCCACCAAATACTGCAGGACACCCCTGTGGACACGAGAACCCAAAACAGCCCGGACCTCAAACACATCGGGAGAAGAGACAGAGACAGGGGCACGAGGAGACACCAAGCGGGTAGGGCCAAGACAAGGCTTAAGGAGAGAAACGTGGAAAACCGGGTGGATCCGCCAAGCGGAGGGCACCGCCAGACGCAACGCCACCGGGTTCAGAACCTTGACTACTCTGTAAGGACCCACAAAACGAGGCAACAGCTTGCGGCAGCCAGGGATATGTAGGTGACGAGTGGACAACCAAACCCGATCCCCCACCCCGTAAACGGGCGGAGCAGCCCTTTTTTTGTCAGCAGCCGCTTTCATGGAAGCTTGTGCTTCACGTAAGTGGACCAAGGTATGGGCATGGACCGATATGATGTCTCGGGCACAAGCCGAGGCGGCGGGGGTGTTGGAAGAGGAAAAGTCTGGAATGGGGAGGGTACGAGGATGCTGACCGTAGAGTGCAAAGAAAGGTGAGTACCCGGTAGCCGAGTGCAGAGCATTGTTGTAGGCAAACTCCGCGAGCTGTAGCAGATTGAGCCATGTGTCCTGGTATTGCAGCGTCAGGCAGCGCAGATACTGCTCCAACGTTTGGTTGCCCCTTTCGGTCTGTCCGTCACTCTCCGGGTGATACGAAGAGGAAAATCGAGCATCAATGCCCAACAGAGCGGTTAGGGCCCCCCAAAAGCGGGAGGTGAATTGGGAACCACGATCAGATACCAACACATGGGGCAATCCAAAGAGACAGAAGACATGCTTGAAGAAATGCTTGGCCAAAGCAGGGGCTGAAGGTATTCCCTTGCACGGTATGAAACGTGCTCACTTGGTGTATGAGTCAACTACGACCCAAATAGTGTCAAACCCATGAGTGCGAGGGAGATCAGTGACTAAGTCCATGGAGATCGTATGCCAAGGTCGCGGAGGTATCGGGAGAGGAAGGAGTAGACGCAAAGGCCGACCCCTGCGCGATTTGCCCTGGGCACACACCGCACAGGTATTAACATAGTCTCGTACGTCACGCTTCATCGTAGGCCACCAGCACCAACGCTTAAGGAGGTCTAAGGTGCAAAGTTGTCCGGGGTGACCGTTGATGGCGGCGTCGTGGGGCCAGGTCAGCGCTTGATTCCGGGTTTCACTTGTGGGTAGAAGGAGTTTTCCCCCGTGTACAAAAGGCAGCCCGTCTTGCATGACCGGGTCCCATTCCGCCAGTGACTGCGGGTACTGGGAAGCCCATTGTCGGATAGTGGATAACAAGGAGGGAGTCGGTGTGCATATACAGACTACGTGATTTTTTCCCAACAAGGTGTCCGGAAAAGAGGGAAGGGTCTCGCCCCCAGGTGAACGGGTCAGGGCATCAGCTTTGCCGTGTCCAACACCGGGCCTGTGTTTGACCACAAAATCATACGCGGCAAAGAAAAGATGCCACCGGACCTGGCGACTGTTTGGGCATTTCAAGGAAGCAAGGTCCTGGAGATTTTTGTGATCAGAGAACACTACGGTCTGGTGTTTGGCACCTAGGAGGTGGTGTCTCCAGACCTGTAGCGCATCCTTAATAGCCAGTAGTTCCTTTTCTGTAACCGTGTAGTGCAGTTCGGTAGTCGTGAACTTACGGGAGTGGAACGCTACTGGATGCAAACGGTTGGTGGTAGGACAGGACTGGGACAACACCGCACCTAATGCATAGGAAGAGGCATCTGCTTCGAGAATATACGGAAGGTCGGGGTCAGGGTGCTGTAATACCGGAGCGGTGGTGAACAGGGTTTTCAGTGTATCAAAAGCGGATTGCTGAGCCATGGACCAGACATAGGGGACAGAAGGGCTAGTGAGTGCAGTGAGTGGAGCCGCAACAGAAGAAAACCCTGATATGAATCTCCGATAAAAGTTTGCGAACCCCAGGAATGACTGCAGCTGCTTGAGGTTGGTCGGAATCGGCCATTCGTCGATCGCCCGAACCTTGGTTTGGTTCATAGATAGCCCCTTGGGCGTGATATGGAACCCCAGGAATTCGACTTGATCGGTATGGAACAAACATTTCTCGGGCTTGGCGTAAAGAGCGTTGTTTTGTAGTCGCGACAACACTTCCCTGACATGTGTGATGTGTTCATCAAGGGAGGCGGAGAAAATCAGTATGTCGTCTAAGTAAACTACTACATAAGTGTTCAAGATATCGTTGAATATGTCGTCCATGAAGTGCTGAAAGGTAGCCGGGGCATTGCATAGACCAAAAGGCATGACGGTGTACTCGAATAGGCCTTGTCGTGAGTAAAAGGCCGTTTTCCATTCATCACCGTCACGCATGCGTATAAGATTGTATGCCCCGCGGAGGTCTAGTTTGGTGTATATCGTAGCATGGGTGAGTTTGTCCAGCAACGGAGTGATCAGAGGTATGGGGTAGCGGTTCTTTACTGTGATGGCATTCAAGCGCCTATAATCGACGCAGGGGAGGAGGTCCCCTTCCTTCTTCGGAACGAAGAATATAGGACTTGCAGCCGGAGAGGTCGATGGGCGAATATGACCTAGCCGTAAAGCCTGTTGGATATACTCCTGCAAGGTCCGTTCTTCCATCTGAGTCAGGGAGTAGATACGACCCTTCGGGACAGATGCGCCAGGAATCAGGTCGATGGGACAGTCGTAAGGTCGGTGCGGGGGTAGGCCCTCTGCAGACCTCTTGTCGAATACCGCCTGGAAATCGTGGTAAACCGAGGGTATCCCGCCCATGACAGCCCCTACCGTGTGTGTATCGTGGTGGTCAGTACTGTCCTCTATAGCCAAGGATATGACGCTTCCCAGGATTCCCGCGGGACTGGAAACCTGAGGCGTTGCCAGTAGGCAGTAGTGTTGACATGTTTCGGATTCAAATAAGACGTGACCCGTCCCCCAGTTGATGAGGGGATTGTGCAACCTTAGCCAAGGAATGCCTAGAATCACCCCAAACTGAGGGGTGGCAACGAGATCAAAAGAGATCGTCTCCTTGTGGTTTTCCTGAATGATCAGCTCTAATGGAGCTGTCTGTTGCAGGATCGGACCAGAAGCAAGAGATGTACCATCCACCGCCTGGACCGGTTCGGGACATTTCTTCGTGACCAAAGGCAGGTTCAGTGAACTGGCCAAGGCTATGTCGATGAAGCAACCTGTAGCACCTGAATCTATCACTATTGACACTGCGTGGGAACCCGTAGCGTGGTTCAAAAAGTCCTGAACTATCACGGGTCGCGCAGGACCGAAAGTAGGTTCAGAGGTATTCCGTATAGTACTCGCTCCCACCTCTGATCTTAGGGGCGAGCCTTCGGAAAACCCGGGTTTCTAGTTTTTGGGCGGCGAGGACACTCTTTTACGAAATGTCCGTTGAGACCGCAGTAGAAACAGGCATTGTCCGTTCTCCTGCACTCTCGTTCGACATGTGAGATGGGGCTGCGGATCCCGCCTATCTGCATGGGTTCAGGAGTAGCATTGACCGTTCAGGAGTAGCATTGACCGTGGATGGGGGTGGGAACGAGGATGATCCTTCCCCCGTCGCTCCGATCGTCTGGCATCGACTTGTAACGTTAAGTCCACCAAATCAGCATATACTGTGGGAAGCGTAGGCACTACATATAAAGCATCTTTCATGACCCCAGATAAACCCCGGTAATGCACCACAGCCTTTTTATTTTCTGGCCAGGAGGTCTCAGCAGACAACTGATTGAACATGGTGATGTACTCTATGAGGGTTGAACGACCCTGCGTGAGATCCAGGAGTTCCATGTCCCTAGACTGTGCTTTGTACCTGGTGTCGAATACTTTTGCCATCTCTTGGGTCAATATCTCAAAGTCGTACAAAGCAGGGTGGTTGTTTTCCAGCAACGGATTGGCCCATGTGGCGGCTACCCCGGATAGATGGGAGAGAAGAAAGGCTGCTTTTGATACGGAATCGGGGAAAGCCTGAGGACGACACATGAAATGCAGCTTACAGTGATTGATGAAGGTGCGGTATTTCTTTGGGTCGCCCTGGTATCTTTCGGGAGCTGCCAAGGGAAATGGGTTTTGGATCACCACAGGGGCGGCCGGGAAGGAAGGGGGTATGACAGGAGGAGGGTTTTGGGGAGGAATGGGTTCATCAAACTCAGCCTCTGCGGGTAAGGGGTGGCGTGCACTCAGCACCGTGTCGAGGCGGTGGTGTAATGCAGTGGTGGCAGCGGTCATGTCAGCACGTAGGGTTGCAGTAGCGGTTGCCATGTCGGCCCTGAGTGCTGTCCTGCCTGCATTAAAGCCGTCACAGGGTCCCCGGCTGAGGTGTCCATAGCTGGACTACCACGAGGCTTCACAGTCTGTTCTGATCCTGGTGGTCCGCCTTGATGGTCGTGCAGCTATAAACTACCTCCGTCCCCAAGTACCGCTCGAGCAGGTATAGAATACTGCCCTAGCAATCTTTGAGGCCACAGGTGTGGAGTGGCGCCGTCAGTCTGATACCGGGAACACCGGAAGGACCCCTGAGTGCTGTAAAGCAAAGGTTAGGATCAGGTATACTTTGAAAAGAATGGCAGTGCAAGCAAACAAGGTAAAATGACAAAAGCTTACCCCGTGGATGGTAGAACTGGTGGGAAACCTGAATGGGCAGCAAGGGAAGACAAACAGCAGGCTGGGATGTACTGCAGTTCCTCCAACCCACACCTGCAGCAAGAACGTGACCAGTTAGCAAGCCAATCCAAGGTCCAGATAGTCAGCACAATAGTTAGTGAACCCCAAGTGGTTCAGGAGGCAAAAGCGTGATAAACAGGAATTGTGTGGTTCGTAGTTCGCCAAGACAAAAGGGTAATCCAGAGCAGTACCAGGGCCAGAAAGTGAGGTCAAGAGTTCCAAGGATCCAGAAGATACGTCGAGTCCAGAGGAAAATCCAATACAAGTCCAAAGTAACGTTCCGTGGTCGAGTTCCAAACTGTAGCAAGAAGAAAAGAGTGACGCCGAACAGGTCTCTGGTAGAAACAGCTGTGAAGCGCTGAGTGTTTCCTCTCGGCTCCTTTTGTGATGGAAATTGAGGTCACGTGACAGGGCACGTGACCGAACAGGAGCGTCACGTGAGGCCGGACGCCAGCAGTGATTGGTGTTGCCAAGTGTGTGGACGCCGGCGTCGGTGGCAGACGAAGAACCCGTGACTAATCACGTGATCGCCTGAGCGAGACGCGATCGGGTTTTCCAGTGCGCGGGCGCTGGAGCCGACGGCCCCGGAGTCGTCGGGCATGGATGAGACGCCAGGGCAAGCGCCAACATGGAAATGGGTGGAAGGAGGTGGTCCTGCCCCCTCCGACATCCTGCCTGCAGTGTCTTCCCCGTTGGTGTGGGTGGTGGGTATGGGAACGGATGGTGTCGGGTAAGTTTCGGAAGGAGGGCAAGATTGAGGACGTGACAGTTATGCTATGCTATGCTATGGTATGATACATTAGGTTCTCTCTCATACATTTAGGCCTCAGATCTTCTATTTTGCCTTTTTCTCTGTTGCTCTATGCCTATCTCAACCTCCCTCTGCCCTTTGCTCCTCTGACATGCCAAAACCCCTCCTGGAGCAAATTATACCAGGACCCGGTAACAAGGCAAAGTGACACATCAGATTATAAAATTATTAAAGTGGGAGTCAAGTGGGAGTGAGTTCTGGAACTTTCCGATGCAGGTAAACAACTGAAAAGAAGACTTTCCCAAGCTCCTTGTTTGGCTTACCCCATCAAGCACAAGGAGTTTTTCTTGGAGACAGGGTTTTCAGGTACTTTCCTAACAGCTGTATTGTACCAAAAGCATGACAAGGTCAACAAAGTAATCTCATACAGGAGCAAAACTTTGTATTTGGTGGAGTAAACATTCAATGACTGCGTAAAGGCACTCCTGGCAACATTGTGGGCATTGAAGAACTACCAGCCATTCATCCAGGTAGAGCACATCATCGTTGAGATTCCTCACCAACCCTTGGTAATATATTGACAAAGTGACAGAATCTGTGTGGGGAACATTAGTAATTCAAGAATTACTTCCAGGTTTCTCGCAATGTGAGGCTTTCCTGTGCAGGTCAGATATGGCCAAAACAAGAAAATTCCTGTAGCCCAAGGATTGGCAAACTTTGATGATTGTGTGCAATAAAAGTCTAATGACCAACAACAATATGGAGGTGTACCTAACTTCCCTGCACAAGATCTATAAAGAAGACAGGTATCGGGGATACCCACAGTTTATGTGGATGTGTGCTCCTACCATGTTGATAACAACGGGGAACAATAATTTGGCTGGCATTGGGAATGCCCGGGTGAATGATACATCGAAGCCCTCTGCTGGTTACAAAATAGGACCCTGAAGGTGGCAGAGTTGATGGGCGTTTATCAAGCCATCCTTACTGTGGTGCACCACCAACTCCGAAAACGTGTCATAATCACTGAATCTGATTATGGCAGGAATGAGTTAGTGGAACACTTGATAAACTCGAAGGATCAAGGCATGCTTTGTGCCAACCACAAACCTTTGAAGCATGAAAAACTGATCCAGTCAATTGATAATCTGGTGACCTCTACTGAGATGACCATCGATTGGAAGAAAATAAGAGGTCATTCCAAAATAGAGGGCCCAGATAAGACTGGGAATGACCTGGTTGATCAGCTGGCTAAAACCAGAGCTCCACATGGGGGGGTTTCATAGAATCCATGCTGAGTGAAATCCAAGTTGCCACTGCCACCAGGTCACAAACATGTGCATACAGTGAACTCTTGACTGCCCAGTAGAGTAAAGATACCCCAGATGCAGATTTGATCATTGCACAGAAAGAGGACCCAATTATTGCAACATTCTATTGACACATTATAGACCACGTGAGTTTTCCTCTAACAGAATCAGATTATGCAGGTAAGGAGGATCTGTGAGTGTTTATGAAGTTCTCCAAGGTGTTCTAGATCCAAGGCAGTTTGTTGGTAAGGAGAGTCCTATCAGGCTGTGACCAGTGAGTGGTACGTACATCATTCTGAAGCCTGATGTTGACCCATACCCATGATACGGCCACTGCTAGTCATAGGGGGTATCATACAACATTGGAAATCGTTTGCTCAATGTTGCCTACTGGCCATGCATGGGCCAGGACCTTGACATTTACCTAAAGGGGTGTTTTGTGTGTCCCCAATTCCAACCCAGTTCACTCACACACAGAGCCCCTCTACAAAAAAGAGGACTGACACTGCCTTGGTCAGATTTGCAAGTCGATTTCATCGGCCAGTGATTCGCTCCTCTAGAGGAAACAAGTACATGTTGACTGTAACATGCTTGTTCACAAAGTGGGTGGAATGTCCTCCTGCCCCAAATTGCAAGGCAGAGACAGCTGCTGCACTAATGATCAACCACATCTTCTCTCGTTACGGCCTCCCACAAAGGATTGAGTCAGACCAAGCAAGTAATTTTACCAGTGAGGTAATAGCGAACATGTGGGAGATTCTAGGGGTAAAAAGAAAACTCCACATTGCCTACGGCCCAGCCTCGATCAGGGGGTTGGGAGATACAACAAGACAATTGTGAGCAAATTAAAGAAATTTGTGGGAGACTCTAGACCCAGTTGGGACATCCGATTACTGCGTGTCCTAATGACTAGTAGGTCTACACCATCTTTTGCAACAAAAGGTTCTCCATTTTGCTCATAAACGGATGAAAAATGGTCTTACTTCAGCATCTGCTCTATAGAACTCAGGAGCAGACACGGATAAATGTGTCCACCACTTATGAGTACACTGAAAATGTAAGGAAGCACCTCCAGCACACTTTTGCTTATGCTCAGCGCAATTTAGAAAAGTCGGGTGAAGGATTGAAAACATATTATTATCTAAAGAGCACAAAGAAGGAGTAAGAGGTAGGTGACAAGGTTTACCTGTACAATTTCCAGAGGAACCAGATGAAGGAACGAAAATTCCTTCTATCTTGGCACGGTGGCTTTGAAATTGTAGATAAAATATCACCTGTTGCCTACAAGATCCACAATCCAAAAGGAGAACAGACAGAAGAGAAATGGGTCCACTTAAAACAGCTGAAAAGCTGTCATCTCAGACAAGCTTTGCGACTGATTGAGGAGCCCAATAAACGTTGAGCTGAGCAACCATCTGAGCAATGAGAGGTGAGGATGAAAACCCCAGATGGAGACTTATTACAGGTGAATAGTTTCATTGATATTTATCGGAAATGTTAAGAAGGATGTTGTAAAGTGATGTCTGTTATCTGAAATGGCATATCCCTCTCTGCATAATGTTTTTTTCAAATGCTAGGTACTATCTTCCGGGGAAATATGTTGTTCCAAAAATACTTAACCCTTCTTTTCTTTTTATTTCTAGACAAATAACCTTGTTCCATTCCAGAATGGGGATCCGGAGAAGTGGATTCTGGGGAGGACCTCAGGGACCCAAGAGAAGAAGGGGATTCTATCCTATACCCCCTAATGGCCAAAGACAGAAGTGAAGGCCAGGGCACCCACTTTTTGACGTGAGGAAAACTCCACTCTCCCCTGATCCAGATCAAAGAGCCGGGAGCAGATGTGTGGGGTTTAATGATAGCCCCAGCACACAAAAGGAAAGGCCAGCTTAGGTCTCTGATTTGAAATACATTGTTCTTAAGGCAAGGGACAGTAAAATAAATGACAGGCCTAAAACCTTAAAATCTGGTGAGTGAAAATATGTGTCTTGCTGAAAATGACACAAAGAAGTATGTGAAGATGGAAAAGGCACATTACATTGTTGGCTGAGAGACAAAAAAGCAGCATTTTGCATTGGAACTATCACACCTTAAAATGCTGTGTATCATGAGAAGTAAAACGCACAAACAGGGCCTCTCAGGAGAAATGAAAGTCATGTGTGTGTTTTTCATGTCCTGTGACTAAGGCCAGCGTTTCAACACAAAAACTGACATTATTTTAAATAGGAATGCCCACTGTGAATGATCAAAATGAACAGCAGCCTTTGACATTTTCAGTTTGCCACCTTAATTAATAAAATGCTGCACAGAGAAACAAATGCAATAACTTAAAATGATATTTGTTTTCTGAGGCTACATATAAATCTCTTATGAGCCCAAGACAGACCAATGCTTCTAGTTGTTGGGCAGGATTCTCAAGTGCCTTTCCCCCATTGCAGGCATTGTGGCTCCTTATCTAGAAGCCAGATCTCTGTGACAACTTGGCCCAAGCATACCAGGTATTTACAATGGGGTGATTGAACATGGGGCCAGCTGGGGAGGGTAAAATGTTTTTAAAAATACACTTTTAGATCTGAATTGGGTCAACTCAATATTACAAGGAAACATGGCAAATGTCATCAGGGCCCCATGATGTCAGTGGGCAGAGGCAAGCCATCTGCTGCAGGATATGCATCTCTTCAGCCCATCAGCTCTCAAAGAACAAAAGGCTAATGCTTTTACCCCAGGCTTAAATCAACATTCAGCCCAGAGTGCCTTCCTGTTTGCCGCTCTTTTTCACCACTTACCAAGCACCAACCACCTGGTGCCTTCCTGTTTGCCGCTCCTTTTTCCTACTTAAGGAGCCCTCCAGCCTCTTTTCCTTTGCAGATGGGGAGCAGGTGCAAGTGGATCTAGGTCACCTGGCCTAATCCCCGCCCACCTGGTGCCTTCCTGCCTGCCGCTCTCTTTCACCACTTAGCAAGCCCCGCCCACCTGGTGCCTTCCTGTTTGCCGCTCTTTTTCACCACTTAGCAAGCCCCGCCCACCTGGTGCCTTCCTGTTTGCCACTCTTTTTCACCACGTAGCAAGCCCCGCCTACCTGGTGCCTTCCTGTTTGCTGCTCTTTTTCACCACATAGCAATCCCCGCCCACTTACTTAAGGAGCCCTCCAGCCTCTTTTCCTTTGCAGATGGGGAGCAGGTGCAAGTGGATCTAGGTCACCTGGCCTAAGCCCCGCCCACCTGGTGCCTTCCTGTTTGCTGCTCTTTTTCACCACTTTGCAAGCCCCGCCCACCTGGTGTCTTCCTGTTTGCTGCTCTTTTTCAACACTTATCAATCCCCACCCACCTGGTGCCTTCCTGTTTGCCGCTCCTTTTTCCTACTTAAGGAGCTTTCCAGCCTCTTTTCCTTTGCAGATGGGGAGCAGGTGCAAGTGGATCTAGGTCACCTGGCCTAAGCCCCGCCCACCTGGTGCCTTCCTGTTTGCTGCTCTTTTTCACCACTTCGCAAGCCCCGCCCACCTGGTGTCTTCCTGTTTGCCACTCTTTTTCAAAACTTAGCAAGCCCCGCCCACCTGGTGCCTTCCTGTTTGCCGTTATTTTTCACCACTTAGCAAGCCCCGCCCACCTAGTGCCTTCCTGTTTGCCGCTCTTTTTCACCACTTAGCAAGCCCCGCCCACCTGGTACCTTCCTGTTTGCCGCTCCTTTTCCCTACTTAAGGAGCCGCCGAGCCTCTTTTCCTTTGCAGATGGGGAGCAGGTAAAAGTGTATCTAGGTCACTGGCCTAAGCCCCGCCCACCTGGTGTATTCCTGCCTGCCGCTCTTTTTCAACACTTAGCAAGCTCTGCCCACCTGGTGCCTTCCTGTTTGTGCTCTTTTTTCACCACTTAGCAAACCCGACCCACCTGGTGCCTTCCTGTTTGCCTCTCTTTTTCACCACTTAGCAAGCCCCACCCACCTGGTGCCTTCCTGTTTGCTGCTCTTTTTCACCACTTAGCAAGCCCCGCCCACCTGGTACCTTCCTGTTTGCCGCTCCTTTTCCCTACTTAAGGAGCCCCCAAGCCTCTTTTCCTTGGCAGATGGGGAGCAGGTGCAAGTGTATCTAGGTCACCTGGCCTAAGCCCCGCCCACCTGGTGCATTCCTGCCTGCCGCTCTTTTCTAACACTTAGCAAGCTCTGCCCACCTGGTGCCTTCCTGTTTGTGCTCTTTTTTCACCACTTAGCAAACCCCACCCACCTGGTGCCTTCCTGTTTGCCGCTCTTTTTCCCTACTTAAGGAGCCCTCCAGCCTCCTTTCCTTTGCAGATGGGAAGCAGGTGCAAGTGGATCTAGGTCACCTGGCCAAACCCCCCACCCACCTGGTGCCTTCCTGTTTGCTGCTCTTTTTCACCACTTCGCAAGCCCCGCCCACCTGGTGCCTTCCTGTTTGCTGCTCTTTTTCACCACTTAGCAAGCCCCGCCCACCTGGTGCCTTCCTGTTTGCTGCTCTTTTTCACCACTTATCAAGCCCCGCCCACCTGCTGCCTTCCTGTTTGCCGCTCTTTTTCACCACTTAGCAAGCCCCACCCACCTGGTGCCTTCCTTTTTGCCGCTCTTTTTCCCTACTTAAGGAGCCCTCCAGCCTCTTTTCCTTTGCAGATGGGGAGCAGGTGCAAGTGGATCTAGGTCACCTGGCCTAAGCCCCGCCCACCTGGTGCCTTCCTGTTTGCCGCTCTTTTTCACCACTTAGCAAGTCCCGCCCACCTGGTGCCTTCCTGTTTGCTGCTCTTTTTCACCACTTAGCAAGCCCCGCCCACCTGGTGCCTTCCTGGTTGACGCTCCTTTTTCCTACTTAAGGAGCCCTCCAGCCTCTTTTCCTTTGCAGTTGGGGAGCAGGTGCAAGTGGATCTAGGTCACCTGGCCTAAGCTTCGCCCACCTGCTGCCTTCCTGCCTGCCGCTCTCTTTCCCCACTTAGCAAGCCCCGCCCAACTGGTGCCTTCCTGTTTGCTGCTCTTTTTCACCACTTAGCAAGCCCCGCCCACCTGGTGCCTTCCTGTTTGCTGCTCTTTTTCACCACTTAGCAATCCCCGCCCACCTGGTGCCTTCCTGTTTGTCGCTCCTTTTTCCTACTTAAGGAGCCCTCCAGCCTCTTTTCCTTTGCAGATGGGGAGCAGGTGCAAGTGGATCTAGGTCACCTGACCTAAGCCTCGCCCACCTGGTGCCTTCCTGTTTGCTGCTCTTTTTCACCACTTCGCAAGCCCCGCCCACCTGGTGCCTTCCTGTTTGCCGCTCTTTTTCACCACTTACCAAGCCCCGCCCACCTGGTGCCTTCCTGTTTGCTGCTCTTTTTCACCACTTAGCAAGCCCCGCTCACCTGCTGCCTTCCTGTTTGCCACTCTTTTTCACCACTTAGCAAGCCTCACCCACCTGGTGCCTTCCTTTTTGCCGCTCTTTTTCCCTACTTAAGGAGCCCTCCAGCCTCTTTTCCTTTGCAGATGGGGAGCAGGTGCAAGTGGATCTAGGTCACCTGGCCTAAGCCCCGCCCACCTGGTGCCTTCCTGTTTGCCGCTCTTTTTCACCACTTAGCAAGTCCCGCCCACCTGGTGCCTTCCTGTTTGCTGCTCTTTTTCACCACTTAGCAAGCCCTGCCCACCTGGTGCCTTCCTGTTTGCCGCTCCTTTTTCCTACTTAAGGAGCCCTCCAGCCTCTTTTCCTTTGCAGTTGGGGAGCAGGTGCAAGTGGATCTAGGTCACCTGGCCTAAGCTCCGCCCACCTGGTGCCTTCCTGCCTGCCGCTCTCTTTCCCCACTTAGCAAGCCCCGCCCACCTGGTGCCTTCCTGTTTGGTGCTCTTTTTCACCACTTAGCAAGCCCCGCCCACCTGGTGCCTTCCTGTTTGCTGCTCTTTTTCACCACTTAGCAATCCCCGCCCACCTGGTGCCTTCCTGTTTGCCGCTCCTTTTTCCTACTTAAGGAGCCCTCCAGCCTCTTTTCCTTTGCAGATGGGGAGCAGGTGCAAGTGTATCTAGGTCACCTGACCTAAGCCCCGCCCACCTGGTGCCTTCCTGTTTGCTGCTCTTTTTCACCACTTCGCAAGCCCCGCCCACCTGGTGCCTTCCTGTTTGCCGCTCTTTTTCACCACTTAGCAAGCCCCGCCCACCTGGTGCCTTCATGTTTGCTGCTCTTTTTCACCACTTAGCAAGCCCCGCCCACCTGCTGCCTTCCTGTTTGCCACTCTTTTTCACCACTTAGCAAGCCTCACCCACCTGGTGCCTTCCTTTTTGCCGCTCTTTTTCCCTACTTAAGGAGCCCTCCGGCCTCTTTTCCTTTGCAGATGGGGAGCAGGTGCAAGTGGATCTAGGTCACCTGGCCTAAGCCCCGCCCACCTGGTGCCTTCCTGTTTGCCGCTCTTTTTCACCACTTAGCAAGTCCCGCCCACCTGGTGCCTTCCTGTTTGCTGCTCTTTTTCACCACTTAGCAAGCCCCGCCCACCTGGTGCCTTCCTGTTTGCCGCTCCTTTTTCCTACTTAAGGAGCCCTCCAGCCTCTTTTCCTTTGCAGTTGGGGAGCAGGTGCAAGTGGATCTAGGTCACCTGGCCTAAGCTCCGCCCACCTGGTGCCTTCCTGCCTGCCGCTCTCTTTCCCCACTTAGCAAGCCCCGCCCACCTGGTGCCTTCCTGTGTGCTGCTCTTTTTCAACACTTAGCAAGCCCCGCCCACCTGGTGCCTTCCTGTTTGCTGCTCTTTTTCACCACTTAGCAATCCCCGCCCACCTGGTGCCTTCCTGTTTGCCGCTCCTTTTTCCTACTTAAGGAGCCCTCCAGCCTCTTTTCCTTTGCAGATGAGGAGCAGGTGCAAGTGGATCTAGGTCACCTGGCCTAAGCCCCGCCCACCTGGTTCCTTCCTGCCTGCCGCTCTTTTTCACCACTTAGCAAGTCCTGCCCACCGGGTGCCTTCCTGTTTGCCGCTCTTTTTCCTTACTTAAGGAGCCCTCCAGCCTCTTTTCCTTTGCAGATGGGAAGCAGGTGCAAGTGGATCTAGGTCACCTGGCCTAAGCCCCAGCCCACCTGGTGCCTTCCTGTTTGCTGCTCTTTTCCACCACTTCTCAAGCCCCGCCCACGTGGTGCCTTCCTGTTTTACGCTTTTTATCACCACTTAGTAAGCACCACCCACCTTCTTAGCCCTGCCTCTTCCTTCCTGTTCCTAACTATTAGATCAAGGGCATCTCTCGCCCGGGCGTATTAAGCGAAGGGCAGACAATGAAAAGGGGAATTCATGTTTGGACCTGTTCGGACCAGGAGGACCCAGGGCCCGACCCCCTGCTCAGACAGCAGGTAGGCATGCACCAACATGTGTTACTCCCTCTGGTCCCCCCGTGATTTTCCCTTGTGCCCCCCCATTCTCGCACACAGGTGTTGCCTGTTTTGCTTGATTCTTCTACCCTGCTCCCCCCTCACCCCACTCAAGCCTACTTCTGCAGGAGTCTGTCCTGATACATTATGGTTTCACCATCACTGTCTTGTGGACAATGCTGGATTTGACTTTTATGGACTTCATTCATTCATGGTGCGTCACCCTTTCTCAACTCTCATGCTGAACTTCTTTTGCATCTTGTACTCATGGTGGCCCTGAATCATGCTGTTCCCATCTTCATCTTGTATCCTGGCTTGCAACATTATGTGTTACTACTGACTTCTGCAATTGTATTCACTCTCCCCTCTTGCTTCTCCACTCTTTTGACTGCTAACTCTCTGTTCTCTCCTCCTTTCCCTTCTCCCTTTTCCTATCTCCTCCCCTTACTTTCTTCTATGCACTTACTCTATCAGAATTGTCCTTGGACCTAGTATGATAGTAACCTCGTCTGTCTCCTCTTGTCTCCCCTTACTGGTTTTTTCCTCCCCAAACCCCTCCAGCACTATCTGAAATTTCGTCAGGCCTAATATGATAGTCACTTGTTTTGTTCCTCCCCTACCTTTCTGCACCCCTCTCCCTCACCTCTTGTTTTTTTTCCGGCTCTACCAGAAATGTCGTCAGGCCTAGTACGGTAGTCGCCTGTCTGTTTCCATTTCCTTCCAACTCTCCCCCACCCCTCCTTATCTATGTTTTAGCTCTTGCACTATCTTTAATGTTGTCAGGCCGAGTACGATAGTTAATTTCACATCCTTACTGTTCATGGCCTGTAAGAATGTCATTGTTTTTTCCCTTGTTCCCTCCCTTGCCTTGAAGCGCTTTGAAACACATTGTGCATAGGCGCTATATAAATAAACTATCATATCACATCATACCGCTGCCTGGTTCTTGGCTCATTGTTGGCACATGGAGAGGGGTCTACGTGGCCCTATATAAGTCATAGATAGTGCTTATCGAACCCAAAGAAATGAATGGTCTATTGTGGGCTGTATCTTCATTGGGGCAGGGGAGAGGAACTCCCTATGTTTAGCGGGGTCTCCCAATATATCGTTACAGTTGGATGTATTCAATGGACAATATTTTCAGGTAGAGTTCGAGTTATCTGTCTATTGGTGGATGTAGATGTTGTAACTAATGAAGAGAGACCAATGCAGAGCTTTAAGTTCATGGGTGAGAAGATGGATCCAGTGGCGTAAAAGGGGCCCCCGTAGCCCCTGCAGTGCGGGGGGCCCCCATGCCATCGTTGCTGAAGGGGCCACGTGGCCCCTCTCCCAGCAACATCACTGTGCTCTGTGCTGCTGCTGCACTACAGATCTCACTGCAGTGGGCCACGGCACCGCCTGGGCTGGCAGCAGTGAGGGGTGAAGACTTCAGTTAGTCAGGAAGGCATTGGGGAAGGCTGCAAGTACCACCTTCGTCACGCCTCAAGAAAGATTCATAGCCTGTGAAATTAAAAATATTGAGTGAGGATGTGAGTACTTCCTACAAGGCAAGCCTGTTTCAGAGCATAGCGGTCCGCATTATAAAAAAAAGCCCTTTTTGTAGCAATGAACAGTGAATGGACACCCGTAGTTGAACAGGTTCACTGCTAACTTCTGAGAGCTGCCTAAAGAGAAATTTAGGCAAAGTAATCAAATCTTCACTCAGGCTATTCTTTATAGAAGATTCACAGGCAGTTGCATGAGCAGCACATCAAAACAAAAGTCAATAACGTGTTACCCCATCTATAACTTTGTATTAGTCATTATTTTCAAATTAATGAACAGTGTTGTTCTTATAACGTAAGCAAAGCAGAACACAATATTTCATATGTGGTCTTTCTAGGGCCTGTAGAGCTACAGGAGAATCTCGTTATCCCTAATTCTATTGCTGACTAGGAACACTTGCAGGCCGTGTTCTTGGCTTTTATTCTGAGGCATCACCCATTTCAAGTGTATTATTGTGACCTAAAAAATGACCATACAATTATTCACATCAAATTTGTTAAGCCATTGACTAGCACATGCTGCAATACTGTACCAATCCCGTTGAAATATTAGTGTTATGTTATATTTTCTCAGCTACTCAGTTTGTTCCAACCCCAATTGTGATTATTTTGTCTAACTTCCAAATTGAAATTGTTAAAACATGTAAATATGTAGTGATGTCATCTTTCATGTCCTGGGTGTTAGTCTTAGCAGTGCACTGTGGTGGCACGAGTTATGGTTGCTTAGCTTACCATAATTGGAAAATTTCCGGGGGGGTTTCGGTTTTACTTGTAACCATAACGTCCCTTTAACAACATTTTTTAATTGAATTTCATAGGTTTTTATAAGTGCAACTTAACCACAACGTCCCTTTGACAATGTTTTTCAGTGAATTTCATAGGTTTTTATTAGTGCAACCTAACCATAGCGTCCCTTCAACAAATATTCTTTTGAGAATTTCATAGGATTTTACCAGTGCACCCTTAGTTTCCTACCACTTACTTATATCACACTTACCCCAATATAGCAACATTTTTGTCCAATTTACAAAGTTTCACCTTTAAACCAATTTCCACCTTCAAACATCATTTTTAAAACTTCTATACCTTTTTTGAAACTTGTACACAGTTTTTGTGTTCGTCAGCGTTTGCGAACGTCTGACATCATCGCAGACTTTCCGGCCAGTATCACGTGAGCATGCGTGGCATGGTAACGTGTTTGCAAACACATCCACACTTGACAAAAAGGTCAATGAACAGTTTCGAAACTGCATTTTGCAGCTCATCTAGGATCTTTGAAGCTCAAAATGTACCCTTGCAGGGATCCTACACCTATTCTTACTCATCATCCATTAACAATCTAGCACACAGTACATACTTAGAGGATTATTAGCAAAACTGCCATTCATCTTAAAAATGGCATCAGCTGTTGCCATCACTCCTCCCCAAGAGCCACCACCACCACCAGATGGAGGACCTACACAAAAAAGAAGTGCAGTAATTCAAAAGACAATGAAGAGTACCAAGAAGATGAGGTAGAGGTAGTGCCTACCTCTAGCACCCAGTGTGAATCATGGGTGTGGCAGTTCTTTGCCACTGTTTGGAATGTACCAAATGCTAAAGCTAACAAAGTGAAATGCACTAAGCGGACTACCTTGGCGGTACTCCTCCGGGACCACACCGCCACACCAAATCCAACCAACGCAATGCTCTCAGAAAGGCTGTTCCTTTCTTAGGAAGTAGTAGGTTTTCTTCCTCTACCTCATCTTCCTCAAACAATACTTTAACCACACAGCCTACATCTGTGGTACCACCTTTCACAGTTAAAAAATAGAACTAATTTTGTGTTTTTTTATTTTTTTATTTTATTTAAAGCATTCAGCGTACAAAAAAAACAAGCTTTTGCTTATGTACAATTTTCCCTCCTCCCCATGTACAAGCCAAACCTCTCCTATTTCTTCTTTCTTGGTTCTACATTGGTTTCAGTCCAGGTTTGGCTATGTGTTTTCGATATTCCTTGTTAATAATGGTCTTAATTCCCTTCCAGTCTCTTTAGCATAGATTCCAGGAAAATACCCAAGCCTTTGATGGTTTTCTTACTTGGGTCGTCATATAGAGCTGACCACCATAAATCAGGATCCAGATCGCATGATGGTGACAGTATTGGTAGCAATAAACAACCCCCTTCAGATCTAAGTTCAGGGCAAAACAGCATTAAGTATTGAGACGATTCTTCTTCTTGTTTGCATAGTCTGCATAATTTTTCCTTTGCCAGGCCATATCTGAACAGGTTGATCTTTGTTCTTCAAATGTTCAGACGAAAGCGCATTATTAAGTCTCTATGATTCCGATTGGCGCTTTTTTCTAGGTATCCAGGCAATAACTGTGGGCATCTAGTTATCTTATCAGATAAGGTATGATAGTTCAAAGCTACTCTCGCACACTCTGTTTCTGCCCAGTCAATTGATAATAAGAGTAATTTTACCCTCTTTGGGTGTTTCAGAAGGGCTTCTGTCGTAACTTTTAAGTTTTGCAACAGCTCATTACATTTCACTTTCCATTCATCCAGTGGCCAAAAGGGCATTTTTCCTGCTTCCTTATTCAATATTTGGTATTGAGGTGGACAATTTTCCAGAGTTATTTTTCTGTAGGTGGCCAATGTTTTCCAGACGATTCGGACTTGCATTGAGTACAATCCCAGCTCATGTCGTATAATGCTTATCGGAACACATATGGGAATTTTCAGCAATTTACACCAGAATCTGGCTTCAAGTTTATCCCATGTTTCCCAAGGGATTCTCTGGGCTGTTTCGCCAGCATATGTTTGTTTTGTGTTATGCTAATGGAATAATGCATAGTTGTAGAAATAATTTAGTTTTCTGTCTCAAATACTTTCTAGCATACAATAAGTATCATAATCAATGGGTCTTTATAATTATCTACGGTCTCCACAGTCCCCTTTCCAGGCCATGGATCATTAAAAGACCCAGATGGCACGTGCACACCATCGCACAGGGCAGCCCTTCTACCCTTTTTAATTTTATATTTGTAACACTCCCTCAGTGCCTGCTTCGAAACAGTCACACAGCCATCCACAAATCACTTCCAAAAACTGTACATAAACCCTATGAACATATTAAGTTTCCACACACCAACTGCCACTTAACAATCTTCTACAAATCTTTTGCATCTGCATTTCCCTTATTTATACAAAAAAATGCTCCTATAAATGCACGTATGCATTGTGCAGTGAGAGAAGTAAAAAGGGGCAGTACCGATGGGCAAGTGCCCAGGAGGAAAGTGCCAAAGGATGCCAAGGTGGGACGCCACTGCCTAACTACTGGAGAAGAGGAGTCCCAAGGGTGGGATGCATCTTAATGCGCAACATCCCTTTAACAAAGTGTTTTATGCAAATTTAATAGGTTTTTATAAGTGAAAATGTTTGCATGCCTGTGACGGGCACTAACCAAGAGGTCCTGGCTGCGATTGCGGACCTGAAGGCGGCCATGGGATGGCTCGACGCGCAGGGATGCCCCCAGGAGCCTGACGTTCGGACGGGAAGAGGAGATGGAGGAGATAAGTAGTGCACGAGGAGGGCGCTACAAGATGGCACGGAATAGGACTCTGGGACTTGATTATAGTCATTTGAGCGGCTTTAGGCAGAGAAGGTCAGACTGTTAAACAATATATATTATGAGCACTGTGACTATTGCTGTTTTTAGGGGAGCCTTGCAGAAGGGATCTCTATACCCCACTTAGTAACCTTAGTTAAGTGGCCATTAGGGTGACTTCACCTTACTGAGCTCTGGGCATTGGTTGGTGCTTGCAGGGCTAGATGTGAGGGTGCCTGAGTTCCATGGATGGAGCTGGGCAGCAGTTGGGGAGTGTGGTGTTGGGGAGGGAAGTGGGGAGTTTGGGGTGTTCATAGTTATGGGGAGTTCGAGTTTGTACATGAGGCTGCAAGGAAGAGCTAGAGGGCTGTATCTGTATCGTATGGGCAGGTGGGATTGGCTGCACGGAAGGGGGGAGGATACTTATGAGCTATGGGGGATCTTAAGATCGTAACGTGGAATGTCAGGGGACTCAATAGTTACTTAAAGAGGAACAAGGTCATGATATATTTGAAAAGACAGAAGATTGATATTGCACTGTTGCAGGAGACGCATCTGACTCGGGAAAAGTTGGAACTGGTGGGGAAGAAGTGGAGAGGTATTGTAGTGGGTTCTCCGTATTCTGCCTACGCTAGGGGAGTGTTGGTCTTGGTGGCACCGCACGTTCCGCTCCAACTTACACAAGAGGTGGTGGATACAGAGGGGAGGATGGTTATATTGAAGGCACTGGTGGAGAATAAAGAGGTGTGTATTGTAAATACGTATGCCCCAATCAAAACACAGCGGCATATTTTAGGACTCTGTGTACCAACCTAGGTACGTGTGTGGGTGGGGCGGTTATTTGGGGAGGGGATTTTAATTGTGTGCTGAACCCCAGGGTAGACAGATCTGATGATAAGATTGATAGGCCCACCCCAGCAGCCAGGGCGTTGCAGACGCTGCTCGACGACTTCGGGCTGGCAGATGTTTGGAGGCTGAAACATCCTAATGGAGAGCAGTATTCGCATTACTCAGCCCCGCAACAACTGCATATGAGAGTTGATTATTTTTTTGCCACGCCAGATGTGGTGGTAGAGACCACCCAAATAGAATACAAAGCGAGGGTCCTGTCGGACCACTCGCCTCTGGTCCTGGGGTGGCAGTACTGCCGCCCCAGAGCGCGGATACCGACGTGGCGCCTCCGGGCTGAGGCGCTCATGGATCCGGTCTTCAGAGAGGATATCAGAGACGAGATTATACATTATTTCGAAGAGAACACTGGCAGTGTGGATTCGGCGGGCACGCTCTGGGAAGCCTTTAAGGTGGTGTTGCGGGGTGCTGCCATTGCTAAATCAAAGGGCCTGCAGGGTGGGGTCCTGACGGAGTTAGGAGGAGCTGAGGATGAATTGGAAATGGAACTCAAAAGTGGAGGGGGGGATGCAGAGCTAGTACTTAAACTACAGCAGCGGTGTGCAGAACTTTGGGAAAGGCTCTGCAACCTTAACTTTAAGAAGTATGTTGAGAGGCAGCATGCAGGTGGGGATAAAACGGGCCGTCTCTTGGCGTGGCTATACAAGAGTGAAACCCCACGCCCCGGATTAGGACGATAACTAGAGAGGATGGAGAGGTAGCGAACACCCAAGAAGGAGTCAATGAGGCATTCTTGGATTATTACAGGGCACTATATGAGGACAAAAGGGGGGGCAGCCGAGAGGAGATAAGGGAAACTTTAAGAGATATGGGATTACCTAAGATTAGTGCCAAAGAAAGAGAAGAGCTGGATGCACCGATTACTTTGGAGGAATTGGAGGAGGTTGTGAGGCAGCTGCCCACCAGTAAGACCCCGGGAGCGGACGGACTTCCTAGAGAATTTTATAAAGCATATAGAGAGGAGGTACTCCCCCGCCATGCTAGAAATGCTTAATGAATCGTTTGAGGTGGGCCGGTTGCCGGAATCGCTTAGAGAAGCGATTATAATACCACTCCCTAAGCCCAACAAACCAGGGCATAGCTGCAGCTCCTACAGGCCCTTGTCAATGCTGAACCAGGACGGCAAGATATTGACGGCGGTCCTGGCTAATAGATTGCGGAGAGTTATTAGTAAATTGATACATCCGGACCAAACGGGTTATGTCCCCAACAGGAACATAACCCACAACCATGGGCGACTCCACCAGGTGGTTGAATGAGGGAGCAAGAGCGAGGGTGAAATGGCGGTTGTGTCCTTAGATGCAGTCAAAGCTTTCGATTCAGTCAGGTGGTCGTGGTTGCTGGAGGCCCTGAGGGAATACGGGATGGGACCGGGCTACATTAGGTGGGTGAAGTTGCTGTACAGTGAGCTGCTAGCTATATTCTGGAGGTAATGGAAAGGTATGCAGAACTGTCTGGCATAGCGGTGAACCCCCAAAAATCAAGCATATTCCCATTGGGTAGCTACAGAGGAACCCTTCCGGAGCGGTTGCCAGTGTTGCCGATACCATGGGCGGTTGGTTCCTTCCGCTACCTCGGAATAGATGTGTATCACACGGTAGAGGAGGAACATTTGCATAACACCGAGGTGGCTGTGGGAAAAATCCATATAAGCATGAAGTTTTGGGAGAAGTTGCCGTTGGCGATGATGGGACGGGGGGCGATGCTTAAAATGGTAGTCCTGCCTAGGCTCTTACATTTTTTCATCAAAATTCTGTGTATGATACCTAAGAAGTTTTTTTGCCAAGCTGAATAGTATGTGCAGAGACTTCCTATGGCATGGCACCCGGAATAGAGTGGCGCTATGGAAGTTGCAGAATTTCTATGAGAGGGGGGGTATTAAGCTGCCTAATTTTGAGGCCTATTATGTAGCTGGTCAGTTGCAATATATATATTATGAAAATGGCTCTCTGATGAGGTAACTCCCGAATTTAGGCTGTTTGGACAGGACTGCACTCCGTTTTACCTGAAGGAAATTATTTGGTTGCCTAGGTCAGAAATGAAGGAGCGCCCGGGAATGATGTTGCTGGGGTGGAAGATGTGGCGTAGAGTATGTCGAATGATGGAGGACCCGTACCCGTGTTCCCCGCAGGTGCCGTTGGTTGCTTTGGCAGTGGAAGACAAGCAACTAAGAATGATAATCAGGACCTACTGGGAGTCGGTCGGGCTGGTTACATTGGGGGATGTTTGGCAAGAGGGGACCATTAGGGATTTTGAAGGACTAGGGGAAGAGGCGGGCTTGCATAGGGGCTAGTGTGTCACGTACCTAAGGCTGGTGCAGAATATTTGTAAAATCTGGCCTGAGACTGTATTGGCGGAGGAACCAGACACCACTATGGGGACAATATATGACATATCAGAAGGGGGGCATGAGATCTCTAGATTGTATGAGATGGTGATGACCCGGGTTGGGAAGGAGTTGACGCATTTGAGGTTGGAGTGGGAAACAGAGGTGGGAGCACAGATGGAGGATGGGATGTGGGAGCGTGCTATGGGATACCACAAGAAGGTGTCAAGAAATGCTAGATTACAACAAATACAGTTGTATATAACGCACAGAGCTTACATGACCCCGATGTGAATATCAAAGTTTGTAAATGCGGGACGACAAACGTGCCCAAAATGCGATAAGGAAAATGCTGATATGACACACATGTTTTGGTCTTGCCCAGTGATTGAGAGTTTCTGGGAAGAAGTGGCGCAAAAACTAGCGGACAAAGGGGTTACGCTCATTATAGATACGGCCCAGGCCTGCTTGTTGGGAGGGTTTCCTAGACCACGGAAACTTAAACATGTTGGGAAATTGAAGGACTTGGCATATGTGCTCGCAAAACGAAGGATTGTCATGGGATGGAAGCAGTGTCATAAGCCACGGGTGGAGGTATGGTGGCGGGAATTGCAGAAATGGGCAGAGGCTGAAACGGTGGAATGGCAGGAGGCATGTAGCATGTGTGGGGAAGAAGAAGTGGGTACCCTAATGGCATGGAGAGTATTAATAGCAGGACTGTTTGGAACAATAACAGATTCTGCAGACTCAGAAGGAGGAGATACCCTGCTACACGTAGCAGATACGGAAAGTGAAGGACAAACAAGCTCTTGAGGGGGGAGGGATTGGGGGAGCAGTGGTCTTGACTAATTGATGTTCATGTGATTATTGCAAAAAGCGCTGCCAGTTTGGTTTGTATTGTTTGTTTGTTTTAAAAATTAATAAAAACCGTTTAAAAAAAAATAAAAAGAAACAATTATGAAAAAAAAATATATGAAAGGAAAATGAAGGCAGTATCAAAATTAAAAATGTATTAGTGTTTTACAGAAATGCAAGACAAAAAAGTACTTGAAAATATTAAAAGCTGGCGTCAAAATGGATTTTGGCTTGTGTCTGCGATCCACGCGGTTTGGAAAAATGTAGCTTACTGCGGAGGTGAGGAGTGAAGGGGCACGGAAGAAGTCCAGTCCAATGGTTGTTGGTGTAATGTTACTCAGCTGCCATCCATACAACAATCAAAAAAACAACAACATATGTTTTGGCCTGATAAAAATGAATCAAAAGTGGCTTCAATTAGGCATAACAAGGTGATGTTTCAACATAGAATGAGACCTGCAAACATCTGTAGACAATAGATGCTAACTCCAAAGTCTGCCCCTATATTAGTAGCTCTAAAATCACTTCATTTTGTCTAAGAACAGGGTCACATTCAGGAACTTCAAGTACGGAAAAACCTTCTGCATGGCTTGGCCGAACATCAAATGGTTCAAGCACAACGGAAAATATCTTCGGTGCAAAGTATCCGAATTTGGGTCTCCTTCGAACTACCACTAAAAACCCACTAAGAGCACAGCACATACAACCAACCAACCCTCAGTAAATTCTTGATTATCCTGCTCAGCCAAATCTTAACCCCCCTAGCCATTAATAGGACTCTCCCACATCTAAACAGGGACTTGGATCCACAGTCATAAGGCTGATTGTTACTAATCACAACTGAGCTGACAGTAAACGCGAAAAGCATGCAACACATCAAACACACATACATAAATATATATAATATAAATGATGTTGACGATTGAATGAAACGTGTGGAATACAAACCTGAGCAGGGTATCCAGGCAGGTTTTGCAGAAGCGGTGACCACACTCAGTCTGCTGCACCCGACAGAGGACCAAGTGGCAGAACTCACATTTGTGCTTCTCACTGATGGGCAGGACAAAGTCCTCAGTGTAGCCACCCTCGGGGGGCTCCAGGCCTGTTAAGAGCAGTGAGGAGGGTTTACTGGTTCCCGGGGCTCCTCGATGAGTGCCAGGATCTGGGTGATACAAACGTTGCCATGGTGTCCACTTCTGTGCGTCACCCCCTTCCTCCATCCACAGAGTCCAGGCTTCGCTGAAATAGCGGATAGGAAGGACAGTTAATAGGCAGCTTAAAAGACGTATCAAACACTAGGCATTGATGTGGCCATGTGGCAGAGTAACAGAGGCAGTCTTTAATGCAGTAGTTTGCAACCTTTGTCTCTCGAGAGGTTTTGGACCGCAACTCCAATCAGCATTGTCAATGGTGAGGGATTTTGGGAGTGGTAGTCCGAATCATCTAGAGAGCTGCAGTAATGCATGCTACAGGTTCTGGGGAAGGTAACAGAATGCAGTTCAGCATTCCGCCTGCGCACACCCTGATTATACATTGTTGTTAAACTGCAAATACAGTGTTCTGATTGCCTTTACATACAAAACGGGTTTTACATGATGTTACAGCATAGGACAAGCACTTAATTTACTCAGCAATAACAGTGCAAAACATCTCATCTTTACTAAGCAACACTCATTACACGTACATAGAAGACGTCTTCTATACAATCAATGGAAGCGTCATTTTTAACCCTACTGTCAACCTCTCGCAAACATGATTCCGTGCTAAACTGCCAAAATAACCGATTGTATTGTAACAACTGAGAGGTTATAGGTGTGTCTTTTGGTGCAGTCCCCTTTTGACATTATCTATTGCAGTGTCCCAAGGAAAATGTAGCTTCTCTCTATGTGTCTGCCCTTACTAGTCCCCCCTTTCATGTGTAAATGTATGCCTGAAGTAGGTAAATGACACTTCATAAATCCTCCGTAAGGGTTAAAATGATACCTGGAAGTGCTGGTTTAGTTAATCAACTGGAGTGGCTGGGGCATGTGATCCTTGTCTATGTGTGGTAAAGACATCCCATCTGTATAATTCTCCAAGGATACATTCATACACACAAACATACTTACAAGAAGGCCTGGCTTCCCATTTCAGTATTTCAGTACCAACTCTTCTTTTTTTGAGTTTTAAGGATTTTTATTTTATTTAGTACAGAAGTAAACAATTACAGTCTGTGTCTATATGAACTCTCGATTATATAACATAGCTTTAAGCTCATAAAATATATTTCATATACAAAAAGAATACTTAGGCAAAAACACAACATGAGATTCATTAACTTTGAAGACATCTTACAATATAGTAGCTAGGATATAAATATTATGGAAATTCGGTAGCATATGAGCTAGTTGCTCAGAACTGAGCTGATAAGCAAAAGGGGGTGATATGGGAGGGTAGAGAAAAAAGGAAATGAACAAAAATCAGACTATTCAACAGGATAGCAGGAAATATCAATACAGTTGCAAAGAGGACTAAACAATATATCAGTCAGATAAATTAAGCACTTGTGTTATTTAAGCAATCAACAAACAGATGCCATCTTCTATCATGTTTGAGTGACAATGAGGGTGAATTAGCCATTCATGTCTCCATTCTATGAACATTGAATATATTATTCCACCAACCGTTTAGAGTGATTTTGGTGAAATCCTTTCAATTTGATGTAGTTAAGTGTATTACTAGAAGTATAAACAAGTCAGATATAACCAGCAACAACCTAATTCTGCCGTCATTAAGGTCTAAACTCCCCAGTAGGATATTGGTTAAATTCAAGGGAATAGCTATCTCAATCCAAACATGGTTCCAAAACGTATTTACCATATGATAGTCTAGAAACATATGGCTAAAGGTTCCAGAAGCTAGGTGACATGATCAACATAGATCATCATCTGCCAATTTTGATAGGAATAGCTTCTTGGGAGTAATAAAGACTCTGTGCATAAAGAAGTAAAGGGTTTGGGTTAAATTTGCTGAGGAAGATATACCAAACGTTTGACCACAATTCATTGCCAAAATGTGTTCCACAATCTTCTTCCCATTGCAATTCAGATGATGTAACGCTCACCTGATTCCCGCAGAGGCGCCGGTCTTGACTGGGTGAATGCCGTATCTTCAAAGGTGATGTGTAACACACGGTTGGCTCTTTGGGCTGGACCTCTGTGCACTGTATGTCTGACTCGAAGAGTAAGATGTCTGCAGATAGAAAATATGGGATTAATGAACTGGGGTTATTGGGTGCCTCTCTCCTCTTCCCTTTCTCTTCTCCTGTAGAACCCCAAAGGTTAACGCCCTCACCTTAGGTAAGTGAACGCCGAGCTCTCCATCTGCCTCGGGGCAGGGTGCCGTAACCAGTTTCTTCACTGGATAAGGGTGCAGGCCTCTTGACCTCAGAGGACTGCTGTCCGTCGTTAACTGCACGAACGGTAAGTTCTGGGCACTTCAAATGTCTTAAAAGTCTTTTGTAATGATATCTCTTGTTTTGCAGGGTTCCGGCGATGGCGGATGGCGGGCTGATGAGAGTTGAGGATCGAACCCGCGTGAGGAATAGAAGCGCCTGGAAGCACGTAAGTAAGCGCTTGTAGCCTGCTTCACGATGCGCACTAACTGTCCCTTTTATCTTGCAGGTACAAGTTCGGAGCTTTAGAGAAGCTGAAGGGTGCTGGAATACCCACTGGATTCGGCGTGGGAAGGAGTAATGGCACGTGAGTAATAAAGTTGCCCAATGTCTTTAAACGCACCTTCTTTTGTCTTTCAGATGCGGGATGCAGCGCCGAAGGCCTCCGGAGCGTGCGAAGAGCTGGTAAGCTTTTGTCTTTCAGATGCCGGAATGCAGTGCGAAGACCTCCGGAGCATGCGAAGAGTAGGTAAGCCTTTGTCTTTCAGATGCCGGAATGCAGCGCGAGGCGTTGGTGACAGCCGATGGACCAGGTAAGAGATGCGCTGCCACTGAAGACCGTAGTGCTAACCTGTTCTTTCTTTGTCTTTACAGGTGCTGCTGAAGACTGGATTCCAGGATGGTAAGCTTTTGTTCCCTTAGGCCCAGGATCAGAAGCAGAAGACACGATGAGCGTTCTGCTGCAGAGAATGCAGAATAACACAAAGCAAGATTCATCCATCGGGTGTGGTTTAAATAGCCTCCTGTAGTGCTTAGGTGTCTCCTTCCACAGCCACGCCTAGGTAAGAAAAGAGTTCCTGCTTTCCAGAAGAGTTCCAGTGTTCTGAACCTAGGGAGTGGCTCCTGCCCCACCCAACAGGAAAAGTAGTCCCAAACAGAAGAGGATCAGGGGTTCAACTGGCAGGTAAGTAAGCAGCATGGTCTGCTGCAGGTAAATCCACCCAAGCATTATGAGCCCGGCGCTTCCAGCGCTGGGACTGGGCATCTTTATGAGCCTGGTGCCACTGGCGCCAGGACAGGGTCCAAAAGGTCCCAATTGGGACTGGCTGGCACTCGGAACCGGGGTTATGGGTCTGCTTCCAAGGGAGTCGGGCAAGTCCTGATCTTTTGGAAGCAGAGATCATGACAGCACCCCCCCTCAAGGCCCCTCCCAAACTGGGCTTCTCCGGGGGTTTGGGCTTGTTAGGAAATGTTCGATGAAATCTTTTGATTAGACGAGGCGCGTGGACATATTCTGCAGGTTCCCAGGATCTTTCTTGTGGACCGTAGCCTTTCCAGTCAATCAGGTAAAATAGTTTAGATTTGGAGATCTTGGAATCCAGGATGCTTTTGACTTCAAACTCGAGTTCTCCATCAACTAGAATAGGTTTTGGAGATGTAGTTAGTCGGGTTTGAGGTTGCACGGGTTTTAATAGAGAGACGTGGAAGACCGGATGTATCTTCATGTGAGGGGGCAAGTCCAACTTGACCGCTACTGCATTTACTATGGTAGTGATGGAATAGGGACCAAGGTATCTTGGGTTGAATGTGCGTGGTCCTTTTAGAGGTAGATATTTGGTGGATAACCAGACTTGATCTCCTACTTGATATTGGGGGGCTTCCTTCCGATGTTGGTCTGCTCCTTTCTTGTATTGTTCTTTAGCCCTTTGAAGGTGAGAAACGGCTTCCTTAAAGGCTTGGGTGATTGTAGAATGCAGGTGGTCTACTGCTGGTGTTCCAAGATCTTGGAGTGGATCCAACTCCGAGGTTCGAGGGTGACTACCGTATAAAAGAAAAAACGGGGTCTTCCCAGTTCCCGAGTGGACAGAGTTATTGTAGGCATATTCGGCTATCCAAAAGATATCTTTCCAAGTTTTTTCAGTTTGTTGTAGCATGCAGCGCAAATACTGTTCCAGAGTTTGATTGGTCCTCTCGGTTTGTCCGTCGGTTTGAGGGTGGTGGCTGGTCGAAAGTCTCACATCAATTTGAGCCGACCGACAGCAACTTCGCCAAAAATGAGAAATAAATTGACTACCTCGATCCGAAATTAGAACTGAAGGAAAACCGTGCAGTCGGACGATGTTTTCGAGAAATTCTCGGGCCAGAGTTGCTGCTGTTGGTAAGCCTTTGAGTGGAATGAAATGCGCCATCTTGGAGAATAGGTGCACGATTACTAGGATCGTTTTGTATCCGGAGCATGGAGGTAGATCGGTGAGTCCATAGAAAGCGTATGCCAAGGGCGAGGCGGGATGTCAATAGGGCGTAAGAGGCCGGCTGGTTTTTCCTTTTGACTCTTGTTTTGGGCGCATACTCCACAGGACATTATAAAGTCTCTGATATCTTTTTTCCAAGACGGCCACCAGAAGTAGCGCTTGATCTTTTCCGAGGTCTTGGTCATACCGGGATGTCCTTCCATTATGAATCGTGATAACAAGAGATTACCTTTTTCTGTAAATCTGTGCTGGGCAGGTATAACCGTTCTTGGAAATATAATAGGTTGTCTTTCACCGTAAAGTCCTTTCCCTGCAGATGCCAATTCTGTATGTCTGCTGGAGTTACCAGTAGCCTGGCTTTATCCTTAACTTCCTCTATGGATTGTGTGGCGATTACACCTAGAATTCTTTGTTCGGGAATGATAGGTACAGGTTTAGGATTGATCAAATGTTCTTCCACTCCCATCCGAGAAAGGGCATCAGCTTTACCGTTTTTTGTACCAGGTCGATAGGTAATTATGAAGTCAAACTCGGCAAAGAATAGTGCCCAACGGAGTTGCCTAGAGGATTGAGCTTTTGCGGTTTTCAAATATTGCAGGTTTCGGTGATCTGTAATCACAGTAACGGTGTGTCGGGCCCCCAGAAGATAATGCCGCCAAGCCTTAAAGGCGGACTTGATAGCTAGAAGTTCCTTATCAGTAATAGTGTAATTGATTTCAGGAGGCGAGAATTTGCGGGACCAAAATGCCACAGGATGCAACTGATTGGTTACTGGGTCCTTTTGTGATAGAACTGCCCCCATGGCAAGGCTCGAAGCATCAGTTTCAACGATGTAGGGGAGTTCTGGGCGAGGATGTTTTAAGATCGGTGCAGAGATAAATCTAGTCTTCAAATTCTGGAAAGCTTGTTCCGCCTCGGTAGACCATTCAAAACGTTTGTTTTTCTTTAACAAGGCGGTGATGGGCTGGACTATTCGAGAGAATTCGGGGATAAACCTGCGGTAAAAGTTAGCGAAGCCTAACATGCTTTGAACACCTTTTACGGAGGATGGCGATGGCCATTTGAGAATTGCATCGACCTTCTTTGAATCCATACGCACTCCGCTAGGTGATAATATGAATCCCAAGAATTCAACTTCAGTCACATTGAAAACACATTTTTCCAACTTAGCGAAAAGTTTGTGTTGACGCAATCTCTCGAAGACCATTTTCACGTGTTTCCGATGTTCAGTTTCCGATGAAGAATAAACGAGGATGTCGTCAATGTAAACAACAACACACACATCTATGAGCTCTCTGAAGACATCGTTCATAAAATATTGAAAGGCGGCCGGGGCATTGCAAAGTCCGAAGGGCATGACCTGATATTCAAATAGCCCATACTTGGTGCGGAAGGCCGTCTTCCATTCATCGCCCTCTTTTACTCGTACCAAGTGGTAGGCTCCTCTAAGATCCAGCTTTGTATATATACATGCTTTTCTGACTTGGTCCAGGAGTTCAGGGATCAAAGGTAACGGATATCTATCCTTAACGGTGATCTGGTTCAGGGCGCGATAATCTATACAAGTTCTAAGGTCCCCTTCTTTTTTTGGAACGAAGAACAAAGCTGAGGAAGCAGGGGACTTGGAAGGACGAATAAACCCATTCGCTAGGTATTGATCCAGGTATTGTCGGAGGTGAAGATTCTCAGGCTCGGTGAGGGCATAAATTCTACTACAAGGAGGAGTAGATCCAGGTATCAGGTCTATCTGGCAGTCATAAGACCTATGAGGAGGTAGAGAGTTAGCCTGATCCTTCCGGAAAACATCTTGGAATTCTAGGTATTCAGGAGGTAACTGGGGAGCCTCCGAGGAAATTGCTGCCAGTGCAACACCAGGTCGAGGGTGACAAGTAGAGACACATTCTGGAAACTGAACCGTTCTTGCTCGCCAATCGATCTGAGGATTGTGCTTCTCTAACCAAGGAATTCCTAGAATAATCTGGAACTGAGGGGCCTTGATCACATCGAACACGATCTTCTCATGGTGTCCATCTTGACTTACTAGCGTCACTTCTTGGGTGGTATGCGTTACTGGTCCGGAGGCTATCTCCGTACCATCCACCGTAGTAATGACGTCCTTTACAGCCTTTGGACAAAGAGTCAGATTCATCCTCAAAACCATTTCATGATCCACATAATTGCCGATGGCACCGCTGTCGACGTAAGCTTCAATCGCATGTAATCGATCCGGATGTTCAGGGCTAATGAGGACCATAGGTAGCACGAAATGCGAGGTCACTGAACTGGTTTTAACGCTCGGGAAGAGGACCTCTATTCTTGTCGGGCGAGGTCGTTTCCCTGCTCAGAGTTTGTGACCCTGGTAACTGCAGCTCCTACTGCCTTCTTCGCTGGTTTCACCGGACAGTCTCGAAGAAAGTGCCCCGAGTTTCCGCAATAGAGGCATAATTGCAGCTGTTTTCTCCTTTCCCGCTCCTTTTGTGTTAGTGGTCCTTTCAGGCCCCCTATTTGCATGGGTTCCCCGGAGTCTACTCCTTTGGTAGGAGTTGGTGGCTTGGAAAATACTCGAGCATCAAACTTGGAACGATCGGCCTTCCTGTTCTGCAGTCTGTGGTCAATTTGAACGACTAAGTCAATATAGTCCGAACAGTCTTGCGGGGGATTCACTACTTGGGCTAACACATCTTTGAGCTCTCCACGTAGACCTCTATAAAATAGCGTAATCCTTTTGTCCTCAGGCCATCGAGTTTCCACTATCAGTCTGTTGAAAGCCGCAATATAAGCCAAAAGGTCTTGATTACCCTGTCGCAATGAAAGGAGCTCATTGTCCAAGGCCTGCCCCTGTGAATGTCTTGCAAACAGTTTTTCCATACTGAGCTGAAAAGCTTGAAAATCATGGAGGACCGGATCATCTTGATTAACTAGAGGGATCGACCAGTCTGCCGCATTGCCACTAAGGTACGAAAGCACGAAAGCTACCTTAGCTTGATCAGTTGGAAAGGCTGCTGGCCGGCATAAGAAGTGCAACCGGCACTGATTAATAAATACTGCAAACCTCTTTGGGTCACCAGAAAATCGTTCGGGCGGAGCCAGAGGTACATTCCCAGGTAGGTTGATCTGCACTGGGTTCGTAGAGGATGTTGAAGGAAGATTTGCCCCTGATGCGGGTAACGGAGTTTGTCCGGCTTGTGACTGTAGCAATTGTCTAGCGAGATCGTCTGTTCGCTCCTTGCAAATAATCAGTTCCCTTCTTAGAGCATTCGTTTCCTGACGGGCTGCATGCACTTCTGCTCTTAGTTCCCCAAGTAACTGGGCTAGCTGGTCGGTATCCGAGGTTTCCATAGCGCCTGGTTGGGAGCTTTGCGGTAGGCTTTGTGTTCTGTAACGCTCACCTGATTCCCACAGAGGCGCCGGTCTTGACTGGGTGAATGCCGTATCTTCAAAGGTGATGTGTAACACACGGTTGGCTCTTTGGGCTGGACCTCTGTGCACTGTATGTCTGACTCGAAGAGTAAGATGTCTGCAGATAGAAAATATGGGATTAATGAACTGGGGTTATTGGGTGCCTCTCTCCTCTTCCCTTTCTCTTCTCCTGTAGAACCCCAAAGGTTAACGCCCTCACCTTAGGTAAGTGAACGCCGAGCTCTCCATCTGCCTCGGGGCAGGGTGCCGTAACCAGTTTCTTCACTGGATAAGGGTGCAGGCCTCTTGACCTCAGAGGACTGCTGTCCGTCGTTAACTGCACGAACGGTAAGTTCTGGGCACTTCAAATGTCTTAAAAGTCTTTTGTAATGATATCTCTTGTTTTGCAGGGTTCCGGCGATGGCGGATGGCGGGCTGATGAGAGTTGAGGATCGAACCCGCGTGAGGAATAGAAGCGCCTGGAAGCACGTAAGTAAGCGCTTGTAGCCTGCTTCACGATGCGCACTAACTGTCCCTTTTATCTTGCAGGTACAAGTTCGGAGCTTTAGAGAAGCTGAAGGGTGCTGGAATACCCACTGGATTCGGCGTGGGAAGGAGTAATGGCACGTGAGTAATAAAGTTGCCCAATGTCTTTAAACGCACCTTCTTTTGTCTTTCAGATGCGGGATGCAGCGCCGAAGGCCTCCGGAGCGTGCGAAGAGCTGGTAAGCTTTTGTCTTTCAGATGCCGGAATGCAGTGCGAAGACCTCCGGAGCATGCGAAGAGTAGGTAAGCCTTTGTCTTTCAGATGCCGGAATGCAGCGCGAGGCGTTGGTGACAGCCGATGGACCAGGTAAGAGATGCGCTGCCACTGAAGACCGTAGTGCTAACCTGTTCTTTCTTTGTCTTTACAGGTGCTGCTGAAGACTGGATTCCAGGATGGTAAGCTTTTGTTCCCTTAGGCCCAGGATCAGAAGCAGAAGACACGATGAGCGTTCTGCTGCAGAGAATGCAGAATATCACAAAGCAAGATTCATCCATCGGGTGTGGTTTAAATAGCCTCCTGTAGTGCTTAGGTGTCTCCTTCCACAGCCACGCCTAGGTAAGAAAAGAGTTCCTGCTTTCCAGAAGAGTTCCAGTGTTCTGAACCTAGGGAGTGGCTCCTGCCCCACCCAACAGGAAAAGTAGTCCCAAACAGAAGAGGATCAGGGGTTCAACTGGCAGGTAAGTAAGCAGCATGGTCTGCTGCAGGTAAATCCACCCAAGCATTATGAGCCCGGCGCTTCCAGCGCTGGGACTGGGCATCTTTATGAGCCTGGTGCCACTGGCGCCAGGACAGGGTCCAAAAGGTCCCAATTGGGACTGGCTGGCACTCGGAACCGGGGTTATGGGTCTGCTTCCAAGGGAGTCGGGCAAGTCCTGATCTTTTGGAAGCAGAGATCATGACAGATGACCATAAACTATTAGGGGATCTAACAGACCTTATGACTTTGTAGATATTGGATGCTTTGGTTTCATCGGGGGAATCTATGATACGCATTCTCAGAGTGTCGACAAGTAATTGCTGGGATTCATTCCTACTGCGTGCATCTAGGCATGCATTAATTAAATAAAGGTATTGACTAAGAGGGAATGTTAGTAATGAGCATTTATTTTTAAACTCTTGTGCAGAGAGGATGTTGTCTTCTGCAATTATCTGATCAATACATTTTTTGGAGAAGCCCAACTTGGATCCATTGAAAAGATATATTGTATCATTAATATCAAATGGTGAAACAAGAAATCTTTCGATAGTTAACCAAGTGGATGGGTTAATGGTATTATCAGTGAACCCGTTTCTGGCTTCTTTGAGAACAAAGGCTCTATGAAAATCTTTAAAATTAGGGAAATTAACACCATCATTTACATAAGGATATTTCAATTTGCTGGCAGCAATTATTTTCTTTTTCTTAGAAACCCCATAGAAAATGTATAAGTATCTTGTTGATATACTTGAAAAAAGAGGATGGCAAAGGAAAGTGAAGCATTTGTAAATAATGCAAAATGACAGGTATAAATATAATTTTGATGGCCCCTAATCTTCCATACCAGAACAGGTATAAAGGAGCCCATGTAGTTATGAAATCATTTAGTTTTGATTGTAATTTTTGTAGGTTGATTTTAATAATTTGAGGCAGAGAGGAGGCAATTGGGATACCGAGGTAATCAATAGAAACAGGATTACAAATAAAACCAAAGGGGACAAAGTCTTCTTTAATACATTAGATGTTAAGGTGAAGCATTTCTGATGTGTCCTTGTTCAATTTGTATCCCGAGAACTGAAAGAAAAAATCAATTGTATCTAATAAGTGTGGAAGTGTTGTGGTTGGGTTGTCAAGGAAGATCAGTATGTCATCCGCATAGGCAGGTAATTTAAATTCAGAGCGCCCACATTTAATCCCAATAATCTCTCTATTTGTACATATTTCCAAAAGTGGTTCAAGGGCAATAACAAATAAAAAAGATGATATGAGGAATCCTTTTCGGGTGCCCCTATGGAGGGAGACTCTAAGAGAAAAGTGATTGTTAATACAAATTGAAGTTTTTGGCTCTGAGTATAACACCTTAATTGATTTGATGTAGCCATCCCCAATGCCATGCAATTTGAGGGCTTGAAATAAAAAGTCCCATTCAACAAGGTCAAAAGCTTTTTCCGCATCTAGTGCAATAGCCATACAAGGTTTTTTGGGATGATTTTTCTCATGTATATAATGTAAACGGTTCATGAAAAGTCTGGAGTTTGCTGATATAATTCTACCTTTGACAAATCCTACTTCATCTGGATTAATTTATTTGTACATATACGATTCGATTCCATTGCCTAAGGTCTTTGCAAAAATCTTACAGTGTGAGTTAATTATTTATATTGGCTTGTAATTCTTGGGTAGTTCATTATCTCTATTTTGTTTGGGAAATAGGATCAACAGAGCCTCTGTAAAGGAGCCTTGTGATTTGTCAACTTTGGAAAAGAAATTGTAGAGTAACTCAAGCTTAGGGGTGAGGGTAGAAGAAAAATGTGCAAACAAATCCATGGAAAACCATCAGGTCCCGGGGCTTTGCCCTTTTTAAGATCTTTGATAGCCCTATTCATTTCATCAATATAAATAGGAGCATCTAGGCAACTTAGATCCATATTAATTGAATGGTTAGGTTTCAAGCGATCGAAAAATTCTTTGAAGTTAAGGTTAGTGTCAGTATGATCAGAAGAGTATAGATTTGCATAAAATTTTGTAAAAACATTTAGGATATACACATCAGAAGTTACTGTTATACCTACATCATTTCTGACAGCATGGATCCTGGTTCTTTTTTTTTTTACTTTAAGATATGATGCTAGGACTTTACCTGCTTTGTTGGACGACTGATAGATTTTGTATTTGATTTCAGAAGCACCCCAAATGCCGGTTCCATGTATTTTTTATTAATAGAGAAACAGAGAATTAGGATTTGTTTGAGCAAGGCCTTGTTTGCTACAGCATTGTACTTTTTCTCCAGAACTCGTAGTTTGCTATATAAGGCGTCTACGTCTTTCCTGGCCTCTTTCTTTCTTTGGGCTACATATGAGATGATATGTCCCCTTAAGGCTGCTTTATAGGCATTCCATTTGTTGGTGGGAGAGGTGTCCTCATCTTTATTAATATGGGAAAAGAAGTGATGGAATTTGAGAAAGGATTTCTGGAAGTTACCATCCTGAAGGAGTGAGTTATTGAATCTCCATCTGCTTATGTGATTGTCAGTACATCCCAATTCTATATTAGTGATTAGAGGAGAATGAATTAGTGAGCATTCAATGGAGGAATCGATTAATGCACATACTAGGGATTTGTTTACACAAATATAATCAATAAGTTATAGCGAGTTATGAGGAAAGGAGTGAAAGGTAAAGTCTAGGTCAGTTGGATGAACAAACCTCCATGAGCCAACAAACCAATTTCTGCTAAACACTTTGTAAATTCAGTATGTGAATTACTGCTTTTGGATTGACATGGGGATGTCATATCTAGGAAAGGCTTAATAACATTATTAAAATCTCCACAGATTATCAAATTCGGGAGATCTGCTTGAAATATCATCTGCTTCATTTCACTCCAAAACTTAGGATCGGGATTCGTGGGCCCATAAATATTTAGAATTGAAAAAACTTGAGAGTTGATTAATAATTTAGCTAAAACCCATCTACCACTCTTATCTGCGTCTTTCTGTAGAATCTGGTATTTGGTACCCTTCTTGATTAGGATAGAAACTCCATTATGATTACTATCAACCTGGCTAGCTAATTCCTCGCCTACCCAAAACTTCTTCAATTTCATGGATCCTTGTAATGATAAATGGGTCTCCTGCAAGCATGCAATAGTTGATTTGAATCTGTTGATATGAGCCAGTACCCTTTGCCTCTTAATTGGGCTATTAAGACCTTTAAGTTTCCATGCCATGCATCTCAAGGCCATGGTCTAGGGAAGATTAATCATATTAATATAACTAAAAGATTAACATTTAAAACCTGTCCATAATCTAAGTGTTCCCTGATTATCCAAAAATGTACAGAAAGATAGGGTTCAGAGAGTTGTTATAAAATGGCAAAAATTAATATAAAAAACAAAGAGAAAAAGACAAAATAAAAGAACCAACATTGCAACTTCTTATAATAGGGTGTTATCAAGTAGGAACATATAGGTTGATGGTATTTGAGATATTCCCACACAATACAAATGAAGAAATGAAATAGAGCAAAAATAAAAAGCTCAAAAGTCGCAATGCCAAGCGCCATAAGGGGGTATAAGCGCATCCCAGACAGGGTGAAACAGCGAGCAAAAACCAGAGAAAATGTCTGCTCCAGAAAGACCTTAAATTGACAGTTACAGAGGGATGATTATTTCAAGGAAGTTCCTTTTGAAATGAGCATAAGGTAGAAGCCGGTGAGGAAGGAAGAAAACCAAGTGTGACTGGCATTACCTGTGTCCATCGCTTCCATCTTTTGGATTCTTATGTAGTTCTTTAAATCGGCTGGGTCCTCGAATGAAGATGTTTTACCATTAATGGTGACTTTGAAAGTGCAACGGTGGATCAGACCGTATCTACCATTTGATTGCTTAAGGCCAGGATGGTATGAGAGTAGGGCTTTCCTCGGTTGAGCTGTAATTTTGGACACATTTTGTGAGATGAAGATCCTGTCCCCATTCAATATAGGGTGCTCCATTCCTTTAGCTTTCTGCAGAATCAATTGGCGTTGAGTATATTTGAGGAGCAGGAAAATGATCATTCTTGGTGCAGCTTTCTTATATGACTCTGCCCTTTTAGTTCCAATTCTATGTGCCCTTTGATTGTTAAGGGCAATCGGAGGCTGTAGATTCAAAATGTTTGGAAGGGTTTTCTTAAGAAAGAGTGCTACATCATTCCCTTCCACTCCTTCTGGAAAGGCAAAGACTCACAGATTGTTCCTGCAATTTCTGTTTTACAAGTTTTCATTTTGTTTCTGAAGGGTAAGTATGGATTGTTCCATGTGAGAGACTTTCGTGGCAACATCTTCAGCCACACTAGCCCACCTCTCGACCTCTTCGATTCTGTTCACAAAGCTTATCCATCTTTCGTCTAATTGTTGAAGCTTGGTATTTGTGTTCTCCATTAAGGGCTTGAGTGCTGATATTTCCATTAGAATAGTCTCCACTTTTGATTCCAAAATTATTTGATTGGGGGGGCCAGTCACTTTTTTGGCCTTTTTAAGGTGGCCGCTGATATTTCCTTATTTGTAGAGTCCTTTGTTTGACTTTTTTGTGAGGCCATCTTGGACTCAAGTGGATTAGGGCTCTGCAAGAATGTGGCAGTGCACCAAAAGCATCCAAGATCTTTCGTCTCAAGTTATATCTTTGTACTAAAGATATTGCTTATGATTCATAAGGTTCATTAGGATATTAGTTATTTGCAAAAGACAGCCGTAGCACATCTTTGATGAGACGACAAAGATGGTCACAACATGTACAGCTCGGCCAAAGAAATAAACTGTTGCTTCTTTCATATGAGCTTACTGGCAGAGGTCTCATGCATTATTTGTCTGCTCGTATAATAATAGTGAGAGGGCACATTATATAGTTGACACCAGCTTAAAAACAGATGCTGAAAGCTGTTTTATTATTTACTTCATTTAATGCCAGTTTTGAGGAAATCCTTCCGTTAACTAAAGCAAAAAAGGTTCACAGTACCTTAATTGCAGAGTTTATAGTGAAGAAAGCCGTTATTGATGTATGCAGTCATTTATCATAAATGAAATTCTTCATGAAAGTACTTCCAATATGGTGGAAGATGTCAGCATTCTGTATAAATTCATATTTTGCAGCTGCCTGTGTTGTAGTAAAACGTTGTACCTTGGTGGAGAAACGGGGCGTGTCAAACATCCAACGCAACCCGACGTGGCTGACAGGAAGCTCAGCATTCCTCCTACTTGACGCTGCTGCATTGCGGCCTCCCACCAGTTCGGGTAAAGTATCCGGCCTGAATGCAGAAGAAACTCATAGCGCTTACCAGGATCCAAGATAGTAGATAAGTTAGGTTGATTTTGTGGGAATAAATGTGAAATAAGTGCCCTTCTGGTAATAAAGAATGATAGCGGAGTGGGAGCTCTGGATCAAGCTGCCATTTTGCAGCGCTTGTAGCCACGCCCCTCAGTACCGCCTCTTCTAAAGCTCTACAAGGCTCCCAAACGCAGCAAGAGTGTCCCATAAAGCAGGACAGACCTCAGACTTATAATGAAGAGACAGATGTTGCAGACACTTTATCTCCATGTTTTCCTAAAGCTGTATGAATGTGTATACATGGTTTATGGTTACAAACACTTTAATATTAGGTTGAGTGTTGCGAAAAATCAAATGAGCACCATGCCCATTGTGCGTTATGTACTTAATAATTCAGTTATACACTTTAATCCAAGACAGATGTTTCACATAAAAGAAGTATGATCATTCTTTTATTCCCAATATTATCTGTCATTTTATGCATTGTACCCAGGAACCCTCATTGCAGCTTTTTCCCCCCAAATGAATAGGGGTATTTCAAGAGAGTAGAGTAGGCCTGCATCAAACTGTCCATCTTGCAATGATAACCTTCTGTTAGACAATAATTTAAGTATTTTTTTATTTCAGTATCTACTTTATTTCAAACCTTTGTCACATCATAATTTAAGATACTTGGTACAAATTCCAAAATAATACAAACTCAGAAAATCAGAAAAAAAACATTTTTCAATAATAGTTACGCAGTGCATAATGTATAAAATACAACTAAAATATCTAAAAAGAGGGGTGAAACAGAAATAACAAACCTTGTCCATCACTGAATTTAAGCCCTTCCAAAACCCATTGAGCTTCTGTAACCTACTCTCCACTGGTGGTGAAATGCTATCCTTCTCTCTAATGACAATTAACTTCACCCCATGGTGTTAGTTTGAATGTCTCGTCAAGTAGTTCTGTTAATGCAAATACCAGTCTAAATTCTTCTCTCCGGCATAGAATGGCCCACCATTCATTACCGCTCCTTGATGGAAAAGCACACACAAATCCACACAAATACTTGGTTCTTAAATCCTTCACAAACGGGCAGAAAAGTATCAAGTACTTAAGCATTTACTTTGAACTGTTGCACAGTCTGCAGACTACAGTCCCACTCGTCACCTGACTGCGAAAATTGAGACCCTCTCTAGTGTGGCACAAGTTCAAGCTAAATCTCATTAAGAGGGTTTGATGGAGGGGTTAGGGAATTTCACCAGGTTTCGTCTCTTGGATACTAAAATAAACTGAATCTCACTTTTCCCGTTTCAGTTGAGATCCAGTCATCATACCATATCTTTTATTTGACCTCCTCTGGGTTGGATTTCAGCAGGTCCTCCAATGCATCAACCCTTTGCAGTAGGTCAACACAGTGTTTAAACCAAATTTCCAGAGCACAGTCCAACCTCACTGCCTCTTTTGTTTTCAGTACATAAAATTGGGGAGGTGATTTCTCTGTTATAAGTTTACAGTACATTAGTAAGGACTTCCTAGCTACTGCAATGTAGAGTGAAAGGAGCCTCAGTTCATGTCTTATGGTTTCAGTTGGTACACACCACAGAAGCAGAAGGATTTTCCTCCAAAACAACCCTTCCAGAGTCAACCAAATTTCCCATGGCAAACATAGCAAGGCTTCCGCTCCATGTGTCATGACTGGTGTCACCTTTTGCTTGTAAAATTTTAGCAATGGCAGGAGGGAACATTTCCCAAATTTTCTGTGAATAATGCTGCCTTGGTTAGCTAAATTCCTGACCTTTGATTTCAGCTCTAGGACCCGGGGGCATTGCATTTACTTGAGTTGTTTTGTATTCCAAAGTATCTAGCATCCTCCACCAAGTGTATAGTTTCATCTCCCAGCTGTCAGGAGAATTGATTTTTTTTGCTCTCCTTTAGACCGGACTAAAATCGCCGATTTTGCAACTGTGACCTTTAGGCCATTGGCCTGTACATATTTTTGGAGGGCGTCCAGTTTATGCTGCAGTCTGATTTGAGTCTGGTCAAGCACGACCAGGTTGTCTGCATGAAGCAGTCAACCTGTCGGCTAGCCATTTCTTCTTGGCGGGAAAGAACCGTCCACCCCCATTAGAGCCTTTAGATCTGAAATAAACAAGTTGAAAAGCTCTGGGGCAAGCGGACAACCCTTGTTTCAAGCCTCTCAGGGTAGGGGTGCTTTTGGATAGCTGACCACTTTGGTTCAATCTTACCTGAATTGAGGTGTTGGTGTACAGGGACATGATAGGGGAAAGAATATATCGTGGGCAGTCCCAAGATGCCATTTTTGTTCATAGTAGATCACAGTCTATGTTGTCAACATCTGTGCGACAGTGATATGGGTTCTCCTACACTCCTATAAGGTCCTAACTTCAAGGATGTTCAATAACAGCAAACCTGAACTGCACCCAACTTCCTTTACAAACCCAGATTGCCTCAGGTCATAATGCCCAGATTCGATAACCCTCTTCTTCAGTCTGGTCAAAAGGAGGGATGCAAAAATCTTTCCTAGGACATCCAGCAGGGCCGGGCAATTTGCCCGTAATTTTTGGATTTGCTCTAATGCCCTTCTTGAAGATTGGGCTTCTGGAGTCTTTGCTGGAGAGAACCTTTAACATTTGCTCTGCCTCAGCTTGTAGGATGATTGATTTATGCAACTTTAACCAATTCTTATATTAGTGTTTTTGCTTTTTTTTCAGATCCCCATTTTCCATACCTGTGAGGGCCCTTAACTTTCTAACATTCCTTAACAATTCACGTTTTTTTCAAAGCAACTACTTCATTGTACCAGTGTCTTGGTTTGCCCCACCCCCTTTAATCTCCCAATAATCAGTCAATAGGGATACATAGTCACACCCTACGTTCTTGTGCGTCAAGGCCACCATATAACGGCTGCTCAGTGAAACCACTTTGTTACTGTTTAAGCAAAGTCCGTTTCTGCCCAGGCCAACGTCCAAGTTGACATTCCATCGCTCAACCTCCCTGAAGGTCGGTAACTACAGGACCATTTTCACCAGGTCGTGGTCACTATGGGTCGTACTTACAACCTCTAATGTTTTAATCAGGGGGCAACCTTGGGTGAGACAAAAAAGTAATCTAGGGTAGAGCACTGTTCACCTCTGCCCCACGTGGGAGCCCCGTGAATGTCCCCTGGGGAATGCTTGTTTAGCATATGAAAATTCTGCTCTGCTACCTCACTCAGCCAAATCTTTGCCCTTACTTTTTTCTTTTGTCCCAGGCCATGTTCAGGATTTGAATCCACTAATTCGGGTTTCTAATTTATGAACACTCCTGCGCTAAGCTCTAAATTCTTGGTACTATCGTAGTTATATATGCAAGGTCACAGGTTGGTGGAGGTGAATATCCATTTGCTCCACACGGGACTGTTAACACAGCCACAGGCCCATCCAGACTGGGACTCTATAGGACCAGCTCATCCCCAAAGGGGACCCCATCCGGGACCAGAGACCCCCAGCCCCCAAATCAGACCCCAGAGGTCGAAAGACGTGTCGACTGACCACCACTAAGACCAAAAGTCTTCACTGAAATAAACTTACACCATAGCAACCACACTCAGTGTGGAACTTTATCCTCTCCAAATATATCAGTGCAAGGTAGCCAGGATTCTCTCTTCACTAATTTCTTTTACCTTCATACAGTTAAAGTCCCCACACAATATGATCATGGGGTCAGGAAGGCTTGATAAAAAGTCATCTACCAGACTCATAACCGTGCCCACAAAGCACTCATCTTCCCAAACCAACAGATTCTAATACATGTTTATGATCACCAAACAGCGAGGAGGGCCCGAAGGGTTTCTGAAATTCCTAATGAAGCCACAGGCTCCGTTAGATTTAGAGAGTTTTTTGTCTGCATATTTTTAGAGATTTTTTGTTGTTGAATTTGAAGTGGTGATAAATTGTTTCTGGCCATCCGTTTCTTCTTTCTTGTTGTAAGGAACATTTTATACAAGTTACCCTCAGCTTGATCCTCTTTTCCGACCTCAGGGTCGTCAGTCGACCCGTCTCTAGCTTCAGTTGTGGTGGAGGTAACAACTTTGCCCACCCCGAGAGTGGGTTTCAGGGGGGTGAGCATGATCACAAGTTTCACTTCCCTCGCTCACGGATAGCAGAGATGGTAAATATGGGTCAGATCTTGAATTAGTCAGTACTAACGTGGAATCTCCATTTGGGTTTCTTTTGCAGAGCCTTTGAACATTTTTTTAGTGGTTCCTTTCCGCCCTTCAGATTCTCTCTTGCTGCTTCCAATTGCAGCTTTTGGTTGGCCCCCACTTCTGCCATGTGATCAGCACATTCTTCATCCAGTCTGTTTTGCAGAGAGTTTACAAAAGTTTCAATATGAATCAGCTTGGAGTGAGTCATGGCCAGCAAGGTAGCTTGACCTTTATGGCTGTCACTGAAAGCCTCATACAGTTTCGTAAAAGGCGCAAGTGTTAGCGTCAAGCCTGACATCAGACTACATGGGGTCTGTGAGTTTGTAGGGCTCTCTGTGTTGCTCACTACGATTCTCTTTTTTTGTAAAAATCTACAAGGCAGCCTATTAAATCCTGAGCACTGGGTTTGTTCCAAGAAAGAAGAAGAGTCAGAATCGGAGTCCATCATGGGTTACAACGTTGTGCGCTATCCAGGGTGCCATTGATGCGGTTCCGCCTGGATAGTACTTCCGGGTTAGCCATTAACTTCATATTTCCTTTTGTGATATCCCAGGACTAAGCCTAAGTCTTATCTTGCCTTTTTGTTTTTTTCCCGATGGTGGGGATAAGGCAACCATGTCCTTGAACTGAGTCCGTCTCCACCAAAACCGGACATTTGCCCGACCGTGGATCTGCCGAGATCGACGATCTGCTAGTTACTCGGATATTGGCCACACATCTACTTTTTTGTGCAAGGGTTCAGTTCAAAACTGTAGCCCAGGCACCCAGCTGTCGAATTATATACCTCAATAGACCGGGGTAAACCCCTGCACAAAAGGGTGGGGATGACGTCGCCTCCCACCGAGAAACAGCCTCAAGCAACTCCAAACAGACTTCCAACAAGTTTTCATTTTCCAACAGCACTCTGTCTGATAGTTCATTCGAGAGTGCTTCCCCCATCTCTTTTTCGCTCGAATCACAGGTGGCTCCACTACCTGTTGCTGCGCATATAGGGGTGGGTGAAACTTCTTTTTTGTGGTATTGTCCCGAGGTGACCCCGAAGGTGACTCTACCTCTGACTCCCTGTTGTTCCCAACCCACTCCAAGAGTTGAACTACAAACCCCAGACTTGAGGGAGTCGCCTGGCGGCTTTCATCAGTAGGGGCGAGGAAGCTCACGTTGGAAATCAAAAGGTCCACCGAAGGATATGGGGTATGTACAATGGCTGTTGTTGAGAGATGGGAGCTAGAACAGACCGACCCGTTGATTGGACAGTCCGGGATGGGAATGGGTCGAGGTAGGCTTGAATCTCTGGGTTAGGGAGAGTGTCCCCACCGGGGACGTCTTGTTAGACATTGCTGGGGAGGCCAATGCAGCTGGAGACAGGGATAGCAGGGAGGAGTGGGCCTGATGCTCAGCATGGTGCTCCGCGTGCTCCCCTCCCTTTGAGCTCAATGTTGTTGCCGTATAAGCATCGGCATCCGATACAGACGTGACCCGCTGCGTGCCCAAACTTAAATGTCTCACCTTATCCTCCAGATGAAACAGCAGGCATTTTTCTTTCATAAGAAGATGGACTTCCCTTGTTGTCCTTTGTACACCGCCCGCCACACCACTAGGTTCCATAGGTGCTGGTGGCAGGTTCAACCAGAGCTGACCTGGAACTGTAAGTGGGAAGAGGGTTGATCGCACACTCTCGGACAGCCTCAGACAGCCACTCTCCGCCGCTCTGCGGTAAGCAGGGGGTTTTAAGTGCTCCACCTCCAACATACAGGTGATGATGGGAATAGCAAACAGACTGCTCCCAGGTCACAGTCTCGGCCTCAGACAGCCACTCTGTGCCACTCTGCTCTGCTCTGTGGTAAGCAGGGGGTTTTAAATGCTCCACCTCCCACACACAGGTGATGATGCCAATAAAAAACAGACTGCTCTTAGGTCACAGTCTCAGCCTCAGACAGTCACTCTCCGCCACTTATATTTTTATTCTAGGTTGTAACAATGTGCTTCGCTCATCATGACAAGTTATGTGATGTTATGCAATGTTGGTATATCATCTAACTGCCATTTTTGTGGCCTCAAATCACTTTAGGTTGACTGGGATCTGCAGAACATACATGATTAACAGTGCATTTTGTAAACACAAGGCGGGTCCTGAGAGTCCCTCTGCCGGGAATAAGTCCTGGTTTCGAAAGTCTTACCCAGATTCTTTAGCTCACTATCTCTTTCACAGAGGAGAAATATCCATAACATATCAGTCTTTGTCCTGTCCTGGGGCAGTTCAGCACCGAAATGAGATGCAATCTTTCTCTGAACAAGAGTACCAACAGCAACCCCAGACACATGTTTCGACCTCGTTGGGCCTCATCAGTAGGGTGGAGATGTGCCTCTCTGATCACAGTGAGCAAGCGGTCGACATCTGGATTACCTAGTAACTTAGGGTGAAACACAAATTTACTTTAATTATGCAAAAACAAGGGGGGTCTGGGAACCCCTCTACCAGCAATTAGTCCCAGTTTCAAGAGTCTTAGCCAGATTCTTTAGCTCACTTTCTCTTTCAGAGGAGAAATATCCATAACATATGATTCTTTGTCCTGCCCTGGGGCAGTATTGCACCGAGATGGCAGGAAATTCTCCTCTGAACAAGAGTGCCGACAGCAACCCCACCATTCTTGCCACCCCCCTAGGCGATTCTGAACGAGAAACAAACTATAGACCGTACTTCGCGAGAGCAGGGGGCAGGAGGGTGCACCCAGGAGAGTGCACAATCCCGTAGTGCATACGTTAGGCGCTATATGGCAGAGCCGAGTTAAACGCCATCTTACTTATTGGCAGCCATTTTGGAACAGAGGCCCAAGCGCAGCAAAAGCACCAAATGTGTTAGTATTAGATCTGTATTATTAGCAAAGACATGACCCACGCCATGAGGGAGCTTCATGGAGTTACAAGCCTTTCATTGTCTCAGAGGCTGTAGGCCTTCACGCCCCGGGAAGAATGTGCTCTGCAGGGACACGAGAAGGGGGCAGAGCTCCTCTTGGCAGTTACTATCCCACGAAACAGATAGCATGGCCCCTCAGCCCCAACACCTCTGTGTTAGAGTTACAGGCCTCCTATGCTTTGATCCCAAGACCCCCACATACCACAGTGCCAGCCAGGCCCAGGCCACCGACCATAAAGCTGTAAGACCCCTGATCGATCAAAAAAGTTCACACAGCAAGGTTATCTCGCCTTCACATTTGGGTCACATGATTTGTGCTGCAAGGTGCTGGGGAGGGATAAAATTATAGCCCAAAACAAGGGTGGAAGACCGTGGGAGGTTGCTGGAGGATCTGGGAATGAATGAAGTATCTAAGTTAGTATGAGCTCAGCTCTCCCCCTGGGTCATATCTGTGTCTGCCAGGTGCACCGTTACAATGTTAGAGTAGCATTGTTTTCAAAGTAACTAATTGCTTATTAGGTCCTGTCCGACTGCAGATGACGAGCCCAGCAATACCCATGTGGACAGATACAGACGAGAAGGCTGAGACCAATGGCCTAGCATCCCCTATAGAGTGGGCCGCCCATGTATAGGGTCTTGCCAACCAGCCTTGTGGGTGTTTACTGTATATAACGACAACATAGATGATGCCAGGCGCCTTTGTAGCTTACTGCACACCCCTAAATTGGCAAAACACCCTGCGGTAGCAGAGTTCTTTGCTGATGCACTTCTGTTTTGTATCTTGGGCCTTTATCCTTAGAGGGTTGAATTTTTCTCGTGTGAGCGTGCAGGGGCGTGCTTTCATTTGGTGACCCTGATGTGATCCCAGCGACCCCTGCGCCGACGGAGGCTTCCAGGCCACTTCTCCAAAGGGGCCACCACCACCACCTGCAGCAATCAGACTCAGACATGTCAGTCCCCGAGGTGTGCGGGAGCCGTTTTTACAGAATTTCTGTCTGCTCTTTGAAGCGGGGCTCGGCTCAGAGGAAAGTGCAGACCATTGTTGGGACCCTGGGATGGAGGAGTTCGGGTGAACATGCATATGTAAGTATAACCTTGCAAGTGATAACAAGGAGGGTAAAGGTGTATGTATGTGTGTGGAAAACGGGATTTGTGAGAATGATGAAGGGTGTGTTTGATTGTGTGGTAAAGGAGAATTTATTTAGTTTATGAATTACACATTTTTTAAGAGGAATAATAAGGAAGGAAAATAAAGGAGTGTAGGGAGCCTTCCCGAGTGAGGGGAGATGATGGTACCATTTGCTTTGTGACACAGAGGTAAACAAGTAGAAGCTCTGCATAATTAGGGGGCTTGGATATAGCAGTATTTGTTGCTTTAGCTTGGTATTTTACCCTGCTGCTTTAGTGTATTGCAATTCTTTTTATTTGTGAGGAGTGGAGGCCAAAAGTGGGTCGTTGGTGTACAGGCATTTTAAGTATAGTGAGTGAGTGAATGGAAGGGAATGAACTTTGACTGGGGGCGACAGGGAGGAGGGGACAGAAGACTGGTTCTGACTTTGACAATTGCAGCATGCGCTGCACGCAAGAGTAAGCTTAGGAGTTCTGAGCACGTTATTTGCTAAAATGGGAGGAGGGACTCCTTTAGAATCTTTAGAATAAATGTATAGTGTGCTGCCATTGTACAGGGACAAGATCAAAAAGTACCACAAGTAATGGGAGGTAGAGACACGACGGGGGATGACCCGCTCCTGGCCAGTGCAGGGCACCCACAATAGGGGAGTGCTAGAGCAAATGTGCAAATTTTTAGCAGCGAAGTACAAAGGCAAGCAGCTGCAGAACAGGAAGGAGATTTTAGATCTTTGGAAGATGATTAAGGATGTGGAGGACACCAACGAGGGAGGGGTGTAGGATGCCCAGGGAGGGGAAACCGTAATAGAGCGAGGCAGAACCTCAAGAGAACATAAGGGATTATATCCATCAGCTGCTCGCCCAGCAACACGATACACCAACCCAAAACTTTGTGCCCGCCCCAGCCACCGCTCCACCATTACCATACATTTCCACCCCAGTTATTGCCCAACCTCAAGACTGTAAGGGAAGAAGGAGTTAGAGGAGGCACTCAAAGCGGCGTAAATAGAGCTGGCACGATTGAGAACAACACAAAGTGAGGGAAGGGTGAAGGGGAGAAGATTAGATGATTGGAGGGCAGGAGATATTTTATTTAGATTGGATAGTATGGCCATAAAGGAAGTGCACGTCGGGCTAACAGAGGGTGAGGGCGGGCGGCCTGGGAAAATGGGATATGGGACAGTGAAGTCCAATAGAGAAACAGACAGAGAGTTGAGGGAGGATGATTGGGACACAATAGACAAGATCAAGGATGATGAAGAGGAGGTACAACGGGCACCAGATATAGCGCAGCGAGTGGAGAGTTTACATGTGTTGTACGGAAGGAAGAGAAGGGGATGGGCATGCAGATGCCAATATTACACAAAGGTCCGGGGATAGCACATTATGTGCTTTGGGCACAAATGGATACAAATAATTTGATTAAGGCGCTCACGCCCCTTAGTGCTGGGACTTGGAAATGGATTTAAGCATTCAAAAAACAGACACCAGGCTTCCACTAGTTGTGGGGGATATGAAAAGTTTGCTATTGGCAATTGTTGGTGATCAGGCACATGATGGGGCGCCTTTCAAAAACATTAGGGCACAAGTGTGTGATGCGCTACGGCGAACATTCCCCGACAACCCAGATTTACAGTCTATAATGCAATACACTATGGGAGAGGATGAGGACCCCGCGCAGTACATTGTCAAAATTCAAGAGATGTGGAGGGCGGAGATGGGCGACCAGTGGGACCGATCAGTTCCTCTTTTCTATTTCATTATCAAAGGGGCTTATCCCGGGAAGTGCAGAAGGCACTCGACAAAATAGTGGGCATTGAAGTGAAAGGGTGCGCTGACATTGAGATGATAATAATTCACCATTGTAAAAGAATTAAGTAGCGCAAAGACGAAGCAGCGCAGCGGATAAAGGCAGAAGAAACGAATCCTGGTACAGAAAAGGTTAGCTAAAATAGCTGTAGAAGACAGGCACCCACATATGCGCCGATAGAAATGACAGGGAGCACACAGGCTCTGCAGACGCGAGGATAGCTGTGTTTTGTTCAGGAGGAGGACAAGGACAGTGAGGAGGGGGGTATCAACACCCCGGCCTTGAGTGGCAGCAAGGGGGTCAGCAACGGGGAAGAGGTGGGTTCAGAGGGGGAAAGGGGGTATTTGGAGGGTTTGGAGGTATGGGACCGTGAGGTGGTAGTGTTGGGCCCTCGAAATGTTGGAGCTACGGTAAATTGGGGCACTTTGCAAGAGAATGTAGGAGCAAGATGGGGGTGGGATATAACCCATATAGCAACTATTGTCCACAACCCCAGCAACAAGGACAGCTCCAAATAGCAATCAGGCATATACCCAGTTGCCCCCTCGACCCCCATGTACAAAAATGCAAAACCCACAAGCTGCCCAGTCACAAATGCCCCTGCCCAACATTTTACAGGGAGAACGCATTCCTGCAAATGATGCTGTACCGAATGGCACTGTTGTACCTTACTGAGGAGCCAGTGCCATGGGAGGTAATCCTTTTCATTCCCCAGTAAAAACACCTACACTGACTAGGACAGCCCACAAAAAGCTATTGCGTACCCAGTACTGTCCGCGACAGTCCACCCTGACGAGGAACCCTTGGTGGGCGCTGAGATAGGAAACAAAAACTTAATCTATATGGGTGACACAGGTGTTACTAAATCCTGCATCAGTGAGGGAAACATCCCCGTTATCAGGTGAAACTCTTGACATGCAGGGCTTCTGCGGGACTGTTGCCGTGGTTCCATACACTAAAGAGGTTGACATTAAAATAGGGGGAAATGTGGTGCGGGCTCCCCTTTTGTATTCATAAGGTTCCCAGATAAGCTTGCTGGGCCACGACCTGCTTAGCAAATTTAACATGACTATCTCCTTTACAGACAGTGGGATAGTATGTGCCACCCCAGGAATGTGCGCAATGATGGTTATCATATTTGCAAGAGGGGGAGAAGTAAAGATTTGCAGGATTCCTGTAGACCCAGACATGTTCATGTATGGAATTGCAGTACTTCTTGAAGCGGTGCACAAAATTGGCAAATGTTGCTGACGAGTGCCAGCTGATTTTGTTTTCAGCCCTGTGGTGACCCCCGAGTTAGTGGCAGAAATGATATTATCCCTAGATTTGCATGGTCTGGTGGTTTTGGAAAATGTGTCATAGGGATTGACCCTGAAGGGTGTGTGTGGCGCACAGTGCTCTGTAAAATATCCTATATTGCCTCTTAGAGAGGTAACTGATGCTGAGTTGTTTGAAGACAAACCAGACAATGGTGAAATTGTATTGGCAATTTGTATCCTCTGTGAAATTATGGCACAGTACCGGAAACTTCAATGTTCCCTCATGGTCTTTGCAGCCCCACCCCAGTTCATTGACAGAGACCTAGAGCAGGTACCCAAAAGACTTTGGACCACAAATGCCCATGATGTAGGGCTGTTGCAAGGAGTGTCCCCATTGCGAATAACACTGAAGTCAGGTGCTGTGCTGACCCAAGTGAGACATAACCCTCTATCAAGGTAGGCGGAAGAAGGGATTAGGGACACTATCACTGCCCTACTAAACAAGGGAATAATAGTGCCACCCACCTCCCCATGTAACACGGCTATCTATCCTATAAAAAAGGCAAAGGGGGGCAGTAGGAGGATGATCCAGGATTCATGCCCCCTAAATTACATTTACAGGCCAAATTTCCAGTGGTTCAAAACCCTGCGACAATACTTTGTAACATCGCCAAGGAAACGACCCACTTTATTGCGGTGGATCTCAAAAATGCTTTTTTTCCATTCCACTGCACTCTGATTCACAATACCTCACTGCGTTTACATAGGGGTGGTGGGTGAGATTTGAACACACAAGACTGCCTCAAGGGTACTGAGAGTTCCTGAGTATTTTTAAAAGAATTGTACATGCAGACTTAGGAAATATCCAGGTGCCCAGCATGATCATCCAGTAAATGGATGATCTGATGGTGGGCAGTGACAGTGAACAACACAGCAGGAAAGATTCAATAACACTCTTACAGCTCCTGGCCCACAAAGGGTACAAGGTTGACAAGGCCAAATTACAGTATTGACCGCAGGAAGTATTGTACTTGGGGCAATTGATATCTGTGAATGGAAAAAGGATAATACCTGATCGCGCTGCAACTGTGCACGCCACTCCACAGCCCACCACAGCGAAGGAGGTGCAAATGTTCCTAGGCTTGTGTAACTATTGTAGGGCTTGGATACTCGACTATGCAGCCTACACCAGGCCCCTTCTGCAGGGCCTCAAGGAGACCCAAAAGACTGATAACAAGATTGTACGGACAGAATACATTCTCACCAATTTCAATGCCCTCAAAGAAGTAATATCTACTGCCCTAGTGCTATCCACCGCAGACTACACACAGGAGTTTTATATATTCTCTCACTCCAATGGCAACCTTATGACTGCAGTATTAAAACCAAATAGCATGATGGGCTACAAACCAATAGCCTTCTACAGCGGCATGTTAGACAGTAATGCAGGGATAATTTTCATGCGAACATGTACTCACTGCTGAGGCGCTTGCAATTGAAAAGAGCTCCACTATAGTAATGGGGTGCTCCGTCACGTTACACGTGGAGCACCCAGTGTTCGCTATCCTGGAAAGATCAAAGTCCACTCGAACTACGCAAAGAGTGTCTGCCTTTGAGATTATCCTATCCAGCACAAATATCCACATTGTAAGCTGCTATGTTTCTGACTGTGTCCAGACGAAGACATGGCCCGACATGATTGTGTATCTTATGAGGGGGAGGAGGATGACATTGCCAAAGCAAAAGGTAGCTCACTCGGGGTGGGTCCTCTTTATTGATGGGTCAGCAACAACTGACCAAGGCACAGACTTGAGAAACACTGGGGCGGCTGTGGTACGCCTAGTGGATGGTGAATATGGTGCAAAAAAGATTGTCAATTCACTTTTCAGCTCAGGCGGCGGAGCTCATAGTGCTCATAGAAGCACTACAAGCATCACAGGGGTGCCACATGAACATCTACTCAGATCCAGCATACGTCACAACAACAGTGCCGCATTATTAGATAGGCTCATATTCGCACTAGCACAACCATCCGTAGTAGTGGTAGTAAAATGTGCCGCCCACACCAATAACACAGACAAGGTCTCCCTCCGAAACACTGCTGCAGACGCAGTGGCCAAATTAGCAGCATATCTTCCAGTAAATCAACCAGCAAAATACCCTGTGTTAACACCCAACTTCGAGCAACGCCCTGTCCCCTATAATTCACTGCCAACTGCACAAATTCTTGAGCAAAAGGACGAGCACCTGAGTAGGAAAAGCAACTGTGGATAAAAAGAGGGTGTAAAGAAACTCCAACAGATTTATTATGGAGACATGAGTTAACAGGGAAAGCAGTTATGCCACATGAGTATTAGCATTGGACCAGCTTCATCATCCATCCCATGTTTCTAAGCAGCACATCACGGCAGACATCCAGGAAGACTGCCTTGTTCCAAATCTCCAGGAGCATTTAGCAAATTTGGTTATCTACTGTATCTCCCCTATTGGATCCACTTGACGGATGTCCGGAGAGCATCCCTGAGCACCCCACAGCAACCATAAGAACTATTTCTACGCCCAGCGGCCCTGAACAATTGTGTGCTGGTACATTTTAACTACCTCCTTTCCGCCCACGTCATACCAGTACCACTACCACTCAACTGCTAAACACTACATTTTGCACAGAGGGTGCACTTTTAAACTCTCTCTCTCTTTCTCTTGCTCTCCCTTTCTCTCGCCTTCTCTTTCTCTCTTTTTGTCATTCTTTCCATTATTCTCTTTCCTTGTATAATGTAATTGCTTTTCAGAATCAGCAGAAGAATAAACCAGCACTCTCAAATGACTCCTTGTATATAAAGTATAATGTTAGTTAGCTGAACTCTTTAAAATGTGCAGGGAACTGGCCAATCCTGCCGTAGTCTCTACCACTCCTGTCCCTTTGCAGGCCCTCTGCACGGCACTGGCTTCTCATTTCATCTCTAAAACTCATAACATCCTGTCCTCTCTCTCTTCCACTCCCCCCATCCTTCTACTCCCTGCTCTTCCTCTGGCCCTTCTTCGGCAACATCTCCTCTCTCCTTCTCTACCTTTCCCTGTTCTCCCCAGATGATGTTTCTAGACAAGTCTGATCTATGAAAGCCTTGTCAAAACAGGTTCATCCCTGTTCCTCCAAAACCATCAAGGACCACATTGACTCCCTGGCTTCTGCTTTGGCCGACTTCTGCAACCACTCCTTCACCACTGGAGTTTTCCCTTCCCCCCTGAAGCACTCCCTTGTGTACCCTCTTCTTAAGAAACCCTCTGCTGACCTGTCCTGCCCGGCTAACTATCGGCCAATCTCCATCACTCCCTTCCTGGGAAATCTCTTGGAAAAGCTTGCCATTTCCCAGCTCAATCTTCACACTGAATCTGTTGGCTGTCTCCATGATCATCAGTCTGGCTTCAGAGCTGCCAGAAGCACGGAAACTGCTCTCCAACCTTGATTCCATCATCCCTTGTGTCCTCATCCTCTCTTCTGCCTTTGACACGGTCAACCATGCCATCCTGCTCAACTGTCTCCGTGTTAATCTGGGTATCACTGGTCAGGCCCTGGCGTGGCTGTTTTATTTCCTCTCTGATCGACCCTCCCAGGTTCAACTTGGGTCCTTCCTCTCCTCCATCTCTATCTCTACCTGTGGTATTCCCCAGGGGTCTAACCTCTCTCCCTGACTGTTCAACCAATACCTGGCACTTCTTGCCCACCGCAATGCTGCGCTCTGCCCCAACTTCCAGTGCTATGGGGGACAACACTCAGATCATTTTCAGGCTACCTTCAGCCACCTCTTCTCCCTCTCTCATCTCTGACTGCCTGTCCACCATTGAGGAGCGATGTGCCGCCAACGATCTCTGCCTTAATGCCAGTAAGACTGAGATTCTCCTCATTCGAACTCCTGCTCCTTCCTTTCCTGTCACTCTCTGGCCGGCCTCCCTCTTCCTGCTCCCACCTGTGAGGCTAAAAACATCAGGGTTATCTTCGACTCCAAACTCTCCTTCTCTCCTCACATCTCTGACATCTCAAAGAAGTCACACTATCAGCTGCACCTCCTCAGAGGTATTCTTCCTTTCCTCTCCTTCCCCCAGAAGCTCACTGTCTCCAGAGCTCTGGTTCACTCTAGGCTGGACTACTGCAACAGCCTCTTTCTAAATCTGCCTGCTTCCACTCTCTGCCCTCTGCAACTCATCCAGAACTTGACCTTGCCCTCAAGCCCATGGATCGTATCTCTCCAGGACTGAAATCTCTGCACTGGCTCCCAGTGGCTGCAAGGATTAAGTTCACAACCCTCTGCATTATCCACAAAGCCTTCTGGGGCCTACGGCCTCAATACCTTCAGCTCTCTCTTACCAAATATATTCCTTCTCAAGCTTTTCAGTCATCTGCCTCCAACTCCCTCAGGGTCAGTCGCTTCTCCAAGCAACAAGTTGGTGGTAGATCTCTTTCCTCGGCTGGGGCCTCCCTCTGGAACAGCCTACCTGCCTCCCTGAAACTTGAGGAGAATCATCTCCAGTTTCGGAAGCACCTCAAAACCTTTCTCTTTGCTTCTGCTTTCTGTCTGCCTCTCCCCTGCTGACTTCCTGGTTGTAACTCAAATTGCACTGGTTACCTGGCCACCCTCTGATCTCGGGTCCAGGTCCCCTCCCCGCCAGTCGCACACCTGCACTGCCTTCCTGGCAACCCCTGCACTTAGGGACTGTTTCCTGTAACCCTACAGTTCCACCATCTGCACTTGACATCTGATGTCTGCACTTGCACTTGCACTGGCCACCTGTTGGCCGTATTTACGTATTGTTTCTTATTCTTATCTCATGTACTGCACTTTTCCTCCTCCCCCTTCCCATGCACTTGCACAATCTGAATGACACCTGGCCTAGTAGGATCACTGTCTGTCTTTTCCTCTGTTCCCCCTCCCTTGCCTCATCGCGCCTTGAACCACTTGTGTGTAGGCGCGTTATAAATGCCATATCATTTTGTGTGTCTAGATTCTAAAACTCATATTTGTGTACCATGCATTATATTGCAGCGTTGTTTGCAATGCCTATGTTTGCATTAGGCATTTATTTAGGAGCTGTTTTTATATGGGGGGGGCACATATAAAAATGGAGGATGTCTATCAAAACACCACTGTTAATAATATATCTAATACTAATATAAATGCAACTATGTGCCTCATTACAACTGTGCCGGTCTGGTAACAACGGCAGTTTCACGGAAGCACCTGCACCGTTATTAACGGTGCAGGTGCTTCAGTGGTCGCCATTCCCATGGGGAATTACAAAATTATCGGCGCCTGACTTCCCGGCCCCCGGAGTTGTAATACCTTGCTGTTTCCGGGAAGTCTGGCACCTTTAATATTTTTTTGGGTCTGGCGACAAGCCGCCGGTATCACCGCCAGACCCGCATCCTGGCCCAATGTCTTTATTGTCCCTAATTCACAACACCAGGGCCACAAACGTACATGCCAGCATTAACATTTCTGTCCCTCTTACAGGCACATCTACTGGTTCAGGGTTTTTAGAATCTATTGCCAGGTCCTTATTATTCCCCAATGTTTTTCACAATACAAGTTTTACTAATGTCACTAGTAGTTGTAAAATTATTAATGGATATATACAAAGCTCTAGACGCGCAAAAAGTCAAACAAAAAGGGCATCAAAGTATGATGCCTACCATGGATTTAGTTTATATGCTATAGAAGATGTGTGCCGCCCAGAATTGTCCAATAGTTGGTACACGGACATGAGCACTGTGGGGAGAGAAAAAGTGAATGGGAGCTGTGATGTGTGTTCGTTCATACTGCATGCATCAGGGGCCCCCAAGGTCTTAGTGCCGCAGGAAGTACCCATTCTAGGGCTCAATGCCTGGTCCATCTAGCGCTATGTAGGATATGAGGCACATTCCAGGTACATAGTGTGAGACTCGAAGTACCAGATCCAGATCAACTGTAATGCAATAGCAATCCTAGAAGCATCCAGTGTCGGCCGAGACCGCATGTGGTGTTACAAGGTCTTAAATATGTGGCAAACAGGTGGCAAGAAGCAACGCTGAGCTTTATGGTGGGGTACTTAATTGGGTTTGAAGACAAGGTCATGTCCCGAGTGAATACAGCATTTGCACCATTCTGGACTGACCATTACTTAAAACTAATGTAGAAAAACCATTGAACGTGCACAGAGAAGAAACAAATGGACTTTGCTTTTACAATGAAGGGACTGTTATTGTAGGGTCCAATGAATGTTGTAATATGACTTTGTTCATCCCAGACCTCAACAAAAGCACAGCTGCAGTTATGGATAAATATTGGGTGTGTGGTGAGCAGGTGTACTTGCACCTCCCACCATCATGGAGGGGATACTGTTCTTTAGCTACTTAGCACTCAGCGCTGCTTGTAATACCCGAAGAACATCTCCAAGTGGGGGCCAGCAAACTCATCATCACCAATGGCAGTTTCCACCTCATAAGGCTCTACCAGAAACCCATTACTGGCCCCCGAGTTCCACATCCTCCCTGAAAGTGAAAGAAAAGAAAGGTTGCAGAGGAAGAAAAGAGCAAACTATTTATCTCACGATTCATCCAAACTTCTCAATGAGATACCCGATGAGTACAGGCTACTCAGTAGCGCCAAAACATTCTTTGCATCACTGTTACTGCCTGGGATCCAAACAGCTGCTAACATCAAATGGCTGCAGATTGTCCGCTTGGAACTGATACACCTGGCAAATGACACAGGTCAACGGTTCAACGCAATAAAAGTAGAGTTACGGGCCTTACGATTGATGACAATGCAAAACCGCTACATTCTTGACATCCTCACAGCGATGGAAAGAGACATGTGCAAATAAATTGGGGATTCCTGTTGAACATTTGTGCCTTCTAATGATGCAGAGAATGGCTCCCTCTCACAAATAATAGGAGCAATACACACCCGGGGAGTGCACATGAAAAAATAAGCTGGATTACAAAGTGAGGACTGGTTTTATAGTATTTTCTCCTGGGTCCCGTCATGGATGGGAGCAACAGTGAAGATGTTGGCACCACTGATCATGTTCATACTGGTCATCTTTCTGGATTTGTCAGCTGGGGCTCAGATGCTGTGCCAAAACAATAGTGCTATGATGATGGTTTCAATTGGGGTATCCAGCGCACCTCGGGGTACCACAGAACATGGTAACCAGAAAAATGACACGAGTAAGCTCAGCATGGTCCAAATTGAGCAGAGTTTACACCCCTTGGCACTATTACTACACCCCCACAGATCCTGAGAACTAAACAAAACAGTGGGTGGATTTAGCTGGGCATGGGGGATGTATATATATGACGTGCACCCCTGAGGACTATGCCACCATATTTGGAAGCTGAAAGGTTACAAGGGGTACAGAGATTGGAAGAGGACCATTGTTGGGAGATAAGCATGGGTGGCAATGCGGGAGGGTTTGTTAATGTAGAATTAACAAAAGGGGAAATGTTGGAAAAGAGAGAGGGTCTTCTCACCCCCTAATCGATTCCGAATGAGAAACAAATGGTAGATCGCACTTCGAGAGAGCAGGGAAGAGGAGTGTGCATGCAGGAGAGTGAACGATCGCGTAGTGCATGCATTATGAGCTATATAGTAGAGGCAAGTGTAAACTCCATCTTAGTTATTGGTAGTCATTTTGGAACCTAGGCCCAAGCGCAGCGAAAGCACCAAACGTGTTAGTATTAGGCCTGCATTATTAGCAGACATAACCCACATCACAAGTGAGCTTTCAGGGGTGAAATTATAGTCCAAAACGAGGATGGAAGACCTTAGGAGGTTGCTGGTGCATCTGGGCCCATATCTGTGTCTGCCAGGTGCACCGTTACAATGATAGAGTAGCATTATTTTAAAAGTAACTCATTGCTTACTAGGCCCTGTCCTACTGCAGATGATTAGCCCAGTAGCACCCACGTGGACGGAGATGGACCAGTAGGCTGGGACCAATGGCATAGCATCCCCTACGGAGTGGGCCGTCCATGTATAGGGTCTCGCCAACCAGCCTCTGGGGTTTTCACTGTATGTAATGATGACATAGATGATGCCAGACGCCCTTTTAGCTTACTGGTCACTCCTAATTTTGCAGAACGTTCGGCGGCAGCAGAGTTCTTTGCTGATGCACTTCTGTTTTGTAGGAATAAAAAATTTTTATCCTTGCAAGCAGTGTCTTGGGCCTTTTTCCTTAGGGGGTTATATTTTTTCTGGTGTGCCTTCACAGGATGGAAAAATGCCCAGGTTAACTGTATGTTGAGGCTGCCAGAGTTAGGGGGATCAAGGTCGATGTTCTTAAAAGAATAATGTGTGGTGGCATCCATTGGAAACCTGAGCAGCAAGACGTACATAGAAATGGGTCAGAATCACTAGCGGGAGGAGTGGGATAAAGATCCCACGATTCAAAAGATAACAGACTGGGTCAAGAAAGAGTGGCCCACCGAGAGAACTGTCCCAGAGGTTCAAAGACCATTCTGGAAGGTGGCAGATGAAATATGCGAAGCAGGCAGCTTAATGTTGAGAGGAGATTAGATCATACCACCAGCGGGCATGATGACAATAATCCTGTGCAGAGTTCATTTGGGACACCTAAGGAGCAGCATGACGCAACGCCATGTCAGAGACGCATATTGGTGGCCGTGTATGCATCATGACATCCAGATGATGATGGCGTGGTGCCATGAATGCTTCAATAGAGACAAGCGTCTGAAGGTACGACAGGCACAACAGATTCCGACAGAGATAGCAGAAGGGGTATGGCACAAGTTGGGCTTAGATTTCAAAGGCACATTAGAAGGCATGCGCCTGAAGCACATATACGGAATAGTGATGATCGATTGATTACATGTCCAAATGAGTGGAAGCTGAATTTGTGTCAGACATTACCACAGCAACAGTCATTGAGGTACTGACCGCAGTGTTTCAAAGGGAAAGATTGGCCAAACAACTAGTTAAAGACAATGGTGTCCAGTGGTATCCAGGGAGATGGAGTAATTCTTGATGGGAAACAACATCAAGCAGATCAAAGCCTCTCTATATCATCCCCAAGACAATGGGTTGGTTGACAAGACCAACATATTTATTAATGGTGCGCTACAATTGGCCGGGGCCTCGGGCATGGACCATACAAAACAATCAAGGAGGCCATTACGGCCCATCGCCTCACTCCTAACGGGACCACCAATGTGTCAATGTTCCCTAGGTTACAAGGTTGAGGGCGGCGTCCACATTGGTACCGCTTTGGCTAAACATAGTGAGAGAAGATGAGATAGTGGACATCGAACAGGTTGGGCCTCATTACGAGGTGGGCGGTAAGGGATTACCGGCACTGGTAAGGACACCGGAGCCGATAATCCCTTACCACCCTATTCCGAGGTCCCTTAGCGGGTCCCTCCAGTAACACCTGGTCTGACCAGGCGTTATGGACGGGACCTGTTAAGGGACTTCAGAGCTAATAACGGTACCGCAATTTGCGGTACCGTTATTAGCGCCTTCCCCATTGAGGGCTCAATGGGAATGGGGAATGGCTTTTTCAATGGAGACTTACTGTCCCGCAAAGGTCAGACTACACCGGTAAGTCCCCATTGAACCATACCGGTGCCGGAACCGTTATTGGAGGCAGTCATGACGCAAATAGCGCCATGACTACCTCCAATCTCGGAATGAGGCCCGTTGTATGGAGAATTAAGAAGAATAAGGCCAACCATGAAGAGCAGAAGTGTTGAGAGGAGAGCTGTACAGATCTCCAGAAAATGGAAGTACAGGTGGGAGATATAGTCAAAATGTGCCTGCCCCACAAGGATCAAATCACTGGTTGAAGGTTCAGCAGACCGATCGAAATGGTACAGAAAGGATCGAATCACATATGCACCCAAGAAGGCAAATGATGGAACCTGGAAAGGGTTGCCATGTACCGAAGGACATCTGAGGGGTTGAAAAAATGCAGATTGAGAGAACACAAGGTGCAGGAAAACAGCAATACCCTTGCACCTGTTACCATGGACAAGAAACAGGCGAGTGAACATACCCAGGAGAAGGAAGAGCATAATGTCAGCATGGAAGTTGAGAGCAAGAGTCAAGGTGAACGGAGCAAGTTAAGGCAAAGAGAGTAAGCAGAAGAACATTCACTGCAGGGTCACCTGTCAGAGAGTATTGTGAGGGTCGGCCACAATGAGAGATGCACCGACTTTGTGAAGGAGTGCACCAATGCTGCTCAGCAAAAGGAAGTATGTGGTGAGAGAGTCTCACAGGAGCCCGCGTTGAGTGGGGTATTGCGAGATGCAGAGCGAAAAGTGTGCAGAGCTAGGAGAGTGCGCAAAGGCGAGCAGTGAGCAGAGCTAGAGCAGGAGGTGCTGTCCGGCGCTCCTCACTGAACGAACTGAGCTGGACTCATATAGTTCTGGTTTGCCAAATACACCTCAGTGCAGTAATTCCTCTGAAAGTTGTAGTCTTAATTTACAACACCAGTGTTTTGTCCTTGCAGGGACACCACAGGATTGAAAGGGAGGTGCCCAGAGGGTGAGTGGAGGAGAAAAGGAAGTGATGAAAAGGGCAGAACGAGATAGAAGAATGAGGAGTAAAGTCGCCCTTTACCTGGTGCTATGTGTCTTCCTTGTTTCCCGGGGGGTGGGGGCCTCCTGCCTTGAGGGGAACATAACGCCCAGCAGGAGCTGCACTGACAGTACAGCACATGAGCTCCACAGGACAGTTCCCAGACAGCAGAGGAGAGGAGAAAGCACAGCTAGAGCTGCATATGGCTTGTTGGATACTGCTAATTATAGTGATTAGCATGTGGATCTTTTGGGGAAAACCATGTGTAAGGACATATCCGTGTTGATAGAGTCTGGGCAAGATCAGGACTACTGCAGCCAGACACACAGTTACTCATTTAAAGAAGATTATAAAGTCCATGTTAAGTGAAGAAAAGGGATGATTCAATGAGCATGATCGCGGGTCTTTACCTTCTTTGCAAACTGTGGATGTAGTTGTTTCCTGCATATTCCCTTTATTACATGTTTAGTTATACAATCTTTGATTACATTTTCACACACATGAGCATCTGCTATTTCAATGCTCTATACATTTATCATTGGCAGGTGCTGCCGCTTTTCCATGTATCGATTATGGGATCACTGTAAGTCATTCTTTCACAATCACCCAGGCAGGGCTTGCCTATAATGGGCGAGGGGGCTCCAACCCACCTTAACCCTCATGCATCATGGAGGAGCCATGCCAGCACAGGAGCGCTCACTCAGCTGCTAGTTGCATTTGAGGGAGCCCTCCATGGCTGGCTGAAACTGTTAAAAGGAAACATGTTTCCCTTTGAAAGTTCTGTTCCCCAGTGCGGATGCCCAAAGGGCCACACAAGGCAGGGGTCGTTTGACTTCCCCAGTCTTGAATGGCCCATTGGTAATGCAGGCTGGGGAACTGCACGTTTGTGTGTGCGAGGGGGCGCTCCTGTGCCCCCCACACTTACAATCGGACACACAGCACCATGTCATCAGTGCTCTGGCTCCTGTGCGCATGTGCAAGAACCAGGAAGTGCTCTGTGCGCTTCCTGGCTCCTGTTCATGTTACGCGACAGGTACAGCCTTTCATGGTGTTGAGCAGAGTTGGGACCCGAGCTGCGTGTAGGTAAACATTTTTTAATTAATTATTTTGTGTGTGTATGTGTCAATGCATAATGTATGGTTGAGCGTGTGAATGCGTGAGTGAATGTTGTATGAATGTGTGTATAAGTGCGTGTGTCTATGCTGTGCTGGGGAGCTGATTCTTAATCGGCTCCCAGGCACAGCTTGATTTTGGTGGATGAGGGGCAGGGATCATGGGAGAAACAGCTTTTTTTACTGAGCATCTATGCTAAATGCTCAGTAAAAAATGCAGTTGATTTTTTGTTTTTTTTTCAATGAATGAAGATGTGTGTTACTGCGTGGCTAGACTGGCTTTTTGGTGTAGTCAGTTTTGACATGTTTTCATATTGTGGCAAGGCATTTTTAATAGAAAAGCCAGCAGGTGTTTATTCTTACATGAGTATACTGTCATATATTGGCAGAATCAGTATCAACATGTTTTCTTATACTAACATTACTGGCATTATGCGCTAAGCAAACATGTGTATGTTCTTATATGGGAATACTGGCATCTATTGGTTCATCCAGCATGGAAATGTATAGGCACAGCCAGCATGAAAACATTTTGTACACTGGAATATATTGTGGACAAAGGCATCAGGAAAATGCTAAAAGGAGTGTACACCGGTGCAAAAAGTAACGCAATTTTATTCAGGGCCCCAGATGCAGATGGGGCAGCAAATTCAAACAGATCACAGAACAGAACTGCATGAAAAGGAACTGTCAAAGAAACGCCCCTACACTAAGAACTTTTATATAAACCAAAATAATTAGCATTTGCAAATGTGCGACATGAAAAAATCTCCCCACATAAGTTTGATTGGACGTTGCACTTGGAACCCATATAGAAAAGCATACATTGAAAGCAATGAGTGCTTTCGGGGACTTTCGCACACAACCCTCAATTATATCCTGTGATGTCACAAACCAGCCCAATTACCACAGAACAAAATTAAGTTATTGAAACATTTGAGATGACCAGCGGAACTTTAATAATCTTCCCTGGTCGCCTCACCCTGATTCTCATGAGAATGGCTGCCCACCATGTCATCATCAAAGCCTTCAACCACGGACATACTGCTGCATAAATGTTGCATATCAGGGACACTCCAACCCTTTTCCCAGGGAAACGTTCTATGGGGTGATTTGAAACTGCTGTGGTTCTTGCCATATCCATTAGAAAATCACATTTCATAGATGATTTTGAATTATAAAATTGTCATGTATTCATTACTTGTTGACAGAACCTGTGAGCTCTAATCTGTTGACCTCAAAAAATAACAACCAGTGTTTTCTTCCCACAGTGCTGGCCTGGGATTGCAAAATCTGCACTAATTCATCAGCTGCAGCAGCCTTTGCCCACGAACCAAATGCTTGCACACGTTTAAAGCAGAAACATGCTTTTAGGGCCTATTTACCATGTTTCATTCTACCACTACACATGATTACACTTGCCTATGGCCAGCATTTATGGATTCGTTGTATTAATACTTTAATTTCACATATATCAGAAAGAGGTCCCTCCCCTTTTACAGTGCTACTCTCGCAGCTGATAGGTGTGTTCCAGCATACCGCGCTGAACTTTATTGCATTATTCCCCCCTTTTATTTATTTATTAATAACTACATCTTTTTGGGCCTCCTGTTCCTTTTTTGCAACTTCATCTTCATGTATCCATATTTTCTCCAACTGAGTCATGTCTCCCCCAGTATCCTCCCAGCCATTCAGATCTTCCCCAACCCACACACACCCTGTCCTATCCTTCAGACATTGTATCCAGAAATCCTTGTAATTCTCGATATCAGCAGGCTGTGTAAAAACCCATCCATCAGAATCCTCTCCCTCACTTTCCCCCATTATTATCTTCCTGCTCTTCATTTCAAAATTACTTTTGTCAACACTCGGGGGTAACAGCAAATGTCCTTTTTGTTTGTAAAAATATACTTTAAAAATGTTCTTAAAAACACAGACGCTGATGAGAATCAGCAATAACACAGGGACAGTCACCCAAAACACCCATGCAAATACTCTGTCCAGCCAGTGCTTGCACTCCATTAACCTCACTTGTCATCTTTCCCTGCAGTGTCCGTATCTCTTGTATAGCTGCCCTTAGAGTTCCATTGAAGGCATCACTATCTGGTGTAGCAGTGCAGCAACCTGACCTGGATTTTGTGCAGATACCTCCTTCATTGGCTTTTAGGAGGTCCAGAACAAATCGATTTTGAAGGGCCACCAAGTGCAAAGCCCTCATCTCTTCCTTGTTTGCATTCAACCCTTTTGCTGTTGAATTAGCCAGTTGCAATAGCTCATAACGGGTTAGCTGCAGCCATTTAGAATTAGCTGCAGTCTTGCCTCCTGGAAGCAAAAGAGAAGTAAAAAGGTGGCAGCCGTGGAGAATAGTCGGAACTCATCTGGGATTGCTGCCAGACTCTCTGCGCTTTTCCTTCTGAAATAATTATTTTCCTGCTTTCTCCTTCTCATTATCTGTTGCTGCTCCTTTTGCTGTCCCATTCTTACTAGCAGTGTAATGTTCATGGAAGTGCTATTTTGCGACACCACAAGTGCAGGGCTGTGCAAAGTGACGAGTGTGCAGATTACATTCCAGTCAGGCAGAAGTTGAGCATATGCTTTGAATCCGCAAGCCGAAGCCCACCAGAAATCCATTACTGCTGTTGTTCCCCATGTCAGCGCTGCATTATGCATAACATTGGTGCATCTCGAATTAGTCCTCAGGAAAATTGACCCATTCGACCTGAAACACAAAGGGAATCGTGTAAAGCTCCTTATGTCAACTGGTTGATGTTTTTCATGTAAGCATGTTAAGGCATGAACATACGTTCCCCAAGTTGCTGGGCAGATGTCATTAACCTTGGCTACCACGTTTTGCTCCAAACCCACCAGTCCTTCAGCAGGCCTTCTTTAGTTGTGCATTGCAATCTTTTATGGTCTCTTATTTGTAATTCCCTCTCTTTAGGGCCTTCAGTGATGTACTCCATTACCTTATGCCTTGTTTCCTTATTTTGAAGCATTTGCGTTAATTTTACATAGTTGTCTTCATATACATTTTGCCCTTCATCAACCCTGTGAACAGCTAGTTTTTTCCCCTGGAATAAAATTTGAGTTCTACTGAGAGACAGGTTCATTAGGCATCCTGCCTCCTCATAGGACCCAGCCTGTGGCAGTAGAACTTTGGACATTCCTACTACATGTGGAATGAGAGAGCACACATAGCATGTGCCATTTACTCTCTCTCATCCCACATGCATCATTTCATTATGCCAGATATTGCCTGTCAATAAATTATGCTCTTCCTCAGTGCCATGGTGGATGCCCTTCCCATTCATCACATTTCTCTTTCCCGTTTTTATTTTTGCATTCAATTGTGTTTCACTTTTTTTTAAAAAACATATAATATGAAAGCATTAAAACTACACTAAAACATGTTTAACATTATTATGCTCCAGAAACCTGAAAATTACCTTTTCTTTGTCACCCATTTTGCATTCTAACCTTCTTCATTTCCCTCTTTCGTGGGCTTTTTATAGATTCTAAGGGCTGTTAGAAAATGAAAATAAAACTCTGTAATACGTCCCATTATGTTGTGCTTTGGGAGACTGTACTTCTGTCTCTGCGAACGTCCATGATGTGAACCCATCGGCATCATCCTTGGATTTTGACAGCTGTTGGTGTTCAGTAGTTGACGACGTGTGGGCTTGTGCAGCGTTCCTCTTTTCACTTCCTCAGGTGGTTGCACACAAAGACGTGGTCACCCAGAAAAAGAGGTGATCCTGATGAGAAATGTTTGTTTGGATCACCTGATTATTTTGGGGACTTGGTAAGTTCTTTAAGATACAGATCAAATCCCCTTCGCCCCAGAATAGCCGAGGTAGAGTGAGTGTCATAGATTGCATGCGATGGCAGAATTGGCGCATGCATTCTCCACCCTGTAAAAATCTCATGCGGAGTCTAGTGATTATCTCACCCAGGCGTATTTCTTAGTGCAAACAAAGCAAGAGGCAAGCAGTGCACCCATGATTTTTCAAGCATTTGCATATGCTTAGCCAATCGCATTTTCAGCAGTCCATTCATCCTTTCTACCAAACCGTTGGCTTGAGAATGGTAAACCGTGCATAGTTCATGTTTTATCCCTAGGAGAGTTGTCATTTCCTTCATTAAATCATGAGCAAATCATTGGCAAAGTGCTGTCCATTATAGGAGTGAATTTCATCTGGAATCCCCCACCTCAGGAACACCTCCCTCAAGCAAATTTTAGCTGCAGAGCGGACAGCATTGCGGGCACAGTGACTTGCCTCAAGCCAATATGAGAAAAAACACACCACTACAAGCATGTACTTATAAGAAGCACATCTCTCTTGCATATCAATGTAATCGATATACAAGTGCCGGAACGGGCCTTCCGGTCTCAGCAATATTCCATGCACAGCTCTCAATGTGTGACCTGGTAGAAACCTTTGCCACATCATGCAATAACTCACATACTCAGAAACACATTCATACAGATTTGGCAAAAAACTGTTTTCACTTATCCCTGAAGTCACATGCTCTTTCGAAACATGGGAATGATAGTAAAGCTGTTCCAATGCCAATTGTAACAATTTATTTGGCATGACAACCTTTCCTGTGCTATCATGTCGCCAAACCAAATCAGTTGGGGACAGAGAGCACAGCTTTTTTTCAGCATATGATGATTCTCCCTGCAACAGAATTATATGCAATATTGGGATTGCATTGAAACTTTCTGGAAATGCATCTTTCTCTTTGCTCACTTTTAGTACTGCGATTAGAGGTATCTTTTCTTCCTCGCCAGGGTACAACACATGTGATCGCTCAGGCATATATGTTGCTTCTTTTTGCTGCTGTGTCTGTCGTTTCCTAGTAAGATAAAATCTTGCCCTCCTGTATGGGCTTTGCACTTTATTAATGCTAGTTCTACTAGGAGTGTTAACGTTTCTAGTAGTTTACTCAGTAATGCTGGATTTTGAACGGGAGTGCCATAACTTCTTTTGAACCCCCTCCTTTCCCATCTTGCTAGTGAGGTGACATAGGCTGAATCAGGGAAGATGTTCACTGCTTGGCTTGGCCTTCTGACATGTTTACTGCTTCTATCGAGGCCACTAGCTCTGCCGCTTGTGAGGTGTAATGGTTTGGTCGTCGTGTCTGTGAGTACACTATCAACTCCTCCCCTTTTTGTACTCCTCATCCATATGCCACCTCTGAGGACCCTGAGTGCCTTTGCCCCATGGTTTGATCATTGCTGCAACTCCCGGCAATGAAAATCATGTCCACCCTTCGATCATGTCAGGGTTCCATTGTATGCCCCATCAGATAATCAGAGGAGGAGTCCACATAATAACCAACTGTCTAGTAAACCCAGGGGATCTAACGTTTTTGGGTCCAAATTGAGAGGGTCTGTTATGAACCGTTCTCCCTTGTTTCTTGCAGGTCCTTTTGCAGAACGCTATGGGTTACCGTGGAAATGCTGGCGGCCATGGTATTCACGTAGACGTTTAGGTCTACGGCGCCGTTCCGTGCGTAAGGTCAGGTGACCTGTATTTAAGCCGCACCCCCGCGCACAGCAGCGCTTCTGAATTTGTCTAAATTCCTAAAGCTCCTTACCTCGTATCTGGTTACCTTGGCTTCTTGTATCCCCGGTCCTGACTTGTTACCTGCATTACCTCCTCCTTGTCTTTGCTACTAAGTCTTACCTGCTTGTACTCGACCCGGAACGGCTACGGACTGCATTCGTCTGAATCCTCAAGTCTTACCTGTTCTTACCCGACCCGGAACGGCCACGGACTGCATTTGTCTGAATCCTCAAGTCTTACCTGTTCTTACCCGACCCGGAACGGCCACGGACTGCATTTGTCTGAATCCTCAAGTCTTACCTGTTCTTAATCGACCCGGAACGGCCACGGACTGCATTCGTCTGAATCCTCAAGTCTTACATGTTCTTACCCAACCCCGAATGGCCACGGACTGCATTCGTCTGAATCCTCCAGTCTTACCTGCTCACACAGACCCGGAACGGCCACGGACGGCATTCGTCTAAACCTCAAAGTCGTACCTGTTCATACTCAACCCGGAACGGCCACGGACTGTATTCGTCTAACCCTCCAAGTCTTACCTGCCCTTACCAAAACCGGAACATCCACAGATTGCAACTTCTTCATTCCACAAGTCTTACCTGTGTTTAATCTTCTTCCTGGAACTGTCAAAAAACTTTTCTGGACATTCAGGATTACCACGCATCAGCGCAGGACCAAAGGACATTGGCGCATCGGTGCAGGATTTAAGGAACATCAGCGCAAGGGCGCCAGGATCAACTAACTTTTTAGGCATCCTCGTGCCGATGGGTATAGGAAAACCAAAGACATTGTGTTTCCCGGACTACCAACTCATTTCCCACATTTTCTGCAGTAACTTTCCAGGACACTCATTTGGTAAGCACACGACTCTTATTTCTGCTTTCCTAGTTATTTCTTGTGCTCTTGGTAATAGTCCCTTTTTGCTTTCAGGGTACTCACTGATATAACTTGGAAAATTAAGTCCCTGTCTGATTTTCTTGTTTCTGAGTATCAGTTCGGTATCTTGCTTTGTAGTTCTCATTGCATTTAGCTTCATGTTAACGCCTGATTAATTTTCTTGCAGCCAGCTGTTGAAGTACCAGAGTGTACCTTATTTCGGGCAGTACTCACCTCAAACTGTCCTTATGTACATTTGAGGAGTATTTTGTCAGAAAGACTAAATTGCATCACGACGTGTCAAGCCACCACTACTATATTGCGCTCCTGGATCCTGACAGATCACTTCTTCCTTAACTAGGGGTTACCTTCGCTCCTGTCGATGCATGCTGCAAAGTCATGCACATAATCTCCTTCTTCTACTTTTTCTGAAATGAACTCTGCTGGGTGTATTGTCCTGCATCTCACCACTTGTATTGCTGAGTTGGTTAGTATTACCTCATACCCTGAAGGTCTCCGAGTTGTCAGTGTTGATTTTGTTTTCTCCTGTACGTCAAACAATTCATGTTCTACATACAAAACTACTGAGCACCCCATGGTTACTGTGGATGCCTTTTCAATGGCAAATGGAGCAGCACCAAGTGCCTGCTCACATGGGAAATGTCCCTCCATAACTGCATCCAGTGACCGACTGTAAATGCAAGTGGCGTGTGCCCCTGTCCCTTTTTCTGTGTCAGTACTGCTCTCATTACTTTTCCATCTGAGTGTGAAAACTTCTCTTTGTAATTGAGGGTGGCTAACACTAGTGCATGTGCTAACTCGTGTTTTAGTTCATCAAAATGTTTTGCCATCTCAGCTGTCCATTTTATGTGTGTTTTGTGTTTCTGTGCTTCCTTTAGTGCGTGCAACAATGGTCTAGTGTATGTGGAGTAATCAAAGACCCATGCTCTGCAATAGTTGCACAAGCCCAAAAATTGCTGCATCTCTTTCCCTTTTTTTGGTTGTGGAGTCTTGTGTATGGTCTCTACTCTTTCTGGCGTTATTTATCTCCCGTCTGCTGACACAATACTGTCAAAAAGAGGTGGTGTACTTGCTTATGATTGTAACTTCTCTCAGTCCACTTTGTATCCTTTGTCTGCTAATAAAGTCAATAGTGTCACTGAGCCCTCTCTACAGCCCTTTTCTGTCTTGCTGTACACCAATAAATCATCAACATACTATATTACTGTGCTAGCAACCAGCAAATTGCCAAAATCTATTTGTATCACTCTGTTGAAGATATTAGGCCCTTCACAGTACCCTGAGGCATTCTAGTATGCTCGAACTGTGTCACGCAATACGTAAAGGCAGTGAGATACCTGGACTCTGGGTGCAGTACAATGGGGAAAAGTGTGTTCTTTAAGTCAACCACTATGAAATAGTGTGTTTCCCCAGGAACGCTGCAAAAATTTGTCGCAGGGTTAGGTACCAATGGATATTCTGCCTCAATAATGTCATTCAAAAGGTGTAAATCCTGAATAAAACGCCATGCCCCTCCCTTTGCCTTGTTAATCGGATAGATAGCAGTGTTGCAAGGTGTTGAGCTCACCTGTATAATGCCTTGCTGCAATAGGGCATACAGTGTCTCATATATGCTCTCATCTGCTTCTCGTGAGAGTGGATACTGCTTTAATTGTGGCAACACTACTCCTTTACCTTGATGTGTACCACCCTTGCCCCTTTGAGTATTCCTGCATCATGGGTCCTGTTGTCCACAGATTCTTGGGCACTTTTTCCAAATCTTCCTGCAAATATTGTGCTTTCTGTTTTGTTTTCTGGATCATCTGGGGCACTGCCCTTTCTGTTATGTGTACTGGACAAGGTAGGCTCAGTTTGAACACTACCTCTCCTTCTTCACTGTATTTGGTTGCAAACAACTCTGTGTCACTTACTTCTGTTAATACCAGTGTGGGGTAAATACATAATAATGAGCATCACTCTATGTTGTTCTCATCAGTGGCAACTAGTATAAGCATGCCTTTTCGTACCACTACTTCCTCCAAGTACAGTAGAGTGTGTGTGCTTGAACTAACTGAGGAGGGACAGTGAGGCCTGAACAAAAATGAATTGGACAATCGGAACACCTTCCCTTCAATACCTGGCACCCATCCCAACAACACGTGTACCCCGTACACAAGCACCTCTATGTGTGTGGGTACCCCTCTCATTGTGCTGTGTGCATAATATGCCTGAATCAGTACTGCCACCAGTGCTCGATACATCCCGGGTGTGGTGCACACCATCCCCTTCTCTAAGAATGAAATTGTGGTGTTCAATTTGCTGAGTAGGTCCCTCCCCAGAATATTGGTGGGAGGGTCTTTTGAATACAGCAAAGGTGCTACAATATGCTGCGTCTCTATGCTCAAGGGTAAATCTTTTGTCAGAGGAACTTTCAAAATGGACCCGAAAAGCCTTGTGTGTCCAAACTTTTGTTAGATAATGGAAATCCTTCTTCATTGATGCACAATCTGGTTGCCCCATTATCTAAAAGAAAGGAAAATGCCCTCTATCCTATCTGAATTTCTACCTCCGGTTCCTCCTCGGGGTCTTCAGTTACTGCTAGAACAGGACACACTAACAATCCCCATGGGCACCCCATTGGGAAAAAGTGCTTGCAGCGGGTGCAAATGGGTTACTGCCCACCATTGTCCCTCCAGTGTATTGGGGTATGGTATTCTGTCGCAGTATTGTTACCCCTTTGGGTATCTGTGTCTGCGCTGGTGCCTGAAGTATGCTCACTGTACCTTGAGTTCCTGTCATTTTCATATTTTGTACCTGTACTTGTCCCTGGTTAGTAATACCCTGAGCCTGAGCGGGCTGTATCTGTAATTGCTATTGCTGCAGCATTACCTGCACCTGCTGTGGGGTCTGCTGCATGTATATCTGTATTTGTATTTGTATTTATTGATTTATAAAGCGCCTTACACCAAGGTGCTGTACAGTGGGACAACTCAATACATAAAAACATAAAAATAATCTGTTGTTGCTGTGGACATGACCTGCACCTGTTGAGGATTCTGCTGCATGTATGTCTGTTGTGGCTGTCCTGCCTGTGCAATAAGGGGGCATGTTCATGCAAAATACCCAAAGTTCCCTCATGAAAAGCACTGTACTGCGAGCTGTGGAGTCATTCCCCTCTATCCCATTCCCCTTCCACTTGCGTAGTATCCTCTCCCTGTCTGATACTGTCCCATGTACCAATTCTCTCTGCATGGCTGCTGATGCAACTTTATGAATCAGGGTTGCTGCTAAATCTGTACCGTTCTCCATTGCTGGTTGGGTGGCACCTGAATGCAACCTCCTGTCTGCATTACCGTGGCCACTGCAAGTCCCCCTTGCTGAGCTTGTGGAACGACCACTGTCCCTGTGAGTACTGCTCCCTCCATGTGTATTTTTGCCAGTTTTTTCTGAACCAATTTGTTTTCTGACTTGGTAGCATTATCGACCGGGTCCTTTATTATTATTATTATTATTATTATTACTATTATTATTATTATTATTATTATCCTTCTTTCTTTTGCAATAGTGTACAATTGTCGCTTGTATCTCCGGCCACCCTTTTGCCTCAATTCTCACTATCTTTTCTAAAGAGACCTGCACATCCATGGGGAGCCCCCTCGCTAGTGTGCGGTAAAACAAAGGTATGTTTTCATCCCATGACTGTTTATTTTACTGCGTCTACATTTCCTGTATAGACCAAATGTATTTTGCGGGATCCTCATCAGGCTTCATTTTGCGAGCCAAGATAGACCCCATGTCTGACATTTCTCGATACAGGTCCCTTAGAGCCTTCCAAATATCTGCTTGATAATTGTTGAAGGGTGCTGTCACGCTCACCTGGTCTCCACGGGGGTGTCGCACGAAGCTGCATGAATGACGTCTGCACTCGTGTCGCACGGGCTGAGTGATGATGCTTTCACGCGTCTTCTCCCTCACTATCAATTCCCAGGAAGTGTTGCCTAAAATGTGAAAACGAGATATTAGCCAGCCGTGATGAGCGGGTTTGGCCCCCACCTTCCGTAACCTCCTAGTGCCCCTCTCTGTTTATGCCTCACCTTGGGTTTTTTAATGGAAGGCTCTCCGTCCTGCAATCTCTAGCAGGGGCGCGGTATGTTCAGCCTCTTCCCTGGATCAAGTTGCTTCACTGATCCTGCGGGGCTGTAGCGGAGTCTTGAATAGCTTGACTCAGTAGGTAAGTCTCTATGCCAATAGATGCATGGTATAGTTTGCTTAATGTCCTTATTGCCCAAGTTCTCACTTTCGTTCTTAATTTCTTTCAGGCGCGGCATTGGGTGGTTTTCTGATGAAGATTTGCCTCTTCCTATGATGCTGAGCAGATTCCCTGGGGGTGAGTATTAGCGCGAGTGCGTGGCGCAGAATGTCTTTTAATGGTTTCCTTCTCGTGCGTGACTAACCTGCTGTTCTTTTCTTTTTCTGCAATGCAGGAGCAGCGCGGCTCCGGAGCGGCGATTGGATGAACCGCTTCAATGGAATCCTAGAAGAAAGCAGCCTTCGGGTGAGTATTGGCTCTTCATGCAAACCCCTTCCTTTCTGCAGGTGCGACCATCCGGCGAGCTGCTGAAGGCGCGGCCTTTCGGATGGACTGCTTCAGGTAAGGCCTCAATTGCTGTTCTAATTCTGTTCTTTTACTTTCCTTTTTCACAGGTGCCGATGGATCGTGATCCCAGGACAGGGGTGGCTGTTAAAGATCGGGTACAGGAGCTGAGCAGACACGGTGAGCGTTATGCTGCAAGAGTGCAGAATAACGCAAAGCGTGTTCTGTCTGTAGGGTGTGGTTTAAATAGCCTTGCAAGTAGTTACAGGCAAAGTAGTCCCTCCAGCCTCACCCTGCATTAGTAATCCCAGGTAAAGTAGTCCCTCAGCCACACCCAGGGTTAGGCTGGATGGCTCAGCCCCAATATTCTGGGCTGTATGTGGTCCCATGCAGTTTACCACCAGATAGAATACTATGAGCCTGGCGCCAACGGCGCCAGGACTGAGTCCAGGAAGTTCTAAGACAACTTTTTGGGGCTTTATAAGCCCTTATGGGTGCCAATACTGGGGTAGGCCAGTCGGCTCCTGATGTTGACAAGTGCTCCATTGTGTACATTAGAGCTTAATTTTACCCCGGAATATCTGGCCTCTTGCAATATTTTGTCACTTTTCTCCCCGACCAAGATGCCAACAAACTTTGTATATCTCCTATGGCAAATGGGATTCCGGCTGTCTCTTTCTCAGAAACATAAATCCACTTGCTCGCCCCCGCCATTAATGAAGATAAACTGTAAACTAAATTGTCCCTGTCCATTATGTGCCATTGTATGTAGTGGGCCTCGCCCCTCGCTTTCTGTAAAAGGGACATTTTTGTGCGTGTTCTGCTTTTATTGTCCCGTTGTGGTCTTTTTGCTACCGCTATTCTGGTTTTCCTGCTTCAGAGCCTGTTCCCCAGCCCCCCATTGATTCTTCTATTTCCTCTTCTCTCTCTCATCTCTTCTACTTTCCCTTTTCCTGTCTGTCAGACTGTGTGTCTCTGTCTTGTCATTCCCATGATCACTGACACTGCTGTCTTCCCAGTCTGATATGGCGTGCCCTTTGTCTGCCGTGTCAGTTCCACTATGGTCGGAGTCCTGTCTATTTCAAACTTTATGCATCCTGATGTCCACACCTGCTCCCTTCTCGTGTTCCTTTCCTTTTCCCTCTATATCTCTATCCATTGATTTCTCTGCTTCCTTGAAAACACTGTCAAGTTGTTGCTGCATGCTCTTTTTTATGTAATTTAAATATTTCCTCTTCCCTTTCTCGTCCCTGCTGATATTTCTCGTGTCGGCCTCTTATTTCTTTTTATGTGTTCCTTTCTTGTCTTGAGACACTCGTTTAGGGTTTGTATACCGTGCAGCTGGTTTTAATAATGGGTATATCATATAGGGTGGTGGTGGTGGTGCACGTCCCTGCTCCTCCTCCTCTTTCCCTTTCTCTGTTTCTTTCTTCTGTTCTTCGTAAATTTCCAAAGCCCCAGAATGAATGAGTTTTTCTCCTATGTATGTGGCTGCTAAGTACGAGTACATACTTTCTATAATATCTTTAGCGAACGTTCCCTCTCCGGGCCACTCTTCATAACACTCAAAATGGTCATTTGCTATTTTATCGCAGTATGGGGGCAACTTCTTGCACATGTGATTGAACGGAGCATCCAACTAACAGGATGACATTGTCTCTGCCAATTTGTTTTCTATTTAAAATATTCTCCTACTTCCTTCTCTCCCTTCCCCTTAATATTTTAATCCCCCAAGCTCTTACTCTCTTGTCAAATGCTCCCAGTCACTCAATTTTTATACTTACCACTTTGCTCGATCACACCAGTTTCACTCGCTGCAGCCATTTCCTCAGGGCCAGCACTTTCACACCTCAGACTCAATACTTGTGCACAATGGCCTTCTCCACAGGCCTGCCGTGTTATATCGTATTAGTACAGAAATGGCCTCCAAATACATTTTTTCCTCCAAAAAAAATAAGACGCAGCTATACCAATTGCCTGCATTACGTGCAACTTTTGTCTAACAAGGTCTGCCACTTACTACGCAACCCTCTGCTCTAGCACAAATGTGCCACGGCCTACCTGCTCCATATTGGAATGGCAGACGTAATATCTAATACTACTACGGCCAATCGCCCTCTTCACCACTAATGAGGGTGCATCCGATACACCATACAAAGAGTCCCTCCCGCCCTTAGCGCTCTTATGCACGGGTACACTCATCTATCCTATTAGGAGATTCTTCCCTTCTTTTGAACTGAGAGTCGCCCTTTAAAGACATGCACTTTCATTCAGAGTGAAGGTAGCGCCGGGCCAGGCGGGCCTTTGGGAAGTGGCGTCCATGGACTTCTCTTGGCCTGAGATCTTTGTACTGGCCAATGGACGCTGTCTCGCACTCCTCCCGGGGAGCACAGCTGGAATTCTCATGCGTCAGCCGAACGGCAGAGACATCTCACTGGGGCCTCCAAAAATGTACCACCGGTCGCCTCGTAGAACTCACCAAAAAATTACAAAAGTAGTCAAAAAGGAGTGTACACTGGTCCAAGAAGTAATTCAATTATATTCAGGGCCCCAGACGCAGCTGGGACAGCAAATTCAAACAGATTTCTTAACAGAACTGCATGAAAAGGTGCTGTCAAAGAAACGCCCCTACACTGAGAACATGTATAGAAAACAAAATAATTAGCATTTGCGATCATACGACATGAGAAAATCTCCCCACACAAGTTTGATTGGAGATTGCACTTTGAACCCATATAGAAAAGCATACATTGCAAGCAATGATTGGGTTTGCGGACCTTCCCACATCGCTCCCCATTTATACCAAGTGACATCACAATCCATCTCCAATTCCCACAGCACAAAATTAAGTCATTGAAATGAGAGGACCAGCAGAAATTTAATAATCTGCCCTGGTCTCGACATCCTGATTCTCATGAGAATGGCTGCACACCATGTCACCATCAGAGCCTTGAACCACAGACATACTGCTGCATAAATGTTGCACATCGGGGACACTCTAACCCTTTTCCCAGGAAAAGCGTTCTATGGAGATTGTAATTGTTTATGTATAAAGTGCGTATGCACAAAGTGAAGTGCTTCAAAGCACACATCTATTGCATTTTTAGATTCGAGTTACCCTACAAAACCAATTCCAACCTGACTGGCTTTTTACCATATTTTTCACAGAACGTATGATGCATAATGCACCATTTTAACACATTATTCAAAAAATGTCCTTCAGGGTAAACCGCCCGTCGAACTACCTTTGGTTTGTTTGGGCTCCCTTGCCACACTCAGTTGCTCTGGCGTATTTGTGTGAAATATTAAAACCCCACCCAATTTAAAAATTCACCAGCCGCCACTGCAATCACATATGCCTCCAATGCTCCCCTCGCACAGCAATTCTAAATGATCTAAATATTTAGCCATTTGGGGATGAGAGGCTCCCTCTTCTCTGTTGTAATTTCTACATGTGCCTCTCACTTTGACTGTATTTGTAAGGCCCTTACCATTGTCCTCCTTGTTAACACTTTTATATAAGATTTTCGTCTATCCTTTCCTTAGTTTACATAGCCAATAATGTCCATGTTCTATTGCCAAATTGAATCAGGTTTTGCATGTCAGCTTTTACTTCTCTATCCACATGTGCATTGATCAAATCTTTTCATAAAAGTAATCATCCATTAATTGTTCCTGAAATTGCTGCCTACATCCTTATTTTTGTTCCAAATGCTGCAAGTGCAATTTCTCTCTTCGATAACTGTTTCGATCCTCTGTCGTGTAGGATTTACAAGCACCCCACTTAACACCGGCATGTCCGTAGTCTGTTTGTTTTCTCATACACTACTCAATTATTTGCCTTGTCTAGAAGTCGATGTTATGGTCAAGAAAATAGATTTGCTCAATTATACCTCACCACTCTCTCCAACGAGCCCCCCATTTGTATTGGAAAAGTATTGGCGGCCTAGTCTTGGGAAGGGTGTACATCTTTGTAATCAGTAACGATGGAACAAATCTAGAAAACAGTACCAGATCAATCTGGGAATATAGTTCATGTCCATGAGAAAAAAGGTAAAAACAGTATTTTAGTGTTTTGGCTCTGCAGCCATCTACCAGACTGAAAGTAGACATGAATGCATTTAATTATTTTTAGTTTGGGCTATTAAGCGTTGCTTTAGCACTACCCACAAATCGAAACTATTGCATAAGAGTACAGATAGGGAGAAATAGCACATGAGGAGGGACACAAAGCTTGAAGGTGTTGTATATATATTTACCCACCCATTGACTGCCCATGGCCAACCCCACCCACCCCCTCATGGACACCTCCTCATGGGAACTCTTTGAGCTTGCTTTAATCAAGCCTTACCATCAAACTTAATTGGAGCAGTAAACACTCAAGTGGTGTAATAAAAATGCCTTAACCAGGTCTGCCTTTAGCCACTTTATGTACAAGCACTCTGTGTGTCCTTGACTAAAGTCACTTTTAAAAGAAGAATTGGCAAAGCCAGAAATTAGGAATTGGCCAGGCACTACTATTAGATGCCCAGATACTAGCACCATTTTGCACCTGCTGCCATCAATCGCCAGTTAATACCACTATGACAGTGCCTGGTAAGTGCATTTTCCCATAACTACACAAAAGCCCAAACTGTTTGTATTGCCACTGTGTGTTTTACATTACTTTTGAGATATATTTTCTCCTTTAGTTTCGGACACCTCACGGAAGTTAAGTTGAAATCACCCTTCACATAGTATGATAAGATATGATAGTATATTTATATAGTGTCTATACAGAATGTGTTTCAAAGTGCTTCAAGGCAAGGGAGGGAACAAGGGAAAATACAATGACATTCTTACAGGCCATGAACAGTAAGGATGACAAATTAAGTATCGTACTCGGCCTGACGACATTTCAGATAGTGCAAGAGCTAAGACATAGATAAGGAAGGGAGGGGGAGAGTGGGAAGGAAATGGAAACAGACAGGTGACTACCGTACGAGGCCTGACGATATTTCTGGCAGAGCCGGAGAAAAACAAAAGGTGAGGGAGAGGGGTGCAGAAAGGGAGGGGAGGAACAAAAGAAGCGACTATCGTACTAGGCCTGACAACGTTTCAGATAGTGCTGGAGGGAGGGAGGGGCAGTAAGGCGATGGGGGAGTGAGAGACAAGGTTGCTATCATACTAGGTCCAGGGACAATTCTGATAGAGTAAGTGCGTAGAAGAAGGCAAGGGGAGGAGGGGAGGAGATAGGATAAGGGAGAGGGGAGGAGAGAACAGAGAGTAAGCAGTCAAAAAGAGTGGAGAAGCAAGAGGGGAGAGTGAATACAGCTGCAGAAGTCAGCAGTAACACATAATGTTGCAAGCCAGGATACAAGCTGAAGATGGGAACAGCATCATTCATGGTCACCATGAGTACAAGATGCAAAGGAAGTCCAGCATGAGAGTTGACAAAGGTATGATTTTGAAAACTGATTTAACTCAATTGTCATATGTGTTCATGATATATCACAATCAGTGTTGGGGGCACAGCAGATGGCTACTGTTATCCCTTCCCTCCCACCTGTGTATTTCTGTTCGGCTGTAATCTCCATTATTTCATGTCCATCAGCTTCTTTTGCAGGTCTTCCAATCAGGTCCTTCCACACTTCCATGTAGGTCTGATTGCAACTACATAAGACTTATTAAATCAACCTATTTTCTCATATTTTTTATTTACTAAGGCGTGTCTCTTGAAAGTACTCTCATGATACTTACGCTAGAGCTACTTCTTGACTTTTCAGGACTCAATAGCCCATTCCCTAAGTTTCAATGCATAACACTGCATCACGCAGTGAATTTCCACAGAACGCCGCTGTCTACGCCCGCATGCATGGCAGTGTTCAAAAATACTTTGTTGTCAAGTAAAAAAGTCTAAAGCATGGTGGCCATTACTGCTGTGGATCCCCATGGAACACAAATACAAAAGATCAGGCAGGATATGCTGGGATCACTGCATGTCAGCCCGCATCATAATTGCGACTGGGCGGACATTATAGCTAAAATACTGGTAATTGCCATAAACAGGGTATTTCTGCCCTTAATTATTCTGTCAGCCATGTTTACAAGTGAAGCTGCGATATCTAATATCTGAATGGCATCACAATTGTAGATAGACCATGCAGCTATTTATTTTCAACATTCATACTTCATTCTTCTTCTTCTTGATTTCATCCCAGTCAGTGATCTACTTCAGGCAACGGAACAAAGTTTCCAGGGTAGATCCCTGGATTTCCCAGGCTTGCTCCCGCGGAGCTCCTGCACATTCCACTGGCAACTCGCAAGGGCGCCGAAGACATGGCACGCCACCCTTCTGACCATCCCACCTGGTCCATTCCTCATTCCCCTCTCCTTTACCACCTTAGTGCCATGGAGGAGTCTTCAAGCTGAGTGGCCCCCTGCAAAGGAACCTAAATACATAAAGAAATAAAAGGCCACCTCACGGGGCTATAAGGTCAATTATTTGACAAAAGAAAGCATATTATCCCTCCATAATGGACAATGCCCTCAATAAACTTCATCGGGCTGAGGGGAGGGGTGTACAACAAATATTATTACTTTTTAGCTCCCATCTACTCCCTCCCCAGAAACATGCCAGAACATGTACGGTAAGTGCGGGTGTATGGTCAGTTTACCTGGTGAGCCATGAGTCAGTCTTATCGTTATAGGAAATTAGTGTGAAAATCTAGTTTGAAACTCCGAATACTAAAATTAAATACAGAATATTAAATCTGAGATGAGCTGTCCCCGAACGTAAAACATAATACAGCAACTCTGACCCTAAAATAATTGTGACAATACAAAGACACACAACAGTGCCCATTAGCACCATACGTGCCACAAAAATACTCAACCTTCTTAAAGTTTCTGCTGCACCAGTTGCAGCCTCGGACTTGGGTAAGCCGTACCCGGAAAAATGTTACAGCTTCACGGCCTCACACAGACCAAAAACCGTCAACAGGAACATAAACCAATTAAAAATTATAACACCCTGACAACCAAACTTACTACCACAAAACAGAAAATAATTGCACAACACAGAAACCAAAACACACAGCAGCAAAAGGCAGGACAAGCAAAGGTTAGGTAGAAACATTGCAGATGAGCCATGCTCTATTATAAAGCACAGTACACTGTCTCTGAACCTAAGACACATTTAATACACATTTGATGTGGCAGGATTGCTATACTATGATATGCAGGATTGCTATGCTACAATGTGCAGGATTGCTATACTAAAATATGCAGGATTGCCATGCTATGCTATGCAACGCTATTAGGCTCTCCCATACAGTTAAGTCTCAGACCCTCCATGTCACCTGCATGGGCCTCCCTGGGCCTGCTCTACACGACACCCCGGACAGGCCCAAACCCTTCCATGGCCACAGGGCACACCAGACCTTCCCTTTCACTTATTCTCTACAAGTTTAGCATTAGCCACATATATTGGAGATATCAGAAGGAGTTTCTGCAAATGCTGCTTATTCATACAACACAATGTCCCCACAGGACTGCGTCACAAGGTCACAAGGAAGAAGTCGTCAGTTCTTGCCAACTCTCTGTAATGTTGTGCCAAGTAACACCCCCATTGTGATAGTACATATTAGTGTTTGCCTATGATATGCTATATAAACCTACAGTAGGGTGGGGGCGCTAGAGAGAGCTCCTTTTGCCGGCTGCACAAACTCTTGCCTGCTGCATGGTGTTTTTCCCTGCAGATAACAAATTGATGAAGCTTGATTTACCACCGGACTGTCTGATTTCCTTATTTGTTGCAAACTGAGGCTGGCCGAGGGGGCCTTATCTTGGCCACCACACATAGAAGTGCACATATAGCACCATAGAAACACACATGTGCAGAAGAGCAAGAAAATGTACATGATTACTGTACAACATTTTCACACATGGCGCCTCTAATGTTCCATGGGGGAAAAAAGGATGACTCAGCTGCCATGGAGCATCTGCATAAAAAGAAACACCTCACATCAAAATAGCATAAATCTACCTAGCCATCTGCACAGCTTCTGAAGAATAAAAACAATATCAGTGTTACTAAATTCAGGCCACCATAACTCTGGATTCAACCAAGATGGCCGCAATGCGGTGATACATTTTTCACAAGAGCTCCCTGTTGTCAGTTTAATTTAAGAGCAGCAAGCACCACCCACATATGTGACACATGACTGTGTGTATGTTCCTGTTCGTGCCACACCTAGGTTATGTGTGGCACAACTACCTAGTGAGACAGCACTTACCAGTCATGTGCATCCCACTAGCTTAAGTTAATCGATCATTTAAGCAACCAGCAGTATTGAGCGCTGATGAGCAGGCTGACACGACAGGACTACCTGCTGACAGAAGCAAACCACCATTGCCGAACACCTGAGACAGTATATATCACCTGCAGAAAAAGAGAAGACCCCATGCACGTACCCTGCCTCTCCGTGGGCCTGCACACCTCACAGCGATGAAAACACTGGATGGTATTTGCCAACTCTGAAAAGCCCAGTGTGTCATTTAGCACATCACCCACCAACACCACCTCACACAGATGTTGGGGACAAGTTCTTTTGTCGTGTGTTCAGGTCATAAGATCAGATACTCATTTAGGCAAATCGGATCTCCCACAAGCTTTTCCTTGCTCACCTGGTGGTAGCTGAGTTTGAGTAGGCAAAGTTGACTCATAGTGGGGAAATAGGGCTCACATGTGCACAGTGTAAGATAATATTACCATATAAACTAACATCTCTGTCGTACTAACTTTTGCATGGCACAACGGTATGCTGTTTGACACAGTTTTGTATTTGCACAGGGGATCCCAGCAGGGAAACCCTGTTGTACAGCACGCTGAACAGCACTAGATTCCAACACAGAAAGGAATCCTTCTACCTGTGAAACCCACTGAACCACCTGTGCGAGGAAATTCGCACGGGAAACAGGATACCTTTTGGGTGGAGGAGGCCCTTGTTGAGGACTCAAATGGGAAACGTATGTGTTCAAATAAGGAAAGCAGTCAGAAATTCAGAGGCCTTCAATCTATAGGTGTGGCCTATGATTTCAGTCTCACAGCACACCCTTCCCACAAGACTACAAACATGGAGCAAATCGCCTTAGTGATGAGTCCCAAACCCTAAGCAGGAGAAATTTCTAGAACATTTATCAATAGTCCCTCCTGGATGTGCAACAATGAGCACTGCAGCAATGTGGGATTCCCTCCCTTCAACTCCATAAGCCCATTTTAGAGCGTATGATCCATTTGGATCTTCAGTATAGGCCAATTCAATTAGGGTCTAAATTACAGTAATACCTGAGAATATAAGACTACACTTGGCATATGATGACAGCACCTGGGCTGAATAAGCTGATTATTATAAGATGACTATACCTGCCTGTTAGGGGAGCTTTCGCTAAATCCTCTGGAAGTTAGGACTTCACAAAACTAACCCAATGGTTTTTAGATCCCCAACTCTTAGCATCAGTCTGTAATACTCATGGAACCTTGGTAGAGTGGCTGAGCAGTCAGGCTTATCATAAAAGGAAGATGTGAGATGTAGGTAATAATAGCAAGGCTTAATGTTCTAGGGGCAGTTTCTACGCAAAGCAAATCTTTTTAAGTCCAAAACGCAACACTAGCTAAAGGTAGTTCGGAGAGGGCTCAAAGTCTTGACAAGCAGCAGAACAACGAAAACTCCTGTCGTTGTGTTCTAGTCTCTAAGATGCAAGAGGATACAATTAACGTTGGAGACCCTGTTAAAGGACTTGCTAAAGGGACACAAGCAGTGGTTTGGGTCGGAGGTAAGCAGGGGTTGCCCTGGACACCTCTACGTGCACTCCAATGCTCTGGAGCAACTTTTCAGATTAAGGTAAGCAATACCTTTTTCCCCACAATACCTTTGGTTTGAAGAAATGTTTGTGGCTGGGTTCTCCTCAATGTGGCAGCGCTGGACCCGACCTCTGGATTTCTTGGTCTGATGACAAAAGGCAGGACAATGGATGAGATGTCTCAACAGCAGTCTCGAGGGGGGACCTCTGATATGGGTTTCAGCAGCTTCTCTGGTCACTCTGCGGTTTTGGCGTGTTTTCTGCAGCACCAAGAAAGGGTGCGATTCACCCAGACAATCTTCTTCGGTTCCTGAAGTCCTGCATTCTGTTGAGGGGACTTGGATGGGTCAGATTGTACCTCTAGAGGTTCACCTGGAGCTCAGCAAAGACTTGAACTGATTTAGCTCTTCCAATATGATGCACTTCTATTGGGTCAGAGGTCTCCTGGTATTGGGGTTCCGTAGCCCTGAAGAGGCACATCACCTTGGTAGATGGCTCTGATTAAAGTTCGTTTTGGGACTGGTTGTACCCACCAGTCAAAGGGAAGGAGATGTCCTCTTCGGAGTTCCTCTGTCACACAGAAAACAGAGTCAGGACAGCAGTGGTCGCTTCACGGTGTTGCAAAGGGTCTGCAGGAATCTCTGGGCATCTTCTTCAGTTACTTTACCTGCCAGTGGTCGACTTGCCTTTCACCTTAGGAACCTCACCTTTTATACAGTTTCAGCACACACTCTTCTACAATTTCTCTCAGCAATTTATAAAAAGGGGCGGGTGACTGTCCAATCGGGACAGCCAGACCCCTAGTGGGAGTTGGTTCCATTCAGGGACTCAGGCAGACAAAGGGCAGAGGGAGTAAAAATCTCCTCCTCCACTTCCTGCCTGCCCAGACATACTGGGGCCTAGGCAGGGACACCCAAGGGTTCCCGCCAAAGGCAAAACACTTGCACAGGCCTCTCCCTCCTAGGAAGGGCTGACAAAGAACAACCACGCTAGTAATGGCGAAAAAAGAAAGGATCTGAAAACAAAACAACCTGTATGCCTGAGACAATCAATGCAATGTCTGTGTCAGTGTTGCATCAATGTATTCGATAAATACAATTTGCCAAATGCCATATGTCTAATGCCTGCAAATGCTGCAGTAAAAAAATCTATATTCTGCTATTCTTCAAATTTTTAAATACCCTAACTGTTTTTCATAAAAACATCAAACACAACAATGTTCAAGACCTAAAAAACCCACACAACAAAACTCTAAGTGGGCTATTCTATGCACTACATTCATACTCATTAATTAATTACTAAAATACAGTGTGCTATAAACATACATTACATTTTACTAATCCAGTCTTATGAAATTGCATGTTATATTTAAAATGCAAATCTGAGCCTGCCCAACATGTTTCGCTCCTCATCGGCTAAAGTACTAATCAGCAGAAATTCTTTAGGGGCAGTGTTTTAAAAAAAATGTATCCGTTGCACAGTAGGGTGCTAATCAAACGCACGTGTGCTTATCTAAGCACTATCAATATATAGTGTTGCTCCTCTATTCAAACTACATCAAGGTTTTTTCTTCCATCAGCATGTCTTGGTCTTTCATGTGGATTACAATTTTGTAAGTTCTATATATATTTGCTTCTCCGCTTCCTGGAACCTTTCATTTGTTCTCCTGCAAGCAGACAAACATACACTATATATTCACCTACTGCCACCGCATAAGACACAGGGCATTTGGTAAAACTCTGTCATCATGCTGCCTTAGCGTAGCATGCAAACCTGTATCTGGAAACTCCTCTTTGAATCAGATGTTTCCTTGTGCACTTCACCTACACCACACCCAAACACTGTAGACCTCATAACTGGAACAACTCACTACTTATCCACCATAAACGTGCTCTCCTCTGACACTCAATGTTCAATGACATGCATTGTGAGTGAGGAGGTTATCTATGGTGCTTGTTTGTTCACCCTTTTTATTGAATGTAGGTACACTCACATAGTGGATTCTGTACGTGATCTCTCCCTCTCAGGGTCCTGTCTTGCGTGCGCTATATAACAGACCTCTTAGGACACCACCTATTATGGAAACAATGGAGTATCTCAACTGGTTTCGTTAACTGCGAAAAGGAGTTGTTATAGTGAACTATTCATTTCAGACACTTGAAAGTGTTACTCACAGTTCGCTCACAGTTCGCCAATCGCATGTGTCTTTCTTTATTAATAAATCGAATATATTCTGCCACTCCTGCCGCGTAGTTTCCAAACTCTACAACGCAAGCCAAACACGCTTGTCAGGGCTGAACTAGCAGACCTTATTTCGTAAGTTCATTCGCTCTGCTACTGGCTTCCGTACCTAACCAATTGTTACTCATGCTGTCTTATCCTCTGTGTGGTCGCATGTAGACTGCTGCAATGGATATCTTCCGTACACTTTGCTCGAGGAGCGTATTCCAGCAAATTCCACCTTGGATGTTTTGTTTCCTGTTATCCCGGTCACGTGGTTCCTGTTCAGTTTGCAGGAACTTCTGGTTATCGTATGTCTGCTTTATATGACATAATGTCTCACTCATTGTGGCTGCTCTAACTAGATGACGGCTAGAATCTTGTCATATTCTGTGGCAGAGTATAATTGGTTGCTTCTTTGCTGCACTATTTAGAGTGTGCCTCATTTATCAATTAAACAGGATATCTGATGAAGTGCTGCTTACAACAGCATGGTGTTGTATATTACTTTTCGAGGCTGCATACCATCTTAAATCTCATTTTACTTGAAAAACGACATGTGAATAATTCATTATCTGTCACCCAGTTTCAAATACGCCCGATTAACCTTGCATTCTGTTATCCTAACTAAGGAAAAAATGCAGTCTCATCAGGCAAATTTCTTTTGCACATGGTAATTTTAGAGGACGACGGTTACCCATGATGTTCATTTCTTGTTGTCATATTACCATCGTTAGTATTTTATCCAAGTGACGTAATGGTTGTCGTGTTCTTGTTTCCTGAAAAGATACAGTTACTTAATAATAAACGGAGTATCTTATGATTTCTAAGTTTACATCTTATTCGGAAGTGGCATGTCATAGCTTGCTTCTCTATCATGCTATTTTGAATATGCCTGATCTCCCTCATGTTCTATTAGTCACGACTACAGAGGAATAAAGCTTAATTCGGCAAGATTCTCCCTCCGTTTGCTAGTTGTGAGGACCATATTTTCAGCCACCGAAAGGGTGTTTCTGTTGCCATTGAGCATGCCTTCATCTTTCTGTCACCAGCATAGGGGGGGCCATACCTCCTCTTAGATGAAAGATGAATTTCATGTTTGGTTAGAAAGATTGGCTCACCCGTAACCATTTGATTGAGTCCCTTCGTGTTACTCTGGGTGGGGGAGATAAGTTCCCCTTCTTTCTTGAACAGTCTCCCCTTATTTCAAGAGCTGTCTTTCCCGAGGGGAAGTTTGTAAAGCACTGTCAATTACATATCTTCTGCTTTGTGATTTTTTATCTAAGAAGTATTTAACTATGGGGCATTTTCAACCCTGTTCCCTATGCAGCTTTTGTGTTCTGTAATCCTACTGCGTACCTTTCTCTCAGTTTTACGAATATAGAGTAACCCACAGGGACACCAAATTTGATAAATCACCATATTGCTATTGCAATTAGTGTGTTTTGGTGCCATGGTGACTTCAGACCAAGGTTGCACTCTGTGCTCCTTTTAGTTAGTGTGCAACGTCTGCAGTTACCACATGGAGTATGGCCTTTTGCTCTTTCTAAGCCCCATACTTCTGGCAAACCTTTCTCTTTTTAGGGAGTCAGTCTAATGTAATTCATTGTAATTCTGTCTTTCAGATTCTTGCTTCGTTTGAATGCAAACATGGGATGAATAAGGCTTGGCTTGTCTTTTCCAAAAATCCTCACATTTTTCTTAACCGATTTCTTGATTTTATCTGACAAATTACTGAATGTACTGACAAAAACGAACTGCTCTGTATTTTTTTCTTTTTGTCTGTATTCCAACAAGGCCTCGCGATTAATGTTAGTGCCACTTCTGTATGCCTTCCTTACTACTTTATTAGGGTAACTTCGATGTCGTAGTTTTGCTTTTAAATATATCGATTCTTGCTCATAAAGTTTTGCATTTGAGCTATTTCTTCTCAATCTGAGAAATTGGCCAAATGGTAGATTATTTCGGGTGTGCTTAGGGTGGAAGCTGTCAAACCTAAGGAGAGCATTTCTATCTGTGGGCTTATGGAAAGGTTTGACCCAAAGTTATGAGTCGTTTCATCATGGAAAATCATTACATCTAGGAAGTTCATCTGAGTTTCACTGAAAGTGGCTGTGAACCAGACAGAAAAAAGAAGGGAGATACCAAGTTAGTACTTGGGTGTCCCTATTGTGCTTAACTGAGGCTAAGAACATAGCCTGCTGTAGAAAATCACACAATAGTTGGTAGAACATGTCCACTGCCACAGCCATTACTAGGAGGTTGTCTATGTGACATAAAAGTCACAGGAGCAGAGAGAAGGGGGATACTAGGTACCACTTGGCATTCCACATAAGGTAGTGTGTGCCAGTCTCTCCGAATATAACGCCTTAAGAACTGTAGTTAATCTAGGATATCAAGAAGAATCTCTAAGGAGAACCCTAAAAGGGTCCTCAGCAACACTGCCCATAAGGTGATGTGTGCTGCAACGGTAAAATACAGATGGCTTAAATGAGATATGGAGGAAAGTAGACTCCATAGGTCAGTAAAACACAAAGCACAGAGTTCCAAAAGACAGAGCCCATAAGAATGAATGAGTGGAAAAAGGCTGCACTCATTCAGGATTAAAGAAAAAGGCCCAGATGTCCAGCAAAAAGTGCTGGGGGTCTCACTGGGAGAGAATATGAAGCATACAAATGACAAATTTCCCTACACTGCCTTGTGAAGCTCTAACTGGTATAAAATGGGTATGACTGGCCTAATGAGACTGTATTGTAGTATGAAGGCAGAGCCATGGCCTAAAAAGTCTCTGCTGTGTGCACTTTCAAAGATGTACCCCTCACATATCAAGGTAGACCCTAACGTGGTATCTAAAAGAGCCATTATCCAGAGTTGATAACTTTTTGTTAATTTATTGAACTTACACTTACTGTATTGTTCACTTCAGTGATGTCACATCCTGCAATGTCATCATAGCCATGATGTCACTTTCGCTACTCCAGGTATTTTATTGAAATTATGTTCCTGGAGGAGGACTGAGAGAATGAATATGGGTGTGAAGAAAAGTTCAGCCTGGAACAGGGTAAGATGATGGAGATGAGGTCTGAGATTGGGTGTAGTAGCTTAGAGGGAAAGACTGACAGTTTTCTAACACAGACTGTAGAGGATTGAAATATAGAAGTGAATATGTAGGGGATACTCAGTGGAACCCCAAAATGCAATGGAATCGTCCAGGAGAGGAGCAGGGTAGCATTAAGTGGAGGCATGTTAGTGAAGTGCCTGGCACGGGTGCATTGGCAGCAAGTCACCTGGAGCTCGGCAGCGAGTCACCTGGAGCTCATGCAAGTAAGTATGGAAAGGACTGCTTTAACTCATTGGTTAGAAGGGAGCATGGGATCAGTGCTAGAGGGCTGGGACAGATGAAGACAATGGTACAGGTTGTGGGGACAACTTCACAGGTGATAGTGTATCAGCTAGTATATACACAGCTGAGACACAGGTGAGTGAAAAGGACATCGAGGTGCAGGTCCCAGCTAGGTGCCTGATTACATAAAATATGGGTATCCAGTGAAAATGTAGCCAACAAAAATGTAATCAGTGAAAAAGTTGTGGTTAAAACACCTCTGCAGTGAAAACATTGCCTAGCAAAAAGTAGTCAATTAATGCAGTTGAAAAGTTTCTAGAACTGTAGTGCTGCTAGGGTAATTGGTAGGGTTAAGGAGGGTTTTGGGTGCTTGTGATGTTGGGGTTTGGTTAGTCGTTAGGGTAGATTATGTGTAAGCGCAAGTGTTAGGGTTGGGGCTACAGTAAGGCGAGGGCTAATAGACTCATGGTTTCGATAAGTGTTAACAAAATGGATAGGCAGGTTGGGGAGGGCTGGTGATGTTTGCTAGGATAGCGGTTAGGATAAACCTAGTGGTAAGGGCAAAGGGAGCATTAGGGTAAGTGGTAGAGTTGTAGCTAGGGTAAGGCTAAGGATTTTTTTTGGAGCAAGGGTTTGGGTTAGGACAAGGGCTATGTACTTTGTGGTGAGCTGGTGATGGGGCTGGAGATAGGGACATGTTCTAGTTAGTTTGTATTGAGTAACAAGCAAATAAAATGCTTTAGCTCCCAGAAGGGTTAGTGTTCTGTAAGAGTTCCAGGGTAGAATAAGGGTTGTAATTCGAGTTAGGGGAAGGTTTAGGAATAGAGCTAGAGTTATTGTGGAGGTTTTGTTGGAGGCTTGGGTGGTATTTAGGGTTAGAGCCTTGTACTGTTGTGTATTTAAAAACAGCTTTTGTGGCAATCTTATTGCTGGCAACATTTTCGCACTTTGAATTGCTTGTATTCTTGTATTGAATGACTACATTTTTTAAAACAACTTTGCGAACTTGAATGAAAACGACCAAATGTTGATTGAAAATCCAGACGAGATCAAGCAAAACCTTTACACCTTAGACTGGATTAACACCCAACAAGAGCGGCAAAAACTAAAAATGTATGGCAAACCGTTCCCAGAAAGCAGAAAACTAAACACCCTACACAAATACTTGGAACTACTTCCAAACTGCCTGTTCAGAGATCAATACATGAGATTTAAGTTGAACTTAATTCCAACGGGAGAAATAATTAACGCGATATTAAAGCAAAAGCAGAAAGTATCCTGCAGACTATGCCAAAGTGAAAGGTTGGAGTCATGTAGTGCACTTTTGCCCTAAAATGGACGATACAAGAACACAACTAATGGCTGGAATCACCAAAAATGATGCGAGAAGAACCACAGAAGAGTGCTGGTTGGAACTGCTTAGTGGACATCGAACAAGCTTAACATTGGCATTGGTGAAACTCTGTAACAAAGTGGACCTCCAGTACTTCAGGTAAATTACAGGTTCCTTTATTGTCCATGTCCAGTACTCTTCCTCAAGACACAGGGATGGTAGGGGACACAAGATGACAAGGGAAAACACCGGGCTCACCCCCACACCCATCTTCTCAGCTCACTCTTCTCCTCTAACTCCAACCGTCACTCACAGAACCCTGCACACCAACATTCCACCTCAACATTCCAAGAGGTGATGTCACACACTGAAAGCAGATTACTACAAACTCTTCCTTTAAATTTTTAAGAACATTAATCATTTTAAAACGTGTCCAGATCAAGCATAAGGTATGCAAAAATGACTGATGAAGACATTATTTAATTTCACTTGATTATTTCTATTGAAACAAGCTATCAATAATGTAAAAACTTCAGATGTATTAAACTAGGCAAAAGGTTTTCAAATGCAAAAAAACAAATCCTTTAAAAAAAACAAAAAAGTAATAAAATAAAACAACTTTTTGCTGACTACATTTTCACACTGAAAAACGATGGTCTGAAGGGTTGACAATAGCTGTGCCTGTAATTATGATTCAATCAAAACCTTCCTGCTGGTTTTGCTGTGGTCACCCCGAGCGGGACGGGTATGCCCAGACATACGTCCGGTACCTGCTGGCCCTAGAGACCCAAGCTCCTCCTCTCTGATGAGGCCCAACAAGGCTGAAACATGTCTGGGGATGCTTGTGGTCTAGTGCAGAAGGGATGTGACCTAGCAGTTCGGATGGACTGCCCCTTTTTGTGGGAAACCCAGCCTGATTTGCATATGGTCTTTCCCAAACTGTAATGGCTTGGCAGGCTGAAACACAATGGTCTGGAGGGTTTCCCATAGCAATGCCTGTGGTTCTGATTCATTCAAAACGTTTCCAGCCAGCAACCTTTGGCTTTGCTTACATTTTCACATGACTACATTTCCGTGGAGGGGCCAATGCAGAAGGCGCACCAGGCTTCCCTTAGAGGCTTGCCATGTATGGGACTGACTTAGCCACTGGGCCCATTTGATGGCTGCCAGGAAGATAAAGATATAAGAAATGTAATGAATAGAACTGTTTAAGTTCACACACTGGAAACTGCAACCAGGGCTAAAAGGCACAAAGGAGACTGGCACATTTGGTAATATATATTGTGAATTGGACAGCCACATTCTTGCGCCACGTCTAAGGACGGTGTGCAGCAGGCTTGCATGGGTGTCATGGCCATGTTACAATGAGGAGTTTATGTCATGGATAGGGAAGACATTAGCATATCACTGGGGAGATTAACATGTACATAGAGCTCCAGAGGCTGGCCATGGTTCCACTTAAACCTCTTTGTGGGGCTTCCCACCTGGGACAGGGTGGGAAGCTCAGAGGCAAGCACATGCCTCACATGTCTGTGGTCTGCTGATCATGTTACAGAGAAACGTGAGACTGTCAGAATTGTAAATTCAGGCATGAAGGCTCCTAATGTAGTACAGAAAAACGAGTGGCCCAGTGCTCCCATAAGATCGCCGGGGTGGGAATGGCCTGCAAATGTTCTGTGGGGAAGGATGCCTACTGCAGATAATGTGGCAAGGTTGTGTGAATGAGCCAAAAGTTTTAAAAAAAGGGAAGGGGCATGGGTACTGAGATACAGTTTCAGATATGGTTTTCAGATTAATTACATGGGTTTGACGGTGGGGAGGTGGTCAGAGAATTAGAGTTGGACTTGTGTACAACCAGAGTAAGTTATGCGGGTGCAATGTGGCATCAATGATGATAACATGCAACCAACGTGTAATCTTCCTCTCACCTGTGGCTGGTGTGGAAGCAGCATGTCACAAGAGCAGGCATTTGTATTACTTTGTGAGGGGAGCCAGGTGTGTTGACCTTAGGAAGCGGCAAGGCGCACAGAGCATAGCGTTCAGAAACGGCAGAGCCCATTAGGCACTGCAGAGATGGGGTATTGGGTGATTTATAGCATATGACCAGATGAAGCGAGGCTCTCAAAGAGAGAGATGATGCATGATGTGGCCAAATGAAGCAAAGATGCCTAAGAGGGTGGCGAGACTATTCCCAGATAGGAGAAATATGTACACGGTCGTGGAAATAGAAACGTGTCTTGTTCTTGTGGCTACTTCGAAGGTACTAAAAGCAGGGATGGACTGAGAACCAAAAGGGGCCCTGTAAATCATGTTTAAAGTGGCTCCATAGTAGACCTTTTCAGTAAGTCCAAACCTTTGCCTATGAGAAAAAGTGGAAATAAAAAAGGTTACCACACAAAAGAGGCCAAGGCTGCAGAGGCCTCCCGGGAAATCTTCAGAGTTCCCTATAACCAGTCTACCCCTGACTAAAAGTTATAAATGAGTGCTGCTTCAGTTGCTTGTGTATACGCTTTTACAGACAGGGTAGTCAAATGGGTAGTTTCCTTGTGTTGCAAACCCGCAATTGCAGAGTGCATCTGATTGTTTAGACAGTGCTACATACACCTGGATGAGTATTTAATATTGGGCATGCATTCTGATGAGAAGATATTGCGGACAAGTAATACCCATTAGCTACTCTGTTTCCTGATTTTTCGTATGTGTCTATCATGAGCACTCTTGCCCATGATTGGCTCTTTGCAGATACTGCACTGACTAGACGTTTGGTGTCTTGGTCGGGGAGTAGTGAAAGGGGAGTGTGAGTGACTGCTGCCAGTGTTCAGTGAAAGGGGAATTTGAGTGGCTTTTGCAGGAGCTCTAAACATTTCCAGTCAGGTGGTTTGGGGTTCCCGCTGGCATTCAAGGAGACAGGGGGTGCAGCGTCTAGGTTGGCATTCTGGGAATTGAGCTGGACATGTTAAAGATGGAGTCCACGTTGACAGCCAATAAGCTTGAGGGCCTGTCGGATGTATTGCAGGGATTATAGTCAATGTGCGATTGTGAATTTAGGGAATTATAGCAGCTGTTGGGACATATGAATTTCCATTGGCGGGTTTTAGAAGTGAGCATGGTATTTTGTGGGTAAACGCTGATGGCAATGGGATGGGCTGCCAACCCGCAAGATGACCGTGACATGAGCTTGGAGGGAGCACGTGGAACGGTGGAAGGAGTTCTGCAAGGAAATACATGGCATACTACTGTGCTTTCTAGAGGGCCAGGCGGTGTGGATATTTCAGGTTTTCTCTGACATGATGGTAGATAGAAAAGTGGCTAGAAGATGCAGCATTGCGTGTTTAGAGGTTTCTCCTACTCAAGTGGTGGTGTTGTTGGGTGGGATGATGCTTGACAAGAGGCCATTTTTTTAAATTCGTGTCGTGGTTGTGGTGGTTAACAGGCAGGCGACGAAGGACAGGTAGAGATGATCAAGTTGCCCAGAGTTGTGCTGTAACATTGGTTTTCAGTGAAACACATCCCAGGTGTGGCAAATGACACTGTCGTGCGTTATCTCAATCACACGGATCAATATTCCATGGGCTGGCTCCAGGTGCGGATGCAGAGCGGATCCCTGGGATCTTGGGATTTCTGGAAGACAGGCATGTTAGGATTTTGCAGGTGGTGGCGGGCTGCTTAGCGAGGTATGTACAGAGAGACCTGGAGAAAATGGTTGGAGGAGGTCACTCTGCTAAAATTCTTCAGTGGGGTCCAGTAAAACCATTCAGAGGTTTTTTTTTGGTCTACGTGGTGAAACAGAGACTGGCATTTCCATTTACAAGAAATCGTTTTAGGGGCGTTCAACACTTAGATATGATATGATTGGTTATTTATAACGCGCTTAATACCAAGAGGTTTCTAAGCGCGCACCGGGAGATCGAACCTGTGTTGCTCCATGTCGTCTTGCTTCCAAGGCGAACAAATTGCCTCTGAGCTATCCTCCCGAGCCAGAGGCTCAGATTCTGAGAGGCTGAGGCTCAGATTGTAAAAGGAAGACTGGAAGGGTAGGCGAGAGGGCATGGAGAGGGCAGGCCCATCACGATCACCAATCTGAGAGGTTTCCAAGGGCACATGGCAGTGACCTGCAGGTCAGTTTCCAAAGTGGTTATGTTGGGGATACCCTGCAGGGTAATGTCATATTATTTGGTGCCTCCAACGTGACTGAGCTGCCATGGAGAAAAGGGTTGAAAACATACCAGTTCATCGGAAGCTGGGATAGGAGGTAGGTCTTCAGATTAGTTTAAAAGATACAAAGAGAGGTAGAGGAACAAATAGATGGAGGGAGTTCCAATGCTTAGGGCAAGCAATGCGACGGACCGAAAACGTGAAGAAGCGCAGGAGGGTTTGGCGACAGAAAGGAGGAATCGGAGCTGTGAGCGTAAAGCACAGGCACGAGAGTAGAGAGTGATTACTGAAGAGAGGCAGAGTGGGGTGAGTCTATGGTTGCACTTGGAGACAACAGAATGAAAATGGAAGAGAAGATGAGATTCACAGAGAAGAAGAGATAGAAGAATGAGGAGGAAGGGAAAAAAGAAGACGGACAGATGAGATATACACAGATCGAAGAGAGGTAAGGTGAGAAGCAGGAGGCCAAGAAGAAGAACAGCAGAACCGTAGTCAATTTGAGAAAAGACCAAACAGAAAAAAAGAAGCTTAGTATTATGAAAGGAGAAGTAAGCATGGCACGTTGCATGTTGAAGGGAGAATAGCAGCAGGAGCGAACAATAGAAGAAATGTGAAGGAAAACAAGAGGGAGGGGTCAGAAATGACACCAATGTTATGGGCAGATGGGGAAAAAGGAGCAGGGAAGGAGGAAAGGAAAGAAAGGGAGGAGGGAGAGGGGGGAATAGAGGTAGCAGGGAAGGAAAGAACATCCGATTTTGAGGGATTAAGATGAAGGTAATGGGACGACATCCAAGATTGGACAGCAGACAGGCAGTAAGAGACAGTAAAGTGTAATGTACTAGAGAAGGAGGGAAAGGAGAAGAAGATTTGGGTGTAGTCAGCATAAAGAGGAAAAGAGAGATTATAAGAAATCAGGGCAGAAAGCGGGATAGTGTAGAGAGAGAAAAGTAGAGGACCTAGGACAGACCCTTGAGGGCCCCCAAAGAGGAGAGGTTTGGCCAGTCCAGGTAACAGAGTAAGAACGGTTCGAGAACAGATCCAGAAAAGCTAAGAGAGGGCGGTATCAATTGCTGCAGAAAGATCAAGGAGAAGGAGAAGAGAGTACATTTTAGAGTGCTGAGCAGTGAGAAAAGGGTTGGAACCATGTAGGAGGGACGTCTCGTGGAGAGAGATGGATCAAAACCAGATTGAAGTGGAGGCAGAAGGGAGTGAAAGTTATGATATGTCGAGACCTGTGAGTATACAGCACGCTCTAGGAGTTTAGACAAAAAAGGAAGAAGAGAAATAGGGAGGAAATTGGCTAGTAAAGAAGGATTAAGAGAGGTTTTTTTCAAGATGGGAAGAATGAGTGCTTGTTTGAAAAGGGACGGAAAGCAAGAGAAGAGTTGATAAGAGAAGTGAGATAATAGATAAGATGAGTATATATTTGTGGAATGAGTGGAGAGGGGAAAGGGTCAGAAGGGAAGCAGTTGGATGGGCATATACAAGTAGGGGAGAGGTATCAAGATCAGAAAGAGGGCTGAAGGAAGATAATTGGCCTCATTACAAGTATGGCAGTAAGGCAACAACGGCGCCGATATAGCTACCAGCACCGTTGCTACTGTACCGCCAGACTTCCTGGTAATTGCCCATTCGCAGGTGCCGGACCCAGGTACGAGTTCGGATGCGGTTTTACCGGCAAGGCTACCTCCATCCTCGTACTGAGGCCCAATGAGGGGGGAGGCAAAGTGGAGGCAGAAGAATGAGGAGGTATAACAGTAGGAGCAAAGAGCGACAACTTTAATTTAGAAATAAAGTAATTGGCAAAAGAGGACAAGAGAGATGCGAGAAGAGCAGGGTCAGAAGGTCGAGTGGGGTAGGATTGTGTGCAGGAGCTGGAAGAGACAGCGAGGGTGGTGGGAAAGGGAGAGTGTGAGTTCAGAGAAGTAGTCTTTTTTAGCAATGAGCAGAGCTTGGTCATAGGAGGAGTGCAGAGAGGAGGGAGCAAACAGGTCAGAGAGGGATTGGGACTTTTTCCAACGCTGTTCAGCACTGCAGAGACTAGAGCGGAGGGGCGAGATAGGTAACTAGAATCAAGAGTAGATCAGAGGGAAGAGGGAAGTGAGTTTTCCGCATCATCTGGCAAGAGAGAGAGAGAGAGACATAAAAACAGGAATAGAGGGAAGAGAAGAAAGGAGAGAAATCTCAAAAAGTAGAGGCATTGAAGGAACGAAGATTCCGACAAGTGAAAGTAGGGGTAGGAAATGAGGAGGAGGGTGGATAAAGAAAGGAAAGAGAAAGGGAAAGTAAAAAGTGATCAGATGAATGAATTGGAATAGGCAGTAATAGTTCCATAGGAAGGGAGTGAAGAGAAGAGAACAATATAAGACACAGATCGGTGAGTGGGGGGGGGAGGAAGAAGATATAAATGGTAAGAATAAATAAGATAGAGAACAGGGGTCTGGGTTGAAGCAGTAAGAAGATGAAGATTAAAGTCACCAAGAAGAAAAAAGAGAGAAGGGGAAGGAAGAAGAAAGGAAAGCAGAGAGTTAAGATGGTCAGCAAAATCAGTAGAAGAAACAGGAGGTTGATGAATCATAACAAAGGAAACAGAAAAATGTTTGGAAAAAGAAGACAGATGGAACTCAAAAGACAAGAAAGGAAGAGATCACAAGGAGCAGGGGTCAGAGTCCAAGATGAAATACATTATACAGAATTCCTGCACCACCACCACGACCGGAGGAATGAATGAGGGGTGTTGGAAATGTTAGGAGGGGAAATAACGAAGAAGCAGGAGTGGAAGTATTTCCAGGAGTTGTCCAGGTCTCAGTAAGACAGAGGAAATTGAGGTATAAGCAAAAAAAAGAGTTCAAGAACAGAATGGGACTTATTGCAAACAGAACGGGTATTAAGAAGACCACGGTTAATAGAGGGGTAACTATCAGAGAGAACAGAGGGGTAGGAGAGATTTGAAGTGTTACGGGTACAGTTGGAGGGAGGGGGAAAAACAAGGAGAAAGACATCCCAGATTATGTGACAGTAAGATGTCATGGTTGAGAGCCCTTTCCATAGAATTCAAACAGCAAGCCAGTTACTATTTTAGAGGAGCAGTTACATGCCTATGCAGGAAGTCCCTCCCCCCTGCCTCCTATATGTTGGAAGTCTGAAATCATGCCGTGTTTGACACCAGCAGTTGTGCCAATAATGCAGCGTATATTCGAAAGAAGATATCCATTGAGACTACCCTATCAAATGTATCCCCGAAGAGACGACAATATGAGAGAGGAACTCCCTGAAGGAATATGAAAAAAGAGCAAAGAGAGAAGCTAGTGACGTCACAAGAGACATGTTTGACATCCTGAAATATTGTCTGAAAAGGATGCATGCATCCTATAGAAACTAATGACGAAGTAAAGAGACTAGTGAGTTTTTAAATACGAAAAAGAAGATTACACGTGCACGAAGTGTTGCAGAGAATCAAGCATTCAATAAATGTACAGATGCTGAAACGCAAGTAGACTAAGGGCCTCATTACGACCCTGGCGGTACGGAGTGAACGGCGCCGTAAAAGGTGCCAGCGCCGTTCACTCCGTACCGCCGCATTACGAGTTCCCGTCGCTGGACACGGTAAGCACACCTGGAAAAACCAGGCGTGCTTACCGGGTCCCGCGAGGGGAAGAGGGAGCAAACAACGGGCCATCTCGTAATGGCCCGTTGTTTGCTCCCTCTCCCATTCAGCCCTATGGGGGCTGAAATGCGAATGGGGAAGGACCGTGTCCGGGTCCTCGGAGGGAGGAATTACCGGGCCTTCCGAACTCGGAATGGCCCGGTAAGTCCTCATTCCGAGGACCCGGACCCTGATGCGATTTCGGCGGCAGCCATGCCGCCAATAGCGGCATGGTTACCACCGAACTCGTAATGAGGGCCTAAGTCATCATAGAAGCTGGCTATATGTAGTGAATAGAATACAGACAAAACCACCACTGTATAGAAGCTGGACATCAATATCATACATTTTAGTAAGCCAGGAGCCATGAAGAAGAGGGGGAGAATTGTGTCGCAGCAAGAATAAGCTGACATCGTGAAGCCGCATTGCGAGGCGGTCTGGCCTGGTATCAAAACTGAAGTAGCCAAGGTCAGTTATCTATTCTTGAAAGGAGTGAGAGTGCGAAGGATGAATCATCTCTTGTTATGGTGCAATGAAAGAACACCAAGAGTGCCAAGTTTTATTAATTTAAGACATTTAAAAGCTGCAAAATGTATCAAATTGTGGTCTCCTGTCACGTGAGCCAAGGATGAAAATAGAGTCGAACTTGGAGTCCTAGAACAATGATAGTGAGTGCTTGCACTCCCATGTATTCCCAGAGACAAGGATACTTTTCAAGGCCAAGTTCAAAGACAATCTTCATGGCAAAAGGCTTGGGTGCTGAGAGAGGTTTGGCTAATTGGGTGCATCTCCCTGCACCAGGGTCTAGGCTTACGTGCTGCTAAATGAACAGAATGTTCCAGACATGGCACAGGCGTGCCAACCAATTGTAGAGGTCTGCATAATGAAGTTTGAAGACCAACTCAAAACCATGTACTTAATGGTTTAACAGATGACATGTTTTAGAGGTAGGCATATATTGTCCACCTGAAAGTGGGCGGCCAATCACAATGCTAGTTCCTATGTAATGTATACTTACATGTTCCCTTTAAGCCTATCACAATCCCTAGTAGGTTTTTCATTATTTGCCACGTAGTATGACGTCACCTCTGATGTATTTCTAGTATAAAGTCTATGTTTTTTTAATAGATCGCTTGGAGAAATTGAGCGAATGTCCGTTGTAACTCCCTGTTTTAGATTATTGTTAATAAAACAGTACTTTGCCATCTTCCTGAGTTGGTTTGGTTATTTGGACTCAGAGTTATTCTGTGAACCCATCCATTGCATGCACGTTACTGAAGGGCCTTAAGCTCCCTATCCTAGTGGACGGCTGCTGGGTTTGCTCTGGAAGTGATTAGCAGGCTGGGAATGGCAAGGGGTTGACAAAAGCGTGGTGAGTCATGAAATGATGAGCATGGGCAGCTGGCAGTGGCTCAGTTAAACGGAAAATGTGTCAATGTTAAAGTGGCATGATGTGGAGTTGAGTGACATCTTTACCCATCTAGTGCCGGGCTGTGCTTTAGAACACAGGGAGAAAGGGGGCTGGGCCATGGCACCCCATAGTTAAATGGGCTGTGCCGTGTGCTGAAAAGGGATCATACGACGACTGCATGCTTTTAGTTCCACAGCATGAGAGATGTTTTGAGAAGGGCATGCTTCTCAACCTTTTCATTCTCCGGGAAGGGGGGGGGACAATTTTGTTTTGAGCGGTTGAGAGCCCATTGAAATGAATGGACGGGTAGGAGGCTTGGCGGGTGAATTGATTTATTCCAAGACGGGTGACACTTGCCTAAACCGTGTGATTTGACAGGTATAAGAAGGGGAGATGCCATAAAAACAAATGATGTTCATAGCATGTGGATTAGTGTTAGTGTGCCCAACCCAATGTATTGGCTAGTCATAGGGAGAAAACAACGTATTGAAGGACAGTGGGGTGACTACCACCTCCCCGCGCACCTTGCAAAGCAATAAAGATGATTTCTCTCAGCCAGGGAAAGAATGGCGGGGGCCAAATGGACCCGATGCTACTGTTTCCAGGATGGGGTGGGGGCAGGTGAGACTCCTGGTTAAGGAACTAATGCAGGATAGTGAACAGAAAGATTGCCGGGTTTTGCCTATGGATGGGGCTATTTCGGGTGAAGCGGGAGCATGAAGAGCTTGCCAGCAGTGTTGCCTGGTCATAAGCAAAAAATAAGCACAATGTACCTTGGCAATAAGCCCAAAACAAGCGGCATCCCACCACAATAAGCCCAAAAAACAAGCCCAAACTTTTGAAGCAGGGACACAGGGAGCTGTCCTCTGTGTCTGGGAGGTTGCTACACCTGATTGGCTGCGATTCTTCTCTCTGATTGAAGCTGTTATTCAGCTTCTGAACCAATCAGACAGAAGCCGGCAGATAATCATTCTTTCTGAAGGCGGCCATCCCCGATAAAGCTGGGCTGGAAGAAGTAGGGAGAAAAAACATGCAATATGTAAACATTATGAGCGACATTGGGCAAAAACATGCCCAATGTAGCTTATCATAAGCAGATTTAGCAACACTGCTTGCAAGCAGTTTTCATACAGGATGGGGTTCTCTTTTCCTATTTGGGGAATGACAACTATTTGCACAAGTTGCAGCTGCAGGTGGGTTTAGGCTCGGTGATGGGCAGAAGTAACACCATCTGGGCAGCATTTGTTGGTTGTAGATTTGATTGTCATGGACTTTTTTTTAAAGGTGGCAGGAATGAGAGTAATCAAAGCCAGAAGGATAATCGTTCGGATTTTAAAAGGATCAGAAAAGGTTTGCAAGAGTTGGGGGAGGTTAGTAAATGAGGACTGAGAGGCCAGTGAGGAAGGGTTGTGATGTTTTAGGGTGTGGCAGAGGTTGGGAGAAATGCTTTATTACCATACTTTGCGGTATGTTATGGTATGGTGTTGCAGGGTATGTTGTGGTGAGAGATTTATATACTGCACCAGCCGCCACCTCAGTGGTCTAACAGCACTGAGACTTGTCCAGAGAGTCATGTATTTTGCCCCCCCAGGGGCATTGAGAACTTGGCCTGCAAGATAATAGGAAACAGCAGAAGCGGGAAAGAGAGGGCAAAGAAGGAGAAAGCTTAACCACACATAAAGGATTTGGAGGTAAGAAAGAGAAGGTTGGTTAGGGATCAGGGCTGGCGGAAGACTGGTGAGACTTGCAGCCCCACACACTACCAAAATCGTGATTAGGAGGATGCTTCATCTATAACATCCCTCCCCTCAATCTGACATTAAGGTCTTGCTAATTATTTAACATGTCTGCCGATTTGAAAGGGCCACTCTTTTAAAATAATGAATGGCAGCACATCCCCTATTATAGCGCTGATGGTTGGGTGATAAGAAGTGAAGTGAAGCCCTCATACAGCTCCATCAGTTGACTACCAAAATGTGCATATTTTCTCAAGACACGCAAATTGAGTCACAGAATGACCTCTTGACACCTTTTAAACCTTATTTTATTTGCGTTATGTCATTCGAAAGAAAAAGGTTTGCTTTCTTAAAGGATTGTCACCTTACCTAGCATTCCCTTACTTGCATGCTTCCATTCTGAACAGCTACAATCATGCCATTTTTGCCTAATTCGTTTATTACATATTTTTACCAACCAGAGCTGAGAAGATATGGAATCAGTCATAACCAAAATGCACACTAGGTGTTTACATCCCAGCATCTCCACTTAACTATAGTGTGTGAATTTGAGCAAATCATTTTCTCCTACTATACCTTATCTGTCAACATTGTGTATAGATAGGGGTGATTCAATTTATGTATTCATTTATTTATACATTTATAGAGCGCGCTAGGCCCGTGGGCATCAAGGCACTGGTTAGAGGATTACAAAATCAGAGCAGAACTTGTGACAAGTCTGTGTCTCATGCCATGATAGCAATGTCTTGAGGTGTTTCCTGAAAGTCCAATAAGATTGTTCCGATCTTAGAGCTAGAGGTAGGGAATTCCTGTACTTTGAAGCAATGACTGGGAAGCTTGACCTTCACGCTTTTACTAGTTTGTGTCTCCGGGTGGTAAGATCGGTCTTGTTTTATGAACAAGGTCACCAACGCCTCCTCAACTGGTTTAAAATGAAATTGTGGTAGGTTAGGCCGATTGACAGGCCGAGAGGGGAAATGTGGACCCAGGGAGTTATAGCTGAGGGTAGTTTTTATGATAAGAATATTTTTTGGAGAGTATCAATTTTGTGTAGGAGAGCATGTTGGATAGTAGAACACCAGGTGACATCCTTGGAACACCAGGAAGGAGGAGTAGTGGGGGATTCCAGCTCATGTAGAATTGCATAGAGCTTGATTTGGCATTTGAAATTCTGTTGTTATAGATGTTGCTTTTAGCCTGTAACATGGCAAATTTGTAATTTTTCGCTAAGGAGACAAATTAAGATGTATTGCTTTCCGAAGGGGTTTTGCTCCAGTTGGTTTCAGCATCCCGTTTTTGTGGGTAAACCATGAATTTAGATGCTGGGCAGGTTTTGGCTTGCGTTGGGCAAGAGTGGCGATAGTGTTGAATGCAGCCATCAGAGTTTTGTTGTAGAGATCTTCCAAGATGGTAGCCATACAACTAAGGCAGAGGGGGTTGCAGCTCATGCAGCAAAGGTAAAATGTGGTCTTTAGTAAGATTGAGTGTGCGTGTGGCTAGAGTTAATGGTAAAGGAGGGGTGGATGAAGGATTAGAGGTGGACGTAGGTACAGAGAATGCAATGAGATTATGGTCTATCCAGGGGCATGGTAAATTAGAGGTGACTGAGACTTGGCAGGTGAGGTCTGCTAGCCAATTCAGGATTCGTCCTTTGGAATGCGTTGTGGTGAGGATTCGTGGCAGCTAACGACAGGGCGTTGTTGTCATCGATGTCATTGAAGCCTAGATTTAAGTCTAGATTTAAGGCAAAGTGTGGCAAAGTGAGTTTAGTGTGTAAAGGACTTGTGGGGTGAGAAGCCATGCTTTGGACTCATGCAGCTTCGCATTGGGAATTGGTTCCTGCTTCTTTAAGAGAGTACTTCATACACCCACAATACACTGTGAAGCGATGCAGTGTTCAGTGTGGTAGTGGAGGGTGCCTCTATCCTCTTCACATAGCTTGCTACCTAGGGCCTGTGTGTGGTTTACCCTATCCCTCCCAGGTGCAGATGCACTTTATGTTATGTTACGTTATGTTAAGTTATCTAATTTATAAAGCGCACATACGCTGAAGCTTCTTGGCACTACAAGAAGTACAAAAGGATTCGCGGGCCAGCATTTGAGATACTAAACAAGTAGGTCTTTAACGTGCATCAAAAGACAAAGTGGTCTATCGTGGCATGAAGGGTGAATGGAATAGAATTCAATGATTTGGCTGCTGCTACAGAAAAGGATTGACCACCCACCCATTCTATCCGGTAACGAGGCACGGGGACGAGGCATGCATCATGGGAGCGAAGCAGACGAGATGGCCGGTAGGGGCAGAATCTTTCCTGCAAATACTGCGCCCCTTGACCAGAAAAGGCCCGGTGGGCAATACAGAGAGGCTTGAACTGCACCCGTTGTCGTACCGGTAGCTAGTGAAGTAAACAGAGAACAGGAGAAATATGAGAACCCTATGGCATACCTGTGCAAATCCAGGCAGCGATGTTCTGGAGCAGCTGCAAATGACGAAGTAAGTAAAGAGGCTGTGTTAGAAATAAGGAATTACAGTAATCCAGCCGACTAAGAACCAAAGAGGCTGTCACCAGTGGACGGAGATGGACAGGGAGAAATGGTAAAATAATTATGAAGGACTCCCTTCCTTCATAATTGCAGCCTTGCAGATTGCACAAACCTGTGCAGAGTTGGACAAAGATGAAGAAAATGTAAAACATAAATTCCTCACCTCAAGCACAGGTGTAGGGCAAGGACGAAGCAAGCTCAGAGGGGTAAAAAGCTGGGGACCAAGCGGAGGCAGAAGAGGACACAGTAGTGTGCAGAACGTGGGAGGGGCTAACCACCAGTACCTCCGTCTTGGCCTTGTGAAGCTTCAGCCAATTGCAGCTCATCCACCTACTGACTGCCGCCAGGTAACTCCTAAGCTGAGATGCTGCGTCCAGCTGAGCAGAGTCCAACTGGAGGATGATTTGAGTGTCATCAGCATAAGAGTAACACCTGAAGCCATGGGAGTGGATTAGCAAAACAAGAGGCTGAATATAGATCTTAAACAGAGCAGGGGACATAGCGGAGCCCTAGGAAACCCCACATAAAAGCAGAGCAGAAGAGTAGGAAGAAAGTGTTAGTGTCTGGCTTCGGTCAGTCAGGAAGGATGCGAACCAAGAGAGGACCTGTCCCGACAGGCCGGCCACTGCGAGGCGATCCAGCTGCACAGAGTGGTCCACTGTGTCAAATGCCAATGAAAGATCTAAAATAATCAGGGCGCCAACCCTCCTACTTTACAGTGGCCTTGGTGCCCCTCATCTGCATAACTCTTCATAGGAGTCGGCGCATTCCCTCCTCGCCTGAAACAGCTGGTGAGTTAATTAAAAGATGATCTCTTGTGCTACCAGCTAAATCATGAAAAACACTAAGAATGTAAAGCAGTGCAATTATGGTTTAAGGAGCACATCGCTTGATACGGGCAAAGGATGCTGAGGCACCACTCCGCTGAATGCTAATATCAAGGAAGCCCCCAGCCCCAAAAGAGACAAACAGGAGTTCAATTGTGAGGCGCAATCAAAAATAAACAGCTTTTATCAAATAAAATGTGCCACAACTTTGGGAGCTGTTACATTTCCTCCCTCTAGCAGCCCTGGTAGCAACCAAGACAAAGCTAGAGCCTCGTCTCCGCACATCGATAATAATAATTCTTTCCTGAACGTATGTTTAAGAATACAACGTAAATCATTGGGGGGTGCCGACGAACAGCCAAATACACTGAAAGGACTTGATAATATAATTGGAACAGACTTGTCAGCCAGTCTTGACTTGCAGCAGCTGCTTTCTTCGATTGACTGTTCGAACTCGAACAGTGATTATGAGGACACAGGCTCAGAAGACTCTAGCTTTACTGAAACTAACAAAGTCTCCTCATCTGCGATCACTTTGAATGCAGTGGCTGCCACTCTTGATGCGCTATTCACCCTTTGCTCTAGAATGGCTGAAGAACAGCGTGAATTAAAATTTGTTTTAGCAAAGGTGGTGGACGTATTACTTGGTTGTAATTCAGAGCATTTAGAAGATCTATCAACGCATGATCAAAGCTGCCGATAAACCCCCCACACCGGAAATAATTGTGATACCTTCGCAAGAACCTGGTGTAAGGCTAAACATCGAGCACTCTAATCAGCTACAATAGCCACCTCCTAGAGTGAATCCTTCGACCCTAGCTCTGTCACTTTCCCCCTTGAGCTGATATCAGAGGCAGAGGCAATTATACAATCAACCCCATCTTTGAAAAAGGGGAAAAGAAGACGATCTAGGCATCTTGAGGCTAGGTCTAAATTACTTGAAAATAGATGAAAAAAGACTAATATGGAGGCGCCTGAAAATGTGAAATCGGTGGATAATCTGGTATATGGCCCAACAGTGTGTACTGGAAAAATAGAAATTACCAGAATACATGAAGATGGCTCGACAAGACAGGTTCTTTTTGGTTGCCCTCTTGGCAAATGTCTCTCTTATGAACTTCCTCCAGCTTCTAGGCCTAAGGTGATTCCATCTGTGGCGCCATTCTCTTTACTGGCTAGGCAGGCTTCTACTGTCAGTAATGTGAGACCAATAATCCAGCCTGCGACTGATGGACATTGTACAAATTGTGAATTGAACCACTCTACTAAACCTGCCTCACCTAGCTACGATCAGGTTCCTTTCATTGACCAAGTACCTAGATCCTATACATATGTGCGCAGATAATGTATCATATGACCATCAATATAGAAACAACGGCACACAGCACGAACATTTGGGGACCATGCATCTTGGAAAGTGGGTCAAAATTGAGGGGATTAATACCTGCCATGAGAGCCCTTTTTGGAATCGACCCCTGCTATTAGAATCGTTTTATGCAATAACCGCGTTTAAATGTAATTTGTTCAGCTGATATTCTGCAGGTTGAGTTATCTAGAGTGGAGACAACCACCAATTGGCCACTCGTGGAATTCGCAAGCCTTGCTCTAGCTCCTCTTTTGGGCACATGTATCTTGGAATTAAAAACCCTGGGCTTTCAATTGACAGTTTGAAGAAAGAAAGTAACAAAACTCTCAATTGGCAAAACCCATAATTATACCAATGGTGGTATTAATTGTCAGGCACCACGCGCCCCTATGCTTACGGAAAGAGACACTCTGCAATATGGTCTGAAAGAGACCATATTGCAATGTGAAAACTCTGCGAGAAGGCAAAAAGAGGTTATATCTTGGGTTCCTGACATTTTGAAGGGTGATATAAACTGACTTTTCCAAACCAAAAAGAGTATCCAATGGCTATCCAGAGGCTATAGGTCATTTTTATTCCATCCCTGTGGGCGTAAGCATATCTCTAACCGTGACATATTTCTATTTCAAGAAACATGGGCAATCAAGCCTTTCAATATGGATGCACCTGATTATTTCGAATACGAACATTTCGGAAAAGAAAAGGTGTATTCTAAATGTTCGTATTTGAAATAAGCACCCCACAGCTGAATCCCCTTTGTAGACCCCGCTCCCTGCAACCCCGTACTTACCTTTTGGCAGCACACTTCGCTGTGTGCCGCAGAGTCCCGTGGATGGGAACCGGCGCTGCAGGGCCCTTTTATTTTTATACATTTTTGGGATGCAGGAGACACCACCGATTCCATTATAGCAAACAAGGGTGCGGGGGACACCCCCGCAAGCCCAGCTTCCCTTGTTCGCTATAATGAAAACCGAATGGTTAAGATGTCCGGCATTTTCGGCTGTATGTAATTTTGGTACAGCCTAAATCTGATAATTTCAACCATTCTGTTTTTTATATACAGTATTTTCGTGTGATATCTTTCAATATAGATGGGTTCCAATGTTAATGTCAACCAGCGATTAAGAGTAACAAGGGCAGGCCAAGTGGCGGCCTAGCCACTGGCATCTATACCCAGTTTGAAATCAAACCTGTGGCATCTGTTGTGAAATCTCCCTTTGTCTTAGCTGCGGTGGCCTGTGATCCCTCTTCTCAGATACTAATTGTGAACATTTACGACGGCCCTGGTGGACTGCGGACAAAAGGCATATAAACTATTCTTGACACATTAATAACAAATTGTTATAATTATAGCAAGGGAACAAATGTTGCAATCGCAGGAGATTTGAATGACCCACAATTAGCCGGTAGCCTCATGGCTGATAATGATGTCAAAACCCTTCATACCGACTTGGGCACTGGTGGCAATTCATTAGCTCATATAATCTGATCTGTCTTAATAATAAGGGTGAAACAAATTGCATTTCCGCACCCCACTTGGACGGCAAGTTTTTCTCATCTCTTGAAAATATTTTCATTGATATAGGCTTATGGTCGGAGTCCAGTGCTTTGGTCAGAACTGAGTCTGTCACAAGTGATCACTCAGTACTGTCATGGTTTACATGGTTGGCCCATATTCGGAAAATTGTCTATGTAGATGCAGGAATCTCAGTTAATAGTACTGTTAACTGCATCATATGGTCAGCTCCGAACAAGGCATGATTGAATGTCTATAAAGTCAGCGCGTGTAGGCTGGATGGTTGCTAATAGTTGGAAGCTTGAAGGCATGATTGCCATTGTAGGGAAACTTGCGTGCTTAAGACCACAGAAGAATCCTCATATATATGGGAAATAACACACAGTTTGATGTTGTCATACATAAGGAAAAGAAGGCCTACCGGCATGCAAAACTTCAATATTAAAGAATCGTTTAATTCTAAAAAAAATATCGACAATTATCCCGATTATACTCAATAGATTATTGCACAGCAATGATAACAAAAAATGTTGGTCTCGAATTAGGTGTTATATAGCTGGGCAATCTAACCATGAACTAAACCCTATTTCTGAAAACGCCTGGTGCAAAGCGATCAGTACTTTTTACCATGCTGACGACATCACAACCTTTGAGATCGATCTCAAAGGTTGTCAGAATAGGGACCTCACAGGATTTGCCTTCGAAGACATACTGTTAGCGATAAAGGCCTCAAAGAGCTATCAGGTGCCAGGCCCAGATGGCTTATCTAACGTAGTAATGAAGGACAACCCTGTTTTATGGGACACATTAATGGAGAAGATGTTTAAGGAGATATTGCAAACCAGCAGGATTCCAGAAAGCTGGTGTAATTCTACTTTGATACCTGTTTTTAAGAAGGGAGATCGAAGCAACACTAATAATTACTGCCTCCTAGCTATGCTTGACACAAGTCAAAAAGAATTCTGTTGAATCTTCCTGAGAAAGATCAATGAATGGTCAAAGAGGAAGGGTATATACATAAATTCCAGACTGGCTTTCGCAAAGGAAATGGCACAATTCATAACCTGACTGCCCTGCATTATGAAATATGAACCTATGTTTCATTGACCTTGCTAAAGCGTTTGATTCGGTGTGCCGCCCCCTTCTATGGAATAAGCTGAGTCGATGGGGGATGAATTCCTTTTTACTGTATCTAATTAAAACACTTTCCTCGGACATGGAAGTTGCTGTCCGTACTAATCAAGAAGGTGCAGTTACCAATGAAATATCTACTTATAACGGCCTTAAGCAACGAATGTACTTGCACCCATACTTTTTAATGTATATCTTGCGCATTAAGGCACATTAGAAATCACCCACCCTCTATCAGCGGAATCCTTGTTCCATGGCTTGGCTATGCGGACAATATTATCCTACTGGACTTCACACCTATCGGATCACAACGCCCCATTACTACCTTGGCTACCTAAAAAGAGGCAAATAATTTTAAAATTAACATCTCAAAAAATAAAATCGTTATTATAGGCCCTAAGAAAATTGAAGCTACTGTAGGTTGGTCAATTTCTGATAAAACGTTGAAAATAGTCAAGAGTTATATCTACCTTGGAAATCTCATTACGTCTCATATTTTCAGGAACAGCTACTGTGATTTCATTGGACCTAGAATGCTGATAAAATGGGGTGTAATAAAGAAGTACATTAGCCACAAAGGAAAATATAGCATTGAAGGACTCCTTAATATTTATTAAAAATCAGTATAATACCCGGAAACCTGTATGGCCTATCTGTGCTCTCTGAGATTTAGATCCAGTGGCTGGAAAAACTAGAAGCTAAATTATTGCGATCCATACTAGATGTTCCATCATGTGTACTGGTGAAGGCGATGCGATGCGAGTTAGGTCTGACTTCTTTGCGCGCACTATGGTTTCTGGAGCGTACTAAGCTCCCTTTATCTATTTTATCCCCACATTTGCCCATTAATACTCTACTAGGCTTGTTGCCTAAACAAATAATTGCCACTCAACACAATTCGTTTTCATCCGAGTTAAACTCGTCTGTTAAAACCTTTTTGAAGGGACTGGGCCTCACGATACAACATTTCATGAATTTGTCCAATGCTGATGTGACCATGGGACATAGACAGTGGTTTGAATTACTTAGCAAATAAAAAGAACTACTGTCTATATAGTACCCAAAGCTTTAAACCTCAATCGCCCTGCACATATCTAAATAAGTTGAGCTCTGCTCAACTTAGAAGGTATATCATCTATTTACGTTTTAATGTACTCCCCACTCATGAACATTTGGGGAGGTTGGAAAAAACACTGTATGGGGATAGATTGTGCAGGCTTTGTGCAATGACAGTAGAGACCTCTCGTCACATTTTAACTGGTGATACTCTGAGTTTATTAATAATTATGATCACATTTAGACTGACCAGTTCTGGAGCAATCTCTATGGAGCCGTGGTGATGACGGCAGCTTAATTTTATGTTTGGAAAGAAGCTAAAAAACGTTTTAAATAGTGATAAGCCTATATATTTTATTATGAGTGATATTTGGTTATTAAATAACCTTAATGGGTCCTTACTGGTTGAGGCTGTTCATATTTTTTGTACTTAGAATTTGAATGATATATTGTGTTTTATGCTGGTCTTATAAAGAAATGAATTGTGCTATAGATGAAATGTAATGATGTATGTATTCTATCTCTTTTTATCAAATTTGTTTTGTGTAATTGATGTTTGCTATTTTCATATTTTGTGCTAAAGCTTTTTTGTTTAACCAATGCACAATTTAAAAAATACAAATTAAAAAAAAGATGTAAGTCTCCAACGAGGAGGATTTTTGGTTGAGAGAACGTTAATGTCCTCTACAAAGGAGAGCGGTGGAGCTGTATATTGAAAGAGCCCCAATCATAGTTTAACAGACTTTATTTGTACCTCCATTTGCAATAATATCAGTGACAATGTTTGTGCACTTCACAAGTTATTTGCCTCTTGTTATTAAATGCTTGTAGTGTAACTCGCCATGATGCAAAAGAGCATTAAAGATTGTTGCCTCTCACTACAACAAGAGAGGCGACACCCATAAGGACAGAATCCAGCGACCCTAGCCAACTCCCAGCGAACAACCATCACCCACTCAATAAATGCTACTAAAGATCATACCTGTATAAAGTTGGGTGAACATTAGCACTTGCCACACCAATTAAGCTGTGGGTAATGGCAGGGGCGTGGACCAAAGAGATTTGTGAATGAAAGCAGACGCCGCCCCTGGACATAAGTGCAAGCGTTAGCATTGCAACATACCAAAAGGAGTAGTAGCGGTAACATAAATGAGCAACCAAATAAGATGATGAATGCCGAGCAGGCCTCAACAAATGGAGGGAGTAAACCCGGGCCTACCAATGCCACCCTCCTACTAGATTATGAAAGCTTTCTGGGCTAGACTGCAAGGGACGCACAAAAGCCTGCCTGCCCTGCATACAAGCAGGGGCCACGTAGGCAGCCGGTTGCCCAACTTGGGCAAGGTTATGCATATGAACAGATCCCATATTGGAAAGGGACCATGAGTGTCGTACAGACCCTGAGCTGGACATAGACACAGAGACGCCCACACACCCCACCTGATTAGAAATATAGAAATTCAGTGCCTCACTTCAAGACAGGAAAGCTAATTAACCAACCCAGTAACAACCTCATCCTCTCCATACACCTCTCAAATTCTAACCAAACACAACCACAAACTTACAACACAACAATCCGCACAAACTTCACTACACTGTAACAACAAAACAAAGCACACACAGGCCCACACAACAGCACACGATGTCTTCCGACAGTATTACACCCCAAGCTCAGCCAACGGAATTCCAGGCTGAGGCCGCCAACAGCACATCACTGCTCTCTTGCACTTCTCCAGCTCATCCTCACTAACCCCCCCCCAACCCCTCCTTTCCTTCAGAACTGCCAGACTGCCAGAGGACCACTCCGGTGGTGATAATGCGCGGTACAAATATCCTTTAACATTAACATTAACACGCCTTGTGATGTCATTTTCTGTACTATTCCGTTAGGCGATGTGAATGAATATGCAAATTAAGGCACCTCACTGGTCCTTTCTAGCACATGGCTTTGCAAATCAAAGAACTGGCCCTGCGGGGAGAAGTTTGTGATAGTTTACATACATGTAGGGTCGGTGTGGAGCAAAGCATAGCACTAATCAGAATAAGGAAAATGTTTGATTCCTCTAGAAACAAGCTTATACAAGTGTGGACAGTTTCTGTAAGTACGTTTTAGGCCTAAAATGCATATATTATTAGCACGCCAGCCATCCTTTGCAATAAAGCAGCTTTTTGACGATAAGCGAGTATTGAATCTTGTGTAGCCCCTCCCAAAAATCTTCAGAATACCATCTAGTGAAAAATGCCCAGCAGATGGCCATGAGAAACTGGTCTGCATGCAGGGAAGTGATCAAACACTTAACCAAAGGAAATACCCGGCAGTCAAACATGACGAATCTTGACACTCCACCACCCGAGCCCCTACTACTCCTTCCTAGCCACTGACACCGGAAATGACTTGCCTGTGCTGCTTTTAATAGAGACCGCCGCGACAGCTGCTCGAACGAACTCTCGGGGCATTTTGTTTAGTAGAGGGCTGAACTCGAAGTAAAAGGAATTCCCAAATAATTTCCTGCCATCGCCACAGCGACTTTGAAGGGCTCCTCTTGCTCTTTCAAATGCAGTATGAGTGAGGACGCTGAGAAATGGCGAGTAACACCAGCAAAGATTGTTCACTCGTATTGTGTTCTCTTTTGGAGTATATTTCATTTTAATACTTGCACTGCTGTACATGTATAATTTTTTACGCATACTTTTATAGGGACGCCAACCTGTTTATAAACAAGCCCTGAAGTGAAGTGATGCAATGTGATGTGACGCAGGAAGCTAGGAACCCAGAACTGCTCTGAGGCCCCAGCCAATAATGTTCACTACCAGAAATCAACTCTTTCCAGAAACACTAAAGAGAAGGGTGGGGTAACGGTATACAAGAAGAGGGCACTGCAATCTCACCCTGGCACATTTTAGAAACTTCTGCTGCCTGCTAGTAGCATAACTCTCAGCCTGTTGTGTCGCCAAAGCGGGTGAAACCACACTTTTCTTTGGGTGAGTGAAAGCCCATTGAAATTAAAAGGCTTGTATGGGGCTTGGAGTGTGAGTCAGCTGATTGCAAGGCGGGTGACACCAGCTCAAAGGGTGTGAGTTGAGTGCTATATAGTAGGCTCAAGTAAGAGCTCTTATCTCTTCCTGCTGCACACTCCCCTGCTCACATGAGTGTTCACAAACACTATCAATGTTATGGTGGGTCGAATAAATACAAGGGAAATCACCCTTCTACCTATAATGTGAGAGTAGAATAGACCATTTCTGTTAACAAGTCACAGCGCTACCTCCCAAAATGAACTGCAGCATTCAGATTGCTGACAGTTGGTGTCATATCTCTAAACTGCCTGTGGTGGCTGTCACCCACCCTGGACTCTGGAGTTCACGCTCACAGCAAGTCCCACCCCTGTCCATACACTTCCCTGAGCTCTCACACGCCTACCACGAAATCAACTGCTATTACCTGCCTTGGGGACTCGCAGGTTGAGCGGTATGGCAGAGTTCCATAGCCAAAGGAGCAGACTAGTATGGAATGTCGAAGAAGCATTCCTGCCTCTGGCGCTCTAAAAAACATCCATTGCCTGTCCGATTTGGGGCCTTCATCGATTTGCAAATGTATTGCATGTAAATTAATCATGGACATATTTTTAGAATGCCTCACATACTGGCAATACAGCCGTGCAAAGGATTAATTAGTTATGTGTTCACGTCTGAGCTCTAGCAGTGAAAACTACACTGCTTCTTGGTTGCACTACTCTGCATATTACATATTTCTGTAATGACAGCCAAGCAGGATAATTATAGGAGACTTCTGAATCTTAAAAGGAGCCAGAGTTGGTTCCAAACACCTCCACTCATTCAAAAGCCAATGCTTTCCTCCAGTCATATCGGAACCTACTAGTCTGCCGGTCAGGAAACGATGCAGGTAATTCCAGCTCTGGGATTTTTTCCAGACCGGCACACTTCAGGTTTGCCAGTGGGTGCCACGGATCTCCCAGCAGGCCTGACCTGCAGGTAGTACAGGCCCCTACCGGCAAAATAATGCCTGAATCACTGGCACTGGCAATACCGGTGGCAGTGATTCAAGCACTACAATCCCATGGTGTCCTATTGGGAATACCAGGAAATAAGGTGGCAGAGCCGGTAAGTGCAGTTTGCCAGTACCCTGCCAGTAATTCAGACGGCATACCACCAAACTCTTAATGAGGGCCTACATCTGGATACTAATGCTCTTCATTTGGACTCAGCATGCTTCACAATAGCAAAATAGCCCACATGAATCGTAATTGTTCTATCTTGATAATTCGATCAGGCATTACATAACCAAAGCGGATCAAACAAACTGTAACATAACATAATTTACCAGAATACATTGTAACACAATCAAATACACATTTCTAACACAACGCCTATCGTATCAACATTTAACATAATCTAATTTAACAAAATAAAACATAAAAAACTGTAGCTAATGCAACAAAATCCAACAGAGAAAATCCAACATGACAATGTAACAGAATTGATTATTCCAAAATCTAAAATGCCATCGCAAAATCTAGCATAGTACAGCACATTTTAATAAAAATATAAAACTAATATGTAAAAAAAGAAATACAATCTAATATAACAAAACGTAACACATTCTACCATTTAATGTATGTTTTTGCATTTACTTATAGATACATGAACATTAGATGTACTTATATTGCCAAACCTAAAATAATATACTGTTACTTAACCTATCTTATCATTATAGCTTTGCATAGATCAATAAAACAGAATATAGCATAGCACAACTTAAAATAACAAAACATATCTGCAGATTAATAGTTTAATGGGATGGGTCTCTGATGGGCTTCTAGGTTTTACAATGATTTTCTTAAGTGGAAAGCCTACCTCCAGCATGAGGACACCTCTTGCAGGCGATGAGGCAGCGAGCGTACAGGGCGACAATGCGTGCAAAAGCTCCCTAGAGCTTCAGCCACGCTTCATTAGCTGTTACTGACAAGCTTCAAAAGCGAACAGAATTAATGACAGGCTAGTCAGGGATTTACATGAAGAAAGAGTCACAGCACAGGAGATGACATACTATGTTTAGCTACGTATAGGAAACAGGATGTCCTATAGCTTCTTCACCTGCCACCATTAGCTCAAGGAACATATGTCTCCGTCCATACATACGCACAGCGAGGACGCAAAAATGGTAGATGTTTGCTATACAAGACCGCTTGAAAACATTACATAACAGAAACTCATGGTCGCAAGTCATCAATTGATATTGTCCGGATGAAACTTTCCTCCTATGTCTCTCTCTCTCTCCCTTTATCTCATCTCTGACTATTCCCACCATTTCCATGAATTATCCCTTCTATCTTTAAATTCTGTCTTTCTCCATATTCTCCAAATTCTCTCTCTTGTATCTCACTTTCCTTGCCTCCACTTTTTTGTATTTCATCTATTCATCTTTCTATACCAAATCCATTTTTTTCTATCCACCAATACATCTGCCTTTCTCGTTAATCCATCTTTCTCTCTCTGCAACTCCTCTTTTGTCATATCCCCATCTGCCTTTCTATCTCCAGCCAACATTTAGATAATTCTGTTATCTATTCCCTGTCCATCTTGTTGTATCCCCTTTCGACCTTTCTGATCTGTTGACCCATCATTCATTTGAGATGATCAATCTGCCTCTCCTTCTTCTTTCTCCTACAGCACTTTTTCCATTCTTAATTTCTTAATTTATTTATTTCATCTCAACCCAATTGTTTCCCCCTAAATCAATGTTTTCAGTGTCTATCTGAGGCCAGCCATTCAGCTCACTCCTCTTGTGTGCCTCTGCATCCCATTGCAAAGCACAGGGACACACAACAGTGTACCAAGGATTTGTTATTTCGTTTTCATGCAGAACATTTCTAATACTTGTACGCGTGGCTGGGCACATTCAGACAATTTCAGCTGCCATGGTTCCAGTGCCCTGCGTCACTTTCGTTTTTTGGAGTTTCTACTATTGTCTACTACAGTATTTGTCAATGTCATTGACATTTGGAATATCGAATGACATGCCATGTAACCTTTGGCAATGTATGATACCCTGGATCTCAGTAAGCTTTCTCCCACACATTGATTTGATTTTCTGTGTTGTCAATAAACCTAAAAGAAAGCTAACTGCACCTCGCCACTCTCTCCTGGGTAGGAGGCAGAATAAAAACACCAGCCTTCTCAAGAACAAGACTTTAACCATGCTCAGCATGTCTCATTGTTTACTGCCATGCAGTGTAGGCACAAAATGTCATCCCCAAAATGTGCTCCGGTACTTGAGCAGACTTCCCATCTGGAGCATTCCTGGTGTAGATGATTGGGCACTCAACATTGATAAAAGTAAGCAGCCCTGTGAGCTGGGTCTAGACTCCTCCTCTCATGCTCTGATTTTATTTTACATTTTGTTCACCAAAATACAATTTACCACCTAAGAAACCTGTAGGTATTACGTTTATCATATTGTTAGGGGATAGAGTAGCCATATGTGAATCTGTGTACCAGTTCGGTTGTGAAGCAGTCTCTAATAGTGCTCTACTATGTATTCTTTATTATCTTTTTATTGTAAACTGTAGGACCTACAACTAAAATAAAAGGTATACAATACAGAGAATTTCATTATAGCTAAGTGCTGAAGGAGAGGCAGTGCTGAACATATTTTTTGCCTTTATTTAAATGTAACATTTACAAATTAAAATGACCTACATTTAAAAAAGACATACAATAAAATAGCCCTTACAGGGAAGTACCAAAGAGAAGCAGCCATGGGAGTTGGGTTTAAAGTGCCTGACTTTTTTTTTGTACAAGGCCGGTTCCCATGTGGTGTATGATCCATTGGTGCAATGAGTTGTCTCAGGTACAAGTGGCCTTTTGATCATGTCTTTTTTACATGCACTAGCAATACCGATTGGGATGCCACACTAAAATGGAGTCATGTATTAACCCGCTGCAGAGTGCACAGTACTACATTGAGGGAGGTTATAGACCCATGGCCTGTTGCAATGTGTGAATTGCCAGTCCCCCTGTAAGCATTGGTTGAAATCTCTGTAATTGAATGGGGGACTGGGAACATATATACAAGTGTCAGCCTCAGCCAGTTTCCCTAGACAACTGACATCCTGCCTGAATCAGTATCACTCATGCCTCATCAAGCCCGGCCGCTGGCAAGGACCTGGACCAACGTGCCATGGCTAGCAACAGTACAATCTTGGGCACAGGAGGAGATGTGCATCGGAGCCTGTGGCAGGCTGAGACAAAGTCTTGGTGGTCCAACACCGAGAAGTCTCTGAAGACCAAGGCTGCTGTTTGTGGTGAGCCGGGCAGAGATGTGCCATGGCCACAGCGGGCAGCCTGTGAAGCATGAGGAAGAATCAGCGCAGCACTGGGACCCCAGGTCACTGAGGTGGTGGCAGCGATCTGGGAGAAGAACAGCAAGGGCACTGTGCCCCGGTATCAGAGCGGGGGAGAATGCTGGCCTCCCAGGACCCAGAGCGTCTGTGCCACAGCGGCTTTGTCGGGAGACAGTGAGGAGCCACCACTAGCCCACTCTGCATTAGCGCAAGGTTGCAGTGGTCCCAGGCAGGAGTGTGGAGCCTGATCATCATGTAGTGGAGTTCCCAGCCCAGGTAGGCAGTGGCCTGAATGGGGACATGGAGGGACATTCATAGCCAAAGGCAAGCAGCTGGATGCACCTATTCCTAGGCACGGTGTATAAGAAGTGCCTCGGATTGCTGATTTTAGCATAGGAGTAGGAATGGGGAGCTCTGGGTTGAGGAAGGGCAGATGGGGTGAGTCCTATTGCCCTGGGCTCCGCACAGCCATACAGACACAAGATGAGCAAGGCACTGCCCATGGGATAGTGCCCACTGTAAAGACCTGGGAGACAAAGCGCAAGAGGCCTCATAGTGGACACACCCTTCACACTCCACATTTATCTGTTTGGCCATCCACCCCTGAGCAAGACTGCAAGGACCTTGAGGCCAGATGGTCCAAGCGTGGGACTGATTTGGAGCATATTAATGGATGATCTCTCTGAATGCTTCGACTTGGTTCAGCACAACATCCTCTGTCGCCACGTGAACCAGCACTTCCACTTCTCACCAGAAGCCACTTTATGGATCAAATCCTTTCTCAGTGGTCGGACCACGCAAGTGTTTATAGGGGCATCAGCTGCTGGTGCCATCTCTGCCCCGCTTGGCGTGCCACAAGGATCCTGTCTCTCGGCCACCCTCCATTATAGCTATACAAAACCCCTTTTTGATCTCCTAGACTCCAGAGGGGTCACCTACATCAACTTTGCTGACGACTCACATATTCTCGTCCCTCGTCCCTCTCACTGTAGATCATGACACTGATACCATTAAACTCAATGCAGAATACAGCAACATCTAAAAATGGATGGCCACTAAGAACTTATGTCTGAATGACGAAAAAACAGAGCTCCTCGTCATTGGCTCCCCACGCTGGATTAGACACCTGGACGCCATCTTTTCCTCCTTCTGTATTTATGGCACTTCCATCCCGGTCCCGAAGCAAATAAAAACTCTAGGGGTTTACCTCAAAGCTGACCTAACTATTACCATAGATGATGATGTGCCCTAGCATACGCAGCCAGACTCATTTCCCTGAGTAAACAGCTCCTCTCACCAAGTAACTGCATCACACTTGCACAAGCCTTGATCCGCTCAATACTTGCAATGTCCTACTTATGGGCACCTCAGCCGCCAACATGTCCAAACCCCAACTACTCCAAAATAAAGCATTTTGCTCCGCTTTCGGCCTTAAACGCTCGGATCACATTTCAGCTACCAGACACGAATCCCATTGGCTCCCCATCAAAGATCATGTGGAATTGAAAACACTATCCTTCACTCACCACTGTGTGCACAAGGAGGCCCCCCAATACCTCAGCAACTGCATTACCCAAACTGCCTCTGTATGCACGCTCAGATCCAGTGTTAGTATCTCACTGTTTACCCCCCGCTTCAAGAGGAAAAGGGCAGGCGATGTCAGCTTTTGAGTCACGGGCTCCCACACACTGAAACGCACTACCTGCCCAGATCCATAATGAACAATCGTTCCACACCTTTAAAAAAACTAGTCAAGACCTGGTTGTTTGAGAAATATGAGTAATATGTATTTCCTGAACCTGTCCAACATGTACTTTGCTTTTTTACCTTTGTGCTGTAACTATTGCTGTGATACCCTGTATGTAAAAATAAAAAAATAAATAGATGGCGAAAAAGTCATCAGAAGTTTATGTTATATTTTGCGCCCACAGTTATTGACTGTAAAACATAACAGGGGTGGGCAGGCTGCATCTGCCTACTAATGAATGGGGTTCTAGATTTCCAGTAAGGAGTTTGTGGACTGCATGTCAACTCCAGCTGTATCCCATCGCCCCCGTCAAGCCTCCATAAATGTACAAAGGCTGGAGTGGAGGACTCAGTTGAGAGTTCATATTGCAGACAGCAATTGAAAGGTTATGCTTCATATTTTGGTAGTTGTGGCTGACAAAAGGGGCTATGCTGTTAGGGGAGGGATAGGAGGTGCAGTCCTCTTCTGAATCTACCCGCTTTCCCTTTTGTGAGTGTGTAGGTGTGGTCTGCAGAGGGGCGAGCAGCTCCTCGTGGAGGAACAACTGAGATGAGATACCAGGCCAGTGGCCCACAAGGTCGCTGTCCAAAGTTCATAGAGGTTCCTGGGGTCATGTCATTTTTTTTTTCTCCATGTAGCAGCTCAGGTGATCCCTCTCCTGTTAACATGCAGTTGGTTACAGGTTGCCCAACATGGTTTCTCTCCTCCACGGCTCGGGAGGGTGTGTATGGGTCCTGCTCAGGCCTGTGGATATTGGTGCCGCCAACAGGCCACAGTAGAAATACAATATCCTACATAACCATTCTCCCAACCTTCATAACAAAACAAATCTTCATCTCTCTCCACCTTACACTAGTCACACAATCAACCCCCGCACATGGCAGCAACTGCTTACAAACACATCACACTAACTGAACAACTATACTTCTCACTACTCTAGCCCTATTACAACCTCTACACCACTGTCTAGCTAGGTCCTGCAGATACACACACAATGGGCCTCATTATGACCCTGGCGCTAAGTGTTAACGGCACGGTAAAAGGCTGCGGCGCCGTTAAACACCTAGCGCCTAATTACGAGGTCCATTTGCGGGACCCGACCTTAACGGCTGGTTTTACCAGCCGTTAAAGTAGGGACCCGCAAAGGGACCTTGGTGCTAATTACGGTACTGCAATTTGCGGTACTGTAATTAGCGCCTTCTCCATTCCCATTGAGCCCTATGGGGCAAAAATGGGGATGGGGAAGGGCCATGGTGGCATGGCGAGTTACTGCCCCGCCAACCTCGGAATGGGGTGGAAATTCCCCATTCCGCCATGGCGGACTCCGGCATGGACCATGGTGCTAGTAGCACCATGGTTTAGCGCCGGAGTCCTAATGAGGGCCAATACGTGTAATCTTTTTTATTTTATTTTTTCATTTGTTTATGGTTTACATAGACACCTTTACAAAATAATTAAAAACACAAAACATAAAACATGAACAAATCCACGATACATTATTGTACAAATTAATAAAAAATATTCACTTCACATCAAAATCCAAAATACAAATAAGAATCCCAAAATAATAAGTACATTACATTTCAAAACATCTCTTCATTAGTTCCGATTCATAATCTCAGGTTCAATTCTATACTCCAATCAATTAGAATCGTACTTTATTAAAATTTTATTTTCAAGGCCCGGTGTAGACATCTGGCGCTAAGTGTAAACAGAGGTTACATGCTCTAGGTGTCAGACGCTGGTGGTTTCTTAACTTCTATTAACCCACAGGTTACGGAGAGGAATCTAACAGTGGCCAGTTTTAGCGCTATAGATTTCCCATAAAGCATATTCCACCATACTTCCTCAATATTCAGCTGGTAAGAAGCATGAACAAATTTACTAAATTCCTTCACACGTTGTAATTTTAGCGCATTGCACTCCAGTAATATATGTTTCAGTGTTTCAATGATTTGAGGGCTATGACAAAAACGACATGGAATGTGAATTTCTCTATCATGTGCACGAATTTTAAGTATTTCTCCAGTGGGGAAAACATTGAATCGAAATCTCAAGTATGCAACCCGCCAATACGGATCAGGACATTTTTCAAGGTAAGACTCTGGGCTGCCCATAAGTTTCCCGTATGCTACTAGATGATGGTAAATCATTGAAGCACGAACGTTCTCCACTATATTCAACCAATCGTTATAATGCATACATTTCTTCACTCTGTTTGGATTACATAATAGAGTTTCGTGCGTTAAGCCAATCTTTTCCAACGTTTTCACACAGTCAATCTGAAGAGTCAATAGCCATTTTGATGAAGAAGTACCCATTCTTAATTTATTTCCCAAAGGAGCAAGGAAGCAATTTACTTCTGCCAAAAAAAAGCTTCCTATACAAGGCCATTTTCCTCCAAAGTACCATAAAGTCCAGCGAAACGTATGGCATTTAAAGGGACACATTTCGGGAGAGAATAAATAATCTTTCAACATATTTTAGACTCCAGTTTATATAATGATTTTGACGTTGAAAAGGGTAGAATTTCAAAGCCATATATAAGCATAGGTACTACTTTTAATGTATTGAACCTAAGAAGAGGAATGATTGAATATTTACAATATTTTAGTGTCAACTTTTTCATTTGAGAGATCAGTTTATGGACTCTGTCTAAGTAGAAGTTCCAATACATATACGTTGTAGCCCCACTAAATACTGGAAAGCCAAATAGCAAATTGATCTTCCTTTTGTCAACATGTAGTTATTTATGGTCCAGCTAAATCTAGAAGATTTCCTCCGGTTTGTTAAACAAATTATAACTGTCTTCTTTTCATTTATAGTGAGTCCAATGTCTTTCACGTAGTTGGAAAAGGCAGTGAGCTTTCTTTGGAGGCCAATGGGCGTGCCATCCACTAACAGAAAGTCATCCGCATAGGCGCACTAGCTTATTATATTACCCTCCACCCTAGGTGAAATCAGGGAAGCCAAATCAAGAGGCTCAGCCACATCCGCTACGTATAAATTAAAAAGAGTCGGACCAAATATACATCCCTGTCTGAGCCCGTTAGATATTTTTATGATACAAGACAGGTTTCCTTCCATATTTAAGCGAATCTGGATTTCTGAACCCTCATGGAGGTGTAATATACATACAATATGTCCAGATGCTTCCATCAAATGAAAGTACAGCCTTAAATGGCCAAGTGCCACCAGTTATTGGCTGAGATGCCTCCTGTAGATACCATCATGTGCAACATGCAATCTCTTTCAGATGATGTTATCATGCACTCTCTTCTCCACCACTGCTCTTATTTAAAGAACATCTTCAGTCCCATCCTTGCGCCTCTGTGCCAAGGTCCTAGCAAACGGGGCATTTTGCATGGGCAAATATTATCAAAACCTGTAAGCTACAATCCTTACAGAATTGGGGAAAAGAACACAATTTCAAAGCACTCGTCAAAACTTCCATTAAAACCTCCACACTTACAGTTACCCCTTCTAGTGCCGCACTTTACTCCTTTTACAGAAAGTCATTTAAACAAGGCATGGTAGAGCTTCCACAGTAGGTTGCATACTCATAGCTACTAAGCGGCTGTTTATCATACTGTACTCCTTTTTCTAGACCGCTTGTTGTGCATTGCATTCTCGGACTTGTTTCATTTTCCCACTGAAAATATGTGCCTACGAGTCCCGGGCTTGCAATATGCATTTGGGTGGTATGCAGACTGACAAATTGAGCATATTCTAATAAGTAGCAAGTGTTAATAAGGAGGGAGATTTTTATACAAGTTTCCATCAGCTCAAGGGATTATCTGGCCTTGCAGTTTACTGGCTAAATAAGAAGCATCTCTAAGGAAAGTTTAATTTTTTTAGATCAACAGTGAATGCTTGTTTTGTATTTGTAAATCTTCTAGAGATACCTAGTGCCATCAGTGTACTCATCGTCCATATATTAGTACCCAATCCCATCAAGCAATCTTTTCCCAATGAAAGGGAAATATATAGACCAGGAATCTCTCAAATGCGGCATCTAAACATTGTTGCAATTATAATTTGTAAATGCATAAACATACTGTATTACGAACCATTTTGTCGGCGTGACCCCGGGAAACAGTGCTGGTAAAAGAATATTAGCAAGCCTTTTTAACTGTCCAATATTGTTCACCAGTGTGGGTTGGTTGCTACTGTCCTACAGACAGCACTCACAGCTCCTCCAGTAATTGAGTACCAGGGTCAAGCGACAATGATTCTGTGGTGCTGTTCTGTAGAGTGATCTAGAGCCACTAACATTAATGGGGGGCTAACACACCTGGCAGGAAAGGGAAGGAAAACCTCTCTTAAAGGCGGACAGAGAGTTGAGCCTTAATTTCCACGTAGGGGTAGTAGGCTGACACAAAGGCACAATTAGTTCCCATACTTATATGTAGAACATACACCACACTGATACACTGAAACATATATACATTTATGATGTCACACGTATATATCTTAATCAGGTCATATAAGTACTTGGCACATAATACACAGTATATTATAAAAACAGTAAATGTCTCACAACTCTCCTCAACCTACTACTTTTAAAAAGGAGAGGACAGCAAAGAAAGGGGGAGGTCATCAAGGGCATTGCACAGCTTAAATTAAGCATGCAAAAACCCCTAGGCCTTCACACACTAGAACAGTATCCTAAAGACACAAGTCAGCTCGGTTATACATGGTAGGCCTAGACTAGGGGTCAGGACCTAACACATACAGGTAAGGGCTGACAAGATCCTGAGGGGGCAGGACAGAAAACGAATATATACCATAGTACAATTTCTTAGCCACATCTTGGCTTGCGACAAACTAAGGAACTAACGTGGTGCAGTCTGGGACAAAGCTATTTGAGATGTTTGATTTGAGATGTGTGATGGAGATATGTAGTTGCTTGCGAGATAATATGTTTAAACATAAGCTATCTATGACATGAATCTCAAAAATGTATAAATGAAAAGTTTATGTTTAAACTATATCATTTTAATAAAATAAAAAATAAAATAAAAAATAGCATTCCCATCCCCGTCTGTGGGATGGAAATGCTAGTGAGAAAGCCGCGGTTTCAAACGCGGCTGTCACACATGAAAAATAAATCATGACAGGGCCAGAAATTACCCTACCATTATTCGCCCCTCCCCCTGTGCCTGTTCCAAACAGGCGCCCAGGGAATACCCTAATTTCTGCACATTTGAACGTTTATACCATTTGTGAATTCGGAATGCGCTTTCAAATGTGCAGAAATGCCCCTTTATTTGTGCAAATGTGCAAAGGGGGAAAAAGGGCCTCAGAATCAGTGCATCTAGGATGCGCTCATTCAGATACCCTTTGAGAATTTGAGAATTGGGGTGCACCTATTTTTGGCACAGGTGAGGATATGCGCTAGCGTCAATAATACCACTGACTCCTTGCAAAAAATCTTGGATTGTGTAAATGAAATTAAACGTTGGATGATTCTTAATAGACGACAGCTAAATCAATTGAAAACCGAGATCATTCTTTTTGGCCCTAAGCACATATTTAATGACCAATCAAAATTACCTTTGCCGCATCCTCTTTTTGGACTTTAATTGGAGTCCATAGGACTCCATGGGGGATTTGGGCAGAATTACCATGGCAGTAATTCTGCCAGTGGTAATTCCAACTAAATCTGGTGGAAAGGTGACAGAATTACCTCCAGCTCATAGTTGGATGTGAATCCTCCAACTTTCTCCCTAACTCATAGTTTGGTAGTGCTGTAATGTGGCAGTATATGGTAATACCACTGCATTTTACCCGCACCGCCCAACTCATAATGAGGCCCGTCTTTTAAGGAGTGTCCTGCCTTATATCCCACCAGCCAATCACCCAGTTGTAGTTGACTCCAAGCTAGACTATGCCAATGTAGTCTTAGCTGGTAGTCCAGAAGGGCAGATGTCCGTCTCCAGAGGGCACAAAATGCTGCAATTGGGCTGATTTTCCCTCTGCCTAAGTATGCTTTAACTTCCCAGCTGTGTAGATCTTTGCATTGGCTGGCAGTAAAGCAAAGCATATAATTAAACATTCTGTGACTAATCTTGAAGTGCCTCCATGGCCTGGTCCACCCTACATATCTCAGCAAATAGATCTTTGAATATCAACCTTCACGGACCAGTCGCTGTTCACAACATCTGCTGATTGTTCCGAGATCTCATTGTGTTCATCGGGAGGATAGCCGTTTCTTTGTTCTGGGACCCCGGCCCTGGAATGCACGCCCCAGCAAGCTGTGTGAAATTGATGACCTTCTTTTTCACAAAGCTGTTAAGAAATGTCTTTTTAAATAATATTCTCCTATCTCCCCAATGTGTCTATTTGAGTACCATTAAATCAGTAGTGTCAAAAAGGGTTCTCACCCGGTTACTCCTAAATTAGTTTGGAGTTGCAGATGAAGGTGATGCTGCGGGGGATTGAATAACAAAAACAACAAAGGGTCACCTTCGCCAGTTGAAAGAACAGTCCTATGTCTACTCCTATTCAAATATGCTGTGTATTGTAGGACTTAGTGTAAAGGAAGTTATACAAAATAAAAATTACACCTCCATTCGCTGATAGAAAAAATACTTAAAACGAATATACATTTGATGAGTGAATTTCAGCAAATGATAATATCTGTTATGAACCCATTCTCAAATGTGGGTGACACAGTATGGATACAATAACATGGAAACACATTCACAGACATAATAATTACTTCAAAATCCTTAATATCATGAATCCGGCTATAAATGAACATCTATGTCCATAGTCATTCCATTAATATGATGAGAGAGCTAGTTGTTATGCAATTTCCAATCCCTAGTTTTTTTTTTTTTTTTTTTTTTTTTTTTTTTTTTTTCTCTCTCTCTCTCTCTCTCTCTCTCTCTCTCTCTCTCTCTCTCTCTCTCTCTCTCTCTCTCTCTCTCTCTCTCTCTCTCTCTCTCTCTCTCTCTCTCTCTCTCTCTCTCTCTCTCTCTCTCTCTCTCTCTCTCTCTCTCTCTCTCTCTCTCTCTCTCTCTCTCTCTCTCTCTCTCTCTCTCTCTCTCTCTCTCTCTCTCTCTCTCTCTCTCTCTCTCTCTCTCTCTCTCTCTCTCTCTCTCTCTCTCTCTCTCTCTCTCTCTCTCTCTCTCTCTCTCTCTCTCTCTCTCTCTCTCTCTCTCTCTCTCTCTCTTCCAGAACAAAAGGTCGAATGACTAGAAGTTTTATTAATACAAAATACAAGCAGCAGAGGTAGGACAACACAGGGACAGAGTCCTGTATGACGAGTTTCGCTCTCACAGAAAGCGTGTTCACATGAGAAGAGCATAACAGAATGGGCTTAGAAGTGCAACAATAGTCCTTTCTCAATGTTTACAGTTGATGCTGGTATACAGAGACAAACGTGCAAAGCAGGCAGACATCTTGGAATGGAGATGCATGTGCATAAATATATATATATATATGATATTGTATGTAAATATGTGCTTTGTAAAGCACTTTCGATTAATAAAATATCATTATCATTATAAATACAAGCTGCATGTAGTCAAAGAATGGTGAAATGCAGGTGACCTTATCACAGATGCTTTTGGTGTGTCTTTAAAGATTTCAAGTTGTCCCTTGTCAGGGGTTTGCACCTATGAACTCAGAAAATAAAGCAGAGTTGATACCAGGGAGCAAACCTGGGACCTATAAAAGGTAAATGGGAGTTTAGAGCGGTGAGGGTATATGAAGAAGGAGAGCGTGCAGAGGAGGACTTTCCTCTTGAGGGAATAATAAAACAACACCTTACAAGAGTTGGTAGTGGTCTCAGGTGGTAGTCATATGAGCTAGTGGGAACCCCATGGTTTGAGTTTTGTGGGAGGAAAAGCTATGCTGGTCACCACTTTCACCCTGACATAGCTACTCCTTGTTAGGTGTTGTTTAACCGGAAAGGTGTCCCCTACTTGTGTCTCATCACCTTCTCAGTGAGCTGTTAATAATTGTGAAAGCAGCTACCTGATAAAGAAGGAACGCTCCCTTGAAATATTACCTAGTTTCACAGGGAGTGAGTTGTCTGTAGTATCCTGGGTGGTGTCCTTTTAGGAATGGTTTTGGTTTAAGGCTGTTACAGACAATGTTGCACTTGTTCAAGTGTTTGCACAAAGGAGAAGTTGCTTAAAGGTGGGTATTACCCAAGCTGACATTCATTTTCCCACATTTAGGTGAAGGTGTCGTCAGTGTGGGGAGTGCCCTTCTTTGAAGAACTGCATCTGGTTCCTCGTGGTCCCTTAAAATAGCTACCCATCTTGGAAAGTTTTCTCTGAGTTTAGTGTTGCCTGCGTGGTAGGAAAGGTGTACCTGCCCTACACTATACTTGTTAGATACTGTGAAAGCGGTATACTTTCTAATGCTTTCCTCTGGGATGTTTTGCTATTTCTTGGCTTTTAATTATTCCCTGTTGCCTAGGATGTTCATTTATAAGTCAGTAAGTACATACACAGACAGGAGCTTTTACGGAATCAATGACAGCATACTTTTTTTACCTCTAATGCCGGTTCTCCTATCTCCCACTGGTACTTAGAGCACCTTACAAAGTTCAAATGGGAGGAGGTGAAAAAAGAAGTAACAATGCTTTCTGAATAGGATAGGAAGATTAGGATAGACAAAGAACAACAGAGGATGTGGTTTGGATGATTTAGGTCCAGGGAAAGAGGTAGGGTTTGAGGCTTCTGTTGAAGGTGATGATGGAAGGAGTGGTATGGAAGTGGCGTGAAAGGGCATTCCAGGCTCTGGTTGACCATTGTTTGGTGGCTTGTTTTTGTGGGCAGGTCAGTTTTTATAGTACAATGTGTAGTGGATTGTGGGTGGCTTGTCTGTTATTTGTGTGAGTGATGCGTTTCAGTTTGTTGTGAAGGTAGGATGGGGTTTTAAGCTTCATGATGTAGAATGCTTTGAAAGGACTCCTCTGGGGATTTGGGAGCCAGTGGGTCTGGGAGTGAGCAGAAGTGATGTGTGAGTGTTCTGGAAGGTGTAGAATGAGTCATACTTCTGCATTCCTGTATGGCTTCTAGGGGAGAGAGTGTTGCTGGGGAATCCAGTGAGTATAGCATTTCCCGTGCAGTTGCAGGCTGTATGTTATATTGATGGCCGCGTTTTGCTATATGAAATATAGGTTGGGGTTGATGGTGAAGTTTACAGAGAATTGACTGATGTGGAGGGGGATATGTGTGAGTGGTCTGTATTGAGTTCTTTTATCGAGGGGGCAAGGTATGGTTTGTGCCTGAGGGGGCAGAAGAAGAGGTATTCCGCTTTGCTTTTTTTATTATTTATTTGTTTTGGTTTTAAATGTAAAACCTTTACAAAACCACAGTAATAACATGAGACAAGACAACAATATACAAGTACATACAAAATTAAAATAAGAAAACGATGCTGAGAAAACCAGGGGCTGCAAGGGGGACCAATCGTGGCCCTCTTATGTTCGTCCTGAGTGGCTAATGTCTTACACTTATAAAAGTATAGAGAATTTTTTGAGGACTTTTACTATTGTTGCCGTGAGCATAATTTCTTGACCAGCGATCAGCCTATCCCAAAAAAGATCATGCATGAGCCTCTCTTCTTTAGCCACAAATCTCCTAAGTAACAACAATCTTGTTTCCCAGGTGCATTCGCACTCCATTAGCAAGTGTCTTAGGGATTATTGGCTTGGAGAGTCACATTGTCTGCAGAGTTTTTTCGCTTGGTCCCCCCAGATTTCTTCTAACCAAAATTTCCCCCGTATGGGCTACGTTGAGTCTTAATCTCAGAAATTATTTCTTACACCCTTTTCAGGAAACTTTTGGAGATAGCGAGGGAGAGAACCGAGCTTTTTGTCCACCTTTAGAAAGAGGTTTGGGGGATTAAGGTTCCTTACTCCGTCGATAGTAGTGATCCAGTCTCTTATTTCTAATGATTTTTTCACTTTCATGGGATTGAGAACTAGGGTTTCTGATGTCAGATCGAGCCTGAGCAGGATACATCCCACTTTCTTCTCCAAACCAAGGAGTAGCTTGGATTTTGCGTTTTTAAGATGTTCATTTACATCAAAATAGAGGGAAGACTGCCTGCTGTTGTTATTTTCACGGTATAATGATAAAAGTTTCCAATCTGCTCGACAACCCAAGGAGGTCAATCCAAGTTCAAACCAAAAGCTCACGAGGGGAGTACACATTGGGAGAGCTAAGGATTTCTTCACAGGAGACCCTCGAGTTTGTTCCAGTCGAAGTGCCAAAGCAAAGGCTTTGCTTCCAGACCATACAGGTATTGCGCTTTGCATGTGTTCAGGTTTAGGACATGGGTGGCCATCCAGGTGGTGGTGGCAGAATTACAGTGTCTAATGGTGTATAGTTCTTAGGGTGAGGAGATTTGAAAGTAATGCGTTAAAGTGAAAGTGGATGTTGTGGCTGCTAAGAGTGTGTCTGAGGGATTCAATGCATAGGTTCACCAGGAGAGGGAGAGACGGAGCATTCTTGTGGTACTCCATATTTGACCATGGTGGGATTTGATCAACAGACGGCATGGAGAGGCAGTGTGTCCTGTCAGTGAGGAAGAAGGTAAACCAGTCGAGAGCAGTGCTCGAGAGTTCCATTCTGTGGGATAGGATGTTTAGGAGGATGGTGTTGTCGATGGTGTCAAAAGCTGCAAAGAGGTTGGAGGCCTAGAAGGGCTATGTGTCCTTTGTCAGTGATATTGTGGAGGTCCTCCAGGTAAGGTCTTTGTACTGTAGCTGTGTGGAAACCTGAATGGAAGGGGTTGTAAAGGTTGTTTGTGGTGATGTGCTGTTGGAGGTGGCCTGTGACAAGGCATTCAGTTATTTCAGCGAGGTACGGCAGGATTATGATGGGACAGTATTTTTTAGGGAGCGTGTGGTTGAGGGATGATTTGTTGAAGAGGTGGTAGATTTGTCCTGCTTTTAGTGTGATGGGTTTGGTGCTATGTGAGAGACAGGAGTTGATGATGTTGAGCCAATGTGGAGCTACGGTGCGAATGCAGTTAAATTCGGCCTGAGCTGGGCTTGCATCATCCAGGAAGTGCGCTGGTTTGTTTGACTGTGAGAATAATGAGGGTGTCTTGGTTGATGGGGTGGAATGGGCCCCATGTGTTGGAGGGTTTGGGATTGGGGTGGTGGTAGAGTGACTGTGGAGGGCAAAGCTTGTCTGATGTGTATCTTGCAGTTTGAAGGAGTCCATGTGGGAGTTACATACTGTGGTGGATGGTGATGGGAGTGAGGGTGGATGGTGATTTGGAGAGTGACTTGATGATGTTAAAACGTTTCTGTGTGCATTTGGGGGCAGGTTGGATCTCTTGGAGGTAGTGGGCAACTTTGTGAGGCATCTGACCATCTTGTATTTGAAGCAGCTGACTTTGGAGGTGTTCTGGTGGAGGGGCATGGGTTCTTTTTCCAGGCTCTTTATAGGTGACTGGTTTCCTGTTGGTAAGGAGGGAATTCTTGAACTATGGCTTATAGTCTGCGGTTGTGGGGTTTCTGTGTTTTGAGGAAGCAATATGGTTGAGTGCCTGGGTGACTGTGGGGTTGTAATTGTTGAGAGGTAAGGTGGAATGGGTGTGAAGGAAAGGGTGGATTGTATTAGTGGTGAAAGTACTGTGTTGTGCTTGATTTCCCTAGGGGGCTGGGGTGATGGGTGACAGAAGTGGAATGTTGTGTGGCAGAATGAGTATGAAGGGGACGGCAAAGTGGTGTGGCCATGAAACCCAGATTCAATTTTGCTCAGAAAATGAATTTTTGCAGGAATTCAAAAGGTCAAGGGTGTTGCCAGCTGTGTGTGTGGGGTAGGTGATGTGTTGGGTGAGGTTGCAGTGGGAGAGTGGAGTGAGGATACTGTTCAGTATAGGGTCATTGTCTGAGTGAGAACAACCTGATTTGAAATCACCAGGGTGGGTGTTGGTGCAGGGGAGTGGAGCTGTCGTTGTCAGGTTATTCAGTATAGAAGTTGGCATAGTGTGTTGGGGTAGTAAAGGAGAAGGATGCATGTCAGATGTGAGTTTGTTTGTAGGGAGCAACTGAGAGAGGGCCTCAAATGATGTGTGTGGGGTTGCTGTATGTAAGTGAGACTGTGTGCATTATGGCAATGCCACCACCTTCTTATGTTGGGGGGTTTGTGGCGGATGGAGTAGTTTGAGGGGAGTATGTCAGGGATGAAAAGTGTGTTGTGTTTTTTTTTCAATGTTTCTGTGAGAAATAACAAGCCAAGTTGTGTATGGCAAAGAGGTTGTTGATTTCATGAGTGTGTGCAGGTTCAGGGTGGCAGTTGAGAAGAAGGCACCGGTGTATGTAACTAGTTGTTGCAGTGGAGTGCTGTGCTGGAGTTTGAATATATGTTGTTTCTGTGCTTTGCAAGCGTCAAGATTGTGACAACCAGTGGCGAACAGGAGATACAGGAGGCACAGAAAGATATAAAGATATTCACTCCTACCCTGAGCTATGTGAGCCCATTTGCTCAGGACACCCGAAGAAAGTGGCTTATATTCCAAATTGGCCCGGAAGTAGTTCAATAGGAAACAGATAAGAACAGGGGAATACCGATACAGTCCTCTTTCCAGCCTCTCTGAAGCAGCAGCCAGATCACAGGGCGGAGGTAAGGAGCAACAGAAAGGGCTCTGGAGGGAGTTTCCAGGCTTCATGCTGGTGACTTTGTGCTTTGAAAGTTTTGCAGGGTTTAAGATTCTAACCCTACCTGAAAGCAAATGAAAGACAAAATGTGCATATGATATGTGACTGGAGTGTAATATTGACTTGAAGGGGGTGGAGTGAGTAATGAATATCCCTTGTGTAACAAAAGTGGAGTACATGTTTTGTTTATGTTATCTGACTGTTTTCCAATGTGTACATTTTTCATCATGCCAAAATGCATGTGAGATCATTGTTGAATCCTTAGATGTCGTCCCTTCTCCCATGGGGGGAGGCTCTTCCCATGAGGCCAGGGAGGTGAGGCCGCTACCTGATAGTCCCCCTAGGGGTGGTACTCAGTGGATGGATCTCATGGGGAGGTATCCCCGATGGGACGGGACTAGGGGAGACTATCTAGGGAGAACGTGGTTTTCCACACCCCAAAATACCTTCCCTAATTTACCCCTACCTTGTCATCTCATGCGTCTCTGTCATATTCAGAAGGGACAAAGTACTGGGATGAAGAAGAACCTAATATATCTCAGGGAGATTCCTGGGATAGGTACTGGGATGAGGAGGAGATGCTGGGTCATGAAGATACTTCTGACAAGAGCAATGAACCATCTAGTGGTTTGAGAATGCTCATTGTAGAAACCACAGTAGAAATAGAAGGAGGACTCTCTGGAGGAACCGCGAGATTCAAGAAGGAAGAACTCCAGAATCTTCACAGGACGCTGCCTGGTAGTTGGAAGCATCCCCACTCCATCCGCAGTGGAAGGACCGCGCGGAGCGCACCAGAAGCAGGAGAACCAATGGAAGAAGCAGGCTGACCACACACCTTGGAGAGGAGGCGCAGCCCACACAGCAGGACATGCTGCAGAGCCGCTGCAGCATCCACAGAGGCATAAAAGAGCAAGAGAAGACCGGAAGAGGGTTCCTTGCACAGCAGGACATGCTGCGAAGCTGCACCAGCACCCATAGAGACACGGGAGACCAAGGGAAACCCGGAAGAAGGTTTTGGAGAGCCCAAGAAGAACCGCCAGGCACCAGTACACCCCTTACAGGTACCTGGTTTGCTGAGACGGCTGGTGGGGCAAGGAGAACATTTGACCCATGCAACAGGGGTAAAGAGGACACCCTTGAACATAATACAAGTAGAAGTAATGAAGCTCGGGTCTGGGAACTGCACCCACAGGAGAAGAAACCATTAAGCCAGCTTCTTCATTGTAGTACCTGGCAAACAAGTGAACCTGGTCTTCCTAAGTAGGAGAAGAGAAACATCCGGGTCTGCGACCCACACCCACAGATGAAGAAAACATGAATCCATCTTCTCCGTTCCAGTACCTGGCAGGTAAATGAACCTGGTCTGACTAAGCAGAACAAGAGAAAACAACCGAGACTGGGACCCTCACACACAGAACTGTGTGAATCATAGAGAGAAGTCAGGGGAAGGGAGGTATTCCCCATGGGGTTGGTAAGCTTTGCAAGTGACAGAAGCTAGGGGAAGGGAGGCATTTCTCCTGGTGTGTTGAACTGACTTAAGAAATCTAAGTACAGTACCTGGCGGGGAGGTGTAGCAGGTCTGCCTACCTGAGCCACTGAAGAGGCTCACAGCAAGTCGAATGTTTGAGAAAGGCCAGGGGAAGGAAGTTATTCCACCAGACATTTTGAGCTGCATTGTAAAGCCTCAGAATGGGCAGGTGAATGGGGTCATCCCCCCTGACATTACTAACTGCAGCACAAAACCTGCGGAGAGCCTGGGGAGGGGAGTCAATTCCCCAACCTTCGTGAACTGTCGCAAAGAGCCTTCAAAGAGACCTGGGGAAGGCAGCCATACCACTAGGTATAGTGTACCGCAAAGCCCAGAGAGGTCAGTGGACGGAAGCCATACCCCTTGACCGTGTGTACCATGTAGTAAAGCCAAGGAAGGCCGAGGGAAGGGAGTAATTCCCTGTGCACTGTGAAGCCACAGATTTTTATTAATGTCTGTTTGTATCTCCTGTCAGCATGTATGAAAGCAGAAGTCATTGAAGCTCCAGCTGGAGCATGGCAAAGGCACTGAGAATATCTTTGGGGCTCAGGAATCCCAGTTCAGAAGACCTTTTTATAGTGGCGGGAGTGGGAGGCAAGAAGTTGCTGCTAGAGTAGTCAACAGATCTGCCACTCAGCGATAGCCTGGGCATGCCCACCGGAATGGTGCCATTGACTTTTATTACCTTGGTCCCTTCATACAAAGGCTACATGCAGAGTGGAGGATGCTTTTGGATTTTAGTCAGAAGAGAAGGTGGGCAGAGCCAGGCCACAGGGAGATGACTCACTAGATGTGTGCTGGCCATGGAGACTGCTCCAGTTCTCAGGACTCCATTGGGGGCACTGGGCAAAGGAGTAAGCATCAACTGAGCCACCAGGAAATGGGTTTTAGATAACTCAGCCTGTTAGGAGCTACTCTGCTGAGGGATGGGAACTGAACTGAGCAAAGGGTGTTCATATTATTTCTTGCTAAAAACACATTCTGGCCAGAGTGCTTCCACGAGTAGTACAGGAGTAGGTCTCATTAGAGCACAGGGTTCTACGAAATTAAATACAAAGCAAACCAACAACCTCTGCATAACATTAAAAATAAAATGTAAACTAGGTGTAAAAATGTGAGACTAGAACATGGCTTTTTGTTTGATTTACTTCAAGTAGAGGAGGACCAGGAAAAAAAGACCACCAGTACAGGTTTTACTAGAGCAATCACAAAATGTGGCATGGGCCTATGGATCATGACCACCACTGCCCGAAGAGGTCCCACACCCAAGTGAGGGTCTCTTTTGTTACCAGTGGGAGGTCCAGAAACGTATTGCAAGACACAGTGGAGATGGGTGCTGTTACTACAGGCAAGGTAAACACGAACATCTCATAGCCGTCCTTTGTGGTGCTCCACTCTTGGGCTGTCTTTTTAAGCCAGCACCACACCCCAATCCTCTGATGTGCAACGGGAGTAAGAGGGGCCAGAGCTCGCAATCCGCACAAGTCTGTAGCATCCTTGTAACTGCCCTTTGCAGCCCTTGACAAATATAATCCTTAATACTAGGCAAATGCTGCTATACTTGCCCTTTGGTTTAGGCCCCTTAGTCTGGCAATATGAAGAGAAAAAAGTTTGAAGGGACTAAGAAGAGAGAGATGTGTTGTTAATTTCACCTGGGCCATTTCAAACATGCAGACATGCAAATTCTCCCATAAATATACCAAGTAGCTACCAAGAAAAAACCTATCACAAAGAAAGCTGCTGTTAATAGATTTATTTTATTTATTTTTTGCTTGTTAGGCGCTTATACAGGAAGTAAATACTGTTTCAAAGCGCCCACAGAACAACAGGGTGGGGACAAGGGGATGTAAAAATGATTGAAATACATACAAATATTAACACAGTGGGAGGAGGAGACGACGTACTATGAGTGTTCAGAACATGCAAGTGCAGAAGGCTGGGGGAATGAGATAGGTGCTGTGGTACTCATGAGTGAGCAACAAATGAAGTGCAATGTAAGGTAAGTGTGAGCCTCCAGGGTGGAGGGTGAGCCGAGTCAAGTGCTGAGGATAGACAAAAGCTGGGGGGATTTGGTGTGGGAGATCAGGGATGAGAAGCCTTTTGTGAGTAGCAGCAACACCAAAAACTCACCGAGTGGTCGAGGTGTTAAGAAGGATACTATAGCTACAAGGACTGCCACCAAGTAGAAAGAAAGATAACAAAGGACATGGGGCTCCCTTTTCCCATAAACCTACACTGTGGGGGGAAAATGTTTGTTAGATGATTAATGCAAGATTTTGGCAGTCTAGATATAGGTCCTAGAGAAGACAAGCCGGCTAGTAATTTGAATTTTGTCTTGAAAGGGCCAGAGGAGAATTTAGCACAATATAGTGAAACTGAAGCCTCAGAAAAGAGGCAGGGCCTTTTGAGTTAGCATCAAAGCAATGTAAACGTTTCATCCATGTGACCCATATAAGACAGAGGAGAAAGGGAACTCAGATTAATTAACTATCTGTATATTTCAGTATATAATAATCAAAAGGGGCATTCTATCTGGTTGATCTATCTACCTATAGTTTTAAATTTGAATGTCCGTTCATTAAGCGTGAAATCTCTTGATTTCTACCTATATTCCGGTACTGACCCACATGTGCTTAAGCACATATGAAGTGAACCCCGAGGAGGAGATAGAGAGAGAATTCTCCGTCAGACTGAATCAAGAATGATCTGCAAATACAGAACTATTGAAAAAGGCCTGAACACAGATGATGAAATTAGAGTTTTTTATGCCAAGATGTAAGTTTGTTAATACAACATAAAACAATGGACATGTTAAGTATAATACCCATATTGTAAGAGTACGGTGTTGCCATCTTATGGATGTATGGGTCTTGGTTTAGTTATAACAGGTAACCAGTACATTATTCAGCCAAGATTGAGTGAGAGGATCACAGTTTGGATGGACACACATTATGAACATGAGTTGAGTACTCATGAGTATGAATTGGAGGTAATATACCTTGTATTTTCCTTTGTTAGGGGTGGTCACTTCTGAGTCTTTCAATTTAAATACCAATAATGATATAGCAATTTTAAGTTTGGTATGGTATTTGGATCTCTGAGATGTGGGTCAGTACCGGAATATAGGTAGAAATCAATGCATTTCACGTTTAATGAACATTAAGGTGTGGTTACCAGATTTATAGTTGACAAGTTAGAGAAGTACGAATAAAGAGAATAATTACATAATACATCTTTTTTAATGTGTTGGTTTGGAGAATGTTTAAGATATTACTCAAGCACAGGCTCCAAATATTCAACAGATGAGACATGTGAACTTCTCAATTACAACTAGTAACACTAACACATCTTTCGGTTTACAGGGTTAATGTGATAGTTTAAATTCCATGAGACAGGGAGACCTACGAGCCTGGTAAGGAATAAGAGATACAGTATCTGAATTTGAGTGAAAAGAAAAATTGAGTTTAATGTAATTAGATATAATGGGAGCACTAGAGGTGCAGACTGTGGACAGGTAACACTGAATAAGATAGGGGAGGAGTGTGTTTCTATATAAATAACAGCAAACTGAACGTGGTACTGAAACTATGATGGAGTGTTTCACAGGATAAAATGGCGGTGCACATTGTTTACATATGTGAATTGGACTGTGACATATGTGAGAATTCTGAGGGCATTCCCCCATTTAAACCCCTTGGAAGTCTCTCCGACATAATTGAGGCAGGGTTCACAAAATACTGAGAAGAGGAAGAAGCCTCCAGGAGCAATGCAGATTACCTATGGAAAACACCACTCTAGTACTGGGATGAAGAAGATGCAACCAGAAGGACACCAGCATACTCAATGAAGATGTCCCAATAACATGTCCAGGCATGTCAGACAAGGCAAACCCATAACCTACACCTGCAGCCTATTAGTCCCACACAAGTATATAAAGGTTGGGGCTTCAGGAAGAGAAGGCAGTTCAGGGGAGAGTAAGTTGGAAGGAGAGAGGAATGGCCCAAGTTACACAGGACCAGCTGGAGGAGAACGACAAGCCGAGACACTGAGGGTCTGCAAGTTGAAGCAGCAAGAGGAAGCGTGGTGAGCGAGCCATACCTCTTAAGAACCAGAAAAGTCAAAAAAAGGGAGCCAGGAGGCATGTTACTCCCTTTTTAAGTGTTGTCAAGAGAAGACTTGTTCCTCTGAGCTAAGAAGGGAGCCAAGGAGTGCCTGAGGGGCAGGCAGTGAGACCCTGACCTCAGTGGGAAAAGACGTTAATTGGGAAAGCCAAGAAAACATAACCGGTGAGTCAAATGCAATAAGAAACCCAGTATGTGTCATACGCGAGTGTATACAAAGTAACAAAGCAACTCATAAGGAAGAAAGACACGTTAGTTGGAACCTCTGAAAGCTGTTAATAGAACAATGAAGTGATATATAGTTACAGAGTTGTTGTGTCTATGAAATCATGTTCTTGAAAGTCTCTGTATGAATCAAAGAAGTCTCACAAGAGAAGGGGAGTTGTGTGCAGAAACGAAGTGGGAGTAAAATAGAGATCCGAAAAGGGCGGGGGGGCTACGTGAGAAACGAAATGTGAGCAAAAATCCCCAAAAGGCTATTAAGAGTAAAAAAACAAATGATTTAAGTGAAACCCGTTGTTCCTTTAATTTAAATGAGACAAACTACAGTGCTAATATTGAATACCTAACCGAACGAAAAGTGAAAGCAATTCAACACCACGATTGAAACAGAACACGTTGCTCCTAATGAACCCTGAGGTTAGTGAATACATTGAAAATAACTTATTTCGAATGCCAGATTGAATGAACTATGAAAAAGCTATCCTATTAAATACTGCATTGAGTATAACAAGCAAGCCAGCCTTGGTTGAATAATGAGTTGAAAAGCAAAGAACAAGATATAATGTGTGAAAGAAAAGCCACGTCTATAACAAAACACTGTGGTCAAAGTTGTGAAGCTGCACTTTAAGAACTGTTCATTGCATTACTGCGCCTTTATCAGAGAGCTGTTACTTGTGAAATAAAGGAAAAGCAAATGTTAAATTCCTGGTTTCAAGACCTGTAATGGGTGGACTGTGTGGTCGGAAACTACGCCTTGACGAGAGAACTTCTTGACGTCAACGAGGAAGCTTGTGGTGAAAGCAGGAAACCAAATATCATTAGACTTGGGGAAGGGATCCTGAGTTTTGAAAGTCCAGCTGAAAGACCAACGCTCCAAGATATTTCCTCTTGGTATTAACACTGAGTTTGGGGAAGGAAACCCTAAGCTTTGGTATTTTGGAACTGTGTTTCCCTGGAGTTATGTTCAAGAAAATTACATTTTTATAGTGACACTAAGCTTGGGGAAGGGAACCCTATGTTTTGGTGTCCTGGAACTGTGTTGAACTTAGGAAAGGGCACCTTGTCCTTTATGAAACTGTATTTCTTCTGACGCTTGATGGAAGATGAATTGACTCTGTGATGAACCTATTAACATTTAGGAAAAGAAGCTGAAGAGTACGCCAAAGCTGGAAGCGGTTCACAACTTTATTTTTTAAACACTATTTAAATTATGGTTGACATCCCTACATATTGTTTGTATTAGATGTGAGGACAAGTATAGGATTTGGACACAGACAGACTTTTAAGTTGAACATACTGACACAGACTTTCATTAGTTTCTTTAGGTAGGGAAATCCCACATTAGTATAGGGCAAGTTAGGCCTTAATCATTCCTGACTTTTTCTTTAATAAATAATTGTTCAACTTTTAATCCGTTGTCTGTGTCTCCTTCCATGATGCCAACCTCGCACGTCATGTGCATGACACATTATGTCATTGTTTGTATACAAAGGATAATCAACATGGTGGGCATTGTTAGAATGCCACACCGAATGACTCTTTTGCTCACAAGGGCTCTATGGATTGAACTACATAGAAAATGTAAGTATATGGAGTGAGGAGATATTGAACTAGTACACAATTTGATTATGTATAAGAAATAGTGAGGCTAAACGCTGAGTTTTGATCTTTATGGCTGATTAAAGAAACAAAAATAGTCAAAAGAAAGAATAAGGAATACAAGCAATATACATTTCGTAAGAAGCTACTTTATAAGATACAGTCAATTAAGCGATTGATTAAATACAGTTATCCATTTATGTTGCTCAAGTGGAAAATATGGTTAGAAATTCAGAGTATTTTTGGGAGTCACAAATTTTAACTGATGTTATGTTACTATGGACCTCATCACGAGTTGGGTGGTAGCGATAACGCAATTACTGCTGCATTTAAGGGTTGGCCCAATCATCAGTTGAGCGGAAAGATGGAGTTTTACTCTAGCTTTTTGCTGGAGGTAAATCTCCAGCTTTCTGCCCGTTTTTGACCATTTTCAGCGCTATTACCACCAGCAGTAATAGTCTTGAAAATCATCATAGAGTCCCATGGACTCTTAATAAAATGGGGAATTACAGCCTTACCACTACTCGTAATCTGGCGCACTGAGTAGCAGTAACGCTATTTGAGTTGGTGGTATCCTGGCGCAATTACCGCCGGTATACCACTAGGGCCCTGATGAGGCCCTATGTCTGCACGATGCAGATAAGGGATTTTTAGAAGAGCATTTTGATTAGACGGTTCACATCTTGAACAGGTTCTCAAGAGTTTGGGTGAATATGATCTGGTGTTGGTAGGGTGATACACCCTATATAGCAGGTCAGATAGCACAGCGAGTAGAGCGCTCGCTTTGACATCCGTGCAGAACCTACTGACTCAGGTTCGAATCCCGGCAAGTCCAAACTCAGCCTTTCATCCTTCCGAGGTCGATAAATGAGCACCACACACCGTGGGTAAGCATCGCTCAGATGCTTGAGGGTTTGTAGTGCTATATAAATGCAAAAAAACAAAACAGAACACTGTGGTGATAGAGGTGTGGTATTGGTACACCTAGTAAAGTTGATAGGTATTGTGAAGGGGTATCAATTATCCAACTGCTCATATCAAGGGAGTTAAATTGAGTCCGTTTGAAATTCATCTGTTCTGTTTGGGACTTACATCAAGAATTAAGGTTTCTAATTCTAAAGAATTAGATAAACAGAATTAATGTTCACAATATTAGTGGGATATTAGGAGGTAATATATGTGGTGCCATCTAGGCTACATTGATTAGTGATGATGGATAGTGGTGGGCATGAATGACACCATCGTACACAGGATAGGCTATGTCACCTGTAATTTGCATTTTATATAAAGGCTGAACTAATTGTTCACATTTATCTTTCCCCCTATGACCCTACACCCCACGCTTCGCTTGTCTTCTTGTTTCCTTTGTAAATAATTGTTACCTTTATTACATGGGTATAACAATATTGGTTCAATATTAGTTCACCAAACTTGGGTTTTCATGTTATATTTACCAATCATGTAATTCACAAATGAATTTGGTATCTTTAACCCTTTAAGTGCCATGGGTATTTCTCCCAAGTGCCAGGGCCTTTTTTGGTGATTTCGGTATGTGGCCATTCAATGGCTTGTAACTTTTCTGTTACATGAGATATCTTGGCCAAATGTGGCTCCTTTTTTTCCCACATGTAGGCGGTCGTAACGCCACCCAGGTATCCTAGGTTGCTGTAGGGGGCGAGAGAAAATAACCAAAAAGGGGGAACATTTTGGGTTTTTTCAAAAAATGCCAATAAACTGATGTACAAAGTAGCCTGTGTTTATTTCCTTGTAAGAGCTAGGAACGAATGGTTTACTGTGCTGAATTCCCCGATTTCCTGGCTTTCAAGAACAGGTTGAGTGGAAACGGAAAAAAATTATTTTGATGTGGTTATCAACCGTTTTGTGAGAGGTAGGCGATTTTGGCCATTTTTGCCAATTGGACATGCATGGACGGAATGGAAGAAAAGGGTAGGAAAGCCGATTTGGAGGACAAAAAGGCATATATTTCTGAAAAGTAGACAAAATCCCAAGTTTAGGAAGGGGTGATTTGCGTAGGTCAGGCAACAACTAGGTAGGGGAAAATGCCATAGATTGGGGGAAAAGCGGGAAAATTACCGAAAAAAAAGGTATATGTTGGACATGGTTGGCTTGGTACGGCATTGGCTTCTATGAATTTTGAGAAAAGCAATGCTCCGCTACATTCCCCTGACACTTGCAGTTAGGAGAGCACACATTTTTTGTAGTGTTTTACAAAACAAGCAATACCACAAGCCAAACACTGAGCCATGGTACACAGGAGTTTTACGCTCACGGCCTGAACAGATGCACTTAGCATGTGTAAATCGGGAAAGCCAATGTGGTGAGGAACGGCAAGCATATATTTTTTGAAAGAGCACAGGCAGACCTTTTCAAGGTTAGGTGACTTGTGCAGGTTACAAAAGTGTATTGTGCCTAAAGCAGCGACTAAATGTAGGTTACATTTGGGAAATGAAAGGGTTGTGTAACAAAGGGCACCAGCAAATGGGTCAAAACATTATGAAAAACACACAAACACAACACATGGCCTACCTTCCCACGTTCCTACAGGTGTCCTGATGAAAGCGGTACCTCACATGTGCAGGTGCACCTACCTGGGCGCCAAGGGGAAAGCCTAAAACACAAGTAACCCCAAGTCTGTTTTCAGACTGGAATTTCAGACGCTCTGCCGACCGGCACACCATACAGATAAGGGCCTCGGGTGTCCAAGCCACCAAGGAAAACAGGGAACCCCATGCATTTTCAAAAAGAGGACACCCGTGGGAATTCGCAGAGGTATGATTTGCCCAAGTCGCCCCAGAATTTGTTAACCAGACACCCCCGCAAAGTCCGAAATGTGGGGGAAAAAACACATTTTGCGCACATTTTGCTCGGCTCACCCATCGAAACACGCCCCCAACAACACATCGCCTACCGTCCCGCGTTCCCACAGGTATCCGATGAAAACGGTACCTCACATGTATGGGTGCACCTACCTGGCCGCCAAGGGGAAAGCCTAAAACACAAGTAACCCCAAGTCTGTTTTCAGACCGGAATTTCAGACGCTCTGCCGACCGGCACAACATACAGATATGGGCCTCGGATGTCCAAGCCACCAAGGAAAACAGGGAACCCCATGCATATCCGAAAAGAAGATACCCGTGGGAATCCGCAGAGGTATGATTTGCGCACATCGCCGCAGAATTTATTACCCAGACACCGCTGCAAAGTCCGAAATGTGGGGAAAAAAACGCATTTTCCGCACATTTCGCTCGCATCACCCATCGAAACACGCCCCCAACAACACATGGCCTACCGTCCCACGTTCCCACAGGTGACCCGATGAAAACGGTACCTCACATGTGTGGGTGCACCTACCTGGCCGCCAAGGGGAAAGCCTAAAACACAAGTAACCCCAAGTCTGTTTTCAGACCGGAATTTCAGACGCTCTGCCGACCGGCACAACATACAGATATGGGCCTTGGGTGTCCAAGCCACCAAGGAAAACAGGGAACCCCATGCATTTCCGAAAAGAGGACACCCGTGGGAATCCGCAGAGGTATGATTTGTGCACATCGCCCCAGAATGTATTACCCAGACACCCCCGCAAAGTCTGAAATGTGGGAAAAAAACGCATTTTCCGCACATTTCACTCAGCTCACCCATCAAAACACGCCCCCAACAACACATGGTCTACCTTCCCGCGTTCCCACAGGTGTCCCGATGAAAACGGTACCTCACATGTGTGGGTGCACCTACCTGGCTCCCAAGGGGAAAGCCTAAAACAAAAGTAACCCCAAGTCTGTTTTCAGACCGGAATTTCAGACGCTCTGCCGACCGGCACAACATACAGATATGGGCCTTGGGTGTCCAAGCCACCAAGGAAAACAGGGAACCCCATGCATTTCCGAAAAGAGGACACCCGTGGGAATCCGCAGAGGTATGATTTGTGCACATCGCCCCAGAATGTATTACCCAGACACCCCCGCAAAGTCTGAAATGTGGGAAAAAAACGCATTTTCCGCACATTTCACTCAGCTCACCCATCAAAACACGCCCCCAACAACACATGGTCTACCGTCCCGCGTTCCCACAGGTGTCCCGATGAAAACGGTACCTCACATGTGTGGGTGCACCTACCTGGCCGCCAAGGGGAAAGCCTAAAACACAAGTAACCCGAAGTCTGTTTTCAGACCGGAATTTCAGACGCTCTGCCGACCGGCACAACATACAGATATGGGCCTCGGATGTCCAAGCCACCAAGGAAAACAGGGAACCCCATGCATTTCCGAAAAGAAGATACCCGTGGGAATCCGCAGAGGTATGATTTGCGCACATCGCCGCAGAATTTATTACCCAGACACCGCTGCAAAGTCCGAAATGTGGGGAAAAAAACGCATTTTCCGCACATTTCGCTCGCATCACCCATCGAAACACGCCCCCAACAACACATGACCTACCGTCCCACGTTCCCACAGGTGTCCCGATGAAAACGGTACCTCACATGTGTGGGTGCACCTACCTGGCCGCCAAGGGGAAAGCCTAAAACACAAGTAACCCCAAGTCTGTTTTCAGACCAAAATTTCAGACTCTCTGCCGACCGACACACCATACAGATATGGGCCTCGGGTGTCCAAGCCACCAAGGAAAACAGGGAACCCCATGCATTTCCGAAAAGAGGACCCCGGTGGGAATCCTCAGAGGTATGATTTGCGCAAAACGCCCCAGAATTTATTACCCAGACACCCCTGCAAAGTCCGAAATGTGGTAAAATAAACCCATTTTCTGCACATTTCGCTCGGCTCACCCACCGAAACACACCGCCAACAACACGTGGCCTACCTTCCAGTGTCCCCACACGTGTCCCGATGAAAACGGTACCTCACATGTGTGGGTGCACCTACCGGGGGCGCAAAAGGAAAAGGGTAACCCACTGGTAACCCCAAGCCTTTCGCCACTGCCCATTTTGTTCATGTGGGCAACCTACAGATTTGGGCCTAGGGTATCGAAGCCAGCAAGGAAAACAGGAAACCCCACGCATTTTCCAAAAGAGGACACCCGTGGGAACCCACACATGGCCAAATTGGAGGGGCGGCCCATCTCATGTAGCCCTCCCCAGGGGCAGATAATGGGGGGGCGCTGTCCTGCACTCCTCCCTGGGCTCAGGCGTATGTTCCTAGGAGCAGATATCTGGTCCCAGGGAAGGCTGCATGACATGGCACCCACTCCATTGTGGCTGGGGGGGGAGGGGATCAATGCCCCATCCCATTAGAAACTTCCCAGACCCTTTTGGATGCCCCACAGCCCCCCCTAAAAAGCATTCCACCATTTTCCATTTTTTTCTTTGTTTACGAAACTTGCCTTGGTGCAGAGGGGCACATTGGTGTGCCAATCTGGCCCCGGGGTGCCCAAACCTTACTGCCCCACCCACTGGGGGGTCTGTCCCACCATTTTTGGGGGCCCTCTCCCTCCTCACCCCAAATGGGTGGCAGGGGCACCTCATTCAGGCCTCCCTGGGCCTCCTACAAACGGCTGTGTGAGGTACACCCCCCCTCCATTTGGGTTGGGGGGGCCCCCAAAAATGGTGGGACAGGCCCCCCAATGCATGGGGCAATAGGGTTTGGGCACTCTGGGGCAGATTGGCACACAACTGTGCCCATCTGCTCCAAGCGAAATTGGGTAAACAAAGAAAATAATACAAAATCGTAGGCTGCTTTTTAGGGGGGGGCTGAGGGCCACCCTAAATTGGCAGCAAATGTTATACTGCAACGGGGGGGTTGCACTCACCCCCCCACCCCAAATTGAGGGCCCCACCTCATGCAACCCTCCCTGGGGGCAGATATCTGGTCCTAGAAAGGGGCATCTGACTCGAGGGAGGGATGCATAAGGTGGGCCCCCCCCTATGTGATGCCAGGGAGGGATGCATGAGGTGGGGCCCTCCATTTGGGGCGGGGGGGAGAGGGCCACCCCCGTTACAGTAGAACATTCACCGGTAATGTAGGGTGCCCTCAGCCCCCTAAAAAGCAGCCTACGATTTTGTATTATTTTCTTTGTTTACCCAACTTTGCTTGGCGCAGATGGCCACATTAGTGTGCCAATCTGCCCCCAGGGTGCCCAAACCCTACTGCCCCATCTATTGGGGGGCCTGTCCCACCATTGGTGGTGGCCTTCTCCTCACCCACCCTGAACGGAGGGGGGGCACATCATGCAGCCCTACCTAGGAGGCTCAGGGAGGGCTGCATGAGGTGTCCCCCCCCAGCCATTTGGGGTGGGGGGGAAGAGGGCCACCACAAAAGGTGGGGCAGGACCCCAATGCATGGGGCAGTAGGGTTTGGGCACCCTGGGGGCAGATTGGCACACTAATGTGCCCATCTGCACCAAGCAAAGTTGGGTAAACAAAGAAAATAATACAAAATCGTAGGCTGCTTTTTAGGGGGGGGGGCTGAGGGCCACCCTAAATTAGCAGCAAATGTTGTACTGCAACGGGGGTGGCACTCACCCCCCCCCCCAAATGGAGGGCCCCACCTCATGCAACCCTCACTGGGGGCAGATATCTGCTCCTAGGAAGGGGCATCTGACCCCAGGGAGGGATGCACGAGGTGGGCCCCCCCTATCTGACGACAGGCAGGGATGCATGAGTTGGGGCCCTCCATTTGTGGTGGGGGGGGAGAGGGCCACCCCCCGTTACAGTAGAACATTTTCCGGCAATGTAGGGTGCCCCTCATCCCCCCTAAAAAGCAGCCTACAATTTTGTATTATTTTCTTTGTTTACCCAACTTCGCTTGGCACAGATGGCCACATTAGTGTGCCAATCTGCCCCCAGTGTGCCCAAACCCTACTGCCCCATCTATTGGGGGGCCTGTCCCACCATTTGTGGTGGGCCCTCTCCTCACCCACACCGAACGGAGGGGGCGGGCACATCATGCAGCCCTTCCTAGGAGGCTCAGGGAGGGCTGCATGAGGTGTCCCCCCCAGCCATATGGGGTGAGGGGAGAGGGCCACCACAAAAGGTGGGGCAGGACCCCCAATAGATGGGGCAGTAGGGTTTGGGCACCCTGGGGTCAGATTGGCACACTAATGTGGCCATCTGCGCCAAGCGAACTTGGGTAAACAAAAAAAATAATACAAAATTGTAGGCTGCATTTTAGGGGGGGCTGAGGGGCACCCTAAATTGGCAGCGAATGATGTACTGCAACGGGGGGTGGCCCTCACCCCCCCCACCCCAAATGGAGGGCCCCACCTCATGCAACCTCATTTTACTTTCAGTTTCACGCCGAAGTGCTTTACGCACGCCGACGTGAAACTGAAGGTAATCCAGCCCCCTGGCAGTGAGGGGGGACCTCCCCCTCACATAGCCCGGGGGTTGGATTACAGCTTTGCTCGATCCCTGCTTTGCAGGGATCGAGCAAAGCAGAGTGCCAAAACCGACGAGCCGGCTCGTCGGTGCCAACCTGGAGCGCTTTCCACTGACGAGCCGGCACATCAGTGGCACTTTAACTTTGTTTGGGTTTGTGATTTAAAAATATGTTTGATTTATGATATGTTCATTTGTGTCTGTTATAAATTGATTGTGATTTGGGTTTACCTGATGGTGTGTGGTTTAACCATTGGGTTAAATGATCTCACTATGCACTTGATTATAATGAACTGGTCTTATCATTTATTTTTGAAAATAGATTTTTGTTATTACTTTTGTTATTGCCCCTGTTATTGAAACCTCATGGACATTACATATGTTGAATTTGTTGATTCTTCAATGTATGTATTACGTATGTAATTGCTATTAATATTGATGTCCAGCCCTGAAGAAGACCCAAAGAGGTCGAAACATGTGTTATGATATGATATGGCATTTATAACGCACCTATACACAAGTGTTTCAAGGCGTGACGAAGGAAGGGAGGGGAAACAGAGGGAAGGCAAAGACAACGATCTTACTAAACTAGGTGACATTGAGATTGCGCAAGTGCAGGGGATGTGGAAAGGGAAAGTGCGGGGAGAAGGGGGCAGTGCAATACATAGTATCAACAGTAAAGAATAAATAAAATAAATAATAAACAATAGGTAAAAGTGCAGCAAGCTAGTGGCAAATGCAGGGGTTAGTGCAGACATCAAGTGTCAAGAGCTGGGCGGACTGTAAGGATACAGAAACAGTCCCCAAGCACAGGGGTTGCCGGGGAGGCAGTGCAGGTGTGCAGCTGGCGGGGGATGGGACCCAGGCCCGAGATCAGAGGGTAGCCAGGCGACCAGTGCAGTTTCAGTCAGGAGTTCAGCAGGGGAGAGGAGGAGAGAAAGCAGAATCAAAGAGGAATGTCTTGAGGTGCTTCCGGAACTGGAGTTGGTTCTCCTCAGGTTTCAGAGAGGCAGGGATGCTGTTGCAGAGGGAGGCCCCAGTCGAAGAAAGAGATCTATCACCAACTCGTTGCTTGTAGAAGCGACTGACCCTGAGGGAGTTGGAGGCAGATGAGTGAAGAGCTTAAGAAGGGAGATATATAGGAATAGAGAGTTGGAGGTATGTAGGCCCCAGAAGGTTTTGTGGACAATGCAGAGGGTTTTGAACTTAATCCTCACAGCCACTGGGAGCCAGTGCAGAGATTTTAGTCCTGGAGAGATACAATCCCTGGGCTTGAGGCCAAGGACAAGTCTCACAATCCTGTTCTGGATGAGTTGCAGAGGGCGGAGAGTAGAAGCAGGCAGATTTAGAAAGAGGCTGTTGCAGTAGTCCTGCCTAGAAAGAACCAGAGCTCTGGAGATTGTGAGCTTCTATGGGAAGGTTAGGAAAGGAAGAATACCTGTGAGGAGGTGCAGTTGGTAGTGTGACTTCTTAGAGACGTCAGAGATGTGAGGAGAAAAGGAGAGAGTGAAGTCGAAGATGACCCTGAGGTTTTTAGTCTCACAGGTGGGAGAAGGAAGAGGGCCAAGAGAGGCTGGCTAGAGAGCGACAGGAAAGGAGGGAGCAGGTGTGCCAATGGGGAGAATCTTAGTCTTACTGGCATTAAGGCAGAGATCGTTGGCAGCACACCAATCCTGGATAGCGGACATACAGTCAGAGATGAGAGAAGGAGAAGAGGTGGCAGAAGGGAGCCTAAAAATGAGTTGAGTGTCCTCCGCATAGCACTGAAAATTGGGGCAGAGAGCAGAAATGTGGTGGGCAAGAAGTGCCAGGTATTGATTGAACAGCCAGGGAGAGAGGTTAGACCCCTGGGGAACACCACAGGTAGAGATAGAGATAGAGGAGAGGAAAGACCCAAGTTGGACCTGGGAGGGTCGATCAGAGAGGAAAGAGGCCAGGGCCTTATCTGTGATACCCAGGTTATCATGGAGACGGTTGAGCGAGATGGCATGGTTGGCCATGTCAAAGACAGAAGAGAGATCAAGTAAGATGACACAGGGGGTATTGGAGTCAAGGTTGGAGAGCAGGACTTCATGGATGTTCAGGACAGCAGTTTCCGTGCTTCTGGCAGCTCGGAAGCCAGACTGATGGTCATGGTGACAGATATAAAATCTTTAACGACTTTGGTTTTGGGTGAGTGAATTTCTGAATCTGACCATTGTGGATACAAAATCAATGTTCAATAGACTAATTATTGGACCTAGGAGCAAAGGTATCTGAGCCATTATAGGAGAGATATTGTATATTTCAGTAGGCAATTCAGTCATCCATCATTTGGACACCACATATGTCTATTTGAGGAGGAAATTTAGTAGTCTGCCATTGGGAGTGGGAAGAATGTACACAAATATAAGCTTCATGTAATCAGGCAGTAGCCATGGTACAGCTCATGTAAAACATGACCTTCAGTGAGTCAGTTAAATATGAGTATATTGAACTCCACCAGGTGACACAAGAGAAAGGCCCTTTGCCTCCACCTTGCCCTTGTCCCAAGAAGATCTTGGGCTTAGTGAATACTCTGAGGAATCTGAGGGCATTCTCACTGCTTTCCTCAAAATATCCTCCTCCCAGGAGGCCAGCGAAAGGCCGTCGCTTTTTGGATCCTGACCTTGGGGGTGGATATGCGAGGGAGCATCACCTGGGTGGTTGGAGGAGACTTGGGGAGGGGAGATGAGGCACCCTTGAGTGAGACATGGTATCCCCATTTCCCTTTTCCAATTAACCTAATGTCCCCAGGTCTTTGTAGGTTACTATCAGTCTCTTCCTTATCTTTCCGATACATCATTTACCAGTAGACATCAATCAGGTACTGCGACGAGGTAGAGACACGCCAGAGCCATACATCCTCTCTATGATAACGTTTACATACACCAACATCACTTTGGTACTGAGATGAAGAAGAGGCATCAAACATGGAAGAAATGCTGTTGGTTTGACACTTTAGCGGTCTAGTGTTCCTGACATCGTAATTGATGCAGGGAACTTTGAATCGAGGACGTGATGTCAGGAGAGGGACTTCTGTCTCCCCTGTGGGGACACGAGAGGCGAAGCGGATACCAACAGAGGCTGCTGCAGCAAAGGAGCAAACCAGAGAGAAGCCAAGTCAAGAATTGCAAGCAAGCTGGGAGAAGTGGAACCAGTGCTGCGGAATGCTGCAGAGATGCCGGTAGTGGAGTGAAGCTCCTGGGTGTTTGCAGCTGCAAGATCTCAAGGACAGTCCTTACCGGTGCTCCAGGGAAGGCAGCAGGGTGAAGCGAGGTCCTTTGAGGAGGTGCCCAAGGCCATGGAAAGGTGGCACAAGGCAGAGAGAGCCAAAGTAGGTTCTCCAGCGCCATCCAGTAGCCGACCGGCACACAACTGGAAACCGGTGAGTCTGCCCAGAAGGCAGGAGGACCCCGGGGAGTGTCAAATGAACAACAGAACCTGGAAAGGTGCATAACAAGTAAAGGTCGGAAACCAGAGGACCGGGAACTGTTAAAGAGGCAAAAGGGCATTGCCAACAGTACACACTTTTGACACAACCCCTTGCATCTGATCAGACCATTACATAATTAACTTCCACATTGAATTTAAGACTCACATTCAGAGACCCCCAAATCCTAGCACAATGGTTATGAGCTGGAATTTTAAAAAAGATCTCCTCCCTTGATATTCAATCCTGCCTGAACACAGTCATGTTAAATGACCAGATAATGACCAGGCTGATGATTTGGCTGACCATTACACTAAGCCTCTCCAGACCATGATTGATCTTATTGCCCCACTTCAGTCAGGTTTGTTAGAATTAATCCTAAACACCAACACTGGATTACTACTGAACTATCTGTCTTAAAGAAACTCAAACGTTCCCTTGAGGCTAAATGGCGAAAAAACTCGCATCCAAAGAGAATAGGGAACTATGGAAAGTTACAGACAAGAGCTACAAATCAAAAATAATCATAACAAAAGATAATTTCTTCAACTCCCAAATAGAAGAAGCATCTAACAAGTTGCGAACACTCTTCCAAATTGTTAAAACCTTGGCAAAACCTGCAGTAACCACCCTCTCCTATGTGCCTGCAGCATCTGACTGCAGGATGGTCCGGGCAGCTTTCCAAGCTAAAATAGTCAAAGCAAGGAAACAGGTTTCCTTGCCCAGTCCAACGAAAACATCCTGATAATCCCCAAGAGATTATGGGGGCCTCACAGACTCTCCCTAAATTCTCCCTCAGTTCCATTGAGATAACAGATATGGAGAAATTACTTTCAGGTATGAAGCCCACCTCATGTGCAGAAAACCCCCTGCCACCAAAAATCCTCCTCGAACAAAGAGCCATTGTTGCCCCCTTCCTTGACACGACTTGTTAACGCCTCCTTTCGGGACAAGCAGGTCCCTTCTTCCATCAAGGCAGTTACGGTCATACCCATGCCCAGAAAACCATGCCTCGACCCTAGGGATCCAACCAATCTCAGGCCCATAACAAATTGTCACTTCCTTTTGAAGATACTAGACAAACTAGCCATGACACAATTACAATCTTATGTCGAAGCCAACAACATCTTGCATGGAAGGAAATCAGGCTTTAGGCCGGCACATACCACGGAAACAGCACTGACTGACTTACAATCCCACATGTTGGGGATCATGGAGAATGGTAAACTGGGCCTTCTGGTCCTTTTGGACTTGTCCGCAGCCTTTGATCTGCTTGACCATCAATGCCTTCTCCATACCCTGCAATCTATTGGTAATTGCTCCAGTGGAGCAGTCAAATGGCTTCCATCCTTCCTGCTCCACCATGTTTCTAGAATCCATTGGGGAGATGCTTTCTCACTTACTGCGCCCATCCTCTGTGGAGTTCCACAAGTCACCAGTTTATCGCTGGTGCTACTCAACATCTACATCCAGCACCTCTGCTCTCTCTTAGAGAGTTTAGGTGTCTTTTTTACTAACTACGCGGATGACACGCAACTTGTGATGGTACTTAGCAGGGACCACTCCTTAGACACCTCCAGACTACTCTACCTTCTCAGTCATGTTGAATCTTGGATGTCTGAAAACTGGATGTACCTTAACGGAGGGAAGACAGAGCTGCTCATCTTTGGTTCCTCCCATGCCAGGGGTAAGCTCAGTGCAAAATATGCTAATATTACCATCAATAACATTAGCAACCCAGCCCAACACAAAGTTAAAACAGTGGGCATTACTCTCGAAGTCTCACTCAAATTCAGATGTGCACACCAATCTGATTAGTAGGAACAGAAACTTTCACCTGCAACTTGTCCGAAACTTAAGACCATTTCTGATGGAAAAGAATGCTGCTACCATCGGTTGCGCCACCATCTTGTCTAGACTGGACTACTGTAATGCACTGCTTCTTGGGGCTAATAACAGCAGTCTAAAAAGATGCCAACGAATTCAAAATGATGCAGTTCTGATCATAAAAAACATCCCATGGAAGGAACACATCTCCATATATCGGAAAGACCTGCATTGGCTGACCGTCCAGGAGTGCATTAAATTCAAAACCTACACCATTGTGCCATCTTTTCGGCTCTGCCCCTTCCAATCTCAAATTTGCAATGATCCCCTAAACTCCCAGAAGACGCCTTTGTTCTTCGATCTAGCCCTGGTCGCATGTCCATCATTTGAAAAGGAATGGGGCCTTGGTCATTCTTTCCCAGTCCGGGCCGCCCAGCTGTGGAATTTTCTCCCTCTGGACCTGAGACTGGAGAACAACCTGTCCAGTTTCAGGAAAAAACTCAAGACCGCACTCTTTAAGTAGTAGACTTAGGAACTTTATGATCACCCCTTACTCTGTCCCGTCTATTTTTTGTCGTCCTCGTGTGCATGTGCGCCCTGATGCCTACGTGCGTGAAATGAAGTCACGCCTCATTGAAAAGCTAAAAATGTGGCATAATTCATCTGAAGCAAATTCAAGTAAGGTGTATTGGTTGCGTGACCTGTAATGGGTGGACGGTGTGGTGCGACAACTGCACCTAGGCCGAGTGCATCCACCTAAGGAAAAGCCACATATGTGATTGAGCTAAGGAAGATATATGTGAATTGAAATTAAGGAACTGAATTCTATAACTTTGTGAAAGGTGACTAAACCAGAAAAGCTGTGGAGTGTCCCAGGGATATGTGTCGTTTGGACCATTGAGAACTGAAGATTGTTTTATTTGAGAACTTTGAGATGTTTTAAACCATGTGGAAAGCAACCACTCTCTGATAACCTGAACTATTTGAACCTTGGGGAAGGGAAAACCCTTTTCCACCCAAGAGTTGGAAGAAGCTCTGAACTTTTATTTCAACACTTCTCATGTGATGCTTCCATCACTACACATTTGATAAAGTTAGACGTGAAAGCAAGTATAGGTTTTGACACAGACAGACATTTGCATTGGACTTCCTGACACAGACTATCATTAGTTTTCTTTAGGTAGGAAAATTCCACCTTAGCACAGGGCAAGTGAGGCATTTTTCCAACCCCCACTTTTTGGTTATCCCAAAACTCTACTCAGTTGTCTGTGTGTACTTCATGATGCCTTCATAATACATACTTCGCCAGTGTACCTGCAGAGTGGGACCAGTGGAGCAAATGTACGAGCATATTGTAGTAATGAAATCTAGACATCAAGAGGTCGATCCCCTTATTTAGATGCAGCTCAGTACATCCATCTCCATTAACAACCACCGACCAACTGACAACATAGAAGCCTCTAACAACACCTTTCTACGGCCTTACATCACAAAGGTGGCAGACCTTCAGATGATATTAACGTTTCCAATGCATAATGTAAATACAATGGAGGGATGGACGGAGAGGCAGGGCAATGGATGGGACAGAAAGGAAGTTGGTAGCACAATACAAAGAACCAATCTTCCATGGTTCAATTATCAAATCTTCCATCTTTTTCGCTGATCCAGTCTCTTTTTTTGTTACCCTGCAGGGTTCTGACCCCCACCCATGCCTCATGGCTTCACATTTGCTCTCTCTTCGCAAGGCCCAAGCCACAAGGGTAATGGTGTTGCAGCATCTGGTGGTGTAATTTCTAGCTACACTGTGCACTTTTCATAACTTTCCATCAGCAGTGTTAATGATAGGTTTTCTGATGTGTGAAGAGCCCTTCGGCACACTGTGGGATTGTTTGATGTGGACTACATCACCTATATGTATTGTGCCCTCTTAGACAGGGGTTCTAGCCTCATGGATAACCTTGGGTTTACTTTTTGCATTACTGACATTATCACATATCACAGGGAAGTTGGGCTTGTTGGAGCAATTGTGACTTTGAGGAATGCCTTAATCTTGCTGGAGACAATCTGGTTTCCATTATTTCCATTATTAGACAGCAGAGTGCTCAGGATCGCGTCCCTAAGAAATAGTTCCTCCAGGAATTTCTTGTCCCTATCAGACGGAATGCCTCCAACAATTTTGAGAAAAGTAGTCAACGAGGATAATACCAACCCTCATTTCCCTGGTTAGTGTGTAGAATGGTCAGATTATGTGAAGGTCTACCCTTTTACAAGGACCATTAGGTACTTCGAATGGTTTTCATGGTACCACACACGTTTGGAGAACCTTGAGAATTTGTTCACACTTGTTGCAATCCCTCACAAAATGGTTAATATGCCTATCTACTCCTGGCCACCAGCAGTATTTTTCTGACAGAGATGCCAGGATAGCCAATGTGTGCATTTTCCATGTTTTTCGTTCTTAGTCCCCTAGATGGGACCCAAGTTTCACTCAGCTACAATGAACACTGAGTTCACCAGTGACCTGCATGAAAGGTTTTAATGCACTATCAATGCCTTTTTTTTTTTTTTGCACCAGCCGTTGGTCAGCCAGGTCTCTGCTGTGGTGAGAATGTGATCCTTCTCCTACATGTCTACGCACCTTTGTTTGGAGATGGCTTTCCCTAGGTATCCACCCTCCCAGGACTCACAAAGCAAGTGTCACGTGTTGGAGTGCCTCACAGTTACGCGATCGGGGACAAAGCTGGCAGGTGTATGCGTACTGTACAAGTAGAAGTGGAGGGCACGGTGAACTGAGAAGCTAACTGGGAGGGAGGGCGAGAATCAGTTCATGATTTATGAATTTGTTGAAGGAAAGGACTCCTTGTCGCAAGGATTAAATGGGTAAATGTGTGGTGTGAACGCACATATGCCTGGGACCTCCACAAAAGTACAGCCAAGTGGAGGACCCGCCAAAAAATCAGCAACAAGAACACCTATGAGAAACAAGTTCGAAGTACCCCCAAAAATACTAGTAACGGGAGCACTTCTGACAGATCAGACTGGGGGACCCTCAAATGTACCAGCAGCCGGTGCACATCAGACAGAGCACCATCATTTGGAGAAAGAACGGCGGGTAGGGGCCAATGATCGTGCATTTAATAAAAGATTTCAATATGCTAACAATCGGATCAATACATCCAAGTACATCATCCTGACCTTTTTACCAATTAACCTGAGCAGTTCCAGTGAGTTGCAAATGCATATTTTCTGTTCCTGTTGATTTTGCAGCTTCCAGAAATGTCTTCCTTGACTTGGTTTACAACCATCGTACCTTTAGTGCTGGTATTAGCCATCACAGCTGCTAAAGATGCCACTGATGACTACAAATCGCCCTGATGATGGACAGTGGTCCGAAATGCATCGGCGACGTTAGCCTCTGTACTCTTATTAGAGCAAAAGAAGATTAAAAGGACGTTTTTTTATCTTGAACATTTGTTTTCTAGAAATTCATTGTTTCACATTCAAAATGTACATCAATTGTGAGATAGCATAAACTCCAGATCATAGTATTGTCTACCCCCTTTGGCATCACCAGGTCAGGTGACTCTTTTCTTCGGGTGTATGCGCATTGGCACTTATTAAGCAGATAGGGAGCTTATCTGTCTCGCTCTGGCCATCTGCATGGATATCACGAGCCTGCGGCGGTGACGCTGAATAGCTGGTCTCTGGATCTCCATGGCGGGAGGGAGCCGCCATCTTCTTCTCGCCGTGCCAGGCACGTCACAATGTTGCATAAGCCCCACATGCGCGCTGAAGCACGGTTGCTAAGCAACCATACACAAACGGCCTCGCTTTCGCACTGAGACATAAAAGGGAAGTGAAGCTGTGCCTCGGTGCATCTCAACACCCTAGTTGTCCATGCTCCTCTCTGCTCTTGGTCTGTTCTCTGTGCACTTGCTCTATGGTGTTTCCCTTAAACCTGCTTTTTGCCTTGCTTCCTCCTTTTATTGACTTTACCTCTTGTGTTATTCTCAAATGCTAATTTCACTGCTTACCTTGCTGATTGCCTCTGCTCACTGGCCTTATATTACCTACCATCTTGGTGCACCTTTTCAGTGCCTGGTACTGTTTCAGCACCACACTAATCAAGGGGCACCCTTTCATGGTCAAACAATCAGTTGGCAGGGGTACGGTGGGTTTTCAGGAACGGCCTACACCACTCTAGAGTTGCGGTATACAACGTAGCGACCCCTGCTCAACTGACCCCTCATACAGGTATGCGCCAGCGCTCCGATCTTCTTGACCGCAAGACTTCATTATCATTTCTGCCATTATCAAGGATAGACGAAAGAGAAACCCTGGAGAGGCAGTGTGCCCTGAACTTGATGGTGCCCTTCATGTGCTCCATGGTATACCAAAGGTCTATTCACCTGGTTATTATCTGTGCTAGGTCGGGAGAAATGCTGGTCACTCCCCTCACTCTCACAGATTGCACCATGGCTTGTGGTCTGTCTTTATGAGGAATTCAGCTCCCCACAAGTACTGATGGATGTCCTCTGACGACTAAGCACACGTGAGGGCCTCTTGCTCAATCACTGAATAGTTTTCTATGCCATAATATGGGAACGCAAGGCAAATGCTATGGGGCTAGGGGTCCCTTCCTTGTTGAAATTGGGTGAGAATAGCCCGCAGCTTCTTGCCACTGGAATCTTGTGTCCAGGCAGAATGCGTAGAGGCATCAGAATTAAGCATGGTCATCATTAAAATGTGTAAATGGGGGGTCCTTCTTTATAAGTCTGCACATGGGTTCACCCATGCTTGAGAAACCTTTGAGAAATGTAGCAAAGCATTCGCAGACTCCCAGGAAAGACCAGAGTTTTTCTTTGTTAGTGGGTGTTGTGGCCTCCTGTATGGTTTCTACTTGACTGCCTTTGGGTTTTATTCCCCCCTTCACAAGCGTGGGCTTGAAGTGCAGCCACGGTACTCCACTTCTTGGACAGTCTGCTTTTCTCTGCCTCCAAAGTCAAGCCTTGCTCACGTATAACATTCAAAATGATTTCAAGGGTTGCCCGGTGGTCGGCCAGAGTTTTGGTGCACATCAAGATGTCATTTTAGAAGTAGAATATGTTATTTAGACCTTTGAGAAGTTTGCCCATCAGACGTTGACAGAGAGTGGCTGCTGAGGACAGGCCGAATGGCATCCTGTGAAACTTGTACAAGCCAAATATGCATTGCTTACTTGATTCAGCTTGCTCGACTTGGTGGTAGGCCTCTCGAGGTCGTGTGGCAAATGCACCAGCATTGCCAATTTGGTGGAGCAATTCCCCAATGTCGGGGAGTGGCAAGCAGTCTACAACTATGTTAGGGTTCAATCATCTTAACTCCACACACAATCTGATTAACTTGTTAGATTTTGACAGAAGGACAGTGGGGGCCACCCACTCGGATGAGTCAGTTTCTTCTTCGATTTTGCCTTTGACTATCTGTGCCGGTTGTTATTTGAGATTGTTTTGCAGCCTGAGAAGAACCTTTTTGGCCGGGTACATCACAGGAGTGGCCCGTCACTTGAGTTTAATTTTGTGCTCATAGCCTTTAAACTTGCCCTCTTTTTGTTAAAGACAATGGGGGTCATTATGACCTGGGCGGTAAGGGATTCCGGGCACCGGTAAGGAGACCGGTGCCGGTAATCCCTTACCGCCCTATTCCGAGGTCCCTTGGCGGAGACCGTAAGGAACGTGTGGTGTGACCACACGTCCCTTATGGGTCCTGCTAAGGGACCAGGGCGCTAATAACGGGCTTGCAAGTCACGAGCCCGTTATTAGCCCTATGGGGGCTCAAATGGGAATGGGGAATGGTTTGTTCAATGGGGATTTACCGGTCCCGCCAGGGTTGGACTACACCGGTAAGTCCCCATTGAACAACACCGGACATGGACACGGTATGGGAGGCAGCCATGGAGCTAATAGCTCCATGGCTACCGCCCAGGTCATAATGACCCCCAATGTCCTTAGCTAGCTCCGACATCCCGATCAGCATTACTTGTTTCCGCTGCTGAGGGTCATATGGTCATGCCAAATATGGCCTTGGGAACCCAGCGGAGATGAGGGACATCTTTTCCACATGGGTGGTTCTTTCTACGGTGACTCCTGGGGCCAAACAAGTGCTCTGTAGGTTGGCCATACGTCTGTTGAGCTTCTGTTGGATCTTATCATAAGTAATTAAGGTGTACTTACCATGAGTCAGACATCATTCCAAGATTACTCCCTCAAAAAGAAACTCAAAAATGAGCCATTGCAGGTTCTGAAAACCACAGCCCAACTGACAGGAAGGAGCTTTCGCAAAATAACATTATACAGCCTTCCATCACAAAGGTGGCAGACTCTCAGATGATATCAACAGGTACACTACCTAATATAAATGAAGCACACAAGGGTGCCAAACGTGCTAACAAAGAGAAATACATTGTTGTTGGGGTCACTAGCTGGATCAGTACTCTGGGAGTCATCTGGTTTCACCAGCTCTTCTAGTATGCAAGAGGTCTTAAGAATGGCCAACAGGAAGTCACATTTCTGAGGCAACGGAAACGCTGTGGCTTGGGGCGGCTACCAGGGAATAAAACCTTTAGGCGGTCAGTAGTAGAGTTCTCCCCTATTACTGATTAATCTCACCTTACTCCATAATATTCTATATAGGGATAATAGAAGTCCTATGTAAGCCAAGCTGCAGCATCCCTGTCGTCACTGTGTGCTTTATTTGCCGTCTTACTTATGATTGCATACGCGTGATGAGCACGTTTCAATGTTACAAGAAGACCTGAGAGAGGGAGCAGCTGCTCACAGCACAGCATCAAACCACAGAGAAGTCTGGCTAGGAGTATGAGGGGAGGGTTCATTAATATTCAGTTATTTTACAATCTCATTCGTTCACTATAAAAAGTCTGCACAAATGAATTGTTTTTCACGATAGAAAATGCCTCAGCAGCTTTTGAGAGCCAGAAGGAAGCCATCACCCACTATTCACTGCAAAATCAGTGAATTCTACACGTTATATGTGCTGATGGGATGTCAAATGAATCAACTAGTTTTAGGGGGAAAACAAGCGAGGTATTATACATAAGAATACAAGTTTCTCATGATTGGGAAACAACTAAAGCACCTAGTTGTATGGCCCTTGTTTTGGCACGCACATTTTAAACTGACCCCGGGACCCAGACCATCTGGTGAGGTGAGACGCTGAGCAACCTGCAATTAAAGATGTCAGTACAGGATATGGGCCACAAACCTGGGTGCCTGATAGCAAATAAGGCACAGTACATTAATTGGGGGGCTGTGGGTGGGTGGAGGGGAAAGAGTTTTTAACCCTTATGCTTGATTGTATTGTAAACACATAAGATTTACTTAGACATTCTTTACCTCTCCAAATGCCCCATTCAGTTTTCCCCACTTTTTGTTTCTTATTGCATTCATAAGAGTAGGAGATAAGCTTCTAAACAAGTCCCACTACATATGAACTTAGGGCAGGTTCCTACTCAAACTTCCCTGGGCTCCCATCGCCTCAATCCCATATTTCCGACCTCCTCCAGTCAGCCTTGTCAGGGCCCCAGCCAGACCATCAGGGACGTCATTTCACCAAAATGCCAGGGGTACCGGAAGTGATGTCATTTGACCCCACCCCGAAGTGACTTACGTAGAATTGTTTATAAGTACACTATGAAAAATATGGTTACAATATCACTGTAACGTCATGTACATTTTATACAAGAATGGATCACCATATGTACCGGCAGAAAAAAAACATGCTATAACTGCAATTTGTAAAAGCAAAATACATAGTTCGAAATGGATGCTCATTCTACTCTAAATGCTTTTTGGAGGATTTTGGTCTGAATTGTGAATTTGAGATGTTTAAGAACAGACTACATCAGTGACTCACCCCCCTGAAGTGTGCCTGAAATAAACCTTTAATGAGTCTAGCAATTACTATATAGAATTCCAGAAAGACAAATTATTAGTTATTACTATTCTTTCTTATTTAGGGTCACTGCTCAAAGTGTTACATTTGTGGAACCCCCTGTTTTTTTAAGAAGCATGTACAAGAAGACCAGCCACTCTAGAAACAAAGAGGCACATGGCATTGGCCACAGTCCGGGAGCTCGAATTTGTTAAAAAGGGGGTAGCAAGGGAGACCAGAGGGGTAGCAAGGGAGACCTCAGGGGTTGCAAGTGTGACCCCTGGCGCCCCCTAAATGACATCCATGCAGATCGTTCTCCCTCAGGCAGTGCCCCGGTTCTGCTGCTACGGACTGGGGTGTCTTTTTACCCAGGCCACACTCCTCACATGGCCCTGGGCTTGTCATTTCCAGCCCGTCCAGACTGGTTCCTGGGCAGGCCAGTCTCGCCAGGGAAGCATGCTCGCCTAGGGTCACCCTGCTCATGCGACCCAGAGTTGGGGTGCTTCTTCATACAGGCCACAGTCCCTCATGTAGCCTGGGGCTTGTGATCTTTGCCGGGCGGAAGCAGGCAAATGTAGCCCAGCCAGCTACATCCCTGATACCCTGAGGGGCACTATTTTCTTTTCTCTTTTCTTGCTCCTTCTTTTCTGTCTTTCTTTGTTTTTCTTTCTCTGTTTTCTCCTTCTTTCAACTGACTATTTGGAACGGTCGTCTTCAGAATCTTGGTTTCAGGTACGTCTATGCTTGTTGGCGAGGGAGACACATGGTGGGCACACTTAGTACATTCAGGTAAGTCAGCCAAACACAGTAAAACACCTTCACACCTAATAAAGTTGTTTATAATCCCTCATTGTGTCGGTGTCTTTCATTTAGCCTATTCACCCTACCTATAACCCACTTACCTAACAGGGCCCCATTACTCCTCCCCCTTACAATGGGATCAGCATTGTTGCCTCTAGTGGTGCACTAGTCAGCGGCCTAGAATAGCTTTTTTGTAACCACGCCCCTGAGTGATCCTTATGTCTGCCATCTGTATGACATGCTGTTAGATAGACCAGCTGACTTAGCCAAACACTGCGCATTATTGATTACATATTGCCCCTGTAAACTGCTTCACAAAGACAATACTGCTAGACACTTCTAGAACATACCTTCCATTGTGCTATCCTGATGATCTTTCGTCCACTTTATTGGATACACCTGCACCCAAGCTCTCACAAAACATTCCTTTTTCTGCTTCTACATGGCCCCAGCCCCAAGTCGACTTTCCCATTCTCTTATCTTCTCTCTACTCCACAGACTACGGTCTGAATAACCCTGGCGGGGGCACAATACACCAGCCTCCAGACAAGCCAGGCACACCGAGACAGCTATGCTAGTGATTTGGAGCACCATATGAGCCTTGTAACATAACATAGTAATACGCAGATACAGGAAATCAACATACATGCAAGCCAAAGAAAGCATAGTTTGCTCACAGGGTTTTCGGGGAAACATCGTAGTTGAGGGACACCTTTAATCTACTTGGGCCTTGGTCAAACTTTTGATACCATGTCATGCACAACACATGAAGGAAACTTGGCCACATTCAGTGTGTGATCTACTGCGGTAAACAAGGAGAGGGGGATGGTATGTCCTTTAAGGCCATTCTGAAGAAAATGAAACGTCAAGAGATATGCATAAAGGGTTGGGGTCCTCGGTCTGCAGATGATCAATGCTTTCAGACACCTCAGAGGAGTTGGACTGCAGGCGAAACCAAAATCTGCCATCAGCATTGGGATTCCCGCCCTTCAAAAAGCAAAAATAGCGGACTGAGAATTGGCAACTAAGATTCGAGTCAGCCAAACAGAAAGTCGTGCATTTCGGAAGCCAAATGCTGGGGAACAGTACATGCTGAGAGGTGAGGATCTGAAGGCCACTTAACCGGTTGTGGGATTCTCCTGTGATTTAAGAATGGCATGAATGTGAAAAGGCAGTAATGGAAGCAGTGGTCATGTGAGGGTAGCACTAGGGAGGGGGAGGGGTGTGCGGACTTAACCCACTGATGTAGGGCTGGTGCTGTGACATCATCCCCTAGAGCCAGTCCCAGGTACTTTGAGACTTGCTGTGCACCAACGAGTTTATTTTCTGTCAAGCACTCCTATTATCCGGTGTCTGTCAACTCTTATTGTAGGAAATATCCTGGTGTGTTCGATGAGCCTTATATATAGAAGCATAATAGGTTGATAAGCTCTTATAGCATCATGGAATAGTCTTTTGAGCCAACTGAACCAAGTTATAAGTAACGGGAAAGGATGGCACCCCCCCGAAGGAACGGGATGCACCCCAATCAATGTGATAAGCCCCCAGGCTTCCGTTTAAGTGACCAACATATTGTTGGCAGGTGGAAGCAAGTGCACTCTTCTAAGGGGAGTTTTTTCGTGTAAATAAATGTGGCCATCTAACGTTATATAATAACAGGCCGGTTGTGACCTGTTTTAAACCTAAGCCATGTTGTAGTGTCAGTCTTGCCTATAAGTCTATTTATTTCTGTGTCTAATGTGGTTCTATGTAGTTATTGTGTGTGACTATAGACCTCTGTTTGGTCAAGTCATGCATCCGTGTGTGTATGGATGTCAGACGAGCTATAAGATTCGACCAAAGAGATGTCAAAGTAACTGCAGTCGAAATAAACATGTAATATGCTCTAATTCTATTGTGTGTGGGTGGGCACTGGGGGTGATGACGCAGCCTAGCCGCGGGCCTGTCCGAGGTCCCCCCTGTCCCCGCAATGAGTATTCTCAATGTTACGTGCACGACATTGGAGAGACCTCTACGCCCAATACTCACGGTTGTGCTGAAACCAGCTCAGGATTTCCAAAACACTCCTTCTAACGGACACGTTTGAAGAAAGAGTCCCTGTCTCTCCTCTACACTTCCGAGAAGCTGAAGCCTGAAAAGAAAACACAACGTCACCCTGCTTAAAATATATAATTATCTCGCGCTCGGACCTTCTCACTATTTAATGTGCTTTTGGCAATTCTGGCTGCTTGTGAGATTGCCTGTAGGGTCTGGCCCCATGACTCACTGAAAGTGATAGTAGGGGATTTCAAAACAGAACTATCAATTACCCAATCTTTCGGTTCACAAAAATTCCCTAGTTGGAGAGGGCAGAGGAATAATTAAAAATGTGCCGCCACCTGTGAGGGGGAGGAGTACACCGGCATTCACAGTAACCTCTTTGGTTCGAAGAGACAGACAGTTACTGAAAAGACAAGGTCAATTCGAGGGTAACTGGCAGCACTTCCGTTCATAACATTCCATGGCTTCAAATGTGAAAGCCGTTACATGTTTAATTAATTCAAAATGCTTCCATGCTTGGACTTTTGGGAGGAAACGTGGTGCATGTAAAACAAGAATTTGCAAAGCCAACAGCTGTGCCACCCGTATAAGAATTACATATGTATTTAACAAATACGTGTCAACCCCTGCCATTATATGTTCATGTACTTAGCCCACTCGCCAAATGTAACATTAGTATGGGGCACAGGCCTGTGAAGTAGGGAGGGTGTGGGTTTATAGGTTGAATTCAGGTGGGCGGTTGGGTCGGTATGGGGTACTGACTTAGTTAAGGGTGGATGGGTGGCGCTGGGGTGAGTTAGGGTGGATGGATGTTATATGGGTATTATTTGCTGAAGTGACCTTTGGATAGATGATGGGGTGAACTTCGGTGGGGGGTTGCTGGGGTGAACTAGTGTTTGCTCAAATGAACATGGTGGGTGAGCTGGCTCGGGTGAGATATTTTTGCTGGGATGAGCAAGGGACTTGCTAAGGTTAGTTAGATTTTGTGGGAGGCTTTCTGGGATGAGATAAGTTCTTTCTGGGGTTAGGTGGGTTGGGTGGGTTTGGTGGGGAGAGCCAGAGTGAGGTGGGTGGAAGGTTGCTGGGTGAGCAGACTGGATGGGTCTGTGCCTGCTTGGCTAAGTTATGATGGGGGTGGAGGGACTGTTGGGGGTCTAGGGTGGGTTGGGCTTGCTAGTGTAGTGAGTGAATGGTAAGCTAGTATGGGTGAGCTATTCTGGCGCGTGTTGTGGTTGGTGAGTGAGCTACTCAGTGAGGCTAGCACGGATTGGCATGCAGCAGTGAGCTACGCGATTGGTGACCTATCAAGATAAAGTGGTTGGCATGGGGATTACATGGGGTGAGGTGGTGAGGCAGTTCTATGAGGTTAGTTGGTGGGGTGAGGTGATATGGTGCTGTTTAGGGAGATAGTGGGATGAGACTGAGTTGGTGGGTAAGGTTGAGTGGGGTGTGCGGTGAGGTTAGGTGATGGGGTGGGTTATGGTGGTAGCTGGGTGAGGGGTTGTGGTGAGCAGGGCTAGGTGGTGGCATTTGGTAATTTTGGGGGGTGACGTTAGGTACTGGGCTGAGGTTGTAAGAGTGGGTGAGGTGAGAAGGTGAAAGGACATGTCTTGGTGACGTATTGGTGGGGAGGGGGCGGTTGAGTTGGGAGGTTGCATAATGTGGAGGATGATGTTGAAGTACTAGGTGAGATTGGGTCAGTGGGTGGGGAAGGTGAGGTGGGTGGGGTGAGGTAAGGTGATGGGGTAAGGTTGGGTTGGTGGAATATGTGTGAGCAGGTAGGGTGAGTTGACATGTGGGTGTAGTGAGGTGAGGTGTAGCTGCAAGCTAAGGTAAAATGGTAGAGTAAGGTGGTGGGGTGAGCTAGGGTAGTGGGTTGGGTGATGTGAGTGGGGTGGATTTGGGTTGGTCATGTGTAAGAGGAGGTGTGAGGTAGTTGAGTGAGACTGGATTGGTGTAGGTGAGGGGAGGTGGTGGGGTGAGTCTGGGTAGTGGGATGATGTGAGATTGGGTAGTTGAGGTGAGAAGATGAGGTTGGTGGGGAAATGGTGGGTGATGAGTTTGGGTTAGGTGGTTGGGTGGGATGAGGGGAGGTGGTTGGGTGTGGTAAGGATCGGTTGAAGGGAGGACTGGGGGAAACGGTCAAGGAAAATAAAAATAGCATTCGGTTGTTTAAGAATACTATTGAGGCTCCATAATTGTCCTATTTTAAACACACAGCAATCTGTAGAAACGGTAAAGGGGTTAACTGAAGCACTGCGAACACAGCAACAAAAACATTATTACATGGTCTGTACTGAGACCTAAGACCTCAGAAAGGGCATGTCATGCACTGATGATCTGTTTACACGCTCCCTGAGACGGGCCTTGTTTCTGAAAGTGCAGCATACTATAGTGCATATGCGGTGCTTTAAACAAGGTCACTTTCCTCTCTTTCTTTCTTTCTCTCTCTCTCTTTCTCTCTCTATATGTATATAAATATATATACATATATATATATATATATATATATACATATATATATATATATATATATATATTCAGTGAAAGACCGTTGTTAAAGGGACGTTATGGTTAAGTTGCACTACTAAAGACCTATCAAATTCAGTGAAACAACGTTGTTTAAAGAACGCTATGGTTTAGTTGCCCTACTAAAAAGCTATCAAATTAAATGA